>NC_044035.1:272802023-273409769 GCF_901765095.1 Microcaecilia unicolor | reverse complement strand
TCATGGGCCGATGCTCAGAACCTAATGCCAGCATTAGAGCCGATTAGCACTGGACTAGCTCTTGCCTTAATCTGCACATAATGCTCAGAGGACTCTAGCATGGGAAAAAATGTGCATGCCAAAGATTAGCACAAATAATATTTAAATGTAGTCAAACAGATGTTAAAGAGGTCATTCCCTATTCCCTCCCAATGCTCAGAGAACAGCACACAAAACAAAGCTATCCTTACTGCTGAAAACCTAATACCAGCTGAACTGACTTTGGGGCATTTGAAGAGAGGATTTCCCTTGACTTTTTTCTTTAAAATCTGCTAGGTTTTATTTAATTTGGAAGCAGATGGAATCCAATGCAAGCCCCTAAGCGCTGATAGTGACAGACAAATGTGTGCGAGTCAGAGCAAATCTAAAAGTGAAAGCATGCACTAGTGCCTATTTTTTGCACTTAAATATAATCTTTCAGGTGAAAAAAAAAACATTTGAAAAGCTTAAGCCTGAGAAGCACAACACCGATGTGTGCTTTGCTTCTGGGTTTGCCTGGCGCATGGGTGCAAGAGCTCTGCTTACTGTGAAACTCTTGTGCACGTGCACCCGGCATGTTCCTTCCCCTTGCATTCAGTAAAATAGCGCGAACATCATTTACATCTCTTTACAGTTGAACACTGGGGAGCTAATTTTCTGCACTGCTACTGAGGTATTGGTTGGGTGCTGTTCTGAGCATTGGTCTGTCAGTCTTTCAGGGGAGATTGTCACATATTACAGTGTAGCCTTACAGATCCCTTACCTTTATCAAAATCAAATATATTTTTCCCAAATCTTTTTTTACAGCAGACTCTTTTTGCTCATTTTAGTAGAAGTATTCTAGTACTATTACTACTACTTACCACTTCTAACACACTAGTAGGTACATGCAGGGCTGTGCAGAAATACTTAAGAATCCCTGCTCCACAGAGCTTACAATTTAATCAAAACAATATACATGACAAACAAGAGAGTTTGAGAAGTCATGCAATAATACTGGTAAAGAAACCTCAAAGAAGTGAGCACTTAGACTGGATGTGAGTATGGCCAGAGACAGAGCATGACATGTTGAACAGAACCATATTAAACAATAGTGCTTCATTTTGTCCATTAGGATTCCCTAGCATTAAGTGATCTTGCTGGCTTATATCACAGTTTCTTGCATTCCAATAGTTTTCTATTCCATCACCTCCATGCACAGTTTCTGTAAAGAAATATTTCCTTATGTTACTCTTGCCTATCCTCTTTCGGCCTCATGCTCTTTTTCTAGACCCTCCTTTTCAATTAAAAAAATATTTAGACCCTATAAATTATTTGTACCTCTTAGGTATTTGAATGTCTTCCCCTCCGCTCCTCTAGCATATGCATATGTACGTCTTTAAGTCTCACCTCAAAGCACCTACAGCATGGCAAAACCACAGTAAGGGGTCCTTTTACAAAGTCACGGTAAAATGTGGCCTGCGGGCAGTAGTGTATGTGCATCTTTTAGGCAAGCGCTGAGACAATTTTTACCACGGCTGGGAAAAAGGCTATTTTTTAATGGGCCAGGAAATGGGCGTGCGCTGATATTAAAACTAGCAGGTGCCTATTTTCAGCCTGAGCCCTTACCGTCATCCATTGACCTAGCAGTAACGGCTCACACATTACCCATGTGGTAACCATGTGGCGCACGCTAATGTGGGTGCGCTGCTAGTTACCGCCAGGAACGCCTCCCATGGTAGAAAATAGAAAATTATTTTCTACCACGGGATTCGGCGTGCGCCAAACTCAGAATTACCACCGGGTGCACACGCTACCCCGGTGGTGGTGCCAATTGGGCGCACGCTACCCACACATTAGCCCTCCTGCGCCTTTGTAAATGGGCCCCTAAGAGGGGCAAAATGAAAGAACTATTTCTTTCATTTTGAATCAACTATTGCTACACTGATTTGAGAAGCAATGAAGCCCTCATTGTTTATTGCTTCTCTAGCTATAGTACACAAATAAAAGATGAGTTCTGGTGAACATTAGGAAGAGGAGGAGACGCCTAATGAGGGTGCTCAGTACTATAGAAAGAATCAATAGCTTATGAATCGCTGCTCCATTTCCTAAGAAATCACCTTTATGCCAATTTTCTAATTATGCTGACAGAAATAACAGATATGCACAACGACAGAATGGAATCTTTTGAAGTCCATAACATTGTTGTGATAAAAACACAACCTTCATGGTTCGATCAGCTTTCTGGCTGCAGAAAACAAACAGTTTTGATATCAGAGCATTATTATTATCATAGTATGAGTCCTTGTATATTGCTGTCAATTTCTTTTGAGCAATTTGTGGCTTGCATTTTCCTTTCAGAACTTATTAGACTGCATTTCATTGTCTTTCTGTAATGATTAATCCTAGTGGCTAAGATGACATCTAAGGCACTCACGACTGAATGGACCCCGAACATTTAATGCTGGGACATGCATAGTTCCCAACATTAAATATCCGGGTCTCAAAGATCACCCAGAAGTTAACCAAGCTACGACTGTTTTGCCCAATATTTCCATCCAGATATTAATTATATTGTTGCGTATTTAGAACAAAGCTAAAATATATGTGACCATCTCTGGGGAAAGGTGACTAAAATAGTGCATTCAAATGTTGAGAATTGCTAATTTTTCATGTTATGAGGCCATATACAGTCTGCAAAAGTTATATGTTTGAGCTTCTGTAACATTGTTTTTTCACATAAAAGGATGGGGTTTGGACTACTGAATTACAATTTTTTTTAAAGAATTCATTAAAACTTCATTTTTTGTTTCTGGTGACTTTAGTCACCTTTTCCCAGAGATGGTCGCATATTTTGAGTAATTAATAAGTGCTAAGGAGATCTAATCAGAAAAACCTTCAAAGAGTATTCTATGACCTTGCATGTTTTAGATTAGGTACAGGAGCATCTAAGGACAGATTTCTCAAACTTTTGCTCCAGTCTTGCCCCAGCATTTTTACCATGGCAAATACTGAGATGTTTTTTTTTCTACAAAGCCTACATTTTTGTATTGGAGTAAATGTTAGTGGTAGAAGTGCTAGAAGAATGGGAAATCAATCACCAGCTTTTCCAGCTCTCATGATCTGTGAGTAGCTTCACATTATTAAACCAAGACAATAATAACAACCCCCTATCATGCAAATCCTAGTTGACTTTGTAAAATCTATTTCTTTACTTTGGTATCACATTTTGACTGGTTTCTTGAACAAATTAACAACTATGCTTCATAAAACACAACAAATAATTGATGACATGCAATGAACTTAAAAACTATGATCAATTTTGATTGATTTATGCTTGGAGCTGCTGATTGAGATCAATGCTTGATTAAATATGCATGATGTTTGTAGGCAGTATTGAGCAACTTAACAGTGAAATCAATTTATTAACTCAATTAATGAGGTTACAGTAATGTTAACAGTCTGCATATAATCCATATAACATCAGATTAAAGTGGAAAATGTTTAAACTAACCTTCTGCAAATAGCAATTAAATCCATAATAATAATTGTAGTAAGGATAAGGGAACCTAGGCTTTCCTTAGATGATGTGTTTTAATCTTTTTAGTCCAATGACAATGAGTAGCAATATAATATTCCAATTTGCACTTTGTCATACTCAGTGTGGTCAGCCGGACAGTCAGGAAAACATATCTGGGAGTCAGCAGCGTGCAATGCAGAAACTCAGGTAAAACATAGGAAGAAGTTCAGCAGATAGTTTAGCACTACAGTTTCCCAGAAAATCACTTTAATCATTTGGATCATTGGAGTTATCACAGAACACGTGATAAGGCCTCAGTTCAGAATGTTAGCTCTCACTAAGAGGACAGCAGGTTTCTCAAACAAATCCACAAACAGGTGTGTTGCAGCTGGCTAGAAAATAGGCTAGAGCCTAAGAAACAAGGCCAAGAGTGAACAGCACAGTTCATCCAAGCCAAAATAAAAATATAGTCGAGTCTAAAACAGTCTCCAAAACTGTGCTCACATTGTTAACCAGCAAAAAAAGAAAACAGCCCCTAGTAAACTTCTTGTCCCTCTTGGGGTAAAACAAAAATTAGAGACAAGAGGAAGGAGGTCTCTGCCCAATCCTTTACTTCCAGGGCCCTCCCCAAGGACCTCCTGGAAGCAACAAACAAAAGTGAAACTCAGCAGGCCCAAATCTTGCCTGCTTAAAAAAAAACTGTCTTCACTGCAATCTCCAAAAGAAAAACCCCAGCCCAAAGTCCCAACTCAGGCTTTTCTCACTTGTTTCTTGGATTCAAAATCAGGCAAACAGAGCAATCCAGGACTTTGCCCTGCCCCATGGGGTTTGACAAACAGCCCTGGTGGGAATACTTGCACACCCACCTTGCCCAGCTACAGAACTTCTTCCCTGAGGCCCAAACAGTAGCCAAGGTGTCTGGCCCAGTGAGAGATGCCACCCCAGTCCTACAGCTCCAAAGTCATTTTTTAAAGAAATGGCAGGAGGGGAAATACCTTCTCAAGAGGGTTCCATCTCCTTCCCAGTGTGGTTGCCTGAATCAGCAGCTGGCTAGGCCTCCTCATTCCCTTCTCTCTCCTTCTCCTATTTTCTAGCCAGCTGCAACACACCCATTTTTGGATATGGATTTGTTTGAAAAGCCTGCTGTCCTCTGAGTGAGGGCTCTGCTGTTATACAGGATTCCATGTTACTGCTGGCTAGAACCCAGAAGCAGTCAGAAGCTCTGGGGCAGAGTACATCTGGTTTCCTAGGGAAACTGACTGGGACTTCCCTCCCAAGGAGGTTAGGTTAAGGCAGGAGATGACATGAGATTATCTACATAAGAACGTAACATAAAAATAGCCATACTAGGTCAGACCAATAGTCCACCTAGCCCAGTATCTTGATTCCAACAGTCAGGGCCGCCGAGAGACTGGGCCGGGCCCGGGACAAGGCCTCCCCTGGGCCCCCCCCCCCCCCCAGGTCACGGCTGCTCCACCCGCCACCGGGCCGGGCCCCTGCACTATATGTAAATCCTTCAAGAGGTAGTGTGTCATGATTTAGGCTCTACACTTTTTCTGATGTTTTGGTGCTACCTCAGTAAGGTCAAAACACAATCTCTCCACTGCAAAACACTATACACAAACTTGTGCAAAAACCCACTCATAACCTTACCAAACCATAACAGCACTAATTCCAAGGACAGGACGAGCTACAACCTTATGCATGGAAAGGCAGCACTATAATTACACCGGGCTCTAAAACACCAGTACACAACCTAATGAAAAACAAAACAAAAAGGGCTGCAAATACTACACACTAGCAGAATACTGTACCTTATCACACTTGAAAAACACATGGCAACAGATATGACACAAAGAACTAGAAATAAAAAAAAATATGAAGGCAAAATACTGAACTAGAAAGTTACCTGAAGAAGTCAGACTCAGCATGCAGCAATACTAGAAAAATTGAAACTTACATGAAAAACATCACAGATACACATTTCCAAAAGCTGACATAAAAAATTCTGAATAAAATACTTTTTTCTACCTTTGTTGTCTGATCATAGTTTTTCTATTCGCTTTGGTCCCAGTGTCTTCTGTTTTATGCAGTGTCTTCTTTCCATTTGATATTTTTTTCTCTCACCATGTCCACCATCCTCCTGTGTCCTTATGCGTCCTGTCTACCATCTGTAGCCCTGTCCCTATCATTCCTCCAGTTTCAGCATCTGCCCTGAAAGTGTTCCGATCCAGCCCTTAAATTCAGCAATTTCCCCTCCATCCATGAGCATTTCTCCTCACTCCCCTCCATCCATGTGCATGTACTTCCTGTCTTCCCTCCCCTCCATCTATGTCCAGCATTTCTCCTCTCTCCCTTTCCCTCCATCTGTGTGCATCTCCTTCCTTTGTCTTTCCATCCCTTCATCCTTGTCCAACATTTCTTCTCTCTTCCCTGCCCTCCACTCCATCCATGTCCAGCATTTCTCCTCTCTTCCCTCACCTCCATCCATGTGCATCTCCTTCCTGACTTCCCTCTCCTCCATCCACCCATATCCAGTACATTTCCTCTCTCCCCTGCCCCTCCAATCATCCATCCATGTTCAGCAATTCTTCTCTCTCCCCTGCCATCCCCTCCTGTCCAGCAATTCTCCTCTCCCCCTGCCCTCCTATTCAGCGATCTCTTCTCTCTCCCCCAGGCCTCTACCCTCTTATCCAGCGATCTCTTCTCTCCCCCCTGCCCTCCCCTCTTGTCCAGCAATCTCTTCTCTCTCCCCCTGCCCTGCCTTCCCCTCTTGTCCAGCAATCTCTTCTCTCCCCTCCTGTCCAGCGATATGTTCTTTCTCCCCCCTGCCCTCCCCTCCCTCCGAGATCCAAGGCCCCCCTCCCTCTCTCTGAGATCCAAGCCCTCCCTCCCTCCAAGATCCAAGGCCCCCCTCCCTGCCTCTGAGATCCAAGCCCTCCCTCCCTCCGAGATCCAAGGCCCCCCTCCTCCCTCTGAGATCCAAGCCCTCCCTCCCTCCGAGATCCAAGGCCCCCCTCCCTCCCTCCCTCCGAGATCCAAGCCCTCCCTCCCTCAGAGATCCAAGGCCCCCCTCCCTCCCTCTGAGATCCAAGCCCTCCCTCCCTCCGAGATCCAAGGCCCCCCTCCCTCCCTCTGAGATCCAAGGCCCCCCTCCCTCCCTCAGAGATCCAAGCCCTCCCTCCCTCGGAGATCCAAGACCCCCCTCCCTCCCTCCCTCAGAGATCCAAGACCCCCCTCCCTCCCTCCCTCAGAGATCCAAGCCCTCCCTCCCTCAGAGATCCAAGCCCTCCCTTAGAGATCCAAGGCCCCCCTCCTTCCGAGAACAAAGCCCCCCCTTCCCTCCGTCCGAATGTCAAAAGCGATCTTCTTACCTCGTGGTTACAGCGCGAGCAGCACACAGTGAAAATCGTGCAGGCTCGCGCTTCAGCCTTCCTTTGTCTGTCTATCAGCTGAGGTCCCGCCCTCATTTCCTGTTTCTGCAAGGGCGGGACCTCAGCTGATAGACAGACAAAGGAAGGCTGAAGCGCAGCCTGCACGCTTTTCACCGCGTGCTGCTCGCGCCGTAACCACGAGGTCAGATAAGAACAAGAAGATCGCTTTTGACATGATTCGGATGGAGGGAGGGACAGAAGGTGGGCCCTGGAACTCGGGTGAAAGGGACGGACGACGGGTGGGCCCTGGAACTCGACGGATGATGGGCGGGCCCTGGAACTCGGAGGGGAGGGGCGGAGCTATGGGCATGCGGCGTCGGGCCCCCCTGGAGGCCCGGGCCCGGGGACTTTTGTCCCCCCTGTCCCCCCCTCTCGGCGGGCCTGCCAACAGTGGTCAATTCAGGTCATAAGTACCTGGTAGAAACCCAATTACATAGTAACATAGTAGATGACGGCAGAAAAAGATCTGCACGGTCCATCCAGTCTGCCCAACAAGATAAACTCATATGTGCTACTTTTTATGTATACCTTATCTTGATTTGTATCTGCCATTTTCAGGGCACAGACCGTAGAAGTATTGCCCAGCACTAGCCCCGCCTCCCCCCACCAGCTCTGCCACCCAATCTCCACTAAGCTTCTGAGGATCCATTCCTTCTGAACAGGATTCCTTTATGTTTATCCCACGCATGTTTGAATTCCGTTACCGTTTTCATCTCCACCACCTCCTGCGGGAGGGCATTCCAAGTATCCACCACTCTCTCCGTGAAAAAATACTTCCTGACGTTTTTCTTGAGTCTGCCCCCCTTCAATCTCATTTCATGTCCTCTCGTTCTACCGCCTTCCCATCTATGGAAAAGGTTTGTTTGCGGATTAATACCTTTCAAATATTTGAACGTCTGTATCATATCACCCCTGTTTCTCCTTTCCTCCAGGGTATACATTCAGGTCAGCTAGTCTCTCCTCATACGTCTTATAACACAAATCCCATACCATTCTTGTAGCTTTTCTTTGCACCGCTTCAATTCTTTTTACATCCTTAGCAAGATACAGCCTCCAAAACTGAACATAATACTCAGGGCCGGTCTTAGCAAGTGCGGGGCCCTATGCAGACCAATTTAGTGGGGCTCTATCCTAGCCCCGCCTACCTTAGCCCTGCCCCACCCTAGCTCCGCCCCCACCCTAGCTCCACCCCATTGATAAGATTATTCCATTTTTAGAACATTTTTTTATTTACGAAATTTCAAATAAAGACAAATGAAGCTAAACTTGTACAAAAAAACCTGATTGAAATAATGAGCACAATGCTATCATGAAACCTCCCCTCCCCAGAAATTATTCAGTTCAAGTCCACTACAATTAGTAGCGGGCCCAAGCCGGGGGTGGATGCCGCGCCGGTGGTGGCGGCGGGAGCGGAGTGGCCGAGCCACGGGAATGGGGATCATCTCAGGCGACTAAGGCGAGCAGCGGCAGAGGTCGGAGCGGAGGCATGAGCGAGGCAGATTTGAGGCGCTGCGCGGGGCCCCCTTAGGCGCGCCTTGCGGGGCCCCCTTAGGAGCGGGGCCCTATGCGGTCGCCTTGGTCGCCTCTCCCTAAGACCGGCCCTGATAATACTCCAGGTGGGGCCTCACCAACGACTTATACAGGGGCATTAAAACCTCTTTTCTTCTGCTGGTCACACCTCTCTCTATATAGCCTAGCAACCTTCTAGCTACGGCCACCGCCTTGTCACACTGTTTTGTCGCCTTCAGATCCTCAGATACTATCACCCCAAGATCCCTCTCCCTGTCCCTACATATCAGACTCTCACCGCCTAACACATACGTCTCCCGTGGATTTCTACTCCCTAAGTGCATCATTTTGCATTTCTTCGCATTGAATTTTAATTGCCAAACCTTAGATCATTCTTCTAGCTTCCGCAGATCCTTTTTCATGTTTTCCACTCCCTCCCATTCCATGCTACCAATCCCAGGCAAGTAGTGACTTCTCCCATTTCCATCTCAATAACAGACTATGAACTTTTCTTTCAGGAAATTGTCCAAACCTTTTTTAACCCAGATACTCTAACTGCTGTTACCACATCCTCCTGCAGTGAGTTCCAGAGCATAACTATTCTTTGAGTGAAAAAATATTTTCTCCTACTTGTTTTAAAAGTATTTCCATGTAATTTCATTGAGTGTCCCCTGGTCTTTGTACTTTCTGAAAGAGTGAAATATCAATTCACTTCTACCCATTCTACATCACTCAGGAGTTTATAGACTTCAATCATATCCCCCCTTAGCCGTCTCTTCTCCAAGCTGAACAGCCACAACCTCTTTAGTCTTTCCTCATACAGGAGCAGTTCCATCCTCTTTATCATTTTGGTCCCTCTTCTTTGAACCTTTTCTAATTCCGCTTTATCTTTTTTGAGATATGGCGACCAGAATTGAATGTAATACTCAAAGTGAGGACAGAGGCATTATAATATTATTGGTCTTATTTTACATCCCTCTCCTAATAATTCTTAGCATCCTGTTTGCATTATTGGCCACTGCCACACACTGGGCAGCAAGGACAGACTGAGAGTGGTCTGGGCCCCCTGGCACTGAGGGTGGTCTGAGCCCCTTGCCTGGCCGCTGCCTGACCACCACCCCTACAGCTGCACCACTGCCCCCCCTACCACTGCAGCCGATACCCCAGGTCCTACCTGAAGGGCCCTGGTGGTCTAGTGGTCTCTGCGGGGGGGGGGGGGGGGGATCTGCTGCTATTCCCCCTCCTGCCAGTGCTGCCATGTTTTCAAAATGACTGCCGAGACTTCTCTCAGTAGTCTTGCGGGTCTTGACAGTCTCGCAACATCCACAGGGATTCTCAGCTGCCATTTTTAAAGTATGGCAGTATAGGGCAGGGGGAATAGTGGCAGCACAATGGGCAAGAAAGAACATGTCCTTCCCTCCCCCCACAGAGGCCAGTAGATCTTCAGTGGGCGTGGTTTTAAAGGTAGGACTGAGGAGGGCTGTAGTGTGCAGCAGGCATCCAAGCCTCTGGACCCTCGGGATTTCGGCATTCCCATGAAGTTGGTGCTCACAGACAATGTGAGTCTTGCACTTATTGTGCCATGATGGTTGAATGCAATCAATTCACTAATCCAGTGGATGGAAAGACCTACCAGCTGAGGCACCTGACAACCTGTAAATCAGATCATGTTGTATATGTCCTTCAATGCCCATGTATGAAGTTATATGCGGTTGAGTTAACATAAATCCTGCGTCTCCTTGTTAAAACTGGGGGCGCCTCTGGTATCTCACTGCAAATAACTCTTACACAGTTTTGATTCGCTCAAATGTTGGGCAATTGATCATGTAAAGGAACATATACATAGGGGAGACCAGAATAGAAGGTTACTATAAGTGGAACAGCGATGTACCTATCAGTTAAAATCACTGGAACCCCAGGGACTTAATTCTACCATGCAATGGGCTGCCTTTATATAATCAATTTGTATAATCTAATAAGCATTTTTTTGATGGACGACCACACCTGTTCACTTCAAAGACGTCTGCAGCCTCATTAGTCAGCTACTATACGATTGGCTATTGAGCCATCAGCTGATAATGATGTATTCATCTCTGGTTGGATGATTAACTCTTTAAAGTGTGCTTTTGTGCTTGCCCCGCTGTTTGCGAGTGAGGCAGAAAGAAGCTTGTTCTCCAGCGTCATAGAAGTAAGTATGTACTAGAGTGTCTGTCTTTTGCATTCGAATGCTTTGAATATTTATGCATCAAGTTAAGTGCTTTTGTTTGATTTTCCAGCGCTTTGGAACCTTGAAGTTTTGCGGTGTGGTTCCCCGAGGAAGCAGTGCGAAACGGGTATGTTGGGACCGCACTTTATGAAAAAACAAGCTAGAACCTACCATTGAATATGTAATTGGATGGATGAGCTAAAGATAAGTTCAATATATTTTCTCAGATTTGTAATACATTGACTTATTGAAAGAACAATTAACTGAGAAGTTCTTTTTCTGAGTTTTTGATGCATAAAAACAATTAAAAAAAAACAAAAACACACAAAAAATTTTTTTAATGGAAATTAGTTTTTTGGGGGTTTTTTTTAGTCAATGATTACTTTTTTCACTGTGTGCACTAGAAAAATTGGTGGATGCCACAAATGGATGAGACGTTTTCCCCTTAATTGACTAGATGCATTTCACTGTGTGAGATTTTTTGAGGTTAAACAAAGGTGCACCAGGCAGAAGCTTTCAGCGTTGCTTAAATTTGACTCTCGTCGTAAAGACATGTTTGTCAGGGAATAACCGTTGGAAAGCGTGCATCGCCTTATATGGATTCCCATGCGTGATGGATGTCCTTACGTGCACAGGTCCATATATGGACTACCATCCCATATATGGACGGGTCCGCACGTACACGGCCATCACGCATGGACATCCATGACGTGCATAGAATGTTGTCACGCATGTGGGGCCTTATCTGGATGAGTACGTGTTCATATGTGCGGACTCTTCCTTATATGGATCATTAACAAGTGTGAGAACCTATTCATATATACACAATAAAATATCTATGTTCCTTATATTTCCCATAGCTGCATGCTCTGCAAGTACAGTGCATGTAGTTGCGGGCATCCAGGTACGGGAAATATAAGGAAAATTCATAGTGATAAATACAGTAAAAAAGATGTTTCTCACAGAACTGCCGAAGAACACCCCTCTTACAGGCCCGCCGTCCTTCGGCGGGCCTAGTAAGATGGACATCCTTCGGCAGTTCTGCAAGAAACATGTCCTTGTAACTGTACTTTGCATTTATTAATATTCCTTATATTTCCTGTACCTAGATGTCCGCAACTACATGCACGGTACTTGCGTAACAACCAGATACATCAGAGAAGTCCAAAGTATAGTAATAAGGACATCTTTCTCGTAGAACCACCGAAGGGCCTTCATATGGCAAATGTTGGCAAATACAGTGAATGTTGGGGACGTCCTTTGGCGGTTCTGGAAGATGGGCGTCCTTTTTTACTATATTTTGGGCGTCCCTGATTTGGGCATTTCACACTGCGATAATGGAATGTCTAAGGACGTCCATACTATTTTTCGCTTATACCTACCTGATTTTGGACAACTTTGCGACGGCGTCCTAATTCATACTTGGGCAACCTTTCGAAAATGCCCCTCCACGTTTTATATGTCACGATTTTATATATTACTTCAATTTTTATATCTATGAAAAATTTTGATTTCTATATGGATTTGTTTGACCCCTGATGCAGGCTTTGATGCCGAAACATGGCCGTGTTGGGTTGTTATTTAGCTATCAATAAAGACTTCCTGATTTCCTCTTCAACTCATCCTCGCTCTTTGTGTCCATTGCTTTTGCTGTACGTGAGGATTCCCCTCCATGCTTTGTGTTTTTCTGTTTACTGAAACCTTCATAATCCTCCTCACCTCTCATAGACAACAGCAATACTAACAGGTCCAGGAGGACAGAATCTAACTTGCCTTGGGTATTTACTACTGCTATTAATAATTTCTATAGCACTAGTAGATGTACTCAGCACTGTACTCAAACAGGTTAGAAACTTCCTGCTTGACAGAGCTTGCAATCTATTCAAGAGAGACATATAACACTGGATTCTATATAGTGTGACTAAATTGCGCACACAAATCCAGTTGTATTCTGAAAGAGTGTTCCACTGCTGTATGACCCTGTGAGCAACTTTTAAAATACTTGCATGAACTTGATTTCCCTTAATTTTACAAAGATCACCTCCTTCAAATCCGTGCATATCCTTGGCATATAGGTATAAAGTAGTAGCTTTTCTAAAATTGTTGCTTATAAGTGTATAGTACTTAACCCTTTTAAATCATATCCTAAATTATTTCTGTTTAAAACTACTTATGCAAGACGAGTTTGGTGGCCTAGTGGTTCTATAGTGTCTTCAAGGTGATATTTGGTATAAGCCCCGAGTCAGGTCTTCTGGAGAAGCAGAAGCAGAATTCACAGCCCTTGCCTGTAGGATTGAGGGAGGTCACATAAAGATGACATCTAAAGGTCAGCTTCCAGGACCATGACTACAGGGTTATGGAAGGAGCCCTTGTGTATAACCCTAGTCCAAGACCATTACTGCAGTGACTAAACTAGATATATTGCAGGGGATATAAAACAGAGTAAGAATCCACAAGTAGTTGAAAATGAAAGCTCAGAGTATGGGAATCCCAGCCCTACTTCCAATTGAAAGGTAACTAGAACCCTAAAAGCAGTGAAACAAAGTTGGCAGGTCAAAAATATGTACTTATGCAAATTATGCCACATAACTAAGATAAGAATAGTTCCTAGTTACAACTAGAGATGTGCAATCATTTTATGCCCTTTTAAAATTAAAACAGTAGCAGAAACCCCACAATATCAAGGTTTGTTGTATCATTAGTACAACACTCATTTTTAAATAGTACGTTCTATTCTTCAGTATTGAAAAATAGCGTACGTTATTGACATGACAAATCAAAAAAGTTGTTACACCAAAATTAAACCAATGAGGGCAAACAGAAATGACACAACAAAATGAAGTGAAAAAGTTTAAATTGCCCACCCCTAGTTGCAACAGTGGTATAATTGCCCACCCCTAGTTGCAACAGTGGTATATTCCTAGTTATCTACAAAGATAATCATAGATGACCTAGTTTAAGAGTATGTGCTGATGGGTGCTGGTTTACATAATAAAACTACCATAATAGTTGGATCAATTATATATAACTCGACTGTAGATATCCAGAAATGGAAGAGCGCAAGAACTTTGTAGACAACCCTTATAGTGCATTGACAAAATATGTAGCTAAAATCAACACATGCCAGTCTCTCTAGAAAAAAGCTTACTCACATGTCTCTATTTCATAGACAATGGGGCTCTCCTCAAGGTCATCCACTGAATATCTCATTACCTTTAAATCTTACTCTAAATAGTCAGACAATGCCTGAAGTTCTTTTATTAGCATTTCTCTTCCCTATGTACACTTCGTTTAAACATCTCTTTATCCCTTCGTCTTTCTGCACCATCAGAGAGGTTGGTGACAAATTTCTTACCATCTGCTTTTAGGCTGCATTTGTGGAATTTTTAAGTAAACCGTACAGTATACAAAGTAATGTTTGTTAATCAGTGTTATTTCTTCTCAAATAATATAGCACCATATTACATGACTCCTTGATAAAGATAAAGGCACAGAGAGGTTGGAATCAAACCAACTGCAACATCTGGTACCTAATAGCGCGCACAGGAATCATTTACTGTCATTTCTCTACATCTTGCTTCCTTTAGATGCATATGAGTCTGGTTTTCAGAAGAGATTTTGCACCAAATATGAACTGATTTTTCATTATGTTTTATAGCTTCTTCCAAAATGCAGGTTTTTGTTTTGTTTTGTTATATCCATTAATACATTCATCTTTTTTTTTTTACATTGCTTTGTTTTAATTGGCTTATCCATAGTGTTTGCATGGATGTATTTTTCTCTTTGTCATATCAAATGATTTGATTCTTTTTGATGCTCTATGGCAGGCTCCCATCCACCCCTTCACTGTACCTGGCTGTAAAAACATTCAGCTTTCTAAAACCTGTCCATGAACTAACCATTTTTTATTTGAACTGTACATATCAAAATCATTTGGATGATGATAAACCAATTCAAAAATGTGACAGACTGTTTCAGCATCTACACCACTTGCTCACTTAAATCCAAAGTGGATTCAAATTGCACTTAGCCAAATTAAACGGTCCTTTTACTAAGCTGTGGTATGCACTAATGTGTGTATACTATAGCTTAAAATGGCGTACTCACGGCTTTTATTGAGGGGGTACTTCGGGGTACTGAGTACAGGCACCTTTTCCATTGTCTGCTAGAATTGACCCATGGTCCCCAAGTTTTAATGAAAGAGCTCAGGCTCTACACACCAATTCTGCCTTGTCATAGATTCTGTGACTGGTTGTAGAAGGCCCTGAAGGGTGATTTGAGTACCGGCACCTTTTTTGCTAGAAAAAAATGCACTGAGGCATCCTGTAGTTATGTTAGTTGTCTAGACACCGTTCACGTCTATTGGTGGTACCTAAGTTTTTGGAAGGGGAGGTCTCGCTAAAGGGTCCTTTTACAAAGGCTTACTAGCATTTTTAGTGCACGCTAAAAATAAGCACATGCTAAAAGTTAGAGTCGCCTATATATTTCTATGGGCGTCTCTAGTTTTTAGTGCGTGCTAATCATTAACGCGCACTAAAAATGCTATTGCGCCTTTGTAAAAGGACTCCTAAGTGCGTGGTGGTTCTTTTATAAAGCTGCAGCAAAAAGGGGCCTGCGCTGGCATCTGCACATGTTTTTGATGTGGACCGAGGCCCCCTTTTACCACAGCGGGTAAAAGTCGGGTCTTTCTTTTTTTAAAGAAATGGCCATACAGCAAATGAAGCTCATGCCACGTGCCCATTTTGATGGGAGCACTTTCCTCCACCCATTGAGTTGGTGGTAAGGGTTCCTGTGCTAACCTGGCAGTGACCAGGCAGCATGTGGCACACTGCCCAATTACCGCTGGGTACACACTGGCGCTACAAAAATATTTTTGTAGCACCAGAAATGGCGCACGCTGGGTGTGAGAACTACCGCTGGACTGCTGCAGTAGGCCAGTGATACTTCTCTTTTAGTAAGTGGTAAGCCCGCATAAAGCTTACCGCCGCTTTGTAAAAGACCCCCTATGTATGTTGCAGGCAGCAAGATCTTATTTTGATACCACTACCTTACATATGTTGGTGCATTTCTTTGTAATCTTGTAATTAAATTGTAGGTCTGCCGCAGTATTTATTTAGGTATCTTATAGGCTTATTTTCGAAAGAGAAGGACGCCCATCTTTCAACACAAATCGCAAGATGGGCGTCCTTCTCACAGGGTCGCCCAAATCGGCATAATCGAATGCCGATTTTGGGCGTCCCCAACTGCTTTCCGTCGCGGGGACGACCAAAGTTCCCAGGGGCATGTCGGAGGCGTAGTGAAGGCAGGACTTGGGCATGCCTAACACATGGGCGTCCTCGACCCATAATGGAAAAAAAGGGCGTCCCTGACGAACACTTGGACGACTTTACTTGGTCCTATTTTTCTTACGACCAAGCCACAAAAAGGTGCCCGAACTGACCAGATGACCACCAGAGGAAATTGGGGATGACCTCCCATTACCTCCCCAGTTGTCACCAACCCCCTCCCACCCTCAAAAAAATTTTTAAAAATATTTTTGCCAGCCTCTATCCTGCTTAATTTCGAAGGAGAAGGGCAGCCATCTTCCGACACAAATCAGGAAATGGCCGGATTTCTCCTAATGCCGATCAAATCAGTATAATCGAAAGCCAATTTTGGCCGGCTTCAACTGCTTTCCGTCGCAGGGCCAGCCAAAGTTCAAGGGGGCGTGTCGGCAGTGTACCTAAGGTGGGACGGGGCGTGGTTAACAGATGGAAAAAAGAAGGCCGGCCCTGATGAGCATCACTAGACCCTACCTGCCCTTCCAACTACCGTCCCATCTCCCTCCTACCCTTCCTCTCCAAGATACTTGAACGCACCGTTCACAGCCGCTGCCTTGATTTTCTCTCCTCTCATGCCATCCTCGATCCGCTTCAATCCGGTTTTCGCCCTCTACACTCGACAGAAATGGCACTCACTAAAGTCTGTAATGACCTGTTCCTTGCCAAATCCAAAGGTCACTACTCCATCCTCATCCTCCTCGACCTATTCACTGCTTTTGACACTGTCAATCATAAGTAATGCCACACTGGGAAAAGACCAAGGGTCCATCGAGCCCAGCATCCTGTCCACGACAGCGGCCAATCCAGGCCAAGGGCACCTGGCAAGCTTCCCAAACGTACAAACATTCTATACATGTTATTCCTGGAATTGTGGATTTTTCCCAAGTCCATTTAGTAGCGGTTTATGGAGTTGTCCTTTAGGAAACCGTCTAACCCCCTTTTAAACTCTGCCAAGCTAACCGCCTTCACCATGTTCACCGGCAACGAATTCCAGAGTTTAATTACGTGTTGGGTGAAGAAAAATTTTCTCCGATTTGTTTTAAATTTACTACACTGTAGTTTCATCGCATGCCCCCTAGTCCTAGTATTTTTGGAAAGCGTGAACAGACGCTTCACATCCACCTGTTCCACTCCACTCATTATTTTATATACTTCTATCATGTCTCCCCTCAGCCGTCTCTTCTCCAAGCTGAAAAGCCCTAGCCTCCTTAGTCTTTCTTCAAAGGGAAGTCGTCCCATCCCCGCTATCATTTTAGTCGCCCTTCGCTGCACCTTTTCCAATTCCACTATATCTTTCTTGAGATGCGACGACCAGCATTGAACACAATGCTCAAGGTGCGGTCGCACCATGGAGTGATACAATGGCATTATAATATCCTCACACCTGTTTTCCATACCTTTCCTAATAATACCCAACATTCTATTCGCTTTCCGAGCCGCAGCAGCACACTGAGCAGAAGGTTTCAGTGTATTATCAACGACGACACCCAGATCCCTTTCTTGGTCTGTAACTCCTAACGTGGAACCTTGCATGACGTAGCTATAATTCGGGTTCTTTTTTCCCACATGCATCACCTTGCACTTGCTCATTTAGCCGCCCAGTCTCCCAGTCTCGTAAGGTCCTTCTGTAATTTTTCACAATCCTGTCACGAGTTAACGACTTTGAATAACTTTGTGTCATCAGCAAATTTAATTATCTCGCTAGTTACTCCCATCTCTAAATCATTTATAAATATATTAAAAAGCAGCGGTCCTAGCACAGACCCCTGAGGAACCCCACTAACTACCCTTCTCCATTGTGAATACTGCCCATTTAACCCCACTCTTTGTTTCCTATCCTTCAACCAGTTTTTAATCCACAATAGGACTTTTCCTCCTATCCCATGACCCTCCAATTTCCTCTGTAGCCTTTCATGAGGTACCTTGTCAAACGCCTTTTGAAAATCTAGATACACAATATCAACTGGCTCCCCTTTGTCCACATGTTTGTTTACTCCTTCAAAGAATTGAAGTAAATTGGTCAGGCAAGATTTCCCCACACAAAAGCCGTGCTGACTCGGTCTCAGTAATCCATGTCCTCGGATGTGCTCTGTAATTTTGTTTTTAATAATAGCCTCTACCATTTTCCCCGGCACCAACGTCAGACTCACCAGTCTATAATTTCCCGGATCTCCCCTGGAACCTTTTTTAAAAATGGGCGTTACATTGGCCACCCTTACTTCTTGCTACACTATCCTCATTTGGGTTCCAGGGCTCTGTCCTCTCCTGGTTCTCCTCTTATCTCTCCCACTGTACCTTCAGAGTACATTCTCATGGATCTTCCTCCACCCCCATCCCGCTCTCTGTTGGAGTTCCTCAGGGATCTGTCCTTGGACCCCTTCTTTTTTCAATCTACACCTCTTCCCTGGGCTCGCTGATCTCATCTCATGGTTTCCAATATCATCTTTATGCTGACGACACCCAGCTTTATCTCTCCACACCAGACATCACTGCGGAAACCCAGGCCAAAGTATTGGACATTGCTGCCTGGATGTCCAACCGTCACCTGAAACTGAACATGGCCAAGACCGAGCTCATTGTCTTTCCACCCAAACCCACTTCTCCTCTCCCTCCACTCTCTATTTCATTCGATAACACCCTCATCCAACCCGTCTCATCTGCCCGCAATCTCGGAGTCCTCTCCGACTCCTCCCTCTCCTTCTATGCCCATATCCAGCAGACAGCCAAGACCTGTCGCTTCTTTCTCTATAGCATCAGCAAAATTCGCCCTTTCCTCTCTGAGCACACCACCCGAACTCTCATCCACTCTCTCATTACCTCTTCCCTTGACTACTGCAACCTACTCTTCACTGGCCTCCCACTTAACCATCTATCCCCCCTTCAATCCGTTCAGAACTCTGCTGCGCGTCTTATCTTTCGCCTAGACCGATATACTCATATCACCCCTCTCAAGTCACTTCACTGGCTTCCGATCAGGTACCGCATACAGTTCAAGCTTCTCCTACTAACCTACAAATGCACTCAATCTGCAGCCCCTCACTACCTCTCTACCCTCATCTCCCCTTACGCTCCTACCCGTAACCTCCGCTCACAGGACAAAACCCTCCTCTCAGTACCCTTCTCCACCACCGCCAACTCCAGACTCCGCCCTTTCTGCCTCACCTCACCCTATGCTTGGAATAAACTCCCAGAGCCCATACGCCAAGCCCTCTCCCTACCCATCTTCAAATCCTTGCTCAAAGCCCACCTCTTCAATGTCGCTATCAGCACCTAACCATTGTACCTCTATCCAGGAAATCTAGACTGCCTCAATCTTGATTGACTGCACTTTTTGTCCTTTAGATTGTGAGCTCCTTTGAGCAGGGACTGTCCTTCTTTGTTAATTGTAACCCTGGTAGCGCTTTAGAAATGTTAAATAGTAGTAGTAGTAGACTTTACTTGGTCCCTTTTTGTTCACAACCAAGCCTCAAAAAGGTGCCCGAACTGACCAGATGACCACCGGAGGGAATCGGAGATCACCTCCCTTTACTCCCCCAGTGGTCACCAACCCCCATCCCACCCCAAAAAAATGTTTAAATACATTTTTTTGACAGCCTCTATGCCAGCCTCAAACATCATACCCAGCTCCATGACAGCAGTATGCAGGTCCCTGGAGCAGTTTTTAGTGGGTACTGCAGTGCACTTCAGGCAGGGGGACCCAGGACCATCCCCCCTACCTGTTACACGTGGTGGTAAATGTGAGCCCTCCAACCCCCCCCCCCCCAAAACCCACTGTACCCACATGTAGGTGGCCCCCCTTCACCCCTTAGGGCTATGGCAGTAGTGTACAGTTGTGGGGAGTGGTTTTTGGGGGGATTTGGGGGGCTCAGCATCCAAGGTAAGGGAGCTATGCAGCTGGGAGCAATTTGTGATGTCCACTGCAGTGCCCCCTAGGGTGCTCGGTTGGTGTCCTGGCATGTGAGGGGGACCAGTGCACTACAAATGCCAGCTCCTTCCACGACCAAATGGCTTGGATTTGACCGGGTTTGAGATGGCCGCCATTAGTTTCCATTATCGGCGAAAACCAATGGCGGCCATCTCTAACGCCAGCCATCTCTAAAGGCGGCCCAAATGTTGAGATTTGGCTGGCCCCAACCGTATTATCAAAATGAAAGATGGCCAGCCATCTTGTTTCTATAATACAGTCGGGTATGCTGCTTAACGGGGCTGTCATTACAGATGGCTGCCCTTATAGATGGCAGGCCCTGTTCGATTATGCCCCTCTATGCCAGCCTCAGATATCATACCCAGCTCCATGACAGCAGTATGTAGGTCCCTGGAGCAGTTTTAGTGGGTGCAGTGCACTTCAGGCAGGCGGACCCAGGCCCATCCCCCCTACCTGTTACACTTGTGGTGGTAAATGTGAGCCCTTCAAAACCCACTGCTCCCAGCTGCATAGCTCCCTTACCTTGGGTGCTGAGCTCCCCAAATCCCCCCCAAAACCCACTGCTCCAGGGACCTGCATAGTGCTGTGATGGAGCTGGGTATGACATTTGAGGCTGGCATAGAGGCTGGCAAAAAAATATTTTTGTTTTTTTTTGGGTGGGAGGGGGTTGGTGACCACTGGGAAAGTAAGGGGAGTTCATCCCCGATTCCCTCCGGTGGTCATCTGGTCAGTTCGGGCACCTTTTCAAGGCTTGGTCGTGAACAAAAAGGGACCAAGTAAAGTCGGCCAAATGCTCGTCAGTGCCGGCCTTCTTTTTTCCATTATCGGCCAAGGACGGCCATCTATTAACCACGCCCCCCGTCCCGCCTTCGGTAAACTGCCGACACGCCCCCTTGAACTTTGACCATCTCTGCGATGAAAAGCAGTTGAAGCCAGCCAAAATCGGCTTTCAATTATACTGATTTGGCCGGCCTTATGAGAAGACTGGCTCTCTCCCGATTTGTGTCGGAAGATGGCCGCCCTTCTCCTTCGAAAATAAGCAGGATAGTAACATAGTAAATGACGGCAGATAAAGACCTGCACGGTCCATCCAGTCTGCCCAACAAGATAAACTCATTTTACATGGTATGTGATGCTTTATATGTATATCCGAGTTTGATTTGTCCTTGCCTTTCTCAGGGCACAGACCATAGAAGTCTGCCCAATACTGTTCTTGTACTAAGTTCTGAAGCTAACATCAAAGCCCCTTAAAATTTACACTCCAGCCCATCCCTATCTATTCAGTCACAATCAGGGCGTAGACCGTAGAAGTCTGCCCAGCTCCCATTTTGTTTCCAATTACCGGCGTCGCCACCCAATCTCCGCTAAGATTCCACGGAACCATTCCTTCTAAACAGGATTCCTTTGTGTTTATCCCACACATGTTTGAATTCCATTACCATTTTCATCCTAAGCATCCTCAGGGGAACAATAGACTGTGATGAGAACAGCCTTACCTCGTCTTAACCGTTTAGGGCGAAACATGTACGCATGTCGGGAACTGTCGATATGATGGTATAATAACACCAAGGACTATGAACACCTCTGAGTTATAAGGAATCTACAGTACTAGGTCACAAAAATTGCGGCACACCCTGCATGAGCTGAATCATCCTCCCAAGTATTGAGATAAGTACCCCTCGCAACGTGGTTGTGATAACAACATTTAAGAAAGCTAGCTATATGCTAAAGATATTGATGTGCATTCAATGGAATTTGATATAAGTGATCACCACGGGTAGGCGGTAGAGTGCTATGATGTTTATAAGGGTAACACCCTAAAACTTGGATGGTCAGCCGATGCAGTATGGGATACCCTGATACTGAACACAATTAGCATCAAAAAAATTAAAAATTTGTTTTTGTACATTGTTCACATGAATGGTTTAATTTAGATTAATTTGTGAATATATGTTTGGGGGTTTTGTAGACAATATTAAATTTTAACTGCCAGACCCTTGACCATTCTTCTAACGTTCGGAGATCCCTTCTCATCGGTTCTACTCCCTCCAGGGTATCCACTCTATTGGCTATTTTCATGTCATCTGCAAAAAGGCACACCTTTCCTTCCAACCCTTTAGCAATATCTCCCACAAATATATTAAACAGAATAGGCCCCAGCACCAACCCCTGAGGAACTCCACTGCTCATCTTCCTTTCCTCCGAGTGGATTCCTTTGGTAAAGCCATGTTGCCTCGGGTCCTAAACCCATCGGTTTCTAGAAAGTTAACTATCCTTTCTTTCAGCAGCGACTCCATTATTTTTCCTACCACCGAAGTGAGACTTACCGATCTGTAGTTTCCTAATTCTTCCCTGTCTCCACTTTTGTGAAGAGGGACCACATCCGCTCGTCTTCAATCTCGCGGAACCTCTCCCATCTCTAAAGATCTATTAAATAAATCTTTAAGAGGTCCCGCCTGGACCTCGCTGAGCTCCTTCAGTAGTATCCCATCTGGCCCCATAGCTTTGTTCACCTTCAGATTCTCCAGTTATTTATAAACTCTTTCTTCCGTAAACAGCGCAGTAGCCACTCCATTCCCAGACGTTCCCTCGGCAGCCAACCGCAGTCCTTCTCCAGGATTTTCCTCCGTGAACACCAAAGAGAAATAATTGTTTAGCACGTTTGCTTTATCTTCATCACTCTCCACATAGCCATTCTCATTATCTTTCAGTCTCGCAATTCCATTCCTATGTCTTCTCCTTTCTCCAATATATCTGAAAAAAGTCTTGTCACCTCTCTTTACATCTTTAGCCATTTTTTCTTCCGCTCACGCTTTCACTAGCCGTATTTCCCTCTTCGCTTCTTTCAATTTAATCCGATATCTTTTCCGTAATCCTCTCGTTGCGTTCTTTTGTATTTCTTGAACAAAGCCTCTTTTGCTCTTATTTTTTCAGCTACTTGTTTGGAGAACCATATAGGCTTTCTGCTTCTCTTGTTTTTGTTTACTTTCCTCACAAAAAAGATCAGTCACCATATTTATAGCAGCTTTTAGCTTGGACCACTGTTTTTCCACTTCTCCTACAGCTCCTTCTTCAGGTATTCCCCCATTTTATCAAAATCAGTATGTCTGAAATCCAGTACTTTGAGTTTTGTTTGTCCGCACTCCGCCTTCGCCCTTATATCAAACCATACGGTGTGATGATCACTATTACATAGGTGGGTACCCACCCGGATATCGGAAACACTACCTCCATTAAAGAGCACTAGATCCAGCATTGACCCTTCCCTCGTGGGTTCCGTCACCATTTGTCTGAGCAAGGCACTTTGACAGGCATCTACAATCTACCTACTTCTTTTTGATTCCGCAGACTGGATGTTCCAATCCATGTCAGACAAATTGAAATCTCCCAACAGTAGCACCTCCCCTTTCATACCAATCTTTTGCATATCTTCTATCAGATCCTTGTCTAACTTCTCCGTTTGCGCAGGAGGTCTGTAGATAACTCCCGTGTGGATACAGGTTTCATCTTCTCTTTCCAGGATGATCCATAAAGCTTCTTCTGTTCCCCAGGTTCACCGCATTTCAGCCACTCTGATATTCTCTCTCATATACAGAGCCACTCCTCCACCTCTTCGGCCCTCTCTATCCTTCCTAAAAAGATTATAGACCAGTAAGGTCACATCCCATTCATGAGAATCGTTGAACCACGTCTCCGTAATAGCAACAATATCCAAGTTTTCTTCAAACATCAGAGCTTGCAAATCTTGAACCTTTTTACTTAGACTACGAGCATTTGTGCACATAGCTTTCTATGTGCTTAGTGAGTTTGGGTGTTTTTTTATATTTACATGACCTTTCCCTCTGCCATCATGTTTATTCTGGGGGTGACTTTCCGAAATCCCCTGTTTCCTTTTGTCACCCCCACCCTCTAGTTTAAATGTCTAGAAGCATACAGTCTGAATTTCTCCCCAAGGATCCTTTTTCCCATCACAGAAAGATGTAGCCCATCATTACAGTACAGCCTATTATTTTTCCACATATTACCCCATTCTCCTATGTATCTAAAACCTTCTTCTTTACACCAAGACTCAAGCCACTTATTGAATTCATTTGTTTTGCGTAGTCTTTCCTCTCCCCTCCCCAACATAGGAATTACTTCAGAAAAAGCCACAGTCCGAACCAAAGATTTCAGTCCCTCCCCAAACTCTTCTCAGATCACTTTCAGTATTTGGTCTGTACATCTTGTAGCTGAAGATCCTGGAAGACATTTCACTACGTTGGAACCCCTGAACTGTGCTCCTAAGTTAATGCCTCTGATAATGGAGTCTCTGAGCAGTAATAATTTTCTGCTTTTCACAATTCTGTAATTAGTTGGGGGATGTTTCTATAGTTGTGCTATTTTCATTGCCTCTGGTTCTACCACAGTACTTCTTTTTTCGCTATCATAATGATGCAACGCTGCAAAAGAATTTGACAGGGGCAAAGCTTGGAAGGGCGAGTGTTTCTGTGTCACAGATCTTAGTCTACCAGAGCCTACTGTGACCCATCTATTCCTCTGATGTTTCATTCTCTGAGGCAGTGGTGGTGGTAAATTAGCTGGGAAATGAGTAATCCTGGACTCTTCTTTAATTGTAGTTAATTCCTTCTTAAGTTTGTTGATCTCTTCTTTCAAGGCTGATATTTGGAGACAGATAGGACAAGCTCTAAGGTTCCAGATAGTTTGCCTTAGGATTAAAGCAGAACATATATTGCACTGAATGAAGGTCATAATGATGTGATTCACAAGTGTGAAAAGGTGAACTATGAAAGGGAATAACAAGAATTAGGATTGACCAATTAAGTGTAATGAAGATACTTGTCCCTTGATTGCCCTATATAAAGGGAGTTTACCTAGGGGTGGGTGGGGAGGTTACCTGTGCTCTGCTCTTAATATCTCTTAATATCTTCCTGATAAACTATTGACTCCTTTATTCTATTTCACCCTCTTTTTATTCTATCCTATTAACATAAAAAAAAAGAAACCTGTCCTTTCACTTGCAGAGGGTCTGACCTCTATAAATTCCGTATCTGTCTCTATCCTATTGCCTATATTGCACTGTGATTTTATATTTTTATGATGGTATTGTCTTAAAGGGATTTTAGAGAATTATGTTTTGAATATCTGTGCTAGTGATTTCATCTTTTTATGCTGGAATTATCTTAAAGGTGTTTTCATTGGAACTGTGTTTTAACCTGTGCCAAGTGTTTTAAACCTGACATTGAATCTGGTGTCTGTTTTCATTAGAATTGTGTGTTGAATCTACACTGCCAGAGACTTAATTCGATCAGTTTTGGTTACATAGCATCTGGTGACTCATAGCTCTGGAGCAGGGGCAATTTTGTTTGGAGCTGAGTAGAGAACCTAAGTTTACCTTGTGAGCTGGGAGCTGCGCTGGGCATTTTCAGACTTGGTTTGATTGGTAACTAAGGTTACCTGTGTCCAAGGGGCGACTCAGCATTTAGTGCCAGCTGATTTTTGACATAAGCTAAAAATGCTAGTGCATCTTAGTAAAAAAAAAAAAAAAAGCCTAAATTTTTAACTGTGCACATACAGACCACACGCTAAAATATTTTAAAAATATTTTCACAAAGGGATCACGTCTGGAGGCCGAGAGTGGGAGTTTTTGCAGTAATCAGTTAGAACAGCTACATTGCTGCATGCTAACTGATTAGCATGTGAGCCCTTACTGCCTACAAAATAGGTAGCGATAAGGGTTCACGCACTAATGGGAAAATCAGAATGTTACAATTTATACAAGAAATAGGAAAGGTGGCGATTTTACTGCTGCAGGAAAAATGGCCTTCGCGTTCAGGAAAAACTTGGGAAAGACCTGCATAAGGGTGCGTAAAGGTCACTTTTTACTGCAGTTTGGTAAAAAGGCCTCTAAATTTTCAAATGTGAAAATATGGCTCCTAGCTTTTCGAAGCCATTAGCAAACATAACTCTAAAACCAATTAATTTAAATATTATTAATGCCTTCCTTCTTTCAATTAATCTGATGTTTTACTTTAAAAGATTAACACACAATATCTGTAGTTCATATTTATATGTAGTGGTTAAAATTGTGAGCACTTTTGGATTCTGTTCAAAGACTACTACTCAGTGCTAAGCTAATCAATTTCAATGTTGTTAATGAGAATATTTAGATTATGTTGACAGTGTACACCAAAGAACTTTCAATTAAGTCAATAGAACAGCCTAGATGTGGAAGCAAACAGAGTAAGGTTCCATTCTCTTAGACTGGCAAATATCCAATTGTAATAATATATATTTAAATCTTATAAGGCAAATCAGTCACCATCATATAAATCTTTTATCAGGGCTGCCGAGAGACTGGGCCGGGCCCGGGGCAAGGCTGCCCCCGGGGGCCCCGCTACCATCGCCCCCCCTAAACCCACCCCCCCTCTGTCCACCACCGGGCCGGGCCCCCTGAATTCAAATCACAGTGCCTCACCTCACTCCGTGTGAAAGCGCAGCAGCGGCAGTCTGCAGATCAACTTCCTTCGGGCCTTCCCTTCCCGTGTCCCACCCTCGCGGAAGTTACGTCAGATGAGGGCGGGACACAGGGAGGGAAGGCCCGAAGGGAGGCATTCTGCAGACTGCCGCTGCTGCGCTTTCACACGGAGCGAGGTGGTGAGGCGCTCTGATTTGAATGGAGGGGGCCCCGGCCCGATGGTAGACGGTTGACGGAGCCGAGGGCGGGCGGGTGGGACTGCGGCGCCAGGCCCCACTTGGAGGCCCGGGGAATTTTGTTCCCCCTGCCCCCCCTCTCAGTGTTCCTGCTTTTATTGGAGCAATCATTAAAAAAGACATAAAAATCATTTCCTTGAAGCCAGAAAAAAGAACTGAAGTCCAGAGGTGCAACATCTGAGTAATCCCTTTTTATTGATGCCATACAGGGCATAGCTCAAAAAATGTTTCTGCAGTCATTGTGATTAGCTGTTTGGAGTAGGAGGTGGGGAATTATCCTCTCTATTTATCCATGATAAAGGGAATTTTCAGCTTCACTCATGCCCAGATGATCAAAAGCTCCACGCTGTTCCAAACAGTGCTCTAAAAATAGCGCTGGAAAAGCACAGGGCTTTACCACCCCTATGATCAGAGATAATAGCATGCAAATACATATCTTATGATTAATTTTGACGTTTTTTATATTTTTTGTTTTTTGTTTTTTGCTTTTGTTGGTCATCTTTGCTGTTTTGTTTCTTGTTGATTTCCTTGCGAAGACTGGTTTCTTCTGTTTTTTGTACCACTATTATTTCTGAACATAGGGTAATGTGCAGGCACAATCCTCCTGCAATTGTTTGACAGATCTGAGCTGTCAAAAGCCCAGACCTGTCAAACACAGGGGCTGGAGGTCCATGGGACCACCAGACCCCAAACAGAATCCCCCACTCCCTCCTCTTCCAGGATGCACTGGGCAGGGCTGGGTGCTGCCATTTTCAAGGCAGCGCTGATGGAAGAGGAGGGAGTGTACCTCCCTCCTCCAACAAAGGTAGGAGGGTGGGAAAGAGGGCCACTAGACCACCAGGTTTAGGAGGGTTTATTTTGTGGCCCACTGGGCCACCAGGGATTTTGTTGGGGGGGATGCAAGGGGGGTTAATTGAGCTGGAGACCCACTGGATCTCCAGCCCCCCCCCCCCAAACTTGGGTCCGGGGGACTGGAGGTCCGCCAGACCTCGAGCCCCCGTATTGCTGGCTGGGGGTCGGGTTCTGTTTCTGCAGTTTGTATTGGGGGGAATGAGGGGCCTGCTAGTATACAAATGCATGCTGGACAGGGCTCACGATTCCTCCCCAATGGTTTGCAAACCCTAAGGGTTTGCCATGAACAGGGCGCCAATGTTTGGCGCACTGCTCGCTGATCATTGAAAAGGAATATGTTTAGCATGCATTTGCATGCTACTTGTGCTAAGAGCCCTGTTTAGCATGCATTTGCATACTAGTTGCATTCAGAGTCTTCAAGCGCGTTGTTTCACGTGCTCGGGGGCACTAATCATGGAGCGGTAGCAAACGCAGGCTCTAGCATGGCGCTAATAGCCTCTAGCGCCTGTGTTTACTTCTGATCATCTGCCCATTGGGGGTCCTTGTACAAAGCCACAGTAAAAAGTGATGTGTAATAGTGTGGGCACATCTGTTAGGTGTGCTCTGGGCCATTTCTTACCTTGGCCGAGACAAAGGCTATTTTTTAATGGGTTGGGAAATGATCCTGCGCTAATATTAAAATGAGTGCATACATATTTATAGTCTGAGCCCTTACCACCACACATTGACCTAGTGGTAAGGGCACACGCACTACCCACGTGGTAACCATCCAGCACTCCAACATGGACATGCTGCTGGTTACCGCCAGGAATGCCCCTGCGGTAAAAAATAGAAAATTATTTTCTACTGCAGGATTCGTCACACACCAAAATCAGAATTACCACCAGGTGCACATTCTACCCCAGTGGTAGTGCTGATTGGGTGCGTACTACCCACGAGTTAGCCCTCCCGCACCTTTGTAAAAGGGCCCCTCAGTGAGGGTATTTTAATCTAATGAGTAACCATGATGTACTTTATAGAGACAGATGCATGTATCTGATGATACAGATATTTAGACAAGTGGGCAGGGTTTTCTTTCTAAAATGCTATCCTCAGTTTAGACAGAGTATATCATAATATCTCCATGGATTCCCAGAAGTGGGCATCTTACAAAGAACAGTATTGTACAAAGTGAAAATCTCTGAGCTGGCAGTAAAGTTGGTACCTCTTAGATGCATAATAATCCCAGTCTCAGCTCAAGGATGATAAATGGCTTGCTAATTAAGAGGTCCTTTTACTAAGGTTCGCCGAAAAGTGGCCTGTGCTGGTGTCAGTGGCGTACCAAGGGGGGGCGGTGGGGGCGGTCCGCCCCGGGTGTCAGCGGGTGGGGGGTGCTCTGCAAGAGCCGACAGCTTTTTTTTTTTTTTAAATCCATGCAGCGATCGCCGATGCAGGCAGCGCTTCGCGTCTGCCCTGCATGAACTGAAAAGAGGAAATCGCTTTGCTGACGTCGGGCCTTCCCTCGCTTGTTGTCCCGCCCTCAAGGAAATAGGAAGTTACCTCAAAAGAGGGCGGGACAACAAGCGAGGGAAGGCCTGACGTCAGCAAAGCGATTTCCTCTTTTCAGTTCATGCAGGGCAGACGCGAGGCGCTGCCTGCATCGCTGCACGGATTAAAAAATAAAAAGCAGGGTGGTGGCTTTAGGGTGAAGAGGGCTCAGGCCTCTCGACGGAGGGGGGGCTCAGATGGGAAAGGGGGGGCTCAGAGGGGAGAAGGGGATTGGTGAGGGTGCTCAGAGGGAAGAAGGGGATTGGGGAGGGTGGTCATAGGGGAGAAGGGGATTGGGGAGGGTGGGGGTGCTCATAGGTGAGAAGGGGATTGGGGAGGGTGCTCAGAGGAGAGAAGGGGATTGGAGAGGGTGGGGGTGCTCATAGGGGAGATGGGGATTGGGGAGGGTGGTCATAGGGGAGAAGGGGATTGGGGAGGGTGGTCATAGGGGAGAAGGGGGATTGGGGAGGGTGGGGTGCTCATAGGGGAGAAGGGGATTGGGGAGGGTGCTCAGAGGGGAGAAGGGGATTGGAGAGGGTGGGGGTGCTCATACCGTAGGGGAGAAGGGGATTGGGGAGGGTGGTCATAGGGGAGAAGGGGATTGGGGAGGGTGCTTAGAGGGGAGAAGGGGATTGGGGAGCTCAGAGGGGAGAAGGGGATTGGGGAGGGTGAGGGTGCTCAGAGGGGAGAAGGGGATTGGGGAGGGGAGTGCTCAGATGGGAGAAGGGGTCTGGGGGTCTGACAAGGGGGCAGGAGGGAAAATGGGTCCATGCCTGGGGCAGGTGGGAGAATGGGTCTGGGGCTGAAAAGGGGGGATGCAAGGCATGTGGTGGATGAAGGGGGCTGGAACTGGGGGCTGAAAAGGAGGGTATTTGGGATAAGGGGGCTAGTACTGGAACTGGGGGCTGAAACTGGGGGCTTTAAAGGGGACAGGGAGAACTGGCTGGGGCTGAAGCTCGGGACTGATGGGAGAAAAGGGCTGGGGACTGGTGGGATAGTAGGGCTGAAAAGGGGGGCAGGTGGGAGATGTGGGCTGGGGCTGGAACTAGGGGCAGGTGGAATAAGGGGACTGAAAAGGGGGCAGAGAGCGAGGGGACAGACCCTGGATGGAAGTGGGGAGCATGAGGGAGAGCAGACCTTGGATGGATGGGAGAGGGAGGGCAGACGGATTGAAGGGGCAGAGAGAAAGGGCAGATGGTGGGTGGAAGGGGGAGAGAGAAAGAGGGCAGACTAGAGTAAATGGTGGATGGAAGGGGCAGAGATAGAGGGCAGATGGTGGATGGAAGGGGCAGAAATAGAGGGCAGATGTGGATGGAAGGGAGAGAGAGGGCAGACAGTGGATGGAAGGGGCAGAGAGAGAGAGAGAGAGCAGACACTGGATGGAAGGGACATTAGAGAGGGCAGACACTGGATGGCAGAGAGTGAGCGAAGACATGCTGGATGGAAGGAAGACAATGAAAAGAAGATGAGGAAAGCAGAAACCAGAGACAACAAACTGTAAATATATATTTTAATTATTTTGCTTTAGGATATAGTATTGTAGCTGTGCTAATAAATGTTTATAAGTAGAACATGTAAATAAGGTCATCTTTTTATTGGACTAATTTTAATACATTTTGACTTAACTTTCAGAGAACAAACCCCCCTTCCTCAGGTCAGGATAGGATAATGTAACAGCACTATACTGTATTGACCTGAGGAAGGAGATTTTGGCCTCTGAAAGCTAAATGTATTAGTCCAATAAAATGATATTATTTGTTTTATTTCTATTTGTTAATTTGTAAAGTGGTGATTGGTATTTGTTAGTTTTTTCAAATTTACATCTGCTGTCTTTATATTTTGCACAGTACTAGGGGACATTTTCTGTTTCTGTGGTGTTGCATTTTATGCAGAGTCTGGCATCGGGGGTTCAGTTTAATTTTTGTCTAAATAGAAAGTTCATGATTACTTATTCTATAGTGGATTAGGGTGTATCTGTGTTTGTGAAAAAGACATGGCTTTCGGTTGGCATTGACTGTGCAGGATCGACGATCTGTACTAATCTGTCTGTTTTCATTTTACAATAGGTGAATTGATGTTCTAGTGCTCACTGTAGTGTTTAAGATGCTTTCCTTTTCCTTGTGTAACTCGTAGAAATTACTGCTTATGGTATGGTAGAATCGCTCTATAGGTCCTGATGTTTTGTATTCTCGGTATGCCTAGTACTGGATTTGGGGGGGGGGGGGGTTTAAAAAATGACCGGCCCCGGGTGTCAACTACCCTAGGTACGCCACTGGCTGGTGTAGATCCGTGTATTGGACAAGTGCAGGTCAATTTCTCAGTGCATCTGCTAAAAAGGCCTCTTTTTTTGGCCAAAAATGGATGTGCGGCAAAATGAAAATTGGCACTCGTCCATTTTGGGCCTGAGACCTTACTCACCACCCATTCACTTAGTGGTAAGGTCTCATGCATTAACCAGGCAGTAATCATCAGTGCGCATACAATGCCAATTGCCGCCTGGTTAGCGCTGTGCACCGGAAAATAAAATATATTTTCCGGCGCGTGTAGTGGGTGCACGTAAAAAATGAAATTACCACCCAGGTCACGTGGTAGCCAGGCAGTAGTTCCAAATTGGCGTGCATTGGGCTTCTAAGTCAATGTACTAACTTGCTGAAGAAAACACCGTCTTTAATGAGTAGTATTGATGCTCCCAGAAAAAAACTTTAAACCAATCAGAAAAATCATCAGTTTAAACGCTAAATTGTCTTTGAGAAATGAATGATTCAAACTATTTTAATGCATTGCCCCCAATTCCCAGCGATCTCAAACAGTCCAAGATGCTGCCGAGATGTCCAACATTACCATGAAAAACTCAATGCCTCTGTCAAATCCAGCACATATGGAACCAAATACAGAAATTAAAAGCGTTTCTATAGAGTGAGAAGGCCTAAAGCCAAACTGAGACATATTCAAACAATTATTAGGGTCCAAAAAGTCTTGAAGTTGATTCAGTACCACGTTTTCCAAAATTTTGGACAGAAATTTCAAAGTCTAGATCGGGCAATAATTATTCAAATCATTCAAATTGCCCCTTTCATTCTTCACTAAAGGAAACAGCTGCATTTTTTAAAACCAGCAGGGACAGAAGCCTCAGTCAAAGATTTATTAACTAAACTACTTATAGGACTCACCAAATTGGTTTATAGGGCTCTAATGATATTAGGGGAACATTCATCCAATAAACAATGATTGAAGTTCAACCCTTTCAAATTCTCCCTAATCTGCTTTGGAGTAGATAATGAAAAATCATTCCAAGTAGTAGACGGAGTAGTTAAATTACTTTTAGGAACAGGAAGATTCTGGAAGGACATAGAAATCATATGGACCTTCTCATTAAAAAAAAGGTTGTAAAATCTTGAAAAGTAAGCGTACCAGTTGACTTAACTTTACTATGATGAGTCAGTTTGTACACTACTGAGAACAATTCTTCTGCATAATTTGGGACCCCAAAATAATCCTTCTTAGCTGTCATATAAGAGATTCCTGATTATCTGTTTTATGCCGCAATCATTCTTTCCTTCACAAATTTTGTTTAGCCAACTTGAGTAAAAAAACCAAGGTATAGAATGATTTTTGAGTTTCAAGCTAGATTCAACAGGTGCTATTATATTGAGGCTACCAGCCAATGAGGAATTTCAACAGCATCATCAAGTAATAAAGATTCTAAGTTAAGCAACTTGGGCACCACAAAGATTTTAGCATATGAATGACAAATTGAGGCCACAAATGTTTTCTTTTTTTGTTGAAATAACAAATTAGGACTAGACATGCCTAGAGAAGTTCTTTCATTCTCCCACAGCATTTTAAATCAAAATTCAATATGCTACTCCTCAGTGCTCCAAGGGCTCCCAAGGGGCAGGGGATGGCCCTTTTGGCTTGCCTATTCAGCCACACCCTTGTGCCATGCTCTGCAAAGGTGCTGGTCTCAAGTAGTGCGGGACCAGGATCCCGATGGCATCAGAGGCCTTCCAGAATGGTGCCTGATGGTAATAAACACCATAAATCGTGAAAGAAGTTCTACATTTCCCTCAAAGATGAAAAATAGGGAAGAACACTCCAACTCATGCCATAGAAACTCTCCTCTCCAGATTCTCTGCAAAGGCGCCGGCCTCAAGTAGCACGAGACCTGTTCTGGAAGGCCCTGATGACATCAGGGGCCTTCCAGAATGGTGCCCTATGGGAATAGGCACTGTAAGTCCACAAAGAAGCTCCACATGTCTCTCAAATATGAAAAATAGGGTAGAGCACTTCAGCTCATGCCACAGGAACTCTCCTCTCCATGCTGTCCATTTTGAAGTTAGAAATGATGGAAAATACTGCTAGAGTTTGTAACCTGTGTTTTCTTAATTTTCCTTCAATATATTTACTGTCTCCAGAGATCCTCTTGAGGAAGTACCTCAAGGAAATTTTGGAACTACCTAATTTTGAAACCATTACCTTGAATAATTGCTATTATTTGCCTGTTAAAAAGAAGCTCCAGGTTGACCAACAGGGATTAGATCAATTGGTAACAGACTGCCCTTCATGTGTCCGTCGGCAGTCTGAACGGAGTAACACTGGACCAGAGGTTCTGAAGCAACAGTGGCGAAACGGAGGCCACCGTTAACCACGGTCTAAGTAACGGAGGAGCCTTAGAGAAGTTTAAGGTCGTTGCAGTCAAGTTAAGTCAAGCTAACTACCTTCTCTATTTTTTCAACATCTAAAAAAGCTCAACAGTGCAGTGAATTTATACTGTTTCGATGTTTTGAAGCTATACTGTATCGATGTTTTGAAGCTAAGATATCCAGGAGGTGTTTTCCGATGATGAAGAAGCCCTAGCCCTTCTACCCGTTTGTTTTATGGGAGAAGGTGCTTCTTGAGGTTTTTCCTCCTGACACACTTGTGTATTGGCTTACTTTATGATCTGTTTCCAAGTGTTTATATTTATAGAAATCACTAATATTGACATCTTTTTTTGGTAAGAAAGAATTGAGCTTCTGCAGTGCTAAAATGAATGTTTTTCCAGATGGTTCCACAGCCACTCAGCTCAGGTGTAAAGCCATTTTGAATTTGAAATCTAGGGTGGTGGCTCTGGGCACAACTTTTTTCCTTAAATATCCATACAAATGTCTTATTACTTTCCAAGGAAGGAATTTATATTTAGGAAACCTTATCAATTAGAAAATTTCCTGAAGGGTCAAGAGAAATGATGCACTGTAGTGGGAGCATATTAAGATAATGATGCTTTAGTACATGGGATTATATCTTGATTTCTTTATTAAGGGTAAATTCTCCTCTTCCTTAATGTGGGCTTGATGACAGTTACTGTTTTAAGATGAGATTCTTGGTTTCTTTATATTTCCTTAATATATGTCAGTTCTAATTTTCTGTTATGATGATGGAAATGTAAAAATTATTAAAAATAAAGGAAGGAAGCCTGTGCAAGGTAAGCGCCGGTACTTAGAAACAAACGTGTGCAAGTCTGAGGAAACCCAAAAGTGAAAGCACACGTGGAGGGGCATAATCGAAAGAAACACCCAAGTTTTCCTGGGGACGTCCTCGCAGGATGGCTCCAGCAAGGGGCGGGGAAACCAGTATTATCGAAACAAGATGGGCGTCCATCTTTCGTTTCGATAATATGGTCGGGGACGCCCAAATCAGCAAATTTAGGTTGACCTTAGAGATGGTCATCCCCAGCAGAGATGGTCGTCCCCAGGACTTGTTCGTTTCTGATTTTCAGCGATAATGGAAAGCTAGGATGCCCATCTCAGAAATGACCAAATCCAAGCCATTTGGTCATGGGAGGAGCCAGCATTCATAGTGCACTGGTCCCCCTGACATGCCAGGACACCAACCGGGCACCCTAGGGGGCACTGCAGTGGACTTTACAAATTTCTCCAAGGTACATAGCTCCCTTACCTTTAGACAAATGCACTAACTGAACAAAAAAAGCCCTTCCTTTACTGATCCCTTAGCGATTCGGAAAGGAACGGGCATGTATGAAGGAAATTGCATGCAAATGAGCTGCTCGCTGTTAGCTCATTTGCACACAATTTCCTTCCTAAGGAGGGGAAGCCAGTGCAGAGCAGCCAAGCATTATGCGTGGCTGCTCTGCGCATGCCAAAGGCAGCTTCATACATGCAGACAAGCTGCATGTATAATAGCAGTCTACAAACTTAGAAAAACACAAGTCCAGGTGAAAACGTCCAAGTGTTCATCAGAGACGTCTTTTTTTTTTAGAGTATGTGTGAAGGACGGACATCAGGGCCGTCTTTTTTGTTTTTTAGAGTATGGGTGAAGGACGGAACCCCCAAAATGTGGATGTTTCTGTGAGAAGGACTTCCATGCCTTTGCTATGCCTCTGATGTCCCCTTCATTTATTTGGATTTTGGACCACAAGTAGCAGCAGTGGGATTTGAACCAGCCACCTCTGGATTGCAAGACCAGTGCTCTAACCACTAGGCCTCTCCTCCACTCCACTCCCTTGAAATTTGGCTGTCCCTGTGGGGGGTGCAGTTCAGGACGTCCAAAATGTTTGAAGGAAGGACGTCCATGCCTTCGTCATGCCTCCTCTGACACACACATACCTCCCCCCCCCCCCCCCCCCAGGGACCTGCATACTGCTGCGATGGACCTGAGTATGACATTTCAGGCTGGCAAAAAAAGTTTTTAAAGTTGTTTTTTCAGGGTGGGAGGGGGTTAGTCACCACTGGGGGAGTCAGGGGAGGTCATCCCCAATTCCCTCCGGTGGTCATCTGGTCTGTTCGGGCACCTTTTTCAGGCTTGGTCGTAAGAAAAAATGGACCAAGTAAAGTTGGCCGTGCTCATCAGGGACGCCCTTCTTTTTTCCATTATCGCTCGAGGACGCCCATCTGTTAGGCATGCCCCAGTCCCACCTTCGCTACGCCTCCGACATGCCCCCGGGAACTTTGGTCGTCCCCGCGATGGGAAGCAGTTGGGCACGCCCAAAATTGGCTTTCGATTATGCCGATTTGGGTGACCCTGAGAGGACGACACCCATCTCCTCATTTGTGTCGAAAGATGGGCGCCCTTCTGTTTCAAAAATAAGCCTGCGAATCAAGTAAAGGACTCCTGATTTGAAAGCAAAGCAGTTGTGAAGAAAACAAGTTGTGAAGCATTTTATCACCACCAAAATGTTTCTAAATGGACTAAAATATAATCTGAAATGCACGCAGTCATAGATACATACTTATATTTGCAAGAGTTTAATAAGATAAAAAGCTGTTAATGTTTCTACAGTAAGGACTATTCACTGTATCTCTCTGCAACTACATAACATTTTTTCTCTAGAAATCCTCATAAAATTATACAAAATTGCAAACCTTATGGATATAAAAAGAGATGACAATTTAAAACACATCCAAATGCTTGGAATAAACACCAGGAAGCTGCGGCATTGTAATTGTACCACGACGGGAATAAATTCATGGCTATTAGAAGTCACGGCAATAAACCTCAATGTACATAAATATCTTGGACCTATGAGAACAGATAGAAAAAAAATTACAGCACACAAAAGAAATGAAAATAGGGCTATTTGTGCATACAATTACTTTTAATAGTACTGCATGCATGGCAGGTGTACAGAGTCTCAGTAATTTAATACGTTAACTTTTCATCTCTTAAGAGCTGGGTTCAAATTTGACTACAGCAGAGTGGATTCAGTTTCAATGCTATAGAACATTCTGAAAGTCTCAGCATCTTCCTTCCTAAGGAAGGGGTAGCTGCCATAAGAACAGGCTTTCAAAGTGTCAATCTGCAGTAACGAGAAAGATAGTAGGAAGGTAATTTTTGATAAAGGATATTTTTATTTTCTGCAAAGGAATTTCTTACAAAGAAATTGACAGGTTATCACATTATACAGCAGTAGGTGGTCTCAAACTGGTTTGTACTAAGTGTGTTTTCTCACTAGTGTCTGGTGGTAGGATTAGAGGGCACCTTCAACTAACAGAGAGGTAGCTGAAAGCATTATTCTATTAATTTTAGGTGCCCTTTGAACCCTGTATTAGAATGCAGGCTCCTGCCAACTGTGGGCCCATTGCTCAGGTATAGATGCTGACCCAAGTCCTCAAGAGCTCACCTTTCTACTAACGCTAGTCTATCGTGTGTCCTTTCTGCACACATCCATTGCAGAAGATGACTACGGGGAAATAGATTGGTTTGTGTTTCTCACCAATATATTATATAGTCTATCAAGAAAACAAGTGATCTGGAACAGCCGTAGAGCACTTCAATTTGAGAGAAATCACTTTTTCAGTTTAAAGGTTATCTTACAAAAACTATGCATGGTCAAAATAAAAATGATCTGAGGCACTTACACAGACTGTTAACTGCAGTAGAATAATTAATACAGAGGCCTACACCTTCTGAGTGCTGTGGGGGTCACTTGCACTTTTTTTTTTTTTGTCAGCTCTATGCTCTCTTTGCACAAAAGTCTGCAGCTCTTTGTCTAAAACAATTGGTCCTGTACTTATTAGCTCAAAAGCATAGAACTTTCCTACAACATATGAAAAATTCACCCTAAAAATTACTTCTACAAAAGTAGAAAAAATATAGAAAAATGAAGGCAGGTAAAGACCATATGGCCTATCCCTGCCATCTACTATCAATTTCTCTCCCTTAGAGATCCTAAGCCAAGCTTGCTTGGATTCAGATACAGGCTTTGTCTCCACCACCTCCATCAGGAGGCCATTCCATGAATTCACCACCCTTTCCGTGAAGAAGTATTTCCTCAGGTTACTCCCGAGTCTTCCCTCTCACCTTCCTATGCCCCCTCATTCCAGAGCTTCCTTTCAGTTAAAAGAAACTCACCTCCTGTGTAGGTATTTAAACATCTCTATTATATCTCCTTTCACCTGCCTATCTTCCAAAGTATACATAGAGGGGCATAATCGAATACGAACGCCCATCTCCATGGGCGTCTATGTCCAAGAACCGGTACGTGAAGGGTATTTTCTAAAAAAAAGGGCGCCCATCTTTTTTTTCGATAATACGGTTTGTGCCGGGCAAATGCATCGGATATATGCGGATTTGAGCTGGGCGTTTTCGTTTTTCAGCGATAATGAAAAACGAAGGCGCCCAGCTCAAAAATGAACAAATCCAAGGCATTGGGTCATGGGAGGAGCCAGGATGCGTAGTGCACTGGTCCCCCTCACATGCCAGGACACCAACCGGGCACCCTAGGGGGCACTTGTAACAAGTTTTTAAAAAAAAGTTAAATACCTCCCAAGTCTATAGCTCCCTTCCTTTGAGTGCTGAGCCCCTCAAATCCCCCCCAAAACCCACTGCCCATAACTCTACACCATTACCATAGCCCTTATGGCTGAAGGGGGGCACCTAGATGTGGGTACAGTGCGTTTTGGGGGCGGTTTGGAGGGCTCCCATTAACCACCACAAGTGTAACAGGTAGGGGGGGATGGGCCTGGGTCCACCTGGCTGACGTCCACTGCACCCACTAACAACTGCTCCAGGGATCTGCATACTGCTGTGATGGAGCTGGGTATGGCATTTGAGGCTGGCATACAGGCTAGAAAAAAAAGTTGTTGAAGTTGGGTTTTTTTGGTGGGAGGGGGTTAGTGACCACTGGGGGAGTCAGGGGAGGTCATCCCCGATTCCCTCCGGTGGTCATCTGGGCAGTTGGGGCACTTTTGGGGGGCTTGTTCGTGAGAAAAAAGGATCCTGAAAAAGTGACCCAACTTCTCACTAAAAACGCTTTTCTTTTTTCCATTATCGGCCGAGGGCGCACATCTCTGCTCGGCCGATAAACACACCTCAGTCCCGCCTTCACCACGCCTCTGACACGCCCCCATCAACTTTGTTCGTTCCCGCGACAGATTGCAGTTGAAAGCGCCCAAAATCGGCTTTCAATTATACCGATTTGGGCGCTCACCAGAGAAAGGCGCCCATCTCCTGATTTGGGTCAAAATATGGGCGCCCATCACTTTCAAAAATAAGGCTGATAGTGAGATCTTTAAGACTGTCCTCATATGCTTTATAATGAAGACAACTGACCATTTTAATAGCCTCCCTCTGGACTGACTACATCCTGTTTGTATTTCTTTGAAGGTACAATGTTTACCATTGCACACAGTACTACATGAAGTCTAACCAGAGACTCATACAGAGGTATTATCATCTCCTTTTTTCTGCTGGTCATTCTTCTCTCTATGCACCCAAGCATCCTTCTAGTTTTCACTGTAATCTTTTCTAGCTGTTTGGCCACCTTAAGATCATCAAATACGATCACACCCAAGTCCCACTCCTCTTTCGTGCAAAAAAAGTACTTCACCCTTTAAACTATACTACTCATTTGGGGTTTTGCAGCCCAAAGGTATGAGCCTGCATACCTTTGGGCTGCTGAATTCTGGACCACTCTTCAAGCTTTGCTAGGTTCCTCATCATGTTCTTCATCTGCAATTTTTTGGAGGTCCAGATTTCTGGCATCCAGATTTTTGGACTTTTACTGTACACCATATCTATGCTCTTACTTGATCAAGCTCTCTGGTCACCCAGTCAAAAAAATATTAGAGTTGCCTGACAAGACCTGCTGCCTCAGGTCCTGAAAACCATTAGATTCCAGAAACCTCATTATTTTCTGTTTTGGAAGTGTTTCCATTAACTTACCACAAAGGTCAGACTAACCGGCCTGTAGTTCCCAACCTCCTCCTCCTTACTTTAACTTTTGTGGAGAGAGATCACATCCACCCTTCTCCAGTTCTCCCGTACCACTCCAGAGAAGTATTGAGAAGGTCTGACAGTGGAGCCACCAGAACGTCCCTAAACCTTCAATGCCTTCAAATGTATGCCATCCAGCCCATTGCTTTCTCTGCCTTTAGTTTAGCTAGCTGCTCATGAACACAGTCTTCTGAAAATCATTGAGGGTTTACTGCATTTTCATTCCTATATGTGTTTGTTTCCTGTAGTCCTACTCCTGGGAACCCTGTGGGCAACCAGCACTCCTCTAAGGTAACACTCCTGTATTTTATAATAAAGAGTGACTTCTTGTACAGGGTGGCCAAGGGAAGCCTTGAGGGGCAAGAGGTAGAGCAACTGTTAGCCCCTCAACCTTACCATAGGCAGCTAGTGCAGTTAGCCTACAGTCACCTGTTACGAGGTCACTTGGGGGAGAAGAAGGCTCGGGGACAGATTTTGGTTTGTTTTTTCTGGCCAGGTGTATTCCCACAAGTTGAGCTCTTTTGTCAGTCCTGCCCAACCTCCCAGCTGAGTAGTCCTGCAAGGGTTCCACCTGCCCCTCTCGTGCCCATGCTCATTGTCAATACCCCATTCAAAAAAGTGGCGATAGACTTTGTCAGATCCCCTAGAACGTAACACCCATGGCAACAAGTATATCCTGGTTATTTTGTATTATGCCACTCAATACCCAGAGGCCATTGCCCTGCATAATATGAAAATTACCATGGTGGCCAACGTTCTGCGAGGTCTTTTCCCAGATGGATATTCCTTCCAAAATACTGACTGACAAAGGCACTACCTTTAAGTCCAGGCTCATGAAGCAAGTGTGTGCCCTAATTAAGGTAATGGACCTTGTGGACATCCATTTATCATGCATAGACAGATGGCCTGGTGGAACATTTCAATAAGACTACCAAGCAAATACTGAAGAAGTTTGTTGCCAAAGATGTTATTTGCTATCCGGGACGTACCCCACAACAGGATTCTCTACATTTAAACTGTTATGTGGACGGAGACCTAGGGGGATCCTGGACGTGGTTCAGGAAAATTGGAAAGAGGAACTCAGCCCGCGAAGGAGCTTGGCCATATATGTGCTCACTGTGCAGAAGAGGCTAAAGAAAACCGGTGAGGCAGCCAAGCTCTGTTTGGAAAAGGGTCCAGGGATCGGTCCTTGGACCCCTTCTCTTCTCAATCTACACCTCTTCCCTGGGCTCCCTGATCTCATCTCATGGTTTCCAGTATCATCTCTATGCTGATGACACCCAACTGTATCTCTCCACACCAGACATCACCGCGGAGACCCAGGCAAAGGTATCGGCCTGCTTATCCGACATTGCTGCCTGGATGTCCAACCGCCACCTGAAACTGAACATGTCCAAGACCGAGCTTATCGTCTTTCCACCAAAACCCACTTCTCCTCTTCCTCCACTTTCTATTTCAGTTGATAACACCCTCATCCTCCCCGTCTCATCTGCCCGCAACCTCGGAGTCATCTTTGACTCCTCTCTCTCCTTCTCTGCGCATATCCAGCAGATAGCCAAGACCTGTCGCTTCTTCCTCTTTAACATCAGCAAAATTCGCCCTTTCCTCTCTGAACACACCACCCGAACTCTCGTCCACGCTCTCATTACCTCTCGCCTGGACTACTGCAACTTACTCCTCACCGGCCTCCCACTTAGCCATCTATCCCCCCTTCAGTCTGTTCAGAACTCTGCTGCACGTCTCATATTCCGCCAGAACCGATATACTCATATCACCCCTCTCCTCAGGTCACTTCACTGGCTTCCGATCAGATACCGCATTCAATTCAAGCTTCTCCTTCTTACCTACAAATGCACTCAGTCTGCTGCCCCTCACTACCTCTCTACCCTCATCTCCCCTTACGTTCCCGCCCGTAACCTCCGTTCACAGGATAAATCCCTCCTCTCAGTACCCTTCTCCACCATCGCCAACTCCAGGCTCCGCTCATTCTGCCTCACCTCACCCTATGCTTGGAACAACCTTCCTGAACCCTTACGCCAAGCCCCCTCCCTGCCCGTCTTCAAGTCTTTGCTTAAAGCCCACCTCTTCAATGCTGCGTTCGGCACCTAACCCTTACCGTTCAGTGAATCCAGAATGCCCCAATTTGACTGCCCCTATCGGACCGACCGTTCACTTGTCTATTAGATTGTAAGCTCTTTGAGCAGGGACTGTCTCTCTTTGTTAAATTGTACAGCGCTGCGTAACCCTAGTAGCGCTCTAGAAATGTTAAGTAGTAGTAGTAGTAGTATAACCAAAAAGCAGTACACAGAACCTTCCATCCAGGGGACATATTCTTAGTCCTCTTACCCTCCTCAGAGAGTAAAATATTATGCAAGTGGCAAGGTCATTATGAAATTATGGAAAAGATGGGACATGTCAATTATAAGGTGGCTCAACTGGACAAGAGGGACAAGGCAATGATCTACCATATTAATTTGTTAAAGAAGTGGGTCCCCATGACTGTAGCACTGGTCCAAAAAGACGACTTTGGTCCAGAGATTCTGATAGTCTGGGTCCCTGCAAGTTCCGTTTAGTGACCAGATTTTCATCTCAATGAAGGCCAACCTACAGCAGTTGGCATGCCAGAATAAAGATGTGTTTTCGAGCATGCTGGACCAAACCCACCTAATAACTCATGATATCATCAATGAGCCGGGAGTGGTAGTCTGGCAATGCCCCTATCAGATCCCAGAGGCCTGGCAGCAAGCCGTTGTGAAGGAGGTCACTGAGATGCTGGAACTGGGTGTAATCGAGGAGTCGACTTTGTTACCAGAACAATGGGAGATGACCAATTACTAGAGTCGACTAGTAATTGGTCATCTCCCATTGTGCTGGTAACAAACTTGGACAAGAGCATCCGGTTTTGTATTGATTTTTGGAGGGTGAACGCTGTCTCCAAGCTAAAGGCCTATCCAATGCCAAGAGTAGATGAACTCATTAAGCAACTGGGAGGATCTCAATTCATCTCAAACCTGGACCTGACTAAAGGATATTGGCAAGTACCCCTCACTCCAGCTACTAAGGAAAAGACAGCCTTTTCAATGCTCCACGGTTTGTTCCAGTTCATGGTGTTGCTGTTTGGTCTTCATGGAGCCCCAGCTACCTTTCAACACCTTGTAGGCTTAAACCACATGGTAACTGTGCAGCTGCCTATTTAGACGACATTGTCATCTACAGTAAAGATTGGAGGTCCCATCTCATTCAGATAGAAGTGGTAAGGGATAATCTATGGACTGCTGGGCTGACAGCAAGTCCTAAAGAGTGCTTCTTGGCAGGACAAGAAGTCCAGTACCTGGGGTACTCAGTCGGGAATGGACAAGTGAGACCCCAGATCTGGAAGGTAAAAGCAATCACCTAGGAGCCAGTACCTACTACTACTACTTAACATTGGAAACAGGTGCAAACCTTCCTCAGGCTCATTGGTTATTAATACTGGTTTATTTTGCTGTTTTCCTGAAAAAGCAGCACCACTAACCCACCTCTTGCAGAAGAAGGATCCAGAATACATTTACTGGACTGAAGAGCTGGATACTGCCTTCCAGACCCTGAAGAGGGACATTTACTCAGAACCAGAGCTAGTCAGCCTAGACTTCAACCAGCTGTTTAACGTGCAGATCTGAGAGTGCAGAACAAGCAGAATGAACCAAATTCTTACTTTTTCAAAAAGTACAAAGACTAGGGGACACTCACTGAAGTTACATACAATGAAGTTACAAACAAATAGGAGGAAATATTTTTTCACTCAATGAATAGTTAAGCACTGGAACTCTTAGCTAGAGGATATAGAAATGGTGGTTAGCGTATCTGGGTTTAAAAAAGGTTTGGACAAGTTCCTGGAGGAAAAGTCCATAGTCTGTTATTGAGATAGACATGGGGAACCCAGTGCTTGCCCTGGGATTGGTAGCCTCTGTTGTAAACAGGGTAATGGGCTAGATGGTCTGACCCAGTATGGCTATTCTTATGTTCTTATGAAGTTGGACTTGGAGCTATTCTGTCTCAGGAATTGTATGGGGAAGACCACCCAATAGCTGGAAACTGCTCTCGATACAGAAGAATTATGCAGTAATTGAAAAAGAAGCCCTAGCTGTTAAATGGGCCATAGAGATATTCCAATATTTATTGGGGTGACACTTCCTATTCGTCACCGACCATCAACCTGGCTCACTATAAAGACTGAAACGCATCTGTTATGTGCTGGTTCCTCAGCCTTCAGCTTTCGGGTGAGACATCAGGTGGGCCAAGAGCATGTTAATGCTGATTTTTTTGTCTCAGGAGGTATACCCTGATATGGCAGGTGCTCAACTGGGGACAGTTGACCTGAAAGGGAGGGTATGTGAGGGGTATACAGAACACTGCCCTCACCCTTAAGAAGAATCCCTCAGGTATTGTGATTTACCTTAAAAACCCTAGTCCCACCCAGAGATGAAGTGAGAATGGAGGGGTGGAACCGAAACCAGGTGCTATAAAAGGCAGAGCCAGAATGGGGTTAAGGAGGGCCCAGTGGGAAGGCGCGAAGGACTACTGTATACACCTTCATTATATACCTGTGAATCGGAACCACAACAGCCAAATAGGCCAAGTTTAACTTGGCCCTCGTAGCTTTGCATGTTCGATTTCAGCTTAAGTACTGATAACTCAAGAAAGCCAACCCAGTTTGCTTTACCAAGAGACTGTAGTGCATGCGGGTCCTGCAGGAGAAGGTCACGGAGGACATTCTTCTCTTCAAAGACTAGTTTTGCATTGGATTTCTCCATTCCCTATGAACTCAACAGGACCCCCCTTTCCCAAAACCTTCACTCACTCTTACCCGCTGCTGCTGTGTGGTGTCACTTTATCCAGGCCCTGAGCCAAAATCGCTCACAGTGTCACAATATCCTTACTTCTAGAACACCCAATCAATATCTGGCATATTAAAATCACCTATTAGTAGTATTTGAAACTGCCCCTTTCATAAATATATTTTGAATGTCTCCAAACAAATCTCTGTCACTTCTGTCTGTGAAGGAGGCCTGTATATTACACCAATGTAAATACATTTTCTATTCCCTCTTTCCAGATTAACCCACAGTGCTTCTTCTTTACCTCATAAGTCCTGCAATTCTATTGCTTTAATATGATCTTTAACACAAAATGCTACTACCCCTCCCTTTCATCCTACCCTGTCTTTCGTGAACAGCATATAGCCCGGTATAACTATGCCCCATTCATGGTTCTCTGTGAACCACTACTAAATCCAAATCAACCTGTTCCATCACAGCCACTAGATCCCGAACCTTATTTCCCATACTATGGGCATTAGTTTACACTGCTTTCCAGAGGTTGCCCATTTTTCCCATTTGTGTAGAGGTTTTTAATGTTTCACTTACCTGAGGACTTATCATTGAGGGCTTTGATCACCCAGCCCCAACAATTCAAGTATAAAGCCTTCATCAGTAGGTTAGCCAGTCTGCTGCTGAACATACTTACTTATTTATTTATTTCTTTGATAGATGGACACCATCTCTGCTGAGCAGCCCTTTTTAAAATCATCCCATGGTCCAAGAAGCCAAAATGCTGTCAATGACACCATCCATTTAGCTGAATATTCATCTCCAGGCTGCAAGCTTCTCTGCATTGACCTTTATCCTCAACAGTATGTTTATGTGACCCCTTCCCCACTCCTGGGTTCAAAAAGAATATAGTCTGAGCCGAGTGTTTCACCCAGAGCAGAAGAAGGGCACAAAAAAACTTTGAAATCACAATTGATTAATAAAAATTCACTTTATTCTAATAAGAACTCAAATGAACACAATAGCTTTTACCCCTCAGTAACCTTAACATTACATTTCTTTATTTCCTATAGGTTCCTTTATTCTCTATAAGGCTCAACTTTAGAATGACTGCACATCAGATAAGTATCAGTTCAATTTCCTAAACTAAAAGTTAAACATGCATGCAAACGATTATATACTAATATGAGTCCCTTATATAGAATTGATTCTTTGTTTCTTTTCTTCTTTTTCAGGTTTTGGTTTTTCCTCCGGAGACTTCAAGGTAAGTATACTATTTTTCTCTTTATTCTATTAAAGTTCAAAAGGATACTTTTATTTACGTCCCCCCAGCTGGCTTAGTATCTTCTCTCTTCTGTCAATCGTTGGGTACCATAAGCTTGCTGCAGAGTTGAACCCTGGCCAGGGTACAGGAATCAAGGACTGAAGACACCTACTACTCTAATCTATAAATAAATCAATAACCCTAAAATCTAACTGATCCCCACAATACAGGTGCCTACTGCACACATTTCCTATCTAGCTTTAAAAGAAAACATATAATTATTAATCCCTACTCTATTTACCTCCCCCCATCAGAATTTCAATAACATCAGCGTATGCTAAGTAGTACTTTACAATCACAGGGTTGAAATTTAAAAAAACCCTTTTTCTCTATACTCAATTAAATTTCAGGTAAGCTTTTCACTTTTTAACTCTTTTTCAACCATTTGTGTTCTCTAGAGTTCTGAAGTGCTAGCAAGCTACCATTAGCTCAGGACCCCTTTCTCAGAGAGCCCAGAACACATTAATCTGAGGGCAAGATTGAGGAATTTAATTCATCTACAAGCCCAACTCCCAGTCAGTCATCAATTTTTTCTAAAGCCCTTTGAAACGCGGCGGGCTTTCAAATTAAATGTACCACTTTTACTCTCTCACAGCACACTCAGATCAAACACATCTTTAAACACTTTTACTTAAATTTTAACTCAAAATTCCCTCTCAACTGAGCACAGCTCTTAAACACAGCTCTGCCCTGCTCAGCACTCACCTCCCAACTGACAAACCGTCAAACTTGGAACCCTTACCCTAGCTCACGCTGCTAGCACGAGCTCTGCATTCCAAACCCCACAGTACATAAACACAGCATTTTAAAATCAAAATAACCATTTTTACAACATGTATACATAAACAGTATGTTCAAACAATGTAAATTTTGTACCTTTTTCTTCCCTGAAGCCTGAAAACGTCCCTTTTCTGTCCGTGCACGAGCCTCCTCTCACTCCATCCACGAGACGGTCTCCTGGCTCGCACCATCAGCTGTTCCTCCTCCCCACGCGCTCCCTTCGTCTGTCCAGCGCGTGCAGTACCCTTTCCGCCGCACACCGCCACAAAAATAAAATAAAACGTTGGGAGAGTGCACCGGAGCACTCTCCTCACCATCTCCAGTCTCACCCCCACCTTCGTTTGTCTTCAGAACCGGCTCTCCCGCTAAATAGAGCCGGTTCCCCTTTAAAATAAATGATATCCTGGGCCCTGCGTCGGCTGTGTACGTCTGACGTCATTACGCGACGTCAGACGTCGACACAGCCCAATCAGCGCTCGGATCTCCCCCTCTTCGCCTTCGCTCCGCCCTCATAATAATTTTTTTTTTCCCGCGCTGCAGCTCCCCCGACGACCTAAGACCTCCTGCCTTGCCTCCCCTGTACAAAATCGCCGCCTCCAGCCCCAAATACAACCCAGGCCCCAACGCAATTGCTCTCCTCCTTCCACTCGAAAGCGCCGCCGCCCCAAAATCGGCAATCAGCTGAACAGCTGATCGCCACTCTCTCCTTGCACTCCTTTCCCCCGCAACGGCCCCGATATCGCCGCACTTCAACCACACAGGCGGCTGCCGGATCGCCTCCTACCAGCGGCCCCAGGTACGTTTATTTTAACCCCTTATGGGTTACATTTACAAAGAAGTTGGAGACAGCCATTTCTACTGTAACATTTCTAGGTGTGTTTTCTAGTCTTGTGTTTTAGATTCATCTGACTGGCCCTCTCCACCCCCACCCAAACAGTTCTGTCAAGAATTCATGACCTCAATAAGAGATAATCTTACCAAATGTCAACCAAATCTGTCCAAGGAGAGGGTTCTAATACATTTATATATAGAGGCAGACATGTCAACAGCAATAGGCCCTTAGCATCATTTGTTCTGCTTTTGAGTTTGCTACTTCTTTTTCATTGTCAACACTAGGGGTGTGCATAGAAATTTATATTTATTTATTTATTACATTTGTATCCCACATTTCCCCACCTCTTTGCAGGCTCAATGTGGCTTACTATGTGGAAATATATGAGAAAATAGACATTTAGTATTACAGAAGGATCTTGGTTAATATTATAATGATAAACATGATAGTAGTATAACAAGCAGATATTATAAGACAATTCTTGATGTACGGATATATATCAGGCTCATTTTTGAAAGAGATGGACGTCCAAAAAGTGACATAAATTGGCATTTGGACGTCCATCTCACAGAGACGTCCAAATTGGTATAATCCAAACCGCATTTTGGACGTCTTTCTCAGAAGTCCGTCGCAAGGATATCCAAATCTCAAGAGGGTGTATCAGAGGCGTGTTTGAGGCGGGACTTGGGCGTTCCTAAGACTTGGATGTCTTTGAGCCATAATGGAACAAAGCAAAGATGTCCAGGACTAAAACTTGGACGTTTTCAGCTAGACCTGTTTTTATTACAAATAAGGCACAAAAAGGTGCCCAAAATGAGCAGATGACCACTGGAGGGAATCGGGGATGACATCCCCTTACTCCCCCAGTGGTGACTAACCCCCTCCCACCTTCAAAAAACATCTTTAAAAATATTACTTGCCAGCCTCAGATGTCATACTCAGGTCCATGACAGCGCATGTAGGTCCCTGGAGTAGTTTAGTAGTAGGTGCAGTGCACGTCAGACAGATGGACACAGACCCATACCCCCCCCCCCCACCTGTTACACTTGTGGAGGAAACAGCGAGCCCTCCAAAACCCACCAGAAACCACTGTACCCACATATAGGTGCCCCCTTCACCTGTAAGGGCTATGGTAGTGGTGTACAGTGGGGGTAGTAGGTTTGGGGGGGGGTTGAGGGCTCAGCACACAAGGTAAGAGAGCTGTGTACCTGGGAGCATTTTATGAAGTCCATAGCAGTGCCCCCTAGGGTGCTCAATTGCTGTCCTGGCATGTCAGGGGAACTAGTCTACTAACAAAGCTGGCTCCTCCTAGGTCCAAATGGCTTGAATTTGGACGTTTTAGGCTTGGGCGTTTTTGTTTTTGAAAATAGTCGAAAATCAAAGATGTCCAAATCGCGAAACATCCAAATCCAAGGAAGTCCATGGTATTTTCGAACACAAAAGATGAACGTCCATCTTTTTCGAAAAGGACCTTCTCCCCGCCTCTGAATTTGGATGTCTTTGTAAAACGTCCAAATTCACACTTAGACTTTTCTTTCAAAAATGCCCCTCCATATATATCCATATATATACACTAGTAAAAAAGGCCCGTTTCTCAAAAAAATGAAATGGGTGCTAGCAAGGCTATCTTGTAATGGTGATTATGTTTTTAAGGCTCTCGTCAAAGTGATTTCTCCTCTCCCCTGCCCTCACCTCCATGTCCAGTGATTCTTCCCTCCCCTCCCACCCCCTCCGTGTCCCGTGATTCTGACCTCCCCTCCATGTGCAGTGATTCTCCTCTGCCCTGCCATCCCCTCTGTGTCCCGCAATTCTGGCCTCCCCTCCATTTCCAGCGATCCTTCTCTGCCCTGCCGTCCTCTCCGTGTCCGCGATTCTGGCCTCCCCTCCATGTTCAGCGATTCTGCTCTGCACTGGCCTCCCCTCCATGTCCCACAATTCTGGCCTCTCCTCCATGTCCAGCGATTCTCCTCTGCCCTCCCCTCCATGTCCAGCGATTCTCCTCTACCCTGCCCTCCCATCCATGTCCTGCGATTCTCTCCTCTCCTCCCATCCCATACCATCCATGTCCATTGATTCTCCTCTGCCCTCCCCTCCCCTCGATGTCCCGTGATTCTGTCCTCCCCTCCATGTCCAGCGATTGTCCTGTACCCTGCCCTCCCATTTGTGTTTCACGATTCTCCCCTCCCCTCCATGTCCCCCGATTCTCCTCTTGCCTCCCATCCCCGCCATGTCCAGTGATTCTCCTCTGCCCTGCCCTCCCATCCATGTCTCATGATTCTCTCCTCTCCTCCCATCCCAATCAAGTCCGATTCTCCTCTGCCCTACCCTCCCTCCCCTCGATGTCCCACGATTCTGTCCTCCCCTCCATGTCTAGCGATTGTCTTGTGTCCTGCCCTCCCATTCATGTCCCGTGTTTCTGCCCTCCCCAGCGATTCTCCTCTGTCCTGCCCTCCCATCCGTGTCCTGTGATTCTCTTTTCTCCTCCCATCCCATCCATATCCATCGATTCTCCTCTGTCCTCCCCTCACTTCGATGTCCCGCAATTCTGTCCTTCCCTCCATGTCCTGCGATTGTCCTGTGAACTGCCCTGCCCTCCCATCCATGTCCCGCGATTCTGCCCTCCCCAGAGATTCTCCTCTGCCCTGCCCTCCTATGCAGCGTTCCCTGCAGGCAGGTTGGGCTCATGTCCCCTCCCCTCCAGAGTTCCATTTCCTTCACTTGCTTGCATTCATAACATCCTGACGTCAGCTCACCTCCAGCGTTCCCTTCCCTCTCACTGTTCCGCCCTCCTCTGATGTCATTACGTCTTTACACGAGGCCGGGACAGTGAAAGGGAAGAGAACGCTGGAGGCTTGCTGACGTCAGGATGTTACAAACCCAGCCAGCCAGCCAGCCATAAAACGTTGACGGTACAAATTATTATATTAGATTATCTAGATAGATAATCTAATATAATAATTTGTACCGTCAACGTCTATCTATCTATCTAGATAGATAGATAGATAGATAGATATGGATATAGACATATACACACACATATATGCCTGTGTTTACAAAGGCATTCTAAAGGCACATTAGCATTTTTTAATGTGCATTAAATGCTAATGCACATTAAACACTAACAAGCCTATTGGAATGTATTGGCGCGTTAGTGTTTAACGCGCCTTAACTTTTAAGTGAGTTAAAAATGCTAACGCGCCTTAGTAAACATACCCAATAGCTATTTGTTTCATTTTGCATATTTAAAATGAAAAGATATGCTATCCAAAATTAGCTTGTATTCCTTATGGTATGCGACATCTCTTATTAGAGCAACATGAGACATGTCCACAGATCATGCTATGTATGAGCTGTTGAAGCCACACAGTTGATTTTTTTTTTTTTTTTTTTTAGAAAAGCAAGAGTCTGGTGCAGTCTTGAATGCTCATGGATGTCATCAAGAATTTGCATGTTGTTCAGAAAAAGGTATCATGACCTTTTCAAAATCTTGATCTCTCTGGGACCAATATGTCCATTAGAGCTATACTTCTTTAACAACATGGAATACATCAATCCCCAGATTAAGGGTGCTGCACAGACCTCTAGTCACACTCATGTTTTTGACTTAGAAAAGAATCTTAGTAAAGAAGATCCTTTCCCTACTGCTGCCCAAAAGTTAATTTCACTTCAGCCAACTAGACTACGAGACAGCCTGCTTTGATCCCATCTGCTACTGGAACTTCTTCAAATACCATCAGCTAAATAGTGAAGAAGAGAACCCAGCATGGAGAAAATTATTGTGCACTGCCACAAAGCAGATCTGAGACCTGTAATTATAATTTTAACCAGGAAGCCCTTCCTGTGTTCTCTGACAGAGGCTTAAGAATGAAACACAGTCCACGATGGGTCCTTTCAAATAAACTTTATTTTTCTATACTTGAATATCTCCATTCTTCTGAACTATTCTCTTTTGTTCATTTCTGTGGTACTTGATCCCTTTTCTTGTACCCTGAGAATAAGTGAAACCAGGGTTCAAATCCTGCTTCTCCTACTGACTCTCCTTGTGCGCTTGGGTAAGTTAATTCACTACCCACTGCCTCAGATACCACCTTAGATTGGAAGCTCTCTAGGGACATGGATATACCTGCTGTACCTAAGTATAAGTTCTTTGAGCTATTACTGAAAGGCATGAGCTAACTCTAAATTAATAAACCAAATTCCTTGTCTATGGATCTATTGGGAAGGATGGCTTGGAGGATAAGGTCATCTTTGACCAGCAGACTGGAGCTCCAGACTGTGGTCTCTGCCACAAGCTCTTAGAGCTCCATGGATTAAATAGACCCTACTGGCTGGAAGCTAGTACATCAGCAAGAGGGATAAGGATGGAACTAGAGATAGCCAAACTAGCAGAGCCTGCAAAGTAAAGAAAATTGGTAAGGTTTGATCATTAACAGGTAAAGTGCTGGAGTAGACAATTGGCACTCTCCCACCTTATAGTGTTATTTGCACTTGAACAGGAATGAAAAATTAGGGGGCATTCCGTAGAACCAGGGACTGAGCATCCATAAGCCAAGTTTCTCCAATACAAAGCAGCAGCAGTTATACTCAAGCATCACATCATGAATTAAAGAGGACTTTGATTTTAAATAACTGGGGAGTGGTTAGGATGTATGCCAGTTGTCTTTGAAGCTCATTTGCGAAAGAGAAAAACATCCAAAAGTGTCATAAAGCACCATTTGGACAGATTTCATCTCAAAACGTCCAAATCAATATTTTTGAAACCAGTTTTGCTGACGTGTATCTATGCATTTTGTCTTCAGTGCATCCAAATCACAAGGGGGCATGTCAGGGCATTTCAAAGGCATGATTAGGGTGGTCCTAACACTTGGATGTTTTACAGCCATAATGGAACAAAATGAAAATATCTAAGGTGAAAACATCAATGTTTTTTTGGTCTAGACCTGTTTTCAGAACGAATAAGGCACAAAAAGCTGCCCTAAATGACCAGATGACCACTGGAGGGCTCAGCAATAAGATAAGGGAGAAACAGTGAGATGTGTGGGAACATTTATATGAAATACACAGCAGTGCCTCCTAGGGTGCTCCATTGCTCTCCTGGAATGTCTGGGGGACCAGTCTGCTAACAATGCTGGCCCCTCCTACCAATGGTTTGATTTTCTACATTTTTCACATATTTTTTTCAAAAATGGCTTGAAAAGATAAATGCACAGAGCACAAAAATAGACATTTTGCGGTTTTGAAAATAATATTCCCTATTCAGATTTGGGACATTTAGCGTAAAACGTTCAAAGTCCAACTTAGACGTCATATCGAAAACGCCCCTCTTTGTCTACTTAGAAAATGGTATGATCAGATTACATGCAAGTCTTGCATGTAATCTGATCATATAATTTTCTAAGTCTTGCATATGTAACTGTATTCTCGGATGTTTTAGACCAGGAAAATAAATTTAAAAGCTTGCTTTGCCATAAAACTCAATTTGGGTGTGCAGTTACTGGTTGTTTACTAAAGCACACAGGAACAGACCTTCCCTTCAAGGAGTCCAACAAAACAAAATCATTGCTCCTAGCTTGAATTCAGCATTGCTCTCTGAAGTTGGCTAAATAATAGAAATACATCTAAAATGAAACGGGGGCAGACAGTGGCGTATCCAATCAATGTGTGTGTGTTGTGTACGCACTCCTATCAGTCCCTCCATTCTCCCTCCCACCACATCTCTCCCTTCCCTTCCCAGCCCCGCAAAGGTCTACAATTCCCCCCTCCCTTTCCCCACTCCCCCCCAACCTGTGCCTTAAACTCACTTCCAGTCTTTGATTGGACAGCGGCAGTGGCACACATAGGCTAACTGTGGCCTGCACAGGGCTTTCTCTATGAACTGTCCCACCCTTCAGAAAACAGGAAGTTGCATCAGAAGGGGATGAGACAGTTCAGAGAAAGCCCCGGTGCAGGCTGCAGGCAGCCTATGAGTGCCACTGCCACTGCCCGGGCAAAGACTGGAAGTGATTTTAAGGTACAGTGGCGGAGGGGGAAGAGGGGAGAGGGAGGGAATTGCTGGGCCGAGAAGGGAAAAGATGTGACAGGAAGGAGAAGGGAGGGAAATACAAATGTACTACCTGTCCTAAATTCCTGGCTACGCTACTGGGGGCAGAAACACCTGATGAAGCCACAGGTTGACCTAATGATGATATTACAGCTATAGGCAGATATCCTATGAAGGAGAATTACACAAAAGGGCTGTATCTTTGGCCATCGCAAGATATGTCTATAGTTTCAATTGGGTTTGTTCCATGAACGAATAGCTATTTTGCATCTAGATGTTAGCTAGTCACAGTTGTATAATTGTCATCGGCAGCCAACTGGATGACTGCACAACTTGCTTTTTTGGACTTCTGCTGTATTCTCTTCTACTTGCCAATTAGCCCGGTGATAGCACTGAAGTCCTTTATATTTCCCTCACACAATTCAGTCAATTCCTGTTATATGCGCATCTACATTCTAAACAGCCTAGAAATACGGCATTCCCTGGCATCCACATCAGTAATGCAGTCTGTCTTGCTGGCAGCCAATTGTGCCAGTGAACTTCATGTGTTCATTTATTTTTCTGTTTACATTTTTTGTAGCACAAAGTGCTGTATTGGCAGGTGTCAAATCATCGATGTTTTAGTCAAAGAATTTCCTGTAGAAAAAGATAACACTTTCAGTGTTAAGCAGGTTTCCCATTTAAACCCATTGTTGCCTGACATCTATAATACCGGGCAAGGGTCCCATTAACTTGTGAACAGAAGGCATCCTGCCATTAAAACAGATGGGAATGAGGGTACATAGCCAAGATACAGTAAGGCATCTCTCAGCTCTGAATTTCAGACAAAATTGTAAAATATCTCTTGACTCTACAGTAATAATCCCTTCAGCTGGTAATTTTTAAATGTATGTTGGCATTAGGCTGTGGTCCCTTCAGTTTTTCTGGATGAAGTATTTCTGTGATATTGTGATGTGCAGATTTTTTAATATCCACCCTGGGCTGGAAGTCACATCTAAAGAAGAGACCAATGTCCAAACTCATATCTTTCTCCTCAGTGCTTCTAGATTCAAGAGTGGGCAAGGAGGTTCTTTTTAAAAGCGTAAAGGGGAGTAAAGAGTCATGGACTTGAAATATTGCTTTTCTGTGGTACAACCAAAGCAGTTTACATTTATTACATGCAGATACTTTCTTTGCCCCTAATAGGCTCACAATCGATGATTTTTTTTATCTGAATAAAAAATTAAAGAGGGTCTCCCTATTGAAAGTTATAAAATTTTCCTCCAAAAAATGTGACCCCTTTGCTCCTGAGACCAGCCTCCTTATTTTATATATTTGTTTATAATGCATAACTGACTTCTATTCCATGCTATGATCACAGTGCTTTATGGCAAAATTAAAAATAATAGACCACTATCAGGCTTATTTTCGAAATAGAAGGGCGCCCATCTTTCAACACAAATCAGGAGATGGGCGTCCTTCTCTCAGGGTCGCCCAAATCGGCATAATTGAAAGTTGATTTTGGGCATTCCCAATTGCTTCTCATCGCGGGGATGACCAAAGTTCCCGGGGGTGTGTCGGAGGCATAGCGAAGGTGGGACTGAGACGTGCCTAACAGACGGGCGTCCTCAAAAGCGAAGGGCGTCCCTGACAAACACTTGGCCGACTTTACTTGGTCCTTTTTTTTTACGACCAAGCCACAAAAATGTGCCCTAAATGACCAGATGACCACTGGAGGGAATTGGGGATGACCTCCCCTGACTCCCCCAGTGGTCACTAACCACCTCCCACCCTGAGAAAAACAACTTTAAAAACTTTTGTCTTAAGAGTATGGGTGAAGGATGTCCTTTGCTATGCCTCCGTCCCTGTGACGGCAGTTGAGGACGTCCTTCCTATCTGAAATGTGGATGTTTTTGTGAGAAGGATGTCCATGCCTTTACTATGCCTCCTTTATTTATTTGGATTTTGGATCATAAGTAGCAGCAGTGGGATTTGAACTGGCCACCTCTGGATTGCAAGACCAGTACTCTAACCACTAGACCACTCCACCATGCTTCCACTCCACTCCACTCCACTCCACTCCCTTAATATTTGGCCATTCCTGTGAGGGGGGCTGTATGCAGGTCCCTGGGGGGAGGTGTGTGTGTGTCAGCGGAGGCATAACGAAGGCATGGACATCCTTCTTTCAAACATTTTGGACGTCCTCAACTGCCCCCCCCCCTCACAGGGACGGCCAAATTTCAAGGGATTGGAGTGGAGAAGTGGCAGAGTGGCCTAGTGGTTAGAGCACTGGTCTTGCAATCCAGAGGTGACCAGTTTAAATTCCACTGCTGCTACTTGTGATCCAAATCCAAATAAATAAAGGGGGTGTCAGAGGCATGGCAAAGGCATGGACATCCTTCTCACAGAAACATCCACATTTTGGATAGGAAGGACGTCCTCAACTGCCGTCGCAGGGATGAAGGCATAGCGAAGGACATCCTTCACCCATACTCTTAAAAAAAAAAAAGACATCCCTGATGAGCACTTGGACGTTTTCACCTGGACTTGTGTTTTTCTAAGGTTGTAGACGGCTATTATACACTCAGCTTGTCTGCATGTATGAAGCCATCTTTGGCATGCACAGAGCAGCCACGCATAATGCTTGTCTACTCTGCACTGGCTTCCCCTCCTTAGGAAGGAAATCATTTGCAAATGAGCTAACAGCGAGCAGCTCATTTGCATGCAATTTCCTTCATACATGCCCATTCCTTTCCGAATCGCTAAGGGATTGGTACGGGAAGGGCTTTTTCCGCTCAGTCAGTGGGACCAGCGCACTACAAACGCTGGCTCGTCCCACGATCAAATGGCTTGGATTTGGTCGTTTCTGAGATGGGTGTCCTCGCTTTCCATTATCACCGAAAATCAGAAATGACCAAGTCCTGGGGATGACCATCTCTGCTGGGGACGACAATTTCTAAGGTCAACCTAAATTTGCTGATTTGGGCATCCCCGACCATATTATCGAATCGAAAGATGGTCGCCCATCTTGTTTCGATAATACGGGTTTCCCCACCCCTTCACAGAGCCGTCCTGCAAGGACGGCCCCAGGAAAACCTGGGCACCCCATTCAATTATGCCCCTCTATTTGTTCTGTCCCCCACATTTATGTGGTTCCAAGAAACAGGCAAATGGTCCACAAGAGCCAGACTGGCAAAGAGTAAAGGGCAGCCCAGAGAGTCAAGAAGACAAATCCAAAATACTTTTATTGGTAACAGACATAGAGGGGTAAAAACTGTGCCTGACTTGGCCACCTTTTGCATGACTAAAGGCTGCCTCAGGGGCTCCAAATACCAGTGTGCCATTCTAGGCAAAATATAGTGTAACTAAACAGCCAGCTTAAACCATCCCCAAGTAGAAGCTTTACCAGTAGACTCAATACATAAGCAAATGTTCTTTATTATAGCACTCATAATGAATTACAGTAATTTAAGGAGGGATCAGTCCCCAGAACAGCTGCTGATCACCAAGGCAGGCAAGCAAGACTGAGCTCTATCACACAGCCCGCAGGGGCAGAGAGGGAAGGCTGGCCCTAGCTCAGAGCTAACAGCCAATAGAGAAAGCTCACAAGGAGTCAATCACAGGATACTGCAAACTATAGGAAAAAAGAGTGCTATCTATTACACAGACAATGCAATTGAATACAGATAATACTCATATTAAATATACATAACAATGCACCCTGCCTCCATGAATATGGGGGCAGAACAACCAGTAAGGTATAAAAGAAAGTGTTTGCACCAGAACTGGCCACAGTGTTACAAGGTCAATGTATAAATGTGTATGCCTAAATGTAGTACTTAAGCAAGTAACTTACCATATTCTGTAAGTTACAAGGAACTTCACCTAAGGCCTGCTCATAGTCCTCCCCTGTGAATGCCCTTCTTGCGTTTACACACTAACGGGAATTCTATATATGGTGCCATGTTAGGTGCTATTTCTGTGCTAAATGTTCAATGTAGAAAAACACTCTAATGGATGCAAGGTGCCAATAGGGGCAGAAATGGCAGATCCATGCAAAAATATATGTATGTACCCATTTAAAGAATAGCGCCTATCTGTTTCCATGTGGATCACCAAAGGGGTCATGGCCATGGGAGGGGAAGGTTGGGTCAGGGATGTTCTCTTAAAATGCATGCAGTATTATTTATTTAGATTTTGCTCACACCTTTTTTCAGTAGCAGCTCAAGGTGAGTTACATTCAGGTACACTGGGTTTTCCCTATCCCTGGATGGCTCACAATCTAAGGGGTCCTTTTACTAAGCCGCGTAAGCGTCTACACGTGCCCAACATGTGCCAAAATGGAGTTATCACCCAACTACCACGTGGCTCTTGCAATAATTTCATTTTTGGCGCTCGTCCGATACAAGCATCTGAAAAATATTTTTTATTTTCAGGCGTGCCTAATGGACGCACACCAAGTGGCATTTGGCATGCATAGGTCATTACCGCTCGGTTACTGTGAGAGTCTTTACCGCTAAGTAAATGGCTGGCAGTAAGGTCTCAGACCCAAAATGGACGTGCGGCAATTTTCATTTTGCCAAATGTCCATTTTCGACAAACGTTTTTAAAGGCCTTAAAAATGGATCGGTAAAAATGGATCGGCATGCACCCAAAAACCCGCGCCTACACTACCACAAGCCATTTTTCAGTGTGCCTTTGTAAAAAGACCCCTAAGTTTGTACCTGAGGCAATAGAGGGTTAAGTGACTTGCCCAAGGTCACAACGAGCATTAGTGGAATTTGAATTGGGCACCTCTGAATGTCAAGACAGGAGTTCTAACCACTAGGCCACTTTTTCACTATTATAGAATAGTGGAGATCCATGCCCAACATACACACCAGAATTTATATGTGGTTTCAGTTGGTTTAACTCCTCATGTCCACAATTGAGCACGGATCCTGGTGCTACATGCTATTCTATAAAGGGCACCAATCTCAGAACACCTGTTATAGAATACCATTCGGCACAGAATTTTGAGTGCCATTTACTGAATAAAGTCCTAAGGGCTTTGCACGAATTGATTATAGAAAAGCACCGAGTGCTCTGCTTGCACTTAGGTGTGCCCACATAAGTGCTATTATTCTATAAAGTCATGTGCACACAAATAGCTTATAAATTTCCTGTTATAGAAATGCGAATAGTGTGCCCACTTTCAGAAGAGTGCACATCCACAATTTTGGGGTCCTTCTTCATGTCATTTCAGGCAAAAAATGACACAGGAAATGCTGTTATTTTCCATGTTGTTTCAAACAAATGCATATCTCTAAAGCTTAACATTAATTTATCCAGTCGCTCAACATTCAGTAATCAAAATTCTATCTCTTCAGTCTAACAGTCAGTTTATTCAGGAACCACTGACAAAGATTCTTGTTTCAGCTATTGCAGTAAGTTACTTGTTGCAGTAAGTAAGAAACTATTGGAAATCAAGAAAAGCGAATCTTCCTTTTGGATATTGTGGATTAGCTTACTATTTAGTAAATAAACATTATGAAAACAGTATACAACTAACAGACAATTCCTATCCCCCCCCTCCCCAAAAAAAAAGAGACATACACATACATACTCACAGTGCATAAAGTTATTAGATTGTGCATCGCCATTACCCCCATCAGGAATCAGCAACTAACTAAGGGCACCTTTTGCCAAGTTGTAGCAAAGGGGCCTGGGCTAGCATCAGTGCGTGTTTTTGATGCACGCCGAGGCCCTCTTTTACTGCAGCGGATAAAAGGTTGGTCTTTCCTTTTTTAAGAAATGGCCGTGCAGCATTTTGTGGGGGAGCACTTACCACCACCCAATGAGGTGGAGGTAAGGGCTCCAGCACTAACCTGACAATAATCTGGCAGCATGCGGTACTGCCCAATAACCGTTGGGTACACACTGGCCCTACAAAACTAAATATATTTTGTAGCAGCAGATATGACGGTGTGTTGGAGGTGGGAAGTACCGCCGGGCTGCTGTGGTAGCCTGGTGGTACTTCCTTGTTAGCGAGCAGTAAATCCACGTTGGGCTTACCGCCGCTTTGGAAAAGGGACCCTAAAAGCCTGGGAGACCAGCTAGGCCTTCCTAGCCTTCTGAAAAGCTAAGAAATTCAGCTCCCATCTAATCTCCATTGGAAATAAATTACAAAGCACTGGTATTTCACAGCTAAGTGGCCCTTTGTCTAGTACCCTTCAATGTGACCCTAGGGAATGATGGCACAGCAAGAACAGACTGCTGTGAAGACAACACTGAGCATCCAAGGCTGATAACAGAACAGTAATTCTGTCAAATATGCTGATCTGTTGTGTAGACCGAGATCAAAACTTTAAATTAGACCTGATCCATCACAAGCAGCTAACATGATACTTCAAAAATAGGGGACACATGGTCCCTAGCTTTGTTCAGTCAGAAGCTTTGCTGAAGGTAATAAGCTGCTAAGAGGACCTGATATGCTTTACATTAATCTATCCAATTGTGGATAAAACCTTCCTAAAAAGATGGGTCAAAAAGACTTATAAATGTAGCTAGAGCCACTGAGGTAATATGAGATCCCAAGGACAGCTGTGAATTTAGATGCACCTGAGATCAACAACTTCATTTGTATACAGTGCCCTCTCCCCCTTTAAATCTGGGGAAATGTCAGCAAGACCCTTTCCAGTCTACTAACCCACAGAATCTCTGGCCTATTAGTAACATAGTAAATGACAGCAGATAAAGACCAGCATGGTCCATCTAATCTGCCCAGTAAAAGGATGAAGGTTGTACTGCCGCTTCTTTATGCTTTGTTCAAGTGTGAAAGTCATTTAAGTTTTGCTTTGAGTCAAAATGCTCTATGCTTTCATTCCAATGGCTTGCTATATACAAATCTTCTGCATTTGTCCCATGCCTTTTTGAATTCCATCACTGTTTTTGTCCCTATCACCTATGCAGAGAGAGCATTCTCTGTATTTGTCACCCTTTTGGAGAAAATATATTTCCTGATATTGCTTTTTAAATTTTCCTCTTTTCAACTTTATGTCCTCTGATTCTCCCCTGTGCCTTCTCTTCTCTAGAGTATACTTATTCAGGTCCTCAAGCCTTTTGTGTCTTCTGGTGCAGACCCCTTCATATTTTGGTCACTTTCCTCTGACCCACTTCAAGTCTTCCTATATCTTTAGTAAGATATGTCCTCTAAAACACTTTCTGCCATATATGGTATGGGTCTACTGCAGTCCCATAGGTATCATTGTCAGCCAAATGTGGTTCTTCTCCAGGATTTAATACAAGTATGTATTTAGCATTTCAGCTTTTTGACTCATCACTCTTCATGTAGTGGTCCTCAACATCTTTCAGTCTTGATCAACACCCAAGAGTTAGACCCTACTTCCTTTCTCTTTAAGGTATCAGCAGTCACCAACTCCACTACTCCTGAATTTCAAATCCTTTCCCCTTGTATTTTGGCAGCAGCTTCACTAAGGGGGTCTTTTACTAAGCCGCAGTAGCATTTTTAGCTCATGGTAGAAATCAGCTGGCAGTAAATGCCGAGACACCATTATATTCCTATGGGTGTCTCAGCATTTACCAGATACTGATTTCTACCGTGAGCTAAAAATGCTACTGCGGCTTAGTAAAAGACTCCCTAAGTCTTCCTCCTCTGAGGAGCAAGATCAGATCTCCCCAATGATCTAGCCATCCCTAGGACTGGCCTTGCCCCAAGGCAGATTAGTTGTCTATCTACAGTGGAAGAATTAGGGTATGATAGCATGACTCCAGTATGGGAAAGAGCCCTCCTTCCCTTTCCATTGTCATTGCAAGTCCCAAAGCTATTAAAGAACTGAGCACTGTGTGGGCCCCTTTAAATGCAAGCACTGTAGTTGTTGCACTGATTAACAAATGTCCTACTGGAGGAGGGTGATACATAGCAGTACTTGAGTGTGGGCCTGCACTTAAATGGCCCATGCAGCACTCAATATTTTCCTAGTGGCTCAGGAGAATGTAGGGTGGCAGCAGCCACAGAAGGCCTAGAATGAGGAAGGGAAGAGAGGGTAGGGAGAAGCAGAAATGCTGATCACCTTGAGGAGGTAAGAAAGGGAGAAAGACATGCTGAACTATGAAAGAGGAAGAGGAGGAACTTGAACCACCTGATGAGGGCACTTGGATGAAGGTTCACTAGGGTATCAGATACCCTTGGGCCAGCCCTGAACCCTCCTTTGGTGGTATTTCTTTCTTGTGGTACTCCATGCCTCAGGGGACAGCTGTGGATTAGACCAGCATCCCCTTATTAGTTTGGTCTTTTTTTGGTAAGTGGCCTCTTTCCTTCTAGTAGGCACCAGGGAACAACTGTGGACCAGACTAACAATCCCTGTGCTAGTTTCTCCTCCTTGGCCTCTCAGCAGGGGAGCCAAAGCTCAAGGGTACCCACACTATAAAACTTTATTCTCCTCCTTAATAGACTCATTCTTAGGGAAGAAATGCAAGACTCTTCCCTGAGCTCAGAGTTTTATTTCTCAGAATCGACTCCCCCCCCCCCCCCCCCCATTCAGATTTGATTGACACCATTCTAGAACAAGGTCCCAGAATGTTCTTCCTGCAACTACATAGGAAATTACATTTAGGCTGACTGCTACAGGGAACAAGTCTCTCTTTTTTCCACATATACCAAGGGACAGCTGTGGACCAGACTGGCAACCCCTCTGCTTTTCTTCTTCCCCTTTAACACCTTGAGCAGGGAGCCAAAGCTCCTGGGGGCCCCAGAATGGGGTAGCCCATACTGCAGTGCTGTACGTTTGTGTCTGAACTACTTCCTGAAAAGAAAGTATTCTTTTACTTTGACCCCTCTCTGGGAAAGGAAGACAAGGATGCTCCCTGAACTCAGAGCTGTATATTTCCCTCCAAAAGCTTAAACTTCGATTCTAGTGGGTCACTTTCTCAGAATAGACTCCACCTATTCAGATTTGATTGGCACCTTTATTAAGCAGCGGCCTAGAATGTTCTTCCTGCAGCTGCATGGGAATGCACATTTTGGCAGCCTGCCACACAACAATTTACAGTAAATGGCATGTAGGCATAAGAAAACATTTGATAAATGTCTTAGTAGATATCAGTTTTAGAGGTGTAGAGTTGTATATTCCATGTACTGAAAATTCCACAGAAATTGGATGTCATAGAATATATTAGATAAATACTACCAGGAAGGAAACTGAGAGGTCTAGTTTAAATGGATACCATTTTATGCTTTAAAATATCTCTATATTGATTTTAAATAATTTAGAGCACCATGTAATTGCAAGCCTGGCCTACAAGCTGCCAATAATTGCTGAGTAATGTAATTTAAAATGCTTGTAAAATCTAACTGGCTACTGTTCTAGTGCATTTGTGTTCTACGCACGCTTCACTTTTACAACCAGACACAAGAGCATGTGACATTATTACTTTTCAAACTAGCATATCAGTATTTATTTAAGAGAGGGACAGCTGATAAGACAGCCTATGAAAAAGGAATTATAAATGCAAACTAATACCTTTTATATGTCATAATATTTATCTTGATATATGTTTGTGCATCATAATTGTTCAAGCAAAAATTGTAATAAATGAATGCATGTATCCAAAACAAAAAAATCATATAGTTTATGGTAACTTATGTGGAAAAGGTTCCGTATTTTCCATCATTCTAGCACAGTACAATGTCCTTAAGTACAATGGGCCTGATATTTAGCACTATTTAACAGGCCAGGTGCCATTCCTGGCCGGTTAGATAGCACATAGCTGACTAAGCGCTAATATTCAGACCAAGATAGCCAGTTATCTCCATTGAGTATTAGCGCTTACCCCTGGAATCTATATAGTGTGCCTAGAGATCTGCACCGAAATCCAAGCGGATTCTATAACAATGCGCACAACTCAATTGGCTTATTAAGCTAATGAGCACTGATAACAGCACTTAACAAGCAATAGTGAGCATTACTTGGTATAGATTAGAATTTAGGTGCACAACTCGCTAAGCGTATTCTGCAATGATGTGCACCAAATTTCTAACACTCGTAAGTAAAAAGGGGCATGGTTATAGGCAGGGAAATGGGCATTTCTTGGGCGTTCTGAAATTTACATGTCTACTTATAGAATATGGCCCAGAGCACCTAAATCTACGTGCCGTGATTTACGCCGTGTTTTCATTGATGTAAATGGATGTGCATAAATTTAGGCATTGAAATATCAACTAAGCATATTTTATAATCGGCGCCTAAATCTAGGTATCATTTATAGAATACACTTAGTCGGCACTGATTTCAGCGCCAGGTTTTTTAGGCACCATATATAGAATCTCCCCCTTAGTTGCTAACCATCTATATGACATGCTATAGCCAGCTATCAGTGAACATTCAAGCGCTGGCTGGCTAAGTTTAGCGGGCAAATCGGACTGCATATTAGCACTGAATATTCACATAGCCAGTTATGTTACAGCCAGCCAAAAAAAACCCTGGATATTCAATGCCAGTTACCAGAAACAGCCTGGCATTGAATATCCAGGGTCAGTGCCGCCGGCAGCAGCTAACCGCACTGCCTGCCACCAGCTGAATATTGGGGGGAATGTATTCTTATGTAAATTGCTTTTAAAAATTATTGTGGAAGACACCCCGATTCAATTTTTTGACTTGGCTCTTAGTCTCCATGCCAGCTGAGGCTGAGGATACTAGAGACAACATTCAGAGTCCCTGGGAAGAGGTAATCAAGCCATCAGACAACAGTGGCAGTTACTGGCCAGACATAGAATACATATGTACCAGGTTCTGATGGGAACCATGAGCTGTGATCCCCAAATGAAGTCTGTTACTGCAAATGACTAGTTTATAGAGGACAACTGGAGGTGGAGGGAAGATCTAAAAACAGATGAACAGAACAAGAATAAAAAGCAAACATATGTTGCCTGCATTTATGTGAAAAATGTCTTGCCATGTTTTGTTTAATACATGCCAAACTGTCGTAGCTATTCTCCTCACTAAATGGTGATGAGCAAAGTCGCACCTAAAAATTAACAGGATGTAGCATCAGCTAAGGCATCAAGTCACCAGCTGCCAGTCAATCTTTAATTTTCCTACTTATTAAAATTAGCTTGGACCTAGCTGGCAAATGTTACAACTTATTCTATAAAACAACTATTTTAAGGTACACATTATCATCTTCTTTTTATTTTTAGGTCAAAAACAAGTCTTAGAATAATGTGACTCCTGTTGACTTCACATATTTTGCATCATGTTTTCAAATGCATTTTTTCTAAACCTGAGACTACAGCAAAAACCATATGAAAAATAAGCAATCTGTCAAATCTAGCAATTATCAGTATAAAAGTGTGGAAATAAACATGAATATATAAATTATCACAAAAAGGACAATTCTAGAAACCAGGTGCTCACATTTACACATGTAGGGGGAAATTATATATATGGCACCTGAAAAATCCACACAGAGCTTAGGCATATTCTCCAAACTATGCCTTAATTCATGTGGTATATAAAATATGCTGAGCTCACCACGCGACCAAATTTAGGGCCCCATTTACTAAGCCGCACTAGAGGTGCGTTAGTGCTTTTAGCACACGATAACCATTAGCGTGCGCTAACTGTGTAGACGCCCACAATATTCTTATGGGCGCCTAATTTTGTGCATTATGACAAGGCAAGCCCCAGAGATTCCCCAGTGAAGCAGTTGAGCCCAGAACTACGGGTCCCAGAAGTCTTTGCACGAATGAGAGAAGAGAATAGTCCTAAAAAAATAGAATGGATTCCCAGCCCCAGCAGGGGGAGCAATGGCTTGAGGCAGAGTGAGCCTCTTACTCCCTTCCCCACTAGAGGGAGAGGGAAGGATGAAGCTCAGTTTCCCTGGCTTCGCCATCAGTATATAATTCCCCCAGCTGTGAGAAGGGGCGAGCAGATTTCCTGGAGGCTCTCAGTCACCAGGAGAGAGGGGAGACGAATGGAGAGAGAGATTCCATGGAGTATGTGGAGGAAGGAAGTAGCCTGCCACTAGAGCTGCCTAAGGGAGAGGAGCCAGCTACCATGGAGTGGGAGAATTCAAAGGTTGCCCTGCCCAGCACTTGAAAGCAGTGGAGGAGGAGGCCACAATATTCTTATGGGCACCTAATTTTGTGCATTATGACAAGGCAAGCCCCAGAGATTCCCCAGTGAAGCAGTTGAGCCCAGAACTACGGGTCCCAGAAGTCTTTGCACGAATGAGAGAAGAGAATAGTCCTAAAAAAATAGAATGGATTCCCAGCCCCAGCAGGGAGCGCAATGGCTTGAGGCAGAGTGAGCCTCTTACTCCCTTCCCCACTAGAGGAAGAGGGAAGGATGAAGCTCAGTTTCCCTGGCTTCGCCATCAGTATATAATTCCCCCCAGCTGTGAGAAGGGGCGAGCAGATTTCCTGGAGGCTCTCAGTCACCAGGAGAGAGGGGAGACGAATGGAGAGAGAGATTCCATGGAGTATGTGGAGGAAGGAAGTAGCCTGCCAGTAGAACTGCCTAAGGGAGAGGAGCCAGCTACCATGGAGTGGGAGAATTCAAAGGTTGCCCTGCCCAGCACTTTAAGGCAGTGGAGGAGGCCACACCGGGCCTGATGCTGAGAGGTGGGAGAAACTGCCAACCCTGTTCCTTACAGGGTTCCCTCTGTGCTGTAAAAAGGCAGGTGATTTGTGGTATTGGTTTGATGTGCAAAGACTGTCCATGAAGATTTGTTCTGAACTGTTGTGCTATATTGGAAGTGTGCTGAACTCTTACTAAACCCTTCTGAAGGAGGGGGAAGGGAAAGCTAATGCCCTAATAGATGACCTGAGGTCTTGAGGAGCTGAGCGTTTGCTGAAGGATTTTGGGACCTGGACTGTACCTTTTTTTTCTTTTAAAGATTATCTTATGAGGACTGTAGCTTTTTCTTTTGAAGACTATATTAAGAGGGCTGTACCTTTTGTTTTGAAGAATGTATTATGATTTTTGGTATGAAATTGCCTTGATAATGAAATACTTTGGCCATGAGTCCCAGTATCAGCATTCTGTCCTGGTACCCTGGGAGCCCCACAGGCTTACTGGCTCCATCCAAGAGGAGGAAGCGGACCCCCCCCCCCCCCCCCCCCCCCCACACTTTACAGCATGCGCTAAAAACGCTTGCACACCTTAGTAAATAAAGCCCTTAGTGGCATCCATTTAGGCCACGTTTTATGTGGCATAAATCCAGCTGCTTAAATTAGGCACAGAGTTGGTGTATGCTGTAATAATGTGCATAGATTGTAGAAACACCCATGCCCTGCCCATGGCCACATCCCCTTTTCCACTATGTGACTTAGAATTTAGGCGCACCATATTATAGAATACACTTAGCGAGTTGTGTGCATAAATATCAATGCCTGTTAGTGCTGATAATTGCTTATTATCATCCAATTAACAGTGCTGATTAGCTAGTTAACCAATTAAGTTATACGTATTGTTATCGAATACGCCTCGGTTTCCGCACGGAATGTCAGGGTAATGTGTCTAAAGGTTTAGAATATTAGCACTTACATGTGTTTGTGTGCATATACCCATATACATCCTAGCAGAGTGCCTAAGCACTATTCTGCAAATATGCACTCAACTTACAGTGCAAATGCAAGGGAGGTATAAACAGTGTCAGAGAATGGGCAAGACATAGGCAGGGCTCCCACTTATAAATATAACTTAGAGAATACTGTAAGTTATGTGTGTTCCTACCAGCTCTATGGCTGGTGTAACTGCAGGCACCTAGGTCCCATTATAGAATAAGCACCTACCACCCAGCCTCAAGGCACTCAGTTATAGAATCGCCCTCAGATGGACAGATGGTATTTTCAAAAGTGATAATCGTGCCACTAGAACTTACACTCAGCCTCTACCAGCCAGTGGCGTAGATAGACCTGACATTTTGGCTGGGCCCAGAGCTAATATGGGTGGGCCTATTTTTTTTATTTTATTTTAAACTAGGCACTGCAGAGACCATCCCCACCCAAAACCCCACCAAAATGAGAGAAAGACAACTTTTTTAAAATTAAGCTAGCTTGGCACTATTAAAATTTATTGTTGGGGAATTTCTGGGTGGGAATGGGCTCCCCATTGCCCTAAGCAGTGAAACGTCTACCCCCCCCCCCCCCCATCCAGAAGCCCACTACCAGACCAGAGCCATTATTTTGATTACAAAAGAGTAATCAAAACGCTGGCTGCTCATGGGGATGGGCTTCTGGATGGGGGTGGGCTCTTCACTGCAGGGCAAAAAAAAGGTATATTTTATTCATTAAATATATACATTTTTTTGCCCTAGGCAGTGAAGTGCTTACCCAACCCAGAAATTCCACAACAATAAATTTTAATAGTGCCCAGGCCCCAGCTAGCTTAATTTAAAAAAAAATTCCATGATGATGTTAAAATTATGATGGAAAAAAAAAGCATTTAAAATTTTATTACCTGTAGTGTTGGGCTGGGCTGGCAGCTGCTTGGCAGTAAAGTTGCATCACGGTTCGGTACCGAGACTGGAACTCAAAGAACCTTTCCACGTTTCCAAGGCCAGGCTCACACTAGCTTAATGCTCAGCCCTGTAAGCGACTGCGTGCAGCTATTTTTCAGCCTGCCCTGATGGCCACGAGCGAGCGGACAGAGCGGAGCAAGGCTAAACTGAGGCTGAGCACGCCGCCGCGCACAGCCACGGCATGTCATACCGCGTAGGATGGAATGAGTTGCGTGATGCTGACGCGACCTGCATTTCAGTGCCGATTTCGACTGCGTGCCGTGCCGAGTCTGCCTCTGCAAGCCCGAAAGGTAGGTGTGCTCGAGATCAGCTGAGCGGGTGCTGTGGTACGCTATGCGATGACTCACACAGTAGAAAAAATGTGAAAAAAGGCTGCTGCAGTGTGTGCGCTTGGATGGGTGGGCCTGGGCCGAGATTGGATGGGCCTGGGCCCACCCAGGCCCACCCGTAGCTACGCCCCTGCTACCAGCAATGACAGGGTTAACTTCCACTTGGCGCTTTGAATTCTAGAATGCTGGCAGTGCAACTGGAGAGTGTGCTGAGAGGTAACCAAGGCAGAAACTAGAGGTGGTGAAGCTGAGTTACAGCAATCCACAGGATTTAATCCCTAATTCCCAGAGACTCCAGCAAGCAGGAGGATTCCTATAACAGAAAGCTGAAGGGAGAGGGAAGGTGTTTGTCTGTCTACCAAATAAAGGCTGCTCTGGATCCAGTTAAGCCTCCAACCTGCCTTAAGCCAGAGCAGACACAGAGCAACTTCCAAAGGAAACAACCCAACCACTAACAAGAGGTAAACTGTACAAATTTCACTCAGTGACTGGGGGTAGGAAGGAACTGAGTTTGGGACCAGACATCCAGGAAGAGATACTGTGCCTGCAGAGTTCTAATAAGGTTGTTTCCAGCACAGCATACCTAGAATATGCAGTTGAGAGGTTTCTCATACCAAGATTTGTCCACTGCACAGAAGAGCTGAAAATACTCTACATTTCACTGTGGCCACCATCTGGACTGTGCAATCCCTGTGGAGTGTTTTATCTATTATTCCAGTCATTTTTTAGCCCCTGTTGGCTGCCAGCTCTTGGTACCTGGGTAATTTCACTAGATAGGCAACATAAAAAGCACAAAAGGGCCTCCAAGTTTGGAGCAACGCTCAAACTTTAATGGAAGGAGACCCGACACGGGCCGTGTTTCGGCGCTCAAAGCGCCTGCCTCAGGGGTCAAGAGTGACGCCTTGATTACCAATGAGCATGCAAACCGCATTATGGTAAAACTCACTCTACAATTTGACACAAAAACTTCAGCAAATAGCAGCTGATTCCATGACCCACCATAAAGCTTGCAGTGGTGGCATTGTTTCTCATATGCTGCCCTGCCGCTGGCATTGGCCTCTTCTCTTTACTGTGGCCCACCTCTCTGATAGAACTTCCTGTTTCCTCAGAGGCGGGCCACAGTAGAGAACAGGCTAGTACCAGGAGCAGGGCATCGTATGGTAGCTGCTGCCTCTGCCGCCTTTTGGAAAATGGGAAAAGAAGGTAAACTCAAGGAAGGGGCTGGAGGAAGGAAAGGGGGGATGACAGATCATGGCCTGGGGGGGGCGGCGTCTCATCCCTGCCTCAGGTGACATCTTGCCTTGGGTCGTCGCTGACGCATTCCATAGACATAGTGTAAGTGGGCACACCTAAATGTTGGTGTGTACATGCCGACTTATGCTAGTATTCTATAATGAAATCTATGTATCTAGATGCTGTTCTAGAATTTGCGCTAAGCATGTTGCATTTTGGCACCTAACTTTTGGCACCCTCTAAACTATTGCCCCCTATGTGACTATGGAAAAATGCTTAATAAAGAGGGACCATATAGATTATCCTGTTGTGTTATGCTAGTTTCATAGAGGCCCTTTTACCAAACTGCGATAAAAAGTGGCCTTAGCGCATTTTTACATGGGTCATTCCCATGCGCTAAGGCCATCTTTACTGCATGGGTAAAATGGCCAATTTTTCTATTTTTTCCATTAATGGCCAGGCACTAATTTTCCCATTCACACGTGGCCATTAGTGCATGAGCCCCTACTGCCACCCATTATGTAGGTGGTAAGGGCTTATGCACTAATCACGCAGTAATCGGTTAGCACATGGCAATGTAGCTGACCTAAACGATTAGCGCAGAACACACCTACTCTCTATCCCCAGACCCGCCCCCATCACTAAAAATAGAAGTAAAAGGAGTGGAAAAAGTAAACCAGGCTTGTCCAAATAACTGGAACCAAACAAATAATTAATGATAAAATCAACAGTTTATTAATATTTCCTTACTTCTGTTTGCTGCCCCGTGGGATCTATTGAGTTCTCCACGGACGTGAATTCTCTTTAGCCAGCACTAAAAATAAAATATATTTTTTATCTCATGGGAAATACGCACTGATCACAAAATTAGTGTGGGATGCCTGAGCGCACCCCACAATAAGGCCTTTTTTGCTGTGGTAAGTACGTGTTAGTCACAGCTGAGTAGAAGGACCTCATAGTGACAAAATGAAGTCTAATGGAATCTGCTAAAAAAGAACGCAGCAATCATAATAGCATTTTGGTATAGTTCACCAAGTTCTTCCAAAGATATAATAGGAATGTTGTTTAAAAAAAATAAATAAATCCTCTAGGGAAGACAAGTAGAGGATTCTACTGTAGTATAAAGATTGTAGAATAAAAATATTTAAAACTTTATAGATATGAAAAGTTAGCTGTTTGCAATGTGTGTGAAGTGTTAAACAGCCATTATTTTTCACAATAAAAAGCATGAAACAAGTTGGTAGTGTGAACAGGAAAATTACAGATAAAAAATGACTATAATTTTCTGATACTAAATTTTCCTGTAAGCAATCCATTTTCTCTCATTACTGAAGCTACAAGTATATATTTCTTTTCAGCAGTAATGTGTCTTTCTGCTTTTTGTTTTTTGTTGGTTTTTTTTTTTTTGGGGGGGGGGGGTAGTGAAAGGGTATCTTTTAGTGAGAAATTGTTCTCTAAAATGTCACTAAAGTTTCAAGATGCTTGGTTGGCCATATGTAATTCTTCATATAATTTTATATAAAACTGTACCTTCTCATATTATTAGAGCCAGTAAATTTAAAACTCCCTCATTCTATAACAGGTTGACTAAAATTAGGTGCCAATCCAGCTCATTTTCGAAAGTGATCGCCGGCCATCTTCCGATATAAATCGGGAGATGGCTGGCGATCTCTCAAAAGTGGCCAAATCGGTATAATCGAAAGCCGCTTTTTGGACACCATCGCCGCTTTCCCGTCACGGAGCCGGCGAAAGTTCAAGACGGCATGTCGGCAGCATAGTGAAGGCGGGACATGGGCGGGCATGGGCATGGCTAACAGATGGCCGGCTTCAGGGCATAATGGAAAAAACAAAAGCGGCGTTAATGAGTATTTCGCCGGTTTTACTTGGTCCTTACGACCAAGCCTCAAAAAGGTGCCCCAACTCACCAGATGACCACTGGAGGGAATGGGGGATGACCTCCCCATACTCCCCATCAGTGGTCACCAACCCCCTCCCACAGTAAAAATATAAAAATAAAAAACCTTTTTTGCCAGCCTGTATGCCAGCCTCAAATGTCATACCTAGCTCCCTGACTGCAGTATGCAGGTCCCTGGAACAGTTTTTGTTGGTTGCAGTGGACTTCAGGCAGGTGGACCCAGGCCCACCACCCCCCTACCTGTTACACTTGTGGTGGTAAGTGTTGAGCCCGCCAAACCCCACTGTACCCACATGTAGGTGCCCCCCTTCACTCATAAGGGCTATGGTAATGGTGTAGAGTTGTGAGGAGTGGGTTTTGGGGGAATTTGGGGGGCTCAGCACCCAAGGTAAGGGAGCTATGCACCTGGGAGCTATTTGTATATATATTTTTTAATTTTTAGAAGTGCCCCCTAGGGTGCCTGGTTGGTGTCCTGGCATGTCAGGGGGACCAGTGCACTACAAATGCTGGCTCCTCCCACGACCAAATGCCTTGGATTTAGCCGGGGTTGAGATGGCCACTTTTAGTTTCCATTATCGCTGAAAAACCAAAACGGCCATCTCAAACCCGGCAAACTCTGGCATTTGGCCGGTCCAAACCGTATTATCGAAACAAAAGATGGTCGCCCAGCTTCCTATATAATAATTCTCACCTCCGGAAGTGGTCTGCTAGGCAGGCACGCACTGACCTCAGTGACATCAGTGACAGACAATTTGGCAAAGCAAAACAATCTGAGTGCTGGCCATTAGGACACAGGGTTGATAGGAGAGTTTTAAAAGACTGAAGGAACCGAAAGTGTTAAATGGGGGGAGGGAGGAGTTCTGAACGACTGAAAGACATGAACATTTGGGAAAGGAAAACAATCTGAATGCTGGCCATTAGGACACAGGGTAGATAGGAGAGTTTTAAAAGACTGAAGGAAACGAAAGTGTTAAACTGGAGAAGGGGGGGGGGAGTTGTGAATGACTGAAAGACATGCAAATTTGGGACAGGAAAACAATCTCAATGCTGGCCATTAGCACACAGGGTACATAGGAGAGTTTTAAAAGACTGAAGGAACCAAAAGTGTTCGGGGGGGGGGGGGGGGGGGGGGGGCAAGTTCTGAATGAATGAAAGAAATGAAAATTTAAGAGAGGAACACAATCTGAATGCCAGGCATTTGTACACAGGGTAGATAGGACACTTTTTAAAAAAAAATGTGGTGGGTTTTGGAAGGCTCACATTTACCACCACAAGTGTAACAGGTAGGGGGGGTTGGGCCTCGGTCCGCCTGCCTGAAGTGCAATGCACCCACTAAAACTGCTCCAGGGACCTGCATAGTGCTGTCATGGACCTGAGTATGACATTTGAGGCTAGCATAAAGGCTGGCACAAAAGATTTTTAAAGATGTTTTTTGAGGGTAGGAGGGGGTTAGTGACCACTGGGGGAGTAAGAGGAGGTGATCCACGATTCCTGTGGTCATCTGGTCAGTTCGGGCACCTTTTTGTGGCTTGGTCTTAAGAAAAACAGGACCAGGTAAAGTTGTTCAAGTGCTCGTCAGGGACGCCCTTTTTTTCCATTATGGGTCAAGAACGCCCATGTGTTAGGCACGCCCAAGTCCCGCCTTCACTACGCCTCCGACACACCCCCGTGAATTCTGGCTGTCCCCGCGACGGAGTGCAGTTGGGGATGCCCAAAATTGGCTTTCGATTATGCCAATTTGATCAACCCTGTGAGAAGGACGCCCATCTTGCGATTTGTGTCGAAAGATGGGCTTCCTTCTCTTTCAAAAATAAGCCTGATTGTCTCACCTATGTCATTCAGGTTTGTTACTTTTCAAAAGACAGGGTCATGAATTGGAAAGGTGTTGGAAGAAATCTCAGGCTCCTGAAGATTTAGTATGTACACAAATATAGAAATGAGATCTTAAATGCAAAAACAAAATTGTTTTGGAACAGTTATTCAAAGAAGGTGGTAGACCATAATTTACAAATTGAAAAGGAAAGACTTTGGCAATACCAACTGTGATTGGAGGACTTGCAGCAATACTAATTAGACCCCCAAAATACTTGGAACTCCATCAAGTTTACAAAATGCTAACCTACTTTGAACCCCCAAATCCAAAAGTAGAGGTGGACTCTCACAGCCACATAGGTAATTTATAAATCTTTATTGAGCACCACTCATGCATCAGACCTGACACAGGGCCGTGTTTTGACAGGAAACACCTGCCTACCTCAGGGGTTATACATTCGAAAAAAGAAAATAAGTATAAATCTGTGCAGAATGGAACCAGTAAAATACCAAAATCTATACCATGAAAGTATAGTGGTGTCTACAAAGACACTGTCAAACCAGCATACATTTTGCTGTGATATCTTTATAAATTCCCAGGTACTTGGGTAGGACCCAAATTAATGGAGTTAAAACCAGTCAGCACTGGCTGTGATGTGCTTCACATGAAGATATAATGCAATAAAGGCTATAACTGATAAAATATCCAATGACAGCAAGTGCCACCTGTGCAAAGAAGCCAAAGATACTGTGAACCACCTAGTTATTGGCTGCAAACTGCCCAGACTGACTAGAAGGAAAGACAAAGGACTGGCCATGATACACTGGGGTCCTTTTACTAAAGTGCTGCCATGCGGCAACCTGGAACCACCACCGGCCCAACGCGGCAGCCAATGTTAGTTTCGCCTTGAGCACACACCATTTCTGGCGCTACAAGAAATAATTCTTATTTTCTAGCACATATTTTCTAGCATGGCGCTAACCTGGCGATAAGTGCTCCTCCCCCTCACCTCCCAATATGGCCACGTGGTAAGCATAATCTTACCACATGGCCATGTCTTTTTTTAGGGGCTTTTTACGTGCTGCGGTAAAAAGGACCCTGGTGCATGGCAAAAACAGCTACCATAGGGCCATTTTTAACTACAGCTTGGTAAAAGGACCCCTTAGAGCACTAAACCCAGCCACGAGCATCTGGAAGGCTGTGCAAAGCTACAATAATAATAATAATAGCACCTGCAAAACTTTACATAGGCAATTGGATGCACCATTTGCCATTTTAAAACATGTTCACAGCTATACATATTGGCTAATCTGTCACCATCTTTTGTGTTTCCATAAGTTTGAGGCAAAGCATAAAGTTAACGATTAATATTCAAGGCATAAGGAATTTATGCAATAAACATGAGCATGAAATAATTGCCTTCTCCTAAAATAGCAAAGGAGGAAGGGGGGTCATAACTTTAATTGGAGAAACTTCAGGGTCTAACATGGGATGGGACTGGACATATATTTAATGAAGGGATTAAGGGGAGATGAAATCGCCTCTATGAATGGCTCTTTCCACTATTCATTTTTGGACTAATATCCATGCTAATGCCATTTCCAAACTATTAAGAATACTTTTTAGTTTATTCTTTGCTAAAAAAAAAAAAAAAAAGTTTCACATGGCATGTTAAGTACCTTTTTACTGTGCATGCTAAAATTTTACTAAGGCTACACTAAAACATTTTTTAGCATGAGTTTTATTGCATAAACCCCTAAGTTTTTGCTTTGATATGAACATTTTCTATACATCACTAGTCGTCTGCTATTAAAAAGAGGCATTTAATAAGACCTGTTCAGAAAAATATGGCAGTGCTGAGGCTATTAATAAAGCTAATTATGGAGACAAATTGCACTGCGCTTTCAATATAATGCAAAGAATCATCCAATCCCCAAGGACATACTATATAAAGAGGTGCAGATACTGTGCTTTTGGTAACAAGTGCAGTGTCCCCACAGCGCTTGAATGGATTTCTTTTGACATTTCTCATTTAATTAAGTGGTGCTTATAAAAGATGCTAAACCAGTGTCATGAGATTTCCCCACTTGGCAAACAGCATGGCAAAACAATTAACAAATACCACAGACACCATATAATGAGAACAAATAAAGCCATCACCAAGGACCTGATTTATAAAAGAATTTTCCCAGAGGCCAAAAAAAGGAAGGAAACACTTTCTAAATCAGGTCTCCAGACTACAAATGGATTGTTTTGAAATTGCTGAAAATCCTTTGGAAACAATACATAAGTGACATTACAGCAACCAGAATACATGAGAGAATAACATCCCCTAAACATGGGCCAGCCCAGAATTTATAATTTTCAGATCACACTGAAATGTATGATTTAGAACAGTTGTATCTGGGAGGGATCCTTTCCACCATCCCCTGGAAGAGAATGCAGTCTGGAAAGTGATTTGCTCCATGGGCACTAGCATTCTTCTTTCTCATCACAGAAAGAAGGGGGTTAATTACCCCTAAGTCACCATGCCCTCTGCTTAATAACAAGCAGCCTGTCCAAATTCTTTCTGTCCCTCTAGAGGGGAAAAAACCATCTCATGCTGCTAATTTATTTCTTCACAAACCAGGGATAGAAATAATCTCATCCAGGTTTATAATTCAGAGGATCAATTTGTCCCCATTCTGGAATCCTTCAGAATGTGATCAACTGCAAACCTTATTTCAAAAAGAGGAATGGATTATTTTTTTTATGTTCAAGTTTCTTTATTGAATTTTCAAAGATAATCAACAAGAAATGGGCAAAGCACATTCTCATACAGCATAAAGAAATCAATATACGAAGATGCCCAGCATAACCAAAAGCATAACAGAATACACAGCACCCCAAATATCCTACCCACCCAGAGATATTATTACTTAGAAGCTTTTGTTTTTGCATTTATTTTTCAAAGGGGTCCTTTTACAAAGGCGCAGAAGGGGTAGAGCATGGGCACTGCTGCCGGGGTAGAACATGCGCCCGGCGGTAATTCCAAGTTTGGTGTGCACCGAACCCAGTGGTATTCTCTACCACAGGGGGTGTTCCTGGCGGTAACCGGCAATGCGCCCATGTTTGTGCACGCTGCATGGTTACCGCGTGGGTAGCGCGTGAGCCCTTACCCCTAGGTTAATGGGTGGCAGTAAGGGCTCAGGCTGTAAATAGGCATTTGCTAGTTTTAATATTAGCCCAGTCCCATTTCCCAGCTGCGGTAAAAAATGGCCCAGCGTGCACCCACACTACCGCAGGCCACTTTTTACCGTGGCTTTGTAAAAGGACCCCATAGTGTTTAAAAAAAAAAAGCAACTGGCATAAATATGTGGGCTGGGGGGGGGTTCAATACTCTTTGTTCAGTCAATCAGATTATTCAGAAGCAAACTGAACATTTCAGTTAGATACTAATCCCTTGCATTATGTTTCCAAATAGAACATTTTCTATTAAATGATAAATTTTGGAAGCAAGTCCCAAGTATCACATCCTGTATATCATTTCTGTTTGGACCGGTCTCTCGCAACAGGGAATGGTCAAAACTCAAAGCCATTCAAAGAGAAATAGCACAACAGAGTAGAAATGTGCCAAATTACCCAGAAACAATTTGGATAGCTGGGAAACAGGGCTGCCTGCTGGCTTGCGAAAAGTATAGGCAATTTGCCACTCAACTCTCTCCTATTTGCTTCAATAAATTGTAGGGTACTTAGTATCTTGCTATATAAGTATTTCTAGGCTTTGTCAGTTTCTGACGGTAGCTCTGAGTGAGTGTCTGTTCTACTCTAACATGTAGGGTTATTTAAGAAACATGAATCTCATCTCTATACATTTGGGTGAAAGTGACATTACAGCCTTTGTTAAAACTAGTAAAATAATGAAGCTCCTTAAATAAGGGAGTGGAGGAGTAGCCTGGTAGTTAGAGCAGTGGGCTGACAACCAATGAAGCCAGAGTTCAAATTCCACTGTCACTGCTTGCAATCTTGGTCAAATCTTGGAGTGGAGGAGTGGCCTAGTGGTTAGGGTGGTGGGGAACTGAAGAACTGAGTTCAATTCCCACTTCAGACACAGGCAGCTCCTTGTGACTCTGGGCAAGTCACTTAACCCTCCATTGCCCCATGTAAGCCACATTGAGCCTGCCATGAGTGGGAAAGCACAGGGTACAAATGTAAGAAAAAAAATTACTTAGAGGTCCTTGTACTAAGCCACGGTAAAAAGTGATTTGAGGTAGTGTGAGCACATGTTTTTGGCACACATTGGACCATTTTTTTTACCATGGCTGGGGAAAAAAAGGCATTTTTCAATGGGGAAGTAAATGGCTTTATGCTAAAATTAAAGATACCGAACAGCTATTTACTGCCTGAGCCCTTACTGCCAGTCATTGACCTAGCGATAAGGGCTTACATGCTAATTGCGTGGTAATCATACAGCATAACGTGCTGATATGGATATACTGCTGATTACTGCCATGAATGCCCTCGTGGTAGAAAATAGAAAATGATTTTCTCAAGCAGGAACCAGCGCTTACCAACTTCGGAATTACCACCAGCACCCACGCTACCCTGGCGGTAGTGCCAATTTGACGCGTGCTACCCGGTGTTAGCTCTACCGCTGCTTTGTGAAAGGATCCCTTAACCCTCCAATGCCTCAGGGACTAATTTAGGGCCTCTTTTACCAAACTGCACTAGCGATTCCCATGCAGCAATGCTGATGAAGCTCATTCAAAGTGGTGGAATTCACTGCCAATGGCAATCAAGGGTCAGCCTGATTACTTGATATTTCACAAAAGACTGAAAAGTCTCCTCTTTAAGAGGTTTCTATCCATTGATGGAGTATCTTAGATTGCAACTGGCCAATGGTCTATATTTGATATTTTGTTTATGGCTTTGTAAACCTTGTCTGTTGTTTATTTACTGTTAGCCACATTGAACTTGAGTATGTTCAGGATAATGTGGGGTACAAATGTCAACATAAATAAATAAATAAAAGAGGCAGTTAGGCCATAAGCCCTAAAGGGACGGGAAAGTACCTAAATATGATTCACCCTGAGCTACTACTGAAAAGATGTGAGCTAATACCATTGTAGTGCATTATCTGCCACAAGGCCTGTTTTAGGCAATGGACCCTTAGGCAGATGACACATAATAACGGCAGTAGCAGATGTCATTAGTGAATGACCCCCTCCCCCCTTTTAATTAATCATGGAGATTGTTATTTTAGTCTCTGGGGTTGTATTCCTCTCAGGCACACATTCTCTCTCTCATTATATTAGCAATAAAAGGAATAGCGAAGCATCATCAGCTATTATTCCTCAGACATCTATTTCATCATTCTGCCCAACTCTCTCCTCTGTCTGATGGTGGTTCTAATTTATGGGGGCCTGATATGTATTTAGGACATATGAGAGTAATTTTATAAACAGCTCCAATAAATTTGCAGGTTATGTTCATAAATTATACTGCCTTTCCAAGACAATTTACGTGCATACGTTCAGTTTGAGCATTACTCCAGCAATACTACATGCATACATTTAAACGCAATAAAAAAAAAGAAGCAACAACTACCTGCACATTTATTTTTATAAATTTTACATGCATACTTCTTAAAATCACAAAGAATGTACATATTTAAAAACCCAGTTCAGCACATCCCATCCCCAGGATCCCCTTTAATAGGTGTGGCTAGAAGCATGCACAAAAACAAGTGCATTCATCTACCCTCATATTACAAGGGCAGTTTTATTTAATGTTTTTTTAAAGGGATATTTCTGCACATAACACACAGGAGGGTCCTTTTACAGAGCAGCGATAAGACCAATGCAGGCTTTCCGCTCACTCTTTCAGGACTACCACCGGCCCAACGTGGCCGATGGCGGTAGTCCCGCCCCGAGTGCGCGCTGTTTCCGGGGGAAAAGAACCCCCCCCCCTGGAAATTTATTTATTTATTATTACATTTATATCCCACATTTTCCCACTGATCGCAGGCTCAAAGTGGCTTAAAAAGTCTGTAGTGCAAGCTACAGTCCAAGAAAAACAATTATACAAATTGAGAATAAGATATAAAATAACAATTAAACATCAAAAGTCAAGTGATAATGACAGGTAATTATTGTCCTTGGATCTGATGGCTTGCACGGCAGTAACTCGGCGGTAATTGGGCATCGCCATGTGCTGCCCGGTTACCACCGGGTTAATGTGGGAGCCCTTATCAATCACCTCAATGGGTGGCAGTAAGGACTCCCCACCGCATGGCCATACTACTACTACTACTTAACATTTCTAAAGCGCTACTAGGGTTACGCAGCGCTGTACAATTTAACATAGAAGGACAGTCCCTGCTCAAATTGAGGCAGTCTAGATTACCTGAAAGGTAAGAGTTAGGTGCCGAAAGCAGCATTGAAGAGGTGGGCTTTAAGCAAAGACTTGAAGATGGGCAGGGAGGGGGTTTGGCGTAAGGGCTCAAGAAGTTTGTTCCAAGCATAGGGTGAGGCGAGGCAGAATGAGCGGAGGCTGGAGTTGGCGGTGATGGAGAAGGGTACTGAGAGGAGGGATTTGTCCTGTGAACGGAGGTTTCGGGCGGGAACGTAAGGGGAGATGAGGGTAGAGAGGTAGTGAGGGGCAGCAGACTGAGTGCATTTGTAGGTAAGAAGGAGAAGCTTGAACTGAATGCGGTATCTGATCGGAAGCCAGTGAAGTGACCTGAGGAGAGGGGTGATATGAGTATATTGGTTCTGGCGGAATATAAGACGTGCAGCAGAGTTCTGAATGGATTGAAGGGGGGATAGATGGCTAAGTGGGAGGCCGGTAAGGAGTAAGTTGCAGTAGTCAAGGCGAGAGGTAATGAGAGCGTGGACAAGAGTTCGGGTGGTGTACTCGGAGAGAAAAGGGCGAAGTTTGCTGATGTTTAAGAGGAAGAAGTGACAGGTCTTGGCTATCTGCTGGATATGCGCAGAGAAGGAGAGGGAGGAGTCGAAGATGACTCCGAGGTTGTGGGCAGATGAGACGGGGAGGATGAGGGTGTTACCAACTGAGATAGAAAGTGGAGGAAGAGGAGAAGTGGGTTTTGGTGGAAAGACAATGAGCTCGGTCTTGGACATGTTCAGTTTCAGGTGGCTTTTGGACATCCAGGCAGCAGTGTCGGATAAGCAGGCCGATACCTTTGCCTTTGTCTCCACGGTGATGTCTGGTGTGGAGAGATACAGCTGGGTGTCATCAGCATAAAGATGATACTGGAAGCCATGAGATGAGATCAGGGAGCCCAGGGAAGAGGTGTAGATTGAGAAGAGAAGGGGTCCAAGGACAGATCCCTGGGGAACACCAACAGATAGCGGGATGGGGGTGGAGGAAGATCCATGAGAGTGAACTCTGAAGGTGCGGTGGGAAAGATAGGAGGAGAACCAGGAGACGACGGAGCCTTGGAACCCAAATGAGGACATTGTGGCAAGAAGTAAATCATGATTGACAGTGTCAAAAGTGGCGGATAGATTGAGGAAGATGAGGATGGAGTAGTGGCCTCTGGATTTGGCAAGGAACAGGTCATTACAGACTTTAGAGAGTGCTGTTTCTGTCGAGTATAGAGGGCGAAAACCGGATTGAAGTGGATCGAGGCTGGCGTGAGAGGAGAGAAAATCAAGGCAGCAGCTGTGAACGGCACGCTCAAGTATTTTGGAGAGGAAGGGTAGGAGGGAGATGGGGCGGTAGTTGGAGGGACAGGTAGGGTCAAGTGATGTTTTTTGAGGAGAGGTGTGACTATGGCGTGCTTGAAGGTGTCAGGGACAGTTGCAGTGGAGAGAGAGAGGTTGAGGATATGACAGATGGAGGGGGTGACAGTATGAGAGATGATGTTAAGTAAGTTGGTGGGGATGGGATCAGAGGAACAGGTGGTGCATTTCAAGGAGGAAAGAAGGCGAGCGGTTTCCTCCTCGGTGATGTCAGGAAAGGAGGAGAAAGAGGCCTGGGTTGGTTGATTGAGGGAGAGGGTTGATGGGTGAAGAGGAGGAGGAGATGGCTTGGTAGTGAACTCAAGGTTGATCTTTTGCACCTTGTCGCGGAAGTAATCAGCCAGTGATTGAGGAGAGAGCGTGGGGGGGGGGAGCGGAGGGCACTTTGAGGAGGGAGTTAAGGGTGGTGAAGAGACGACGGGGGTTGGAGCTGAGAGAATTGGTCAATTGGGTGTAATAGTCCTGTTTGGCAAGGAATAGGGAGGAGTGGAAGGAGGATAGCATGAATTTGTAGTGAAGGAAATCTGAATGGGTGCGAGATTTCTTCCAGAGGCGTTCAGCAGATCGGGCGTAGGAGCGAAGGTAACGGATGCAAGGGGTCAGCCAAGGCTGGGGATTAGTACGCTTTGTGGGACGGGAGGTGGATGGTGCGAGGGTGTCCAGAGCAGAGGAGAGAGTGGCATTGTAAGCGGAGACAACCTTGTCGACAGACTCGGAGGATATGATGGGGGGAGGAGATTAGAAATACTAGAGGATAAGGTGGGAGGGTCAATAGCCTGGAGATTCCTGGAGGTAGTGGTTAAAGCTGGACTGGGCTGAGGGGGGGGGGGGTGGTGAAGAAGTGTGAAGCTGATCAGGTGATGATCGGAGAGAGGAAGAGCTGAAGCGTGGAAATTGGAGGGAGAGCCGGAAGAGGTCAAGACAATGGCCGTCTCGGTGAGTAGGGGTGGTGGAGCATAGCTGGAGGTTGAAGGAGGATGTTAGAGTGAGGAACTGAGAAGCGTGAGGGTTCTCTCACTGCATGGCCATGTGTGTCTGGGGTCTTTTTACCTGTTGCGGAAAAAAGGGCCCTGATGTGCGGGAAAAATGCCCCCCGCCACTAGTGCAGTGCCCTTTTTCCCGCAGCTTGGTAAAATGACCCCATGTTTACCTACAGAAATGCCTTTAAAGTTACCTTCATAATTATTCATTTTGGGCACGGTATTCAAAGGATTTATGCTAACTTTGGGGCCCTTTTTACCAAACTCAGGTGAAAAGTGGACTTAGCGCATCCTTACATGGGTCATTCCCATGAGCTAAGGCCATTTTTATTGCAGGTGTAAAATGGCTGATTTTTCTTTTTCTTTTTTTTTTTATTAAAATTTCAAAATAAACAGTGCAAAAGGCAGATATTTCTATTTTCTCTATTAATGGCCACTCAGTAATTTTCCCATTAGCACATGACCATTAGTGTGTGAGCTCCTTCTGCCACCTATTTTGTAGGCGGTAAGGACTGACATGCTAACACATGCTAATCTGTTAGTGCGTGGCAATATAGCTGTGCTAACTGATTAGCACAGAGTACGCCCATTTTCTACTCCAGATCTGCCTCCAGCGCTAGCATGTGGGTAGTGCATGCCAATCATGAAATTACTGCGAGACACCTGAGTGTGCCCCATGGTAAGGGATTTTTAGCTGCAGTAAGCATGTGTTAGTGCTTCCTGTAGCTTAGTGACAGGACCCCTTTGAGAGATATGCTCATAAATTTGCCTCTTTGGAAATTTACTAGGACTGAGTGCATAAATTTTTATTCAAAATTTCATTAAACTTTAGATTTAGAAGCATAAAACATGGCTGGCAACAGGGGCGGAAAAAGAAGTTAGGAGCTTAGCACTGATTTTCAGAACCAGGCTCTAGGGCCAGCTCAAGAGAAAGTAGCACCCTGATCCAACTTGCTTTGGTGGTGCCCCCCCCCCCCCAAAACACATCAATTCCAGCAGCCCCTCCCCACCCCCCTGACAAGTTTGGCATCTCCCCTCTCCACCCTCAGTCTCGCTTTCCCTCTTGTCTGTCCTCCTTCCTGTGAGTCCAGCAGTGCTCCCTTACTTCTCTCCCTCCCCCATGGCCATGTAAAGTCTACGTTAGTTGCCAGCAGCAGCAGTAGCATGACAGGCTGCCTTTGGCCAGACCCTGGGTCTTCCCTCTGCCATATCCTGCCACAGGAAATGGCAGGATATGGTAGCCTGTCATGCTGCTGCTGGCAACTGACATAGACTTTACAGGATCATGGGGGAGGGAGAGAGGTGAGGGAAAACTGGCAGACCCATGGGGAGGGGAAGAAAAGGCTTAATCTGCAAACAAGGTGAGGTCAGAGACTGGGTATTTTGGTGCCCTTAATCACTGGTACCCTAAGCCAGAGCCTCATCTGGTCCAATGGTTAAGCCAGCCCTACCAGGCTCGTACATTTGGCTCAAATCTAATCAACTTTTAAGCTCCTAAATTAAGATGAATTTTCAGCTGAAAAGTTATGCTCCTAAGTTTGGCTGAAAATAGGGCACAAATTTAGGAGGATCCTTTTATTAAGCTGCAGTAAGCACTAACGTATGCTTATGACAGCTAAAAATGCCTTACCATGTGGTGTTCTCAGGTGTCCTGTGGTATTTTGGGGACTGGTGCATACTACCTACATGTTAAAAAATAAAATGCATTTTTTAGGAATAGGATCAAAGGAACAGGTAGTGGGTTTGAAGGTATACATGTCCATAAGTGTGGTGGCAAGAAAATGCATACTTAAATGTACGCTTTCTATAGGCATTCCTGGTATCATAGTTTGGGCAGAATTGTGATATGTATAAAATGTGGGATATCAAGCAAGAGGCAGAGTCCATCCGCAATATTCAATACCAAAAGAAAGAGAAACTAGTAATATATATATTTGATTAAAAAATACAAATAGCAAAACATTCAAAGTCCTATATGTAGCCCAATGGGATACCAGCAACGTTCAATATATCCAGTGGATGTTCATAGTTATACTGAGCCCAACATGTCTCAGAACAAAGGCCTGTTTTCAGGGCATATCAAACATTTGTATGTACTGGAATGTGGCAATGACATTGTGCTAAAAAACAAGAAAGATGACCACCCTCCTCCCCCAATAAAAAAGCAAAGTACATGTGTAACATACATCCAAACATTTACACATGCTTCAAATTGACTCCCTGTAGGACTTTCACATAGGTGTCCAATTATAAAATCTGGATCTCGATGTGCACTCAATCCCAGCTGCAGTAAACTGACATATTGTGATAAAGTCACACCTAGGATAGTTGGGTTAAGTCAGTTTCAGTCTGAAATACAAGTCCCAGAAGGCATTGCAGGCAAGGAGCCAGGGGGTGAGATGAGGAACCCGGACTGGACTCCTAGCTGCAACAGGGGAAGACATGGGTGTAAGCTGGCAGGATGTGTAGATTGGCTGCCACTAGGGGGAAAGAGAGATAGGAAACCCTGTGTGCAGGAGCTCATCATTAGTCTAATGCTTAACTCAGCTGGTATGTGTGTGGGGGAACCTAATGGAAGGAGAATGATTGGTTGTGAGAGCAGAAGCCAGGGATTGATTAGGCAGGTGGGAAGGAGTCCCAGAAGAGAGAAGCAGAAGGAGAGAAGCAGTTGCAGGCTGAAAATCCTTGGGTAAGAGAGGTCCCTAAAGTACTGAAGCAGGCTGAAATCCCTTGGGTGTGAGGAAGTCCCAAAAGTATTTGCAGGCTGGAAATCCTTGGGTAAGAGAGGTCCCTAAAGTATTGTATCTACCAGGGAAGCTGACGCAGGGTGAAATCCCTTGGGTATGAGAAGTCCCTAAAGTATTGAACCGATTATGAAGGTAAAGAGAGTAGAAGGTAGAAACTTCTGCTTTGGGATTTAACTGTGATGATGAACTGAATGAACTGCTTTTATTTGGAATTGAACTACTGTTTATTGTGCACTGGATAAAGAGCCCAGACTGGAGCTGACTGTGAGCCTGTATTGAATCCTGGTATGTGCTGATAGCCTACTGCTTAAAGGGGACTATTTGCCACACACTTTCAGGTGGCTTACATGTGCTTAAGATTGAAGGTGAATGCTGCTGTTGGAACTGTGTATCAGGTCTACTAGAAACCTGCATGGAATAAAGTCCTTACGATTGAAGTTGCTGGTGGACATTTATTTCTTGACTGTACTGGGAGCCTGTGGCTGGAGGAGATTGTTCTATCCTTGGCTACACTTAGAGGTACCTGGGTACAATATGTAATATAACCTACATGAAAAATATAAGTATCAAAATTACCACATGGAAGAATTATGCTTCAAGACATTACTGCATGTACTATAAGAAAAACATTAGGGGGGTAATTCTCCAAAAGGTCACTCAAGGTTAGGCACCTAAAGAGTCGTCCTGATGTCCCTACATGCACGTAGGAACATGCAGGACATCAGAATGACTCACACAGAAACAGAATCCTTCCATCCAGATCAGCTGCAGCAACGCGCCGGCCCGGAGACCGGCACTGAAAAGGACTTTGGCTGGGGGGGGGGGGGGGGTAGGGGACTCCTGCCAGCACAGGTACCTGATAGCAGCAGCGGGGGAGGATTGGCAGCGGTGGGAAGGGGAGGCGAAATCTGGGGGGCCCATGCCTCCATGGCCCCACATAGCTACGCCCCTGGTTATAGAATACTAGTGTGAGGCCGTAGTTTCATGCCTAACTTTAGGCAAACTTATGCTGGCTCAGTGGCTGGTATAAATGCTCATGGCTAAGTGTTGTCAGTTAGAAACATAACTGACAGCATTTTATAAACTTAGCACATACTGACTTGCTCATTCCTCTCCCACATTCACAGCCCTCCTAGCAGTCGTACACTAAGGGGCCCTTTTACTAAAGGTTTGCCATGTGGCAACGGGCTTGCCGTGCAGCAACCCAGAACTACTGCGTGTCCAACGCGGGTGCCAGTGGTATTTCCACCCCCAGCATGCACCACTTCTGGCGCTACAGAAAATCAAGTCTGATTTTCTAGCGTAGGGGTTACCTTGCGGTAATCGGGCAATGCTGCATGCTTACTGCATGGTCATTTCTCTTTTTTTGGCCTTTTTACCCACTGTGGTAAAAAGGGCCTTGGCGCACGGCAAAATCGGCCACTGCCACTAGCTCAGGGTCTCTTTTAATGCAGCTTGGTAAAAGGGCCTCTAAAGGAATTACGTGCTAAGTTTATAGAATACCAAGTAAATGCAGTTACACGAATAACTACAAATTTGGGCCACATAACTCCAATTATAGCCAATTATTGATTGTTAACACCAACTAGAATTTAATTTAACAATTAAGTTATGTGCATCACTGGCAGTATTCTATAATCTGCTAAGTATGAAAATGGGCATGCAAGATTTTAGAATTAAGAGAAAGGCTAATTTGGAAAGCCGATGTTCCTCTAGCACTTACTTATCGGATAAGAGGAAAAGATCAAATGTTTCTGAGAAATATAAATAAGGAGCAGGTCTCTGAAGACCTATTTGTATCCACTTACCTGCTAATTAATGGAACATTGAAAATTTTTCGCACTCCTTTGTAACCTATTTTGTACTAGTGACTGGCCTTTCTCTTGTACTGCTTAGATTCCCTTCATTAGTGCTAATACATGTTATAGTATCAGGAAGCCTGTTCATTTCCAATGCCATTTTCATCGAAGCAGGTTTTTATAGAATTGCCCAATGGCTCCCCTCCCTATGCTTATGTAAATGAATTTCAAGTCCTCTTCAATTCCTTCCAGTACATGTGACCTATACAGTCATAGAATTAGCACTGGGGACGGATGTGCACTTAGGGGTCCTTTTACTAAAGGGATGTAAGAAATGGCCGTGCTGTAAAAGGGGCCCTGGTGTGCGGCAAAAATGGCTGCAGCCGCACGGCCATTTCAGAGGGAGCACTTACTGACGCTCATTAAGGTGGCTTTACAGGCTCTTGCAATAACCTGGTGGGAACCCCCTGCAGATATAATTTTACAATATTTCTTCTAGTGCCAGAAATGCCACTTGTGCCCGGGTCGGGTCAGCGGTAGTTCTGGATTGCCAGGCGGCAAGCCCGTTGCCACATGGCAACCCTTTATTTATTTATTTGTTTATTTATTTATTTATAGCATTTATATCCCACATGTAAGTTTGTTACATCAACAGTACACAGGAGTGTGGGTTCATACATTCAGCACCATTATATGTTTTTTTCTGGATAATAAAAGCTTTTTATTGCTCACTTTGGAGATTGTGACTGGCATCTTCCTCTCCTGTGCTCTGTTGTCTTATATTAACAACTACATAGCTGTATATTCAAAATTGGATGTATAAAGGATGCTTTGTCCAGGCCTATCCTCCAAAATTATGTTATATCTTGAAACTATGTTATATCTGTACAATACTTTTAATATAACCATGTATATTGATCACTTTTTATTAAGTTTTGATGATAGTGCTATAAGGGCTAGACACTATACAGTGGTGGAAATAAGTATTTGATCCCTTGCTGATTTTGTAAGTTTGCCCACTGACAAAGACATGAGCAGCCCATAATTGAAGGGTAGGTTATTGGTAACAGTGAGAGATAGCACATCACAAATTAAATCCGGAAAATCACATTGTGGAAAGTATATGAATTTATTTGCATTCTGCAGAGGGAAATAAGTATTTAATCCCTCTGGCAAACAAGACCTAATACTTGGTGGCAAAACCCTTGTTGGCAAGCACAGCGGTCAGACGTCTTCTGTAGTTGATGATGAGGTTTGCACACATGTCAGGAGGAATTTTGGTCCACTCCTCTTTGCAGATCATCTCTAAATCATTAAGAGTTCTGGGCTGTCGCTTGGCAACTCGCAGCTTCAGCTCCCTCCATAAGTTTTCAATGGGATTAAGGTCTGGTGACTGGCTAGGCCACTCCATGACCCTAATGTGCTTCTTCCTGAGCCACTCCTTTGTTGCCTTGGCTGTATGTTTTGGGTCATTGTCGTGCTGGAAGACCCAGCCACGACCCATTTTTAAGGCCCTGGCGGAGGGAAGGAGGTTGTCACTCAGAATTGTACGGTACATGGCCCCATCCATTCTCCCATTGATGCGGTGAAGTAGTCCTGTGCCCTTAGCAGAGAAACACCCCCAAAACATAACATTTCCACCTCCATGCTTGACAGTGGGGACGGTGTTCTTTGGGTCATAGGCAGCATTTCTCTTCCTCCAAACACGGCGAGTTGAGTTCATGCCAAAGAGCTCAATTTTTGTCTCATCTGACCACAGCACCTTCTCCCAATCACTCTCGGCATCATCCAGGGGTTCACTGGCAAACTTCAGACGGGCCGTCACATGTGCCTTCCGGAGCAGGGGGACCTTGCGGGCACTGCAGGATTGCAATCCGTTATGTCGTAATGTGTTACCAATGGTTTTCGTGGTGACAGTGGTCCCAGCTGCCTTGAGATCATTGACAAGTTCCCCCCTTGTAGTTGTAGGCTGATTTCTAACCTTCCTCATGATCAAGGATACCCCACGAGGTGAGATTTTGCGTGGAGCCCCAGATCTTTGTCGATTGACAGTCATTTTGTACTTCTTCCATTTTCTTACTATGGCACCAACAGTTGTCTCCTTCTCGCCCAGCGTCTTACTGATGGTTTTGTAGCCCATTCCAGCCTTGTGCAGGTGTATGATCTTGTCCCTGACATCCTTAGACAGCTCCTTGCTCTTGGCCATTTTGTAGAGGTTAGAGTCTGACTGATTCACTGAGTCTGTGGACAGGTGTCTTTCATACAGGTGACCATTGCCGACAGCTGTCTGTCATGCAGGTAACGAGTTAATTTGGAGCATCTACCTGGTCTGTAGGGGCCAGATCTCTTACTGGTTGGTGGGGGATCAAATACTTATTTCCCTCTGCAGAATGCAAATAAATTCATATACTTTCCACAATGTGATTTTCCGGATTTAATTTGTGATGTGCTATCTCTCACTGTTACCAATAACCTACCCTTCAATTATGGGCTGCTCATGTCTTTGTCAGTGGGCAAAGTTACAAAATCAGCAAGGGATCAAATACTTATTTCCACCACTGTATATGATGCCTGAAAAATCTGCATGGAATATACTTGTTGCGATAAGTATGAGTCAAAACATTAGTTTCATATTTATATCTCAAGAGGATTGAATTCCACCAAAAATGAATGTTGAGCATATTCAGATTTTTGAGGTTCTTCATAATTTGTTGTATAGCCACAGCTGTTAGTCTGTGTAATAGACGTATCACATTTTCATCCATTTGAGATATAGTAGGATGAATATTAAAAATCGCAGTGCAATATGTTAAAGGGATGTCTCCATGGATGATATAATTAATATATTTCCAGACATCGGACCAGAATTGATACACTATTGCACATTCATATATCATGTGTTCCAGTGTGCCATTAGGCAAGTAACTTTCAGTTATGGTGCCAAACATGCAATAAGTGTTGGTATTTGAAATATATGCATGCTGTTGGTCCCTATATTTAGGTAAGCAAAAGACAGTGGAGATGACACAAGATAGCTCGGTGTTTTCAAAGTATTTAATGATCAATCTTCTTATTCTCAAACAATTCAACACATGTTTAGACCAAAAGGTCTGCCTCAGGAGTCTGATTAGTGTCTTATGCAGTGTGTGATAATATGTAGAACGAATAAGATGCCCTGGCAAATATGCCAGGCTAACCATGCAAATGTAATTCTATTGTCTCACCAACATAAGGCAATATAAACTCATCTAAGAAAAACACCATGTTTACTTGAAACAATCTGATCTTATCGTGTCATACTATCTCGCCAGAAGTGAAAGTAGGCGCCAGCAGATAGAATTGCCTTGCACATGATTAGTGGAATCTTTTGTTAATCCTGGTGGAATTGTGAACATTGCAATCTGATTTTCCCAATTCCTACCTCAATACCCCCGTCTTTAGCCATTTTCAAGTCCAAACTTAAAGCCTACCTCTTTACCACTGCTTTTGACTCCTAACCACTTCTCACTTGCCCTGTCCTTAACCTCACCTATTATTCCCTAATTGTTCTGTCTGTTTACCTGTCTTATCTAGATTGTAAGCTCTTCGAGCAGGGACTGTCTTTTTGTGTTTGGTGTACAGCGCTGCGTATGCCTTGTAGCGCTATAGAAATGATAAATAGTAGTAGTAGTAGTCTGTCTAAAGGGAAAGGAAAGAGGAAAGGGGATGGGATTTGAAATACTGCCTTTCTTTGGTTATAATCAAAAGCGGTTTACATATTATATACAGGTACTTATTTTGTACCTGGGGCAATAGGTAAAAGATTCCTGTGGAAATTACACAAATGAAGCAACTTACAGAATCACCCCCCAAAATGGCTATAGCTAACTACCCTAATTCAATTGTTTCAGGTTCTTCTCCTCATTTCTATACATTAAGAGATCCTGGTATATGTGAGTGGGAAAGAAATACCTCTTAGTGGCAGCTGAAAGTGAAAATAGCTATTTTCTATTAGTTTTAACAGCAGGGTTTATTATCATTTAAAGGCATGCTCTAATACACTTAGCATTTTGTGCTACATTTAACGAGATTAAGTGATCACATACTGTTTCATCTGAAATCTTTATTGGAAATAAGACACCATATCTACTTTCTTGCAAAAATGGTCTCTTGTAATTTGGGCCTACAGCTAATTTCATCTGAAATTGTGAATCTGTTTGCCTACAAAATAGGCAAAACATCACCTGCCTATTAAAGGATCCCCTTCAAAGATCCACTGTAATCCATTATTGAATATGATTTCAAATTTACAACCATACTTTCACAGGTACAGTACTCATTCATGGTGAAGATCTGAGGACCACTGTGAGGTGCTAGATGTATTCATGATCACAAATATATTAGGGAACTATGATATTGAATTCTAAAACAACATGATAGCTCTGCTTATAAATATAAAAATTATGAAAAGTAAAGTTTTACTTAAATCTTTATCCATATTGTTACTGTGACAAAACAGCCTGTAAAACTGTTTTATTTTTTGAAGTGTATTTCTCTAGTTTGGCCAGCAGGTGGTGCATGTTTATGTTTAAAGCTGTTACTGAGAAATGACTGTTCCCTCTTTAGTTAATGCAGATAAGAGGTAACCTGCAGTGATGTGGCCAGAAACTTTTAAAACTTGTTCTGGGCTCTGATTGGCCAGGAGCTCAAATTCATCATGGATGTACTGGTTTTTGCCCCAGTCTTAGCTAGGGAGAAGAGAGAGAAAGATCTCTTTGCTGAGTCACTGTGAACAGCCCAGGTCCATATAACAGTTATATTTGATAACCTGTTAGCAGCTATATATCCTGAATTCCCCAGGTACTATTTAGATAGTAAACAAATGTTTAGTTTTATAATTGATCCATATTCAGTTACTTGTTACTGTTTGCTGATTGCAACTTTTCTGTTCATTGTTCTAATTTTTCATGACAATAAACATTTTTAGTTTATTGCCTTTGCTTGTCTGGACTGACTAAGAATCCTGGTGGTTTTTATTTTGGCTCTGTGGGTGCTTTCTAGGAACTGTGGGACCACTGGGAGTGTGGCCCCAGTAACCTAGGAATCACTGGGGATAATTTGAGAGCAGGAGACTAACTTAGAGGTGGTTGGGACCCAGTCGGTGGGAGGACGCTAGTGTAGAGCACATGCAGCAAGTGCAGGTGGACCTGGGCTGTTCTGGGGGTAGACCCTCTAAATAGTCACAGGGTAGCCCCAGGTGGGTAACTAGGCATTCCATGACAGCTACATTTATAGAGGAACATCTTCTTCTAAAATTTAATCGCCTATATGCAATGCTCTCCTTTGATTACTCCATTGGAGAAGACTCAGTCTACACAAAAAAAAACAATGGGAATTTCTTGTGTATTTCATGAAAACTCTTATTTCTGGTTAAAGATGTATAATATATTGCGCTTTTTGACCAGTATTTGTGTTCATTCATAATGGAATCAGATCCAAAATAGAAACTGTTCTTCTTTAGAGAGAATGCAGTACTAGATGTGCTATTTTACAGTGCTTGGATTTAGATTATACTACATGTCTTCCCAAATCCAAAGGTACGGTAGAAGTTTAAACAAGTCATCTAATTTTTCATTGCCTCAAGAACAGTTGGTAGGTCTCCTCCCCCCCCCCCCCCCCCAGATACATACACCACCACCACCACCACGCACGCACACACACGTACTATGGCTTGTCGAAACCACATTACTCGGAAAAAGGACTTTGACCTCTATCTTCCTGATTCTCAAGCCATTGTCCCAGGGGCGTATCTGGACTCCGGTGGTAGGGGGGGGCCAGAGCCAGAGGGAGGGGCACATTTTAGCCCCCCCCCCCCCCCCGCCGCCACCGACCCCCCCCCCCCCCCGCCATTGTCAGAGCCCCCACCGCCACCAATGACTCTCTCCACCTCCCCTCCCGCCGCCAACCCTCCCCCGCTGCCGTTGCTTACCTTTGCTGGCGGGGGGCCCCAACCCCCGCCAGCCGAGGTCCGCTTCCACCTGCCGCTGCCTTAAAAACTACTTCTTCAGCCGGCGGGGGACCCCAAACCCCCGCCAGCTGCCCCGAGGTGTTTAAAATTCATCTTCGGCCTCCGTGGCCGTGCTGCTGTTGATAGGAGCTGTTGAATCCACTTCGGAGTCTGACGTCATTGTACGTTGTACGTGCTGCGACGTCAGACTCCGAAGTGGATTCAACAGCTCCTATCAACAGCAGCACAGCCACGGAGGCCGAAGATGAATTTTAAACACCTCGGGGCGGCTGGCGGGGGTTTGGGGTCCCCCGCCGGCTGAAGAAGTAGTTTTTAAGGCAGTGGCAGGTGGAAGCGGACCTCGGCTGGCGGGGGTTGGGGCCCCCCGCCAGCAAAAGTAAGCAACGGCAGCGGTGGAGGGTTGATGGCGGTAGGGGGGTCCAGGGCAAAATCTGCGGGGGCCCAGGCCCCTGAGGCCCCACGCAGATACGCCCCTGCATTGTCCTAACCATTAGCCTAGCCTATGCAGAACTTACAGTGGGAACAGTAAACTGAAAAAAAGAACTAAAGTGTCTAAACATATAGCAGGAAGATCATAATGTATACTAGTGCTTAGCAGAAAAACTTCCAGTTGACAGATCCTAGTACCATATGCCATAGCATTCTGAAAGAGATGTTGCAAAAGCCTGAAATTGGTGTTTGTCTTTAGTATACACCATACTCTGCAGGCACAGCAACAGACTGATGAAAGGTCTTTAGGAAGAGACTGCATTTCTTGACCATGCTGTATATTTAGCCTGACACATTGAACTGATTTCCCCAGGCAGGTTTGTTCAAGAGGTCAGAAGACAGCATAGCCTCCTCTCAACTGAGTCTTTGGAAGTTAAATGGTATCCTCTGTGGATGATAACACTAGGTCTTCACTGCTGTTATAACTGATTTTAAATTTATTAGAATTATATCCTCGCCCCCACATACACACCCTGAAAAGGGAGGAGGAGATAGATTGAATCAATTACTGTGCAGAAAATCCTTTTAGATTTTCAAATGAAACACAATAAATCCTGATGGTTTTAAATGAGGATTTGACCTTCCTCCATTTATGCACTTGATGGCATCTTTGTGCTGACTTAACCAAATAATTGCAGTGTATTAAATACAATAAATTAAATTAAATCTATTTACCATATTTTTTATATGTGCTTACAACTCAAACATCATATTATATATCTGGATGTGGTATAGTGAACCGATGGCTATTACTTAACAAAATTAAGCTCTGAATTCATCTGTCCATGGTTTTTAACATATGAGTTGGAATGTTAAAAGTATTTTCATCTAACACTCAACATAACCACTAGTAATTTGTCTGATCCCATTATGGAAAGAAAATTTCCAGTTTTATCTGTACTCAAGCCCCCTAATTCTATAAAGTTGGCCACCCAATTGGAGGATGGGATTTGATATACTGCCTTTCTGTGGTTAGAATTAAAGCAGTTTACGCATTATATACAGGCACTTATTTTGCAATGGAAGTTTAGGTGACTTGCCCAGAGTCACAAGGAGCTGCAGTGGGAATTGAACCCAGTTTTTCAGGTTCTCAGGCTGTTGCACTAACCATTAGGAATAAATCAGTTGCCCACATGTCAATTTAATTATTGGCATTAACACTCAACTATTGGCTTAAATTGGTGTTAATTGGCACCAGTTGGCAGTTCCAGACACAAATGACTTTAGTCGCTATTCTAGAAGCTGCCCACTCATTTTCTTTTGTGCACAACTTCTGGAGGACATAGACATGGGAGGGGCATAGGCAGGTCAGAGGAATGCCTAGGAGTTATACATGCATGTTATAGAATACTGGGAGGCTCATTTTCAAAGCACTTAGCCTCCCAAAGTTCCATAGAAACCTATGGAACTTAGCCTCCCAAAGTGCTTTGAAAATATGCCTCTAAGGGTTATGGGACAGATTCTAATTAATGCATTTAAAAAATCCATGCGGAAAATATTTCCGCCTAAGTGTATTCTATAAGATTTAGGCACTGTATATAGAATATACTTAGTTGATATCCCAGCACCTAAAACTAAGTGCCTCCATTTACACCAACAAAAATGTGGCATAAATGCTTGCACACAGATTTACGTGCACTGGGCTATATTCTATAACTACAAGCGTAAATTTGGGAAAGCCTATAAAACGCCCATTTCTCCACCTTTGACCGTGCCTCTTTTAAACTGTGTGCATTAGAATTTAGGCATAGTTCACTGCAGAATACACTTAGCGAGTTATGTGCGTAAATTCTAATTATTGACAATTAGTGTTCATTATTGCTTGTTAGATGCTGTTATCAATGCTGATTAGCTTGTTAAGCCAATTACGTTACGCTTGTTGTTATGGAATATGCTTAGATTTCAGCACGGATCACTAGGCATGCTATATAAAATCCTGACTGCCAACAGCTAGGCCCGAGCATTTACACCAGCCTTTGACATGGTGTAAGTACTTGTGCCTGAAGTTAATTGTGCAACTTTAAACTTCCACTTCCGTGTGGAATTGCCATTATAGAATTTGTGCTCAGCACACATCATCTTGCTGCTGAAATGTCAGGACTGTTTATAAAATTTACCCCAAGGTGTGGCATATATCTGTAAGTGCTTCTGTGTGCAAAGGATGAGTGGGACTTGAGGGTGATTGTGTCTGATGACCTTAAAGTTTCCAAACAGGTAGAAAAAACGACAGTCACAGCCAGAAGGATGCTTGGATGTATAAGGAGTGGGATGACCAGCAGGAACAAAGAAGTGATAGTGCCTTTGTATAAGTCTCTGGTGAGGCCCCATTTGGAGTACTGCATGCAATTCTGGAATCTGCACCTACAGAAAGATGTAAATGGGATAGAGTTGGTCCACAGGGTGGCTATAAAATTGGTAAGCGGTCTTGGACATAACACATATAGGGACAGGCTTATGAACCTCAACATATATATGCTGGAAGAGAGGAAGGACAGAGGAGATATTATAGAGACGTTTAAATATCTCAGAGGCATTAATGTACAGGAAGTGAGTCTTTTTCAAATGAAGGAAAACTGGAATGAGGGGGCATACGGTGAAATTAAGAGGAAATAGGCTTAGCAGGAATCTAAGAAAGTATTTGTTCACTGAAAGGGACGCGTGGATTGGCCTCCCGGTGGAGGTCGTGGAGACAAAGACTGTATCAGAATTTCAGAAAGCATGGGACAAGAACATGGGATCCCTTAGGAAAAGGAAGAGTTAGTGGTTATGGAGGATGGGCAGACTGGATGGGCCATTTGGCCTTTATCTGCCATCGTGTTTCTATGTTTCTATCAGAGGAATGTCTTGATCAGTCCTAGGATTCTTTTCAGTAGTAATGCCTCCAAATGGATTAGCTTTGTGCATAAACCAACCACTGTGGAATAGGGAAGGGAAGGGGATGGGATTTGATAAACTGCCTTTCTGTGGTTACAATCAAAGCGGTTTACATATTATATACAGGTACTTATTTTGTACCTGAGGCAATAGAGAGTTAAGTGACTTGTCCAGACTTGACCAAAGGAGTGTTTCACCCATTCATGTGTAATCCTTTATAATGGGGTCAGGGCTGACAATGAACAAATGTGTTTTTGGTAAGTGAGGCCCCATAGTTTCTCTGTACATGGTCCTCAATCCCCCACAGGCTGCCCCTGAATAGGGTACTGATAAGATAGTTTATGGCATCTTGCAGGTAAGTTTTATAAATGATATTCTTTCCTGTTTTCAATTGGCTTGCAAATAATTTTATAGCTTTCCGTATACATTAAAAAAAAAAAGAGTACAGTATAACATATGTCTTTAAAAGTTCTAATTGGGAGGGGCTATAATTATAACAGACTGCACAGATGTGAACTACTGATGTAGTCATTCAGTGATATGAATGTTTCATTACAAATGTTTACATTCTGAAAAGCAAAAGAAACATACAGAATTATGGCAGATAAAGACCATACTGTCTATCCAGTCTGCCCATTCATACCAATGACAAAGCTCTACAATCCCTTCCTCTCCTTCAGAAATCCCACGCTTTCTTAAATTCAGATACAGACCTTTTCCCCACTACCTCTGCAGGGAAGCTGTTTCATGCACCCACCACCCTTTCCATAGAGAAATATTTCATCAGGTTAATCCTGAGTCTATCCTCTTTCACATTTTCCTATGCCCCTTTGTTCCAGGCTTTCTTTCAATTGGAATAGAATCACCTCCTGTGCATTTATGTCACAGAGCTATTTAAATGTCTTTATCGTATGTCCCCTCTTCTGCCTTTCTTCCAAAGTATGCAAACATATTCAGATTTTTAAGTCTGTCCTTATATGCTGTATGACAAAGACCAATGAACATTTCCATAGTTGCCCTCTGGACTAACCCCATCCTATTTATATCTTTTTCAAGGTATGGTCTCCAGATCCACCTCTAGTAAAACCATTCTGCCTAGGATCTGCAATCCATTGGATTCCAGAAATTGCACTGTTTTAGCTGCACTTCCATTAATTTATTTACCATAGAGGACAGACTGCCCATCCTGTAGTTCCCAAACACATTCATAGTTCAGCTTTTGTGGAGAAAGACCACATCTACTCTTCTCCAGTCTTCTGAAACCACTCCTGACTAAAGAAGTATTCAACAGGTCAGACAGCAGAGCTGACAGAACATCCCTAAGTTCCTTCTGTACCCTTGGATGTCTCTCTGGTCCCATCACTTTATCTACTTTTACTTCAGCTAGCATCTTCCAAATACAGACTTCTGAACAAGGCCAGTATTAATAATTGTGGGGCCCTGTACCCTTGCCTAGACTTGCCCTCTTTTGACAAGACATTCATTTTTTTTCTTTATTTATGTGTATTGCTTGGTGGAGCCCCTGAGCCTCAGAGAACCCTACCCTCTCTCTCTCCCTCCCCCTTGAGCCTCAGGGTGCCGTGCCATCTCCTCTCTTCCCTCCCCCCCCCCCCAACAAACCTCAGAGTGCCCTTCCCAAACCTACCTTAATCCGCCCTGGTGATTTAGTGGCCTCTTCAGGGCAGGAAAGAACCCCACTTTCCTGCCCACTGCCACATTCTTCAAAATGGCTGCAGAAGTCTCACAAGGCTGCTGCTTGAAGTCTTAGCAGCCATTTTGAAGATCGCGGCAGGGGGCAGGAAAGAGTAGAATTCTTTCCTGCCCTAAAGAGGCCGCTAGACCACCAGTGTGCATTCTGTTAAGGTAGGTTCGGGCAGAGCCCCTGGGAATGCGATGCCCTGTGCCAATGTAACGCTGATTTTTAAAAAAAGGTCCCAGAGGAGATCCGGGAAATTATAGACCGGTGAGTCTGACGTCGGTGCTAGACAAAATGGTAGAGACTATTGTTAAGAACAAAATTACAGAGCATATTCAAAAGCATGGATTAATGAGACAAAGTCAACATGGATTTAGTGAAGGGAAATCTTGCCTCACCAATCTACTACATTTTTTGAAGGGGTGAACAAACATGTGGATAAAGGTGAGCCAGTTGAATTGTGTATCTGGATTTTCAGAAGGCATTTGTCAAAGTACATCATGAAAGACTCCAGAGGAAATTGGAGAGTCATGAGATAGGAGGTAGTGTTCTATTGTGGATTAAAAACTGGTTAAAAGATAGAAAACAGAGAGTAGGGTTAAATGATCAGTATTCTCAATGGAGAAGGGTAGTTAGTAGAGTTCCCCAGGGGTCTGTGCTAGGACCGCTGCTTTTTAACATATTTATAAATGACCTAGAGATGGGAGTAAATTAAATTTGCTGATGACACAAAGTTATTCAAAGTTGTTAAATCACGGGAGGATTGTGAAAAATTACAAGAGGACCTTATGAGACTGGGAGACTGGGCGTCTAAATCAGTGGCGTAGGTGGGGCCTGAGGGGGCCCAGGCCCCCGTAGATTTGGTCCTGGCCCCCTGCCCCACGATCCCCTTCAACCCCCTTCCCGCCACCAACTCTCCCCCGCCGTCACCGCCCGCCCAGTGATCAGCTGTTTCGACACTGGCAGCGTCGCCGGCATCGAAACAGCTGATCGCCGGAACCTCGTTGAAGAAAGGCGCTACTCGAGCGCGGAAGGAACTCTCTCTTCAAGAAAGGTATCATTTGCGGCGACGGGGCGGGCGGTGACGGCGGGGGAGAGTTGGTGGCGGGAGGGGGTTTGAAGGGGATCGTGGGCAGGCCGGCAGGGGGGGTCCAATGTAGTGGTGGTGGCGGCGGCGGCGGCTCAGGGGGGGCAGCTAAACAGTGCCCCCCCACATCGGGCTCTGGCCCCCCCTCCTGGCGAGGTCTGGCTACGCCCCTGGTCTAAATGGCAGATGACGTTTAATGTGAGCAAGTGCAAAGTGATGCACGTGGGAAAGAGGAACCCGAATTATAGCTACGTCATGCAAGGTTCCACATTAGGAGTCACAGACCAAGAAAGGGATCTAGGTGTCATCGTTGATGATGCGTTGAAACCTTCTGCTCAGTGTGCTGCTGTGGCTAAGAAAGCAAATAGAATGTTAGGTATTATTAGGAAAGGAATGGAAAACAAAAATAAGGATGTTATAATGCCTTTGTATCGCTCCATGGTGCGACCGCACCTCGAATATTTAGTGGAATTAGAAAAGGTGCAGAGAAGGGCAACAAAAATGATAAAGGGGATGGGATGACTTACCTATGAGGAAAAACTAAAGCGGCTAGGGATCTTCAGCTTGGAGAACAGGCGGCTGAGGGGAGATATGATAGAGGTCTATAAAATAATGAGTGGAGTTGAACGGGTAGATGTGAAGCGTCTGTTTATGCTTTTCAAAAATACTAGGACTAGGGGGCATGCGATGAAGCTACAATGTAGTAAATTTTAAAAATTCAGAGAAAATTTCTTCACTCAACGTGTAATTAAACTCTGGAATTCGTTGCCAGAGAATGTGGTAAAGGTGGTTAGCTTACCGGAGTTTTAAAAAGGTTTGGACGGCTTCCTAAAGGAAAAGTCCATAGACCAATATTAAATGGACTTGGGGAAAATCCACTATTTCTGGGATAAGCAGTATAAAATGTTTTGTACTTTTTTGGGACCTTACCAGGTATTTGTGACCTGGATGACCACTGTTGGAAACAGGATGCTGGGCTTGATGGACCTTTGGTCTTTCCCAGTATGGCAATACTTATGTACTTATGTGCAGCTGCCCTAGTCACCCATTCCTAAGACCGGCCCTGCTTCTGAAAATCATTCAAGGTCTATCTCTTGCCTACAGGTGTTTGTTTTCTGCAGTCCTACTCTTAGCCCTTTCATCTGTGAACAAAGAAAATAAATATTTGTTAAGCAAACACCTTATGCTCATCCACTTAAACATATTACTCCCCTTCACCCTTGAGCCTGGCAATCCCAGAAACATATCTAAAAACAAGTCTTTCTCTCCCCCACCCCCCTTCCCTATTTTATCATATTGGCTTTCTTTTCTTTAATTTGTATATTTGCTTCCCTGACTACTCTACCAGTTTCTCTTAGCTTTTCCAGATATTGTCACCTGTTTTCCTCTGTCTGCGATCTCTAGTAGTTTATGAAGGCCAGCCTCTTTTTCTTTACCTTTACAGCTACTTCTTCAGAGAACCATGGTGGCCTCATTTTCCTCTTACTGTGCCTTTAAAATATCTCCTTTCAGTTTTATCCACTACATTTCTACTTTCTCTAGATGTTCCCACCTGGTTAATGTCTCCTTCAGGTAGAAAACCTTTGTAAATTCCATGTTGTCCCAGTGCTACATATCCTTGCAGACTATTACAGAATAAGCAAGGTCCAGTGTACTTATAAGTGTAATTCTCATCAATACAACCATGCACACTTAAAGTGCATGCTCCAGCATTTAAACTGAACAGTCAAATTTCTGTACAAGACACAATTTGTCAAAGAGGGAGCAAATTACTGTTCACTGCTGAGTCAATGAAGATTTATACTGCCAGGCGAAAACTTGAACATGCTATGACAATTAGCAGAGTCAGTTTTCTTTTCATAAACAACACCATTCATTTAACATGTTAGTGTATGCAGGCACTCTACACATTTTACAGCAAACATCATTAGCACAGAAAGAGTTCACAGAGACTAACAGAGTAATACAAATTTTCCATTTCCATCTTCAAGCATTAAGATCCGATCCTGCGATGAGCTTCATGAATATAGTATGTCTAAATGAGTTCAAGTGAAACACTATTAAATCATATCAGAGGTTCTATCCAGATGCAGCAAACCCATCAGATTTTTTTTTCATACTTGGATCACTAACTATATAGTTCTATTAAGTCCCTCAACATTTCAGTGCAGCATATTTAAAATGCATAAGTGATCATATAAAAATGATACAAATAAAAACACCTTCTGATCTTCAATTATAAAACTATCTGCACTTTATGGGCTCAGGTCTGAATATCCTATATTCTATCTACTATTTATTTCTATAGCACTACTAGATGTGCCCAGTGCTGTATAATAATACATAAGAGACAATCCCTGCTCAACAGAGCTTACAATCTGAGACAGATGAACAGGACAAATAAGGGATTCGGAAGATATTTGGGCGAAATTGTATAAATGGCATTCAAAAATGGGAACTGAAAAAAATCAGCGACCCTGAGAGGCCCATGACCACGTCCTCTTTTGAGTTATGCACTAGAGTTAGGCACCATGCCTTATAGAATAACACACAGTCAGATGCCCATGCAAATCCTAACTGGTGCCAATTAACTTCAATAATTGGTTGTTAGTGACCAGTTATTGGTAGTTAAGGACTCGTAACTCAATTAATTTGTGCATGCATCTTGGACATACATCCAAATTTGGGCACGCAAATCTGGGTGCCATATATAGAATACAGAGGATATTGTGGGAATGATTAAACTAACATGGGGGTACTGAGCAGGTGAACGGGAGGTTTGGTAGATAAAAGCAGCCTCAAAAAGGTGGGTTTTTAGCCTGGATTTAAATAGGGCCATAGTCAGAGCATTGGGCACCAATTCAGAAAATCTATTCCAGGAGTATTCAATAACTGGAGATAAGATATCTAGGAATGGTCTTTCTTTGGTGTTTCTGGGACATAGACCATAGAAGTCCACCCGGCTCTGCCCTTGTGTTCCAACTACTGGAGTTGCCGTCAAAGCCAACTCCAGCCTATCTGAGTCTGTCTTGTCATTTGCAGGACACATAAAAGTCTGCCTGGCACTGTCCTCACTTTCCCAATTACTGGAGTTTCCTTCAGAGCTCTCTCCAGCCCTTCCTAAACCGGATTGCTATATGCGGGACTCAGACCGTTCAAACCAGCCCAGCACCGGCCTCAGTTAATGCAGCCAGAGTTGCCATCTAAGCACCTCTTGACATGCAAACACATATGCAATCCTTTAAGTTTTGTTTTTTAAATCATTCATTTTCTAATTAGAGATCCTCTGTGTTCAACACACACCTTTTTGAATTTCGCCACAGTTTTTTTGACCACCATCTCCCTCAGAAGGGCATTCCAGGCATCAACCACCCTCTCCATGAAAAACAATTTCTTACATAACTCTTAAGTCTACCACCCCGCAACCTCAATTCATGTCCTCTAGTTTTATCACTTTCCCTTCTCTGGAAAATATTTGTTTCTATATTAATACTGTTGAAGTAAATGTCTGTATCATATCTCCCATCTCCCTCCTCTTCTCTACGGTATACATATTCAGGTCTTCCAGTCTCTTCTTATATGTCCTTTGGCACAAGCCCCATATCATTTTTGTCTCCTTCTTCTGGACCACTTACATCTTTAGCAAGATATGGCTTCCAAAACTGAACACAGTACTCCAGGTGTGGCCTCACCAATGACTTGTGCAGGGGCATTAACACCACCTTTCTGCTGGTGGTTACATCTCTCTATACAGCCTAGCATCCTTCTGATTATGGCCACTGCCTTGTCACACTGTTTCATCACCTTCAGATCCTCAGATACTATCACCCCATGATCCCTCTCCCTATCTATGCTTATCAGCCTCTCACCACCTAGCACATATATCTCCCTTGGATTTCTACTCCCTAAGTGCATCACTTTGCATTTCTTGCACTGAATTTTATTAGACTATTCTTCTAACTTCTGCAGATCCTTTTTTATGTTTTCCACTCCCTCCAGAATGTCCACTCTGTTTCAAATCTTGGTATCATCCGCAAAAGCAGACCCTACCTTCTAACCCTTCAGCAATATCGCTCACAAATATATTGAACAGAATTGCCCCAGCACCAATCTTTCAGGCACTCCACTACTCACCTTTCCTTCCTCTGAGTGAATTCCATTAACCACCACCGTCTGGCGTCTGTCTGTCAACCAGTTCCTAATCCAGTTCACCACTTTGGATCCTAACTTCAGCCTGTCAAGTTTATTCAAGAGCCTCCTATGAGGAACCATGTCAAAAGCTTTGCTGAAAGCTAAGTAGATTACATCTAGCTCATCTCCTCGATCCAATTTTCTGGTCACCCAGTCGAAGAATTCAATCAGATTCGTTTAGCATGATTTACCTTTGGTAAAACAATGTTGTGTCGGATCTTGAAACCTATTGGATTCCAGGAAATTCACTATCCTTTCCTTCAGCATCGCTTCCATTACTTTTCCAATAACCGAATTGAAGCTTACAGGCCTGTAGTTTCCAGCTTCTTCTCTGTTATCTCTTTTGTGAAGAGCGATCATATCCACTCTTCTCCAGTCTCAAGGAACCTCCCCCGTCTCCAAGGATTTATTAAGCAAATCTTTAAGAGGACCTGCCAGAATCTCTCTGAGCTCCCTCAATATTCTGGGATGAATCAAGTACAGTCCCATGGCTTTGTCCACCTTCAAATTTTCAAGTTGTTCATAAACACTTTCATGAATGGTGCTATATCTACTCCATTCTCATATGTACCTTTGCCAGTCAATTGTGGTCCTTATCCAGGATTTTCTTCCGTGAACACAGAACAGAAGTATTTGTTTAGCACGTTTGCTTTTTCCTCATCATTCTCCACATGGCAGTTCACAGCATCTTTCAGTCTCACAAATCCATTTTCAGTCTTTCTCCTTCCACTAATAAACCTGAAAAGATTTCTTGTCACCACTCCTTACATTTGTAGCCATTTGTTCTTCCTTTTGTGCTTTTTCCAGACATATCTCTCTCCCTCTCTCTTGGCTTCTTTCAGTTCTTTCTGTGTTCCTCTTCTTCAGTTTATCTGTATTTCATGAACACCAACTCTTTAGCCTTTATTTTCTCAGTCACTTGCTTGGAGAACCACATTGGTTCCCTTTTTCTCTTACATAAAGGTTAGTAGATTGTAAGCTCTTTGAGCAGGGCCTGTCCTTTTATGTTAAATTGTACAGCCCTGCGTAACCCTAGTAGCGCTTTAGAAATGTTAAGTAGTAGTAGTAGTAGCTATATTTATAGCTCCTTTCTGCCTGGACCACTGCCTTTCCACTTCCCGTATGTCATCCCAACCCATCAGCTCTTTCTTCAGGTATTCCCCTATTTTGCTAAAGTCAGCATGTTTGAAATCCAGAACTTTGAGTTTTGAGTGGCTGCCCTCCACTTTAGCTGTTATATCAAGCAAAACTATTTTATGATCACTGCTGCCCAGGTGGGCACACACTCGGACATTAGACACACTTTCCCCATATTAATCAGAAGCCATAAATATATAGCCCACTTTTTTTTAATCTTCCCAAGGAAACAATTTGTTTTCTTTCTTTAAAGGTCCTGCTGAACCCTTCTGTCAGAGGCATGATCAGAACCAATTTACTCTCTACTATCTTGAAATCAAACTATTCTGTGTAAACAGCTATAGCTATATATCCCTATCATTTAAAATCTATCCCAAAATATCTGATAGATGTAAAGCATACACTATTTGAAGCCTGTAAATAAAGCCGATCTAATGTAAAGAAAGAGCTACTTAACATGTTTATAAATGATCTGGAAACTGGAACAACAAGTGAGGTGATTATATTTGCAAATGACGTAAAACTATTCAAAGTTATTAAAACACATGCAGACTGTGAAAAATTGCAGGAAGATCTTAGGAAATTGGAAGACTGGGCATCCAAATGGCAGATGAAATTTAATGTGGACAAATGTAAAGTGATATACATTGGGAAGAATAACCCAAATCATAGTTACCTGATGCTAGAGTCAAGCTTGGGGGTCAGCACCCAAGAAAAAGTTCTAGGTGTTGTTGTAGACAATACACTGAAATCTTCTGCCCTGTGTGCGGCGGCGGCAGCGGTGGCCACAAAAGCAAACAAGATGCTTAGAATTATTAGGTAAGGTATGGTGCAACCTCATTTTGAGTATTGCGTTCCCGAGGGAGGTGGTAGAGAAGAGAACTGTGGCGGAATTCAAGGTGGTGTGGGATGACCACAGGGGATCTCTAATTAGAAAATGAATGGTATAAAAAACAAAGCATATGTGTTTGCATGTCAAGTGGTGCTTAGATGGCAACTCTAGCTATATCAACTAAGGCTGGTGCTGGGCTGGCTTGTATGGTCTGAGTCACGCATATAGCAATCCAGCTTAGGATGGGCTGTAGAGATGCTTTCAAATAGGCTTTGATGTCAACTCCTGTAGTTGGAACATAAGAATACAGCTGAGTGGACTTCTACGCTCTATATCCCTGAAACAACAAAGAAAGACCATGATCAAGTATATAATATCATATTCATTGTTGATTCAATCTAGAATTGAGAATGAATGAGACTGTTAGGCAGACTGGATGGACTGTTCAGGTCTTTATCTTCCGTCACTTACTATGTTACTATGTTCAGTTCTGGTCACCATATCTCAAGAAAGATATAGCAGAATTAGAAAAGGTTCAATGAAGAGAGATCAAAATGATAAAGGGGATGGAACTCCTCTCATATAAGGAAAGGCTAAAGAAGTTAGAGTTCTTCAGCTTGGAAAAGAGATGGCTGAGAGGAGATATGATTGAGGTCTACAAAATCCTGAGTGGTATAGAACGAAGAGAAGTAAATCGATTTTTTACTCTTTCAAAAACCACAAAGACTAGGGGACACTCAGTGAAGTTACATGGAAATGCTTTTAAAACAAATAGGAGGAAATATTTTTTCACTCAATGAATAGTTAAACTCTGGAACTCGTTACCAGAGGATGCCATAACAGTTGATAGCGTATCTGGGTTTAAAAAAGGTTTGGACAGGGTCCTGGAGGAAAAGTCCATAGTCTGCCATTGAGACAGACATGACAAAGCCACTGCTTGCTCTGGGATTGGTAGCATGGAATGTTGCTTCTATTTGGGTTTCTGCCAGGTACTTGTGACCTGTGTTGGTGACTGTTGGAAACAGGATACTGGGCTAGATAGACCATTGGTCTGACCAGTATTGCTGTTCTTAATGTGCTACTATTGGTATGTAGAGACACATTTTTCATAGAATGTAGACATTGGAATTGAGGCATCCATGTCAGACATGCTTAGTTCCAATAGTATTTCACACAAATAAAAAAATCTGCCAATATCAGAGCTTTTCCAACAATACCTACAAATGTACAAATGTATTTATCAGTATGTGAGGCAGGAGCAGCCATTTAAAAAATATACATATTGAAAAAATGAACTACATGGAGCCAGCAGCTTCAACATGAAGTTATCAGCACTTACATCCACATGTAGATGCTCCATTTTATAAAACTACATGTATAAGTTTCACCAATTAAGTAGTGAGTAAAATTTTTATTTGGTTCCAGTTTGGAAGAGGAAATAAGCTACACGTAAGGAGAATGCCTCCCTTGATCCCTCATGTAAAACGTTGGCCAAAGCCAACATTTTAAAAGCCTTTGCATGTCTTTGAGCCAGGGGCATAGCCAGCAGCCCATTATTTTGGGAGGCCCAGGGTAGACTGGGGGATCCATCCATCCATTCCTCCCTGCTCCATCTTCCCCCTCCCCTTAAAGACTTTACCTTTGCTGGTGGGGATGCCCAGCCTGAACCTCGCCTGGTGTGATAAAGTCAGTGGTGTGCTTTCCAGATGCCAATGTTGACACTACTCGCACATGTTCAGTTCATGAGTGCAAACTGAGTGCTGGCGTTAGCCACTGGAAAGCATGCTGCTAACATCTTTGCACTGGGGGAGGTTCAAGCTGTGGAGATCTTTGACTAATGGGGCTTGGGCATCCCTGCCAGCCATTCAGGGTACTGCAGTTTAGGGGGGGGGGTCTGAGCCCAAAGTACAGGGGCCCAGGTCCCCAAAACCCCTTCCCCCATGGCTACACCATTGCAACAACATTGACATTTTTCCTCATACACACATTCTGTTTGTGAAATGGAGAATACGCGTGTAGATTTTAGTCCTTCCCAAGCCTGCCCAAACCAAGACCCTTTGAAATCTTTGTGGTGTGGATCTCCACAGTTTCTGAAATCAGTGTTTATATAGGTATGTGGATATGCTTCTAAATCTGTACTTATCAATCTGTGTGCCTGTGACCCAATGAAAGTGGCCAAATAAAATTGTGTGATCCTCCAATGGTGCAGAATAATGATGAACCTATGGAGATATGATGATGAACCTATGGAGATCCCAACCAGGTCATGACCCCAAATGCGACAGTCTGGGAAGCTCTGCCTGGCACTAGCCTTGCTCTGCAACTTCTGAAGCTGTCATCAAAGCCTCACTCCAGTCCATCCAAATCTGTCCAGCCATGATCAGGGCACAGACCATAAAAGACTGCCTGGCACTGATTTTGCTTCCAAGTTACTGGAGTTGCCATCTAAGCACCACTAAGTTTAGTTCCATTCATTCCATACAAGATTCCTTTGTGTTTATCCCATGCATTTTTTAATTCCATTACTGTTTTCATCTCCACCACCTCCCACAGGAAGGCATTCCACGTATCTATCACCCTCTCTGTGAAAAAGTACTTTCTGGTGTTATTCTTGAGTGGGCCCTCCTGCAACCTCAATTCATGTCCTCTAGTTCTACTGCCTTCCTGTCTCTGGAAAAGGTTTGTTTGTATATTAATACCTTTCAAATATTTGAATGTCTGTATTATAATCACCCCTATCTCTTTTTCCTCTTCAAGTCCTCAAGTCTCTCCTCTTACATCTTGTGGCACAAACTCCATACCATTTTTGTTGTTTCTCTCTGAACTGCTTCGTCTTTTTATGTCCGTAGCAAGATACAGACTCCAAAACTAAACACAATATTTCAAGTGTGGACTCACCAATGACTTGTATAGGGGAATCAATACCTCCTTTTTTCTGCTAGTTATACACCTCTCTATGCAGCCTAGCATCCTTCTAGCCTTGGCCACCACCTTGTCACATTTTTTTGTCACCCTGAGATCCTGGGACACCATCACCCCAAGGTCCCTCTCCTGAGTTTGTTTATCAATCTCTTGCCTCTTATCTTGTACATCTCCTTTGGCGTTTTGCACCCCAAGTACATCATTCTGTTCTTCTTTGCAAATTGTAATTTTAACTGCCAGACCTTTGACCACACTTCTAAATTTTGTAGATCTCTTCATATGGTTTCTACTCCCTCCAGGATATCCACTCTATTAACAAGCTTTTCCTTCTAACCCTACAGCAATGTCTCTCACAAATATATTAAACAGACTCAGCCCCAGTACTGACCCCCCACTACTCACCTTCCTTTACTTTGAGTGAATTCTACTTACCACCACCCTCTGATGCCTTCTAACAGGTCAACCAGTTTCCAATCCAGTTTACCACTTTGGGTCCTAAGTTCAGCAGTCTTAGCTTATTCATGAGTACTGTAAGAAACCATATCAAAGGCTTTGCTAAAATCCATTACATCTAGTGTATGTCCTTTATCCAGTTCCTTGGTCATCCAGTCAAAGAAAATCAATCAGATTCATTTGACAGGATTTTCCTTTGGTAAAGCCATGTTGCCTTGGATCCCGCAACCTGTGGATTCTTTTCCTTCAGCAGCAACTCCACTATTTTTCCTACCACTGACATGAGGCTTACCAGTCTGTAGTTTCCCACTTCATCCCTGTCCCTGCTTTTGTGAAGAGGGACCACATTCGCTTGCCTCCAATCCTGCCTGTTATGATTCTGTTTAACTCTGCTAGTCAGACAGGGGAATGCCTGGAACTGTTCCTGATTGGCCCATCTGAACTACTTAAGCTTACCCTTCCCTACAACCCTTGCTTTGGCGTTGCCCTTTGTTTTTTGCTGAAGCCTTACCTTGCGCTGTTTGAGCTTTTGCTCTGTGTATTGTGGAGTTGTTTTCTCCTTCCTTGCTGTAATCTTCTGTCGCTCTGCCTCAGTGTGCTTGCTGCTTCCAGCGTGTGTCTGATTACCCCTCTTCCCTCACCTGTGATTTCCTCTGTTTGACTGTGGTGCTTTGTGGTAAACTTGTTTATCATTCTGTTCCAGGTTGTTTGTTTTGTTTCCCTTGGAGTTACCCTTTGTGCTGTGTTTGTATTTTGTGGTGCTTCTTGTCTTTGTGGCAGACTCGGGACCTTTGTTTCTTTCCGTGGGGGTTGTTTGTTTGTTCTTCCCTGTGTTTACGTTAACCCTTGTCTGCAGTGTTCCTGCCTCTGGCAGCTGTGTGTTCAGAGCCTGGTTAACCCCTTGATTGCAGTATTTTGCCTGCCTCTGGAGCTGAGTGTTTGGAGCAGTCTTTCCCTTGTGACTGTTTTAATTCTTTTTTGCTGTCACTACCCTCACTATTACTGTGTACTGCTCTTTCTGAGCGGGGCGCATCTCAGCCCCGGCTCTATTTTTTTGCTGGCTTTTCCCTCTCCTGTCTGCTGGGGGTCTCTGCTTTCTGTATCCATATTTCTCAGTCCCTCATTTCCTTTGTGTGCTGTGGGGTACAGCCTGACATGTTTCCTATAGTTACCTCTCTTAGTTCATTTTTCCCTTGTGTCCTTAGCGAGCACTTAGTGTGTTGGTGCTCTAGTCCCCTTGGGGACCCCTCATTTTTTCTTTCTCCCTTCCCTGAGTTTGAGTCGGTTCCAGTTAGGCCATGAGGCCCGTATGACTGTATTCTGAGCAAGTGGACCGCCTGAATGCCCTATCTTCCCCTTTCTGGTAGTGCAAGTTGGTCGCATGAGTGTGTGCAGGGCTTGGTAGCTGGGGTGGCATATAGTACCTGTTCAGTCCATCCTAGGCCTTGGCCTAAAAGCTATACTAGGCCTCGGCCTAGGCTCAAGGGCTCACAACCAGCCTGACAATGCCGAACCTATCCAATCACTAAAGATCTATTAAATAAATCTGTAAGAGGTCCCAACAAAACTTCTCTGAGCTCCCTCAGTATTCTGGGATGTATTCCATCTGGCCCCATAGCTTTCTCCACTTTCAGATTTTCAAGTTGTTTATAAACGCTTTCTTCCATGAACAGTGCAATATTCACTCCATTCTCAAGATTCTCCATCCTCAGCAGTCGACTGCATAAGCTGAACAAAGAAGAGAGACTGTCCACATAGTCAGTGGAGGGGGAGGAGAAAGTTAGAAGGTTTGTTTCTTAAAAAAAAATCCTACTAAACAACATTGGAAAATGGCAAATCCCATCTATTGACCAAAGGAAGCTCTGTAAAAGTAAAACATTATAGAGCTTGGATAGACCATTACCAACTGAGGAACAATGGAGTTTACAGAACTTAAAATGTTCTTTCCTCTATTCTATGGATGCCAAAAAGGATAAGAAGTGCTTTTTTAAGTTGAAATAACTGAGATATGTGTACTTATATTTTTATGAACGTCAATTTGCCATGTTAATCCAGGATCTAGTTATTTCTAAAAATGCAATATTCTAATTCTCTGTTTTGAGGAATCTCAGAATCTTTAAAAAGTTACAACTTCTGCAAAATACTACAGTTAGATTGATTTTCAAAAGAAACAAGCTTGATCATGTCTTTCCATTGTTGGCTTCAGTCTATTGGCTTCCCATTAAAGCGTGAGTAATGTTCAAATTAGCTTGCTTTGTGTATAAAATTTTAAATGGTTTGGCCCAACTAGTAACTTTTCCTATAACTAGAGATTTCTCCAGGACAAGAGATCTTACTTGTTGATATTTCCATCATTTAAGGCTGTTTGATATAAAAAGATCCTGGAATCATCCTTTTCTTATAGAGCTGTTCAAATTTGGAATGACACTCCTTTATCCATGATGAAGCAATCCTCTTATGATTCTTTTCAAATGTCTTATGACCTATTTATTTCAAAGATTCTTAATTAATTGTTAATATTGTACATACTATTAGTGTAATTTTTCTTATTGTGAACCACTGTGGACCTTTGAGGGATACAGCGGTCTATTAATACAGGATTAGATTTGATTAGATTAGGTCAATGCATAGGAAGTAAGAAAAAGATCTGCTCCTGTAGGTATGTCACTACATTGATTTCATGAGGTTCTGATGAGCATCAGTACAGATGTACCCTAGATTCACTTAAATTCATAATGGTGGTTTAATTGGAGGAGCTACAGTATGAGAGTAAAGGTGAAAATCTTGATGAATCTTGTACTCCTGCTTTCAGTGGTTTTGCTGTAGCATCCATATAGAGCAGTCACCTTCAAATGGCCTGAACCCAATACTAATTTCTTCAGACAAAGGTGAAACTTTTAAATCATGACATATTTCAAAACTACTTACTGTAGAAAATAATTATGACTCTATGGGTTAACAGGTAACCCATAAAAGCAGTTATGCAGCTGTGATTTGCAGTTTCTCAAATGTCTTGTGCAAAGCATTCCATAGCAAAGCCTTCACTGACTAGAAAATGGATCAGATCTGCACTATAGTTAACTGATTAGGATTCGGAAATGTGTTCCAAGCATATGGTATCTACAATTATCAAATTATTTTTCTGTCTTGCATGTGCTTATTTTTTCTGAATTCACCCATGCTGTGCCATTTTGTCTAATGATGCTTATAATTTGCCTAAAAATAAATATGGAAGAGCTAAAAAGAAGTTCCTACTTTGAATTTTACCAGGGCAAAAAAAAAAAGAACATCTCCACAAAACAGTAAGGCGCCTACATGTAGCATCCAGAAATGCTTTGCAAGCACAACTCCCTATCAATAAGTATTCAAGTTTTTAAAATGAATGCGTGCTCAGATGAAGGCAAAAAAAAAAAACCTGGAAATTCATTTTTCTTAGGAGGGAAATTCTGATTAGACTAAGGACTCTGGTCCCAAAATCCAGAAAGTGCTGGGTTCCTAAGCAGGGGCGTAGCCAGACAGCAGATTTTGGGTGGGCCTAGGCAAGAAGTGGGTGGGCACCAAATGATCTCTCCCCCACCCCCACACCAAAAAAATATCTCAAATGGTGCGAAAATGCTTTTCTCCAGTCTCCACCTTGGTAGTCTGCAGCAGGCATGCGCTGAAAACTGAGCATGCGAAGGTGCCAGTATTGTAGAGAGCAGCATTTTCATTACCATTTGCTACTGTTGGATGGGCCTGAGCCCTAAGTGGGTGGGCCCCAGCCCACCCCAGCCCACCTGTGGCTACGCCACTGTTCCTAAGTTTATGCTCCCAAATTTGTGCCCTATTTTCAGCCAACCTTAAGAGCTTTTTAGCTTTTTTCATCTTAATTTAGGAGTTTAAAAGTTACGATCATAAATTTAGGCCTGTCATTTATTTGCCTAAATTTATGAGCCAAATGCTGAAAATCAGTGAGAAGCTGCTAACTTTTTTCCCTGCCGTAAATCTGGCCAGTTGTGATTCACGTTTTAATTATGTAATGCCGGCACTGAATATTGCCAGCACCCACATAACTGGCAGTTCCTCTCCAACACCAGCCCCTGTACCACTCCTGATCTGCCCCATTTTATTTTATAGCCAGTCAGAACTAAAATTCAGCTACACTGCCCAGTTAAATACCAATGAATATTGGTGGTTCGGCTGCCACGAGTGATTTAAGCAAGACAGAGCCTTTTTTGCCTGCTTAAATCACTTTGAATATTGAGTGGTATATGCCTAAATATAAGCACTATTTTTACACTAACCGTCTGATATTTAAATTGATTTAAGTGGGCAGGAGTATCTCCTGCCCACTTAAATCACTTACCACCATCTAAGTGGTGATAATCAGATGCACGTAACTGGACAGTACTGCTGAATATCCCCACAGATCTTCCAAGGGCATAGCCAGACTTCGGCAGGAGGGGGGTCCAGAGCACGAGGTGAAGGGGCACATTTTAGCCCCCCCCCCCGCGCTGCCAACCCCCCTGCCATTTTTAACCATTCTTGACCCCCTCCGCCACCACCACCACCTTTGACCCCCCCCCCCCCCCCCGGCGCCAACCCTTTCGACCCTCTCTTCCCGCCGCTGCCAACCCTCCCTCACTGCCACCGTCGGGTACCTTTGCTGGCGGGGGTCCCCAACCCCCGCCAGCCAAAGTCATCTTCTCCGGCGCGGCCGCATTGCTGATCTGCAAGGGCAGGCTTCTGTTTCTGTGAGTCTAATGTCCTGCACAGAAGCCTGCCCTTGCAGATCAGCAACGCGACCACGCTGGAGAAGAGGACTTCGGGTGGCGGGAGTTGGGGACCCCCGCCAGCAAAGGTACTCGACGACGGCAGCGGGGGAGGGTTGGTGGTGGGAGGGGGCAGGGCCAAATCTATCACCCCCTGTGAGTTGTTTCGATGCCCAGCCCTTAAGAAGATGAAAGAGACCTCTTATCCTTAACCCCAAGAAATGATGGAAAATCCCGATCTCATACCCTCTGATAGTAATTGAATCGACAAAATGACATAAAGTGGGGCTTGTCCATATCAAATTTTAAATACAAGTGTACACACTTTCAAATAAACTCTGGCCTCTACTGGCTGCCAGTGAAACCTAACAAGCAATGGAGTCACCCTATCACATTCCTGTGCTGCAAAAATCAGTCTTGCTGCTGTATTTTGAATTGTTTGTAATCTACTATAATAAAACTCACCCTCAACATTCTGAAGACAACATTCTGAAGTCACTCAGTCACTCACTGAAGGGTTCATGGATTCATGGTGGTGAAGCCATAACACTGACCATGTCTCTCTGCCCCGCCCTCGCATGACGGACCAATCAGAAAAAACACCCTCAACATTCTGAAACACAAAGGACCATCACAACACCGTTCCCAGGCAACACTAGGCAAAGTAAGATGGACCAATCAGAGGAAACTACGTGACAATAAGGGAGGAGCATTCCCCAGCAGAATGGCTCACTATCTGTGCAGCACGGAGAGCACAGAACCACCACTGGAACGAGAGAAGAATATTCCTGCTGTGGGTATGTGCAAAAATAGACCGGGGGAGGGGGGAGAGACATTTTTAAATGCCTAATGCCAGTACTGAAGAGTGCCAGAGGGCCCATAGCACAGACTATATTTGGGATCGCTTGACATGGAGTCAGAGGAGTCAGAAAACAACGTGCCTGCCACCATCTGGGACGTGGGCGAACAGGACAAGCTGCGGCCCAGCTGGAAGGATTACCCACGATCCAGCCAGCAGCAAACAGCGACCAAGGAAGGGGGAGGAGTACTCCTTCCCTGCCTAGGAATCGCTGGAGACTGGCTGCCAAACTAACAAAACAACCGCACACCGACGCACCACCTCCATCATTCGAAAGGCATCCACTCTTTCTTCAACAGAAATGCAAATTAATAATACAAAACAAACAAAGAATACATGGTTTCTGAGGCGGCTGCAGGTAACTCCCCACCCCCTTCCTCTTCCCCTTTTGCCGAAGCGGCCAAGGACGTGCCCAACCATCCCCAGCCTCAGGCAAGCAGTCTCCCACCTCGGGGATTCCCCGAGCACCCGGAAAAAGATGGCGCTGATTCCTGCAGCGCATAAATGTTCCAGCATTCCCCTGCAGCCGGCCTGAAATGGACCAAACATACCAGATCACCCCCTGACGGCCCGAGACCGTGCTCTTCTCCCTTCCGCCAACTTAAAACAACCATCCCCGTCCTCAGGCAAGCCATCACCCACATCCCCCAACCCCCAAGCAAAAAACAAAACAAAACAAAAAAAGACACACATCAACAACCTGCACACACACCGCACCCTCACACACTCACACACACACACAAAATAACTCTGTGACACATACACACACACACAAAAAAAACCACATGCTAGCGCCCGTTTCATTGGTTTCGGACACGGGCCTTTTTTACTAGTTTCTTATAAATGGCTTTAGAACATCAAGAATAAACTCTCTTACAGTAGTCTAATTGTGAAAGCACTATAGACTGAACGATTAATCTGAAGATGTGTCTTTCAAAACACTTCCTAATTAACTGCAATTTTCCATAGAAATTTGATTGTCAAATATCAGCAGTAACATCAAAATGCTTCAGAACACTATGGAAACTGAGAAGAATAAGAGACTGTTTGTCTAGACAATCTTTCTGAATACCTGACCAATCAACAATACTATCGCAACTAGACTACTGCAAATCAGCATACGTAGGGTGCAAAGAAAACACAGCCCAGAACATGGCAGCAAGGCTGATTTTCAAGAAATCAAAATATGAAAGAGCAACCCCACTGCTTGAAACACTACATTGGCTACCAGTCAAGGCAAGAACATTTTTCAAAGTGAGCACCCTAATTTTCAAGATACTATTTGGAATGGCACCCAAATACATACTTAACATGATTGAACTATCCTCAAGAAACGCCAGCCCAGAAAACAGAAGCTACCTACTCCTACATCTACCCAACTGCAAAAACACCATCTACAAAACTATCTACACAGCAGGATTTAGTTACCTGGATTCCAAATGGTGGAATTCGATACCAAAAAAACATATGTGGAGGAGTGGCCTAGTGGTTAGGGTGGTGGACTTTGGTTCTGAGGAACTGAGTTTGATTCCTGGCACAGGCAGCTCCTTGTGAATCTGGGCAAATTACTTAACCCTCCATTGCCCCATGTAAGCTGCATTGAGCCTGCCATGAGTGGGAAAGGCGCGGGGTACAAATGTAACAAAAATAAAATAAAAAATATGAAGCATCACAAATCTGCAATTCAAAAAAGAAATGAAAACCTACCTCTTCAAAAAAGTCTATAGCTTATCACAAAGATATCATCACCTTCCATTCAAATTTACCTCTTCAAAAACTATATGAATAAATATCACCAAAGCTCTACAATTGAACACAAAAGCTACCACCTTTTCAACTTCAAATCTATCTCTTCAAAAACTTTATAAATAACCACACAAACTATAGATGCCCTCTCAACATTGCACAACACTATTGTTACTCCACCAAAATGTAAACTGTAGGCCACTTTGAACCAAAACTTGTTTTTGGATAATAGCAGGATACACAAATGCATAAATAAATAAATAAATAAAAGGAGACTAGCTACAGCCATGAGAGCCACAGAAAGAAAAATAAGAGGCCGAAATGCAACAGGAAGGGTGGGATGGGTATTTCTCTCTGAAACTTGATCCCACCTGATCTGAGGGGCAAAACAAGTCACATGTAGGCACCTGAAAGCATTGATTGTGTCCTTAGCTTAGAACACATATCCAGTGGTGATTTCTGTAAGCCTTTACTTAGGGAGAAAAGCCTCATCTTAGGAAAGAAGACCCACAAAACAGGTTATTTTTACAAACCACAGATGTGCATTATGATTCTGTTTCATGCACTGACAAAGAAAGGGAAAAAGTCATGCCTGCAAAGAAAGAGAAAGAGACATGCCTGTAGAGGATCTAGGAGAGCTGCCCTGATTCTAACCACAGGGGGCTAGTGAGGGCAGTATAGAAAAATGCCCTTTCTCCCAATATATACACACCACATGCTTCAGGTAGGTGTAGCAGAAGTGAACTGGACAAGCAACACACCACTTGTAGCCTACAAATTTACATAAAAATAATTTTCTATTGTTTCTTTTATAACTAAAATATAATTCTGTATTTCTAGTTTAATTTGCAAAGCAATATATAGAGACCCATAAGGTTCTGCTCTACGTGGATAGCAGAGACCTCTAGTGGTACTAATAAAATAGTAGATTTTGGGTTGTGAATACCCCTGGAGTGGATGAGTAGCCTACTGGTTAGTGCAGCGGGCTTTAATCCTGGTAAACTAGGTTCAATTCCCACTGCAGCTCCTTGTGACACTGGGCAAGTCACTTAACCCTCCAATGCCATTGGTACAAAATAAGTGCCTGTATATAATATGTAAACTGCTTTGAATATAACCATAGAAAGGTGGTATATAAGTTTCTATTCCCTTGCCCTGCAGTTTCCAGAACAAGGTATAAAAAATGCACACAGACTGCATTTAACTTTCAGGGTCCAACTAAAGAGCAATGTAAGGAATTTTACTCCAGTGATATTATAATGAGTTGCTGGACAAATCAAATATTGGTGATTCTGGAAGCACAGAAGGAGAATCCAAAAGAGAAAGACTATCCCATTGGCCCAAGCCACTTGTGAAGATGGATAATATTTTTGAAGGGAATGGCTCCTGAAGCACAGTTTGAATCTTTGTCTGTTGGTTGTTGCCTCCTGGCCTGGACTCAGTATAAGCTCAAATACATTTAAGTATAAACTTTGAATCCTCTTCAAAGCTCAGGAGTGAGGGGAGAAGTGAGTTTATTAAGTAATTCCATCTGGGCCTCCATGGATGTTACTACTCAGCTCTACAGGTCCTGGATTGACACCACTAAAGGCTGAAGGAGAAAGAGCTACAGAGATCCTCAGGCAACCACCTGTCCCATGGGAACAACTATCTATCCCTAGGGCAAAGCAACATCTGATATGCTCCAACAAGAGATAAGCTGCCAAGACTGTAAGAGTTAACACTTTTACTACCTATTGGATTCAGAGTAAAACAGCATGAAGGAGGAGTAGGGTAGAGTGTCTGCATACCCTCTCACAAACAATTAATGGAGATTCAGAGGAGAGACTTTGTAAATAGTTTGCCTGCCATCTGCTGCTGCTTACAGTAATTTGCTGCAGTTTGCATATGGTCCCTTTTACCAGCCACAATAACTTCAGTAAAGGCTGTGGTTCAAACCTTCCTTCTGGATTGGTCTACTTTATTTAAGAGTGTGCAGTGAGTGAGTAGACTACTTTCTGACCTGTATTAATCCAGTCCCGGGCCCCTGCCCTAAGATAACAAATTTATTATGTACTGGGAAGAATCTCAATTCTAAGCTTCAAAAGACCCTGGCTCACAAAGGGGAGGACTCTCTTTAACAGAGAGGTATTGGTAGGAGAAGCCCCCTTTGGGAGGGAAATTGTGATTGGCATGAACCCCAGCCTTGATTGAATTCTATGCCTTTGGCTTTTGCTTTACTGGCCATCATACCACAGATTGAGGGGAAGCAAGGCCAACCTGACCACTAAGCTGACTTAGAATCCACCTAGAATGGCACAATTTTGAATGGGGGGGGGGGGGGGCAACAACACCAACACAGCAGTCAATGTGCCTATGGAAGACATTGCAGACAGTGCAGGGCCTTGAGTATCCACTTAGGCCTACTTACTGCTGTGCCAGTGTTGCCCCAGAAGGTTTCATCCTAGCACTGAAAGACCATATATTGATCCAGGCGACTGAACTGAAAGGAGGACAAAGTTGGAGTGTGAGCTGTGACATAGAAAATGCAATGCTTGAGCTAAGCAAAAAAAAAAAAAGCTGAGAAGCCGCAGAGGTGAGACAGGAGCCCATGCGGCATTGTGTTCCAGATAAGAAGTAGCTGGGGCCATTGGTCTCCAAATGAGGAAGTCTGTTAACCTTATCATAGAACAAATAACTATCAACTTATTCATTAGTTACTTGTTACTTGTGAAAACAAAATGCTACCAACATCCAAGGGAAGCCACAATCAGAAAGACAGACGCAACTGAAGACAAAATGCATGACAATTTGAACAAAACTGAACCAGACAAACCCCAAACCGAACCAGTTTGAAAACTCAGGTGTCTCTGAGGGGCATAATCGAACGTCGCCGACGTTGGCGGCGGCGCTACATCTGGCCGGAACCGTATTATCAAAAAAGATGGCCGGCCATCTTTTTTTTTTGATAATATGGTTTAGGCCGGCCAAATACCGTGGAATTCGCCGGGTTTGAGATGGCCGGGTTTGCTTTTCAGCAATAATAGAAAGTTATGTTTGCCATCACAAACCCCAGCCAAATTCAAGGCATTTGGCCGTGGGAGGAGCCAGCATCTTTAGTGCACTGCCCCCCCCCCCCTGACATGCCAGGACACCAACTAGCCACCCTAGGGGTCACTGCGGTAGACTTCAGAAAAGCTCCCACGTGCATAGCTCCCTTACTTTGGGAGCTGCGCCCCCCAACCCCCCCCCCCCCCCCAAACCCACTACCCACAAATATACTGCACCCACTAAAATTGCTCCAGGGATCTGCATACAGCCTCTTGGACTTATTGCTGCTGTATAACTTTGGCACACCAGTTCACACCTGAAGACTAAACTCTCTGAAAAGTCCTTTCTTGAAATAAGCACGTTTACTCACAGTTAACTGCAGATCAGAGGTTGTGCCCCGCTGGCAAAGATTAGCAGTAGGTCAGAGCTGGCACAATGGTGTACAATGCCCTCTTTCAGCACCATTCAAGGTAAGAACTACGTTCTCTAACGTGGGTAACACAGGAAAGGGAACTAAAACTGGCTTACAAAAATGGCCACTACCGCATGGACTACAACAGGAAACAAAACAGGGCACACTCTGACCCAGTATGCAGGGGCAAAGCACCAGGGGAATAGAGCCTACCAACTACCAATACCTACACCCACCACAATGCATTGCTGATGTGACTCTGCAGTGCAAATAACAGAAAACGTGTCACACTCACCCCAGAGCCACATCATAAGCAGGAAAAGGCTGTCAGAGGATACAACACATTCTGCTGTCATGGAGGTGGGTACGGCATACAGGCTGGCAAAAAAGGTTTTAGTTTTATTTTTTTAGTATGGAAGGGGGTTGGTGACCACTGGGGGAGTATGGGGAGGTCATCCCCCATTCCCTCCAGTGGTCATCTGGTCAGCTGGGGCACCTTTATGAGGCTTGGTCGTGAAAATAAAAGGACCAAGTAAAGCCGGCGAAATACTGCTTAACACTGCTTTTTTTTTCCATTATCAGCGAAAGCCGGCCATCTGGTAGCCATGCCCATGTCCGCCCAGGTCCCTCCTTCGCTAATCTACCGACACGCCCCTTGAACTTTCGCCGGCGATGCTGTCAAAAATGCCGCTTTCGATTATACCGATTTCGCCGCTTTTAAGAAATCGCCGGCCATCTCCCGATTTGTGTCGGAAGATGGCTGGCGATCACTTTCAATTATAAGCTGGTCTGTGGCAGTTTGGTACATCCCATGTGGGAGGTCTCAGGTTTTAACCCATTGGGTCATCCACTACCTAGGTTGGATGGGGCTGGGATACTGGACAGAGCATTCAGAGCAACCTAAGGGAAGGAATCAAGGTAATTGCTCAAGGGTGACATCTAGGGACTGGTTTTAGAACTATTATCAAGGACTTTAACTGGAATAACAAGACTATGGGCCCTGTTTACTAAGCAGCTTTATAGGCGCGTTAACATTTTTAACGCGTGTTAACCATGTACATGCCTACAATATCCTTAAAGGCATCTACACGATTAGAATGCGCACTGTGAAAATGATGAGGCTATTGTGATGATGAAGCTCCCACCTCAGGATCCCAGGTCCCTCTTTCACTCAGGGTGAGCTGGTTCTCAGTATGCAGATTTATGCAAATTAATCTACCACCCTTTTCTGCTCAGGGTGACCTGCTTCTCAAAAAGCAAACATAGTCAGGTTTCACCAATCAGGCTATTTTCATACACAACTTTATTCCAGCCTCTGGGGCACACTTCTTTTAGCTTAAAACACTTTCACAAGCTACAAGCTTCAACAGTTCTTCCAGCTTAACCATTTCATTTCTTCCTACTCAGTGCAATCTTCCCTTTGAAACATTTCTTCTTGCACAGTTCAATATCCATAGATTTCTTCCCCCTGAGCCCTCTCACACAGGCCTTTGGGCTCAGTACTAACTCAGTCCCTGGACACACAGTCCCTCCTTGTAGCACACAGCTCTAGACACAGTCTTTTCATCTTGGACCCACAGTCCCTCTTCACTGTTCTAGACACACAGCCTTTTCCTCTGGGACACACAGTACCTCTTCACTGCCCTAGACACACAGTCTTTTCAGCTGGAACACACAGTACCTCTTCACTGTTCTAGACACTCTAGGGCCTTCTTACCCCAGCCAGCTTCCTTCTTGGGAACACCCAGTTCTACCACCAGTCCAAAGGGCACAGCCAGTACTTCTCATGGGGATTCCTCTGCTTCAGTTACCAGCCCCTTCTTCAGCTGCCAGCTCTCCTTTTCCCCTCACCACTCAGGTGGGGTATTAAGTGTTTAATGGCCAAACAGGACCCAGCCCATAACCTGCTGCACCTGTTTCCACCTCCAGGACTCTCCCCGGTCCTAGCGACCTCCAGCTATACCTCCCCTTACTGGCTCCCTTCAGCAACTCACCCAGCCCTTCTCCCTGGACATTTTAGGGGAACCGCGCCCTCTAGGGGCCTAACCAGGGTAGGATAGCCTCTTCCTTATCACAGCACTAACAATCCACAACCACTTGAACTTCAGGAAATCACTAAAAACCAATCTCTTCAAAAAGGCCTACCCCAACAACCACATGTAACCTTCTTCACCTACCAACACAGCATGACTATGATCGAACAGGACAACACGCAATCTTCATCCATTCTGACCCTCCACTTATACCTCATACAATCACTATACAACTTTGTATTTGTTATCCACCAACTGGGCAAACGCCTTTGATGGTACTATGTAAGCCACATTGAGCCTGCAAATAGGTGGGAAAATGTGGGGTACAAATGCAACAAATAAATAAATAAATACATGTAGGCACGTTAAAAACACTAATGCACCTTAGTAAACAGGGTCCTATATTTGTTTGTGGCAGAGTATAAAAAAGGACAAAAATCCCTTAGCAGTTGTGAATGAAGGCTCTCAAAGTGCCAGATCCCAGGCCAACTCTGATTAAACTGCAAGTATAAAGGAGCAGGAGAAAACTGCAAGATTGAAAAAAAAATCACATCTGTATATGGAAGATGATATTCAGTAAGTCATATATTGAAGTTCATTTCATTTGAGAGATCACATGTTTCAAGAACATGCTGTTTATCCAAACAAATCTCACTATCAAATTTCCTTTCTAATAAAGATATATTGATGTTAAAGGGCATTGGTCTCTAGCCTGTGACATTCAAAAATCTGAATAAAATACTTAGAGGTAAGTACTCAGGCAGCACAGTTATGGTGTTAATTTGAGCATCAGGACTAGTGTTTAAATTAAAATGAATATTCAACACCATTGTCCATATAGATAGTGGTACGAAATATACATACAGTATAGTACAGTGATTGCACTGACACTGTTCAATTAATCTAGGCCTGAAATTCAACAAGCTAAGCATACAAATTATCCTGATAGTTGCTGAATATTGCCACTATCCCGCCTTCACTCCACCCCAAACCCAGCACCTTCTTATATGGATAGTATCAGGCCATTCAGTCTGATAATCAGTCAGTGGTGAACATATCACTTCTGAATATTGGCCCATTAGTGTACAGACTTCCAAGGAATAGGATTCAATATATCTCCTGAAATGGGAATGAAGAGCTCTTTAGTATCATAAGAAAAAATATTGCATGTTGAAATTTTTCAGCCGATTTTACAGCTCCAGACACATAGGTGTACTAGTACTATGTTTCAACCTTTCCATATTTTCTCCTGCAGTTCTTTCTGTATGGTATATCCTTCACCTCCTGCCATCCTAAACATAACCATACAGCTCTAAGAATTCTCACTGGCTCAAGGGCTGACAGCCTCCTCCTTTAAGACACACCTCACTGCAACTTGGTCATCAGGGGCCATCACACAAAAGCAGCAATCATCTTTGCTCTCTTCTCAGGCTCTGTCTACCATTTCCATGGCATCCCCAGCCCCAACTGATACTGAGAGAGGTTGACGGAATCTGAATGCAGTGGCCAGCTTCATCGACTGGCACTTTAAATAATTCTAACACACTAAAAAAAAAAGAAATGAATCCGGATATTAAAAATGTGATAAGACCTACTGAATAAGAACATGCATGGCTCAGCCTCCCAATGCACTCAGTGGAACCAAAAATGGTACTGAAACTCTAGAAAGCGTGAATTGGTCAGAGAAACTCCTTAGCAGTGGAGAAAAGTGTTAGAGCAAGTAAATGAAATTGAGCAGACAGATCGGGCCTTGAGGGTATTACTGGCCCTTATACCCTAGTCTTTAATATTTGTCAGTCTGCCTCCCAATCGCTTCTTGATACAGCAGCATGTAATGATTTAAGTTGTTTGGGGTTTTTTGAAGTTCCAGATACAGAATGAGAATGGGATTAGTGTGCTGGAAAAGTCCAGGAATAAATTGCTTTTGTTAGCAAGGTCGCCTGAAATGAAAATCTACAGAAATGGTTGCAGTGCAGCTGCAGATTAGCTTGTGTCAACAAAAAATTGAAATTCACACTATCTCTTGATCATTTTCTAAATGCAAATTCTGCTGTGGAATGAGCCGAGTATCTTTATTATACGTAGCTAAGAGCTGTGGGGGTTTTTTGTGGCTCATTTGTGTTTTTATTTTGAAATCCAGATTGACCCTGGGGTGCTCAACAGCTGTTGAGAAAATAGAAATCTTTGGAACATTAGGAATGTTAATCTTTCAGTACACATCTGGAACTTCCCTTGAAGGTAGACAGCACTAATACAGTTGTTGCCAACTTTTCCACAGGGCACATATTACATGAAGGGAAATATATTAAATTAAAAACCAATTTCATTTTAGATCAAAGTTACTACAGCACAGCTTTCAAATGCAAACAAATGAAACAAGTTGAAAACTGCACTCTTACTGGGGAATTCTGTATGTCGCCGAAAGTTAGGTGCCGGGATGATCTGCATGAAGCACGAATTCTATAAAGACCATTCCACACAGAATAGCCTTTACAGAATATAAGCTTAGCACGCATTTTCGCCTACATTTGGGTATGAGCATTTATGCCTCCGTTCCTGTACACATCCACTGTAAAATTACATCATAAAACTTACTTATGTTCTTTCTGGCTAGTAGGTCTTTTATGTGCATAAGCAGCCATTTATATACATTCTTAGCACCTAACATTAGGCAGCATAGAGGCCACATAAAATCAGGTTTTTCGGTTTCAGCCAAAACTGAAACTGCAGCCAAAATTCACCACTCTGTTTCTGCTCAAATTGAAACTAGCCCTGCCCATCCTGGCCCAGGCCCTGAATGGGAGCAGCCTCCACTCCCTCCCTCCCCCACAAGGAGGAGCCCCCCTCCTGGATCTGTAAAGCCCCCCCCCAACAGAAGAAGCCTCCCTCTCTCCTCCCAGACCACAAGGCCCCCCCCCCCCCCCCCCCGGCATATTGAATTTGTGGTTGTATAGTGGATAGCCAGGGCAGGAGCGGTCCCAGTAGCTCTTGCCCATGCTGGGTCCTCAGTCAAAATGGCTGCTGGGACTTCCAGTAGCAGTCTAGCAAGTCTGCTGCTGGAGGTCATGGCATCCAGGAACCGACATGGGCAGGAGCTGGAGGTCGCAGCAGCCATTTTGACCAAGAACCTGGTGAAGGCAGAAGTGACTGGGGAATATTCCTGCTCTGGATAGCCACTACACCACCAATGAAGTGGGGAGAGGGGTGCTCCATCTGTTCAATTTCAGCTGAAATTTGGCCAGACTATAAGGCAGCATCTTATAAAATTACCCCCATTTAGTTTGACAAAATGGTACATTGCCCCTTCCTCCATTTGCAGACTCAGGCACATCTGCATGTAGTACTTGTTGGGAAGAGACATGGTAAAGTAAGTCTTGACAGGGTGGCAGAAATTGAGTGTTTGGATATAAAAGTAGGTTGTGTGTGTGTGTGTGTGTGTGTTATTCCCCCTTTCCCTCCGCCTTCTATTCTACCTGCCCCCCCATTTTTTCTCCCTTTCACTTCATCACTCTATTTCACTTTATTCTTACCTTCCTTCCTACTTGTGTTGTGCCCCCCTTTCCTCTTAACCCCCCCCCCCACCCCCACACACACACCATTACCTTATTTGGCCACTGTTTCCTCTACCAATACTGCAGCTTGTCATTTCTTCTTATGCTGGGGAGGGCTGAATCCCCCCCCCAGCACACTGTAGTCTTCTTTTTCCAGATTTAGCTTCCCTGCTCTTCTTGATAGCAGGTTTGAGGTCCCCCCCCCCCCCAGCACACTGAAGATGGCACCACCCTGGGAATGTTTTTAGGGGTTGGGGTCCCTGTGGCACTGAATTTTGTCTCACATCCCCATTTATCTTCAGGTGTCAAGGCCTGAGTTCCCCACCACCCTGCTACTTCCAATTTCTAGCTTCTTATCTCCTGATTTTCTTTATCCATAGGTTTGATTAATCATGCACACTCGAACCTATGGGTATGGATGGGGAAACTCTCCCCAACAGATGCTATCGCTGCAGCAAAACATGCCTAGAAAGTGGCTTTGTATCCACTTTTAAATCTATTTTGAGAATAACATGAATTTCTTCTGTCTCTTAGAACAATTCTTACATCACACTTATAGTATGACAAGATAATTCACAACAATTTCTCCTAGCAAGAAACTGAGGCAATGATATATATTAACATATAGATGTTATACTCCTACTAAGCTTCCTGAAAGGGTATTTGCATGGGAACCAATTTGAGAATATGATTTACCTATTGATGCATGAAGAATGTAGATGATAATTAATAAAGCAAGTCAGTTACAGCAACTTGTTTTCTGAAAAATGTTTGAAGAAGCTAACAAAATATGAAGAGGATTACAGAAAGGTAGCATGTTAAAACTAATTCAGAACTAATTCATCTCTCTTCTTTCATGGCAAATACTTCAGTGCAGTTGAGTTAATTGGGATGATGTTTCTTAATTAGTTCTGCTATTAGAGTTTTTAAAAACTGGCATTATTTTACATTGCTGACAATTGTGTTCCATAACTTGCATCTTATATTTGGTATTAGAGAAGTGACTTGGAAAAGGTGAGTAGAAATAGTAATTGCACTCTACAACCGTTGCTGAGATAACACATATTAAGAGCATCACAGGAGTTATAGGTTAGCTGCAATAACTGGATTAATATTTGGTATATCAGTCCCACCTAAAAATAAAGGCTGTACATGACCTGTACTGTATAACAAACTAAAAATGCAGACAAACCTGTATTCCATTAAAACATACTGCCAAGACAATGTTATAAAGTTCTTACAATCTGAAGTTCTTGTTTCTTTTGTGGTGTATCATATCTTCAGAGGTGATCTCAGATAGCTGAAAGGTCTCAAACTTTCTGACACTTATCACAACTGATTGGACCATGCTGCTTATGATGTCACAAATGGCAAGGTGTACTGCAGAACCCAAGGAGGTTTAATGACAGGAGACGGTATGATGTCAAAAGGATGAAGTCGACCCCCCTGAGCAGCTACCATATTGGTCAGAACAAAGTAAACTATCAGCTGCTGTTTCCATGTTGTCATTGTTCGTTGTTTTTTTTTTATGTCGGCTTGAGGAAGTGTCATAACAGAATAACCTTTCATCGGTTAGAGTAGTAATTAGTTCTAAATCATAATCAATGTGTCGTTTTGAGGGGCTGGTTATAGGGACACCCTAGCATACATTGTATTGGTGCTGAGATTTTTTTTCACCTAGTAAAACGTCACCAAAATGGACATCATGTTCTGAGAATCAGGTGCTCAGCAGTCACAGTTTTTATTTTTAACTAAAAAGGTTGTTGTAAACCTTAATTAGGTTGAAAATTGGGAGCATTTCAAATCTTTTTTTCTCTGTGCCTAGATCAAAAGAGAAAGATGGTTTGTGAGAATATGCTCCTTTTCTTTTTGGATTGCAGTGGTATATTATAAAAATGCACTTGATATTTTTATAACTACTAGTATTGAATAATGAGGGAAGCGCCAGTTCTGTTGTATATATTTATTTCTATTTAAAGGCTGTTTGGATGTAAATACAAGCAGCACACTATTAGCTGCCAAGTTTGCTATGTGAATATTCCATCACTGTTTCATTATTGTTACCAAGTATTACATACTTGGGGCATTTGCTTAAAACCTTAATGGTCTTAATTCATTTAAATTTTCACCCTGGACGTTTTTGTTGTGTTCCATTATGGTTGTAAAACGTCCAAGTGTTAGGCACACCTTAATCGCACCTTAAAAATGCCCCAACACGTCTCTTTGTGACTTGGATGCACTACAGATGAATTGCATTAATAGACGTTTGCAAAACAAGTTTCAAAAATACCAGTTTGGACGTTTTGAATATATTTTCATCCAAATGCTGCTTTAGACACTTTTAAAACGTTTTGCTCTTTCAAAAATGAACTCCTTAGTGCGCTCTAACAAGTGGGGATTGTGCCGCAGCTGAAATCTTTAAGATTTCAAGGAAATATTTGTGAACCATATCTATAGACACAATTACAGGATATCTTGGGGAAATTTAATAATCTTAAATTGTTCTCTCTCATTTGATTTTCTACAAATTCAATCTTACTGTGAAAATTGTCCTTGGCTTTCATTTGAGCTGCCACTCGGTGAATACTGTTCCATTGAATAAGCCTGGTCACTCTGAACCTTTTTTAAATCTTTAAATTCACTCACCAAGCACTGTTAAACAGTTTGAAGAGATTACTTCATACTCTGGATCACTTCCCATAGGGACTCTAAGGTTACAAAAGTAGGTCTTTTCATCTCCAGCACCCCGGCTTCCAGATCTTCCATTCCCCACTCATCAAGCACACCAACGAGGGTAACAACTCCACCCAGAGATGCTGTACCATTACCTTTTATGCAGGGGGAGAAAGCTGCCATAGGAAGTCCCCTTAGAGAACATGGCATCTGCACCAGTCCAGTCTCACTGTGTTACTCTCTCCCATTGAATGCAGCACTTCCGGGTTGCTGGGGAACTGTCAATACGGGACTCAAAGAAACCTCGTCAACACTGCAACCCACAGACCAAACCACGGTCCTAGTTGAAGACAAATCCAATTTTATTACCTCAGTTTGGGCTCCGCATGCCTCCATAGTAAGCCATCTGTTAGCCGAGGTGGAAGCCAGCCACTGAAGGGAAGGTCTTCCCTATTGTAGAGGATGCTCCCATGCAGTACCACTCAGAATCCCATGGCGCTCAAAACAGACTGTCTATGTTTTATACCACCTTGGCTCCTCTCCCACGGCTGTCCTAATTTTAGTCACCCAATTAACTGGTTTAGATTTATCAGCTATATGGTGGTGATCTACAACTTTTAGTGCCTATTGGCAGCTTTGTCAAAGAGACTGTGGCCTTATATATAAAAATTAAAAAAATCAGAATCTTGACATATAAAATTACATTTAAATGTTCAAACAAACTAAGGGTCCTGTTTACTAAGGTGCACTAGCATTTTTAGTCCATGCTAAACATTATAGATGCCCATATATTCCTATGAGCGTCTCTAGCATTAGTGTGTGCTTAAAATACTAGTGCATCTCTAGTGCGGCTTAGTAAACAGGGCCCTATGATTATAGTGTTAACTGGGGCATCTGGCATATACCTGCCAGCTGTGACCCATTGTAAGTGTCACAAAAGGCTGCTTAGGAGGAAAATCAGGTGTTCTCCTCAGAAGTCCCCAGAACCCTTGGCAAAAGTAGGAGCCTCGTGAGATAGAAGGGGAGGAAGTCAGGTGTTCCCTCAGGAGTATGTTTATGTTTAATAAAAACTTTTTATACTGCCAATTCCAGCACAGCAGGATCTAAGCGGTGTACAATCAGCTTAAAAGGAATGCCATTAAAGTAGAGGAAAGTAGCCAAACATTTAAGGCAAAACAATTCCTGCATACCAGGCTCTGACTCAGGGCTAGATGCACTAAACTTAATGAGCCAGCAACGTGGGTTTTAAACTGGTTCTAGCCAGTTTAACACGCAAGTAGTAAACCGGGACATGCACAAAAGGGCATTGTCCTGTCACAGTAGCAATTAACGAAAACGGAATACAGATGAGCAAATCAATATTATGTGTATGTGATGCGATGCACTACCGTTTTCTGATCCCCTTACCGTTGAAAACCTAACGGGAGGTCTGCACCTCTCGTTGGGGCTGCTGTGAGGGAATCGGAAGGAAAAAAAAATTCTTGCAGAGCTGAACAACACCTATAACGAGCTCCAAAAATGTCTGAGAAGGACGACAACCTGGAAAAAAATGTCCACGTGCTCGTCAGGGATGTCCTTCTAAAGTGCCTAACATGGACGTCCTTCACTCACAAAAACAAAAAAGGACCCTGACGAGCACTTGGATGTTTTGCAGCTTTCTCCAAGTGAAGGGCTACTACTTATTTTAATCATTGCTTTAAAAGTTGAACGAAGGAGCTTTTAGATTTGTCCCCCTTCCTCATCGCCAGCTGAAGCTCCTTGAGAGGGCTAATGGACGATTGTGAGGCCCACCCCCATGGCCTCTCAGCCAATCACAGCGCGTTTAGCTGACACCAGTGACAGCTAAACGCACTGTGATTGGCTGAGAGAGACCTGGAGGAGGGGCATAATCGAAAGGGACGTCCAAATAGTCCTCGCACATCCCGATTCTCTCCGGCGGTGGTCGTAAGAAAAATCTGCAGGAAAAAAAAAAGTCCTGTCAGGGACGACCTTTTTTTTTTTTTTTTACGTGAAGCCGTCTCTGGCATGCGCAGAGCAGCCAGTATAACGATTGGCTGCTCTGCGCATGTCCAGCTGACCAACTGGCTTCCAAGGAAATCGTGTGCAAATGAGCTAACAGCGAGCAGTTCATTTGCATGTGATTTCCTTCATGCATACCCTTTCCTTACCGATTCTCTAAGGGATCGGTAAGGAAAGGGCTCTTTACGTGGGGTTAGTGCATCTAGCCCTCAGAGCGAAAACCTCAGGTTAAATCCTGGAAGAAAGTCAGAATTCAGCTGCATAAGATCCCTCATCCCCAAAACCAGCTGTTGGAACCCTGGTATGAAGTCACAAGGACAGGGAGGTATAGAAAACTACCCTTGGAAAAATAACAATGCAAAGGCTGGGAGAATCCTTCTGTGTTAGAAAAATGTAAAAATCCTCACATCAGACAACCTGAAACAGATCCCTGGGAGAAAGCATACAACCCAAGATTCTGTAAACCACAGGAGAGGGGCAGCCATAAGCTTACTTAGTCCTACATTTTTCTTCATCATCCCCTCCTCCCATCTCACCCCAATTCAGGGCTGCTTTTCAGTCCCATCCACAATCCCCTCTTCTTCCAACTTCCCTCTGCTTCTCTCTCTCTCTCTCTCTCTCTCTCTGTTTGTTTCCTTCCTCCTCAGTACCCAGTCTGTTCTCCCTCCTCTTCCATAAGCATATACACATATTTATATAAATATACAATTATTGAATATCACAATTCATATACACCACTAAGTGCTCCCTTGACTATAATAATTACATAGTTCTGAACAGTACCAGTAGATGGCAGCAGCCTGTCATATTATCAATGTTACAAATGATAAAAAGCTCACTGCCTATCCATTACAAATGCGTGCCATAATAAGAACAGGATTTTGCACATGGTCAAATAATGTCCTGTCTGACTTGCCATTGATGTAGCCATCTGCTATATCTGGCATGAACTCAGTTTCAGTCATAATACAATTGCCAAGCCCATAGCACAAACTGAGTCCTAAAACTGAGCACGACTGTATTACTGGCTTTTTAACTGTCCTTCACTTCATCCTATCAATGAAGAGTATGTCAACAGTTTATGATTGATGGTTTTTCCTTCACAATGGAAAACTAATTCTTGATATACAGCTTCTTTTTTAACTAAAGCCTGACATGTTTCCAAGCTATTCCACTGGGACACATGGAAAAAAAAATCTGTAAACAGGAAACTCTGATATGTCACAGTTGGAGTGTTAATCCAGCTCCTCTGTTGCTTACTAGGAATGCTATTTTCATCTCTACATTCTCTACACCCTGAAAATGCATCTACCCACCCCTCCCCCACAAGTTTCTTTTTAAAATGTACACTGCATTCTGTTTTTCTGAAAGCTGGAATGGAAAATAGATGTTCATTGTCACACTGCTATATTGATTATGAGGGAAAACAGGCACATTTTGCATTAACTTGCCCCACAGCACCGAGTCCTGTGTAGGCAGCCTACAGAAATTAATGCTTTTATATCATGCCTAAGAATCATAAACGACAACCTTCCCTCTGCCCTCTAGACAAGGTATATGCCAGTAGCACCAAGGTAACCAAATAGAATAAGAACCTTGGAGTTTTAACTCCATTATTTCATGTAATATGTATTTTTGAGGTGTTTATTTGTTAACAGTGGCATAATTTTAATCAATGCACAGTGAGGTACTCTGCATCTTACTATTCAAAGCTTCTTTCTCTATCAAACTAGATCTTTGAAAAATTAAAACTGTGTCATTGTATCTGAGAGATAACTGTTAGTCATGTTTGCACAGAATATATATTTCGTCCACCAAGTAGATGCCCCAAAAATAAGCTGCTAAACCCAAAGCAGACATCTATTCATCACAGCATTCTCAGCAGGGATTGGAATAAGGCCAGATTTTCGGATCGTGATCCCAGTCCCCACTGATTAGCCAGATATTTCCTGTTAAGATAGTGTAGTGGATCACAGTCTCAGATCAGACTGAAACAGTCTGTTGACACTGGTTTTTCTATAGTCAGATTTTTATTAAACCTGATCATTCATCAGTAATCATACAAGGCTCAGGGTAATCATCTTCCATGATCAACTTTTTTCTGGGTACAAAAATGGAAGATGTTACAACTTGGGCGTGGGTTTCTGAGTAGAACAGGCGTTTTTTCTAGTTGTTAATTCGCTCAGTGACATGCCTTTTCTGTTACTCAACTTTTTTCATTTCTTGTTTGCTAAGTGCTAAGAGTCTTATAGCAGACTGTTTCTCCATTTGGTGTGGTCCTAGCCAATAGTATACTAAATTATGGAACTTTCAATACATTTTTATTTGATCTCGTTTATGTTTTAAAACGTGCCAGCTTTGCAGCATGCGGATATACACAGGGGAAGTATTGAGTAATTAATTCTAAAATGTAAATCATTGTGGGGCCCTTTTACTAAGCCGCAAAGGCGCTTACACACATCCTACGCATGTCAATTTGGAGTTACTGCCCAGATACCATGTGGCCCAAGCGGTAATTTCATTTTTTACGCACGTCCACTACGTGTGCCGGAAAATCATTTTTATTTTCCTGCGCAAAGCAGAAACCGGGCGGTAATGTCATTCTATGCACATAGACGATTACTGCGTGAGACCTTACCACTAAGTCAATGGGTGGCAGTAAGGTCTCAGACCCAAAATGGACATGCACCAATTTTTATTTTGCCGCATGCCCATTTTTGGCAAAACATTTAGAAAGATCTTTTTTACAGGTGCGCTGAAAACGTGATCTGAGCTTACCCAAAACACACACCTACACGAGTGCAGTCCATTTTTCAGCACACCCTAGTAAAATGACCCCTGTATCATTTGAAGGGGCTGGTTATAGGGACCACTTGTATTCATGCAGAGATGTTTTCACCTAGTAAAAGGCCACCAAAACAGATATCATGTTATGAGAATCAAGTGCTTAACAATCAGACTTACTATTTATAAGTGTGATTAAAAAAAACATTAATTAGGTTGAGACCTGGTACCATTTAACATCTTTTTTTCCTGTGCCTATATCAAAAGAAAAAGATGGCATGTGGAACTTGCCCCTTTTGTTTTGTGGATTTTAGTAGCATATTACAAAAATGCACTTACTTTTTTATTACTACTATTTCACAAAGATGTATCGAATAATGAGGGAAGGGCTTCCTTCATGCAGAAGTTCTGTCCAGAGTCAGTCTGAATGCGACCACATTGTCTAGTTCAGCACACTGTTAGCCACCAAGTTCATACAAAGTTAATTATGTTTAGTAGAAAATAAATCCATTCTCTCGGGCTGTTTGCTATGTGAATATTCCATCAATGTTTCATTATTGCTACCAAGTATTACAAATTAAGGGCATTTGCTTTAAACTTTGTTTTAATTTGTTTATCCACTCCTTACATGCACATTGGGTTTGCTTTTTAAACCCAAAGGTGAATCCTAAAGGGTGGTTGAACAATTAGGTATAAACTGTATTGTTTCTGACTTTACTTGTTTTGGACTGCTTTGGGTCCTGCTGATCTGTACATCTGCTGTCTAGAATTTTGGAAGATGGAAATGAGAAAATAAAAATTTAAGCTGTAGAAATTATTGTTTATTTTTTCAATATGTGTATAGATGCCTGTTTTGGTGTGTGCATGTTTATTATGGCTAAGATTTCTGGACATGCAGCATCATTAAAGGACAGATTTTTAAATGCCCAGTTGGGTATGTATGCTAATCTCAACTTTGTTAAATGTTTCAGACATATCCATCTATTTGCTCCCATGATACAACTGAATTCTATTATTCTGTCTCACAGTATTTTCAAATGTAAGCCACATAGAACCCAAGTATACTTGGGATAATGTGGGATATAAATGTGTATTTTTTTAATACTTTAGCTTCCACCTTTTAAGATGCTGCCTATCCAGCTGGATGGTGATGCACAAGGAAAGCAAATTTGGTCCTTAGCTGGGTTTTAGTATTATCATATTGAAAATGCGACCATACCATGCCTCTGTGGTTATATTCTATTAATAGGTTGGCTGGAGTCACTGGGGCTTATTTTCAAAGCACTTAGACTTACAATCCATAGGTTGCTATGTAACTTCATAAATCTAAGTGCTTTGAAAATATGCCTTCTATGTAATTTTATTAGTCTAAGTGCTTTGAAAATACAGCTCACTGTTGTCCCACAAGTTTTTAACTTTTCTTGGATATCCAAATAATTTATTTATGGGTTTTATTTTGGGATAGAAAGTGATCTTGAATTTTGCTCCCTACAGTAGATAATCCCTTTTTATTTTTATTTCTCCTGTGCTGTACTGCTTACAGAGAATGTGATTTCTCAGTGTTCCTTTTCTAATTTTGGTCCTTTACTCTCTAATTAATGAGGATTGGTCTGTGTTCTGTGAGTGACCAAGGTGAGATATTCCTCTGGCATGTAATTTGTGCGCAGAGCTATAGGAGTCTGATTTGTCTGACTTTTCCAATAGGAAGCATATTGCGGTTCTGTATATTCACTGCTGCCTTTTTAAAGGTACAGTTGCTGACATGTGTTCAGAATTGGTGCTGTTAAGCTTGCTACATAGGCTCTGAGAAGCTTCTTTGCAGGATTTAATGTTATTTCACAAAGTTATTTGGCAGACAATCCTTTGTTTGTCTGCTCCTTCATAACTGTCAGGAACTCCAGGGACTTGAACTGATTCATGTCAGCTTCAGAAAGGAGAGAAAAGAATAGAACAAGGGAAAGGACAAGAAGACTTATTTTATTAATACAGTTTAATAAAGTATTTTATATTTCTTATAAAGTAAAGTTGAGGAATATGTATTTATTTTCCAGGATACTGTGATGTATGTTGAGAGATTGAAAAGACTCAAGTCTACTATAATGGTAAAATTTCAGTTATGGGATAATGCAGCTTTATTTAAAAATGTCAGTGCTTCCAAGGTTTCCATAAATGTGCATGTTGACTGTTTACTTAGAAATCCATTATCAAGTGCACTCCAAGGCATTATTTAGGAGTATACCAAGCACTACTCACACCTATATGCCTAGTACCCAATGTTAACTCTGCCCACCCCCACCCCTAAAAATGTCAGGTCTGGCTACGCCCCTGTAGTTAAGTGTGAGCATTTACGTCATTGAGCTGGCATAAATGTCTAAAGTTAGGTGTGTATATGCAGATACGCTTGTATTGTAAAATGGCAGTTGCACACCCAACTGCCATTATAGCAGTGGCGATCCTAAGTCGGCTGCCACCCAGGGCGGATCGCCGCTACGCGCCCCCCCCCCCCCCGGGTGCAGTGGCATCCATCCCCCAGGGTGCAGCACGACACCCCACCTCCCCGGTGCATCAAGCCCCCCCCCCCCCCGGGTGCATTCTTGGCTGCTGGAGGGTGCAGAGAGCAGCCGCGCGCCTGCCGGCTCCGCTGGTTCCCTGCTCCCTCTGCCCTGGAACAGGAAGTAACCTGTTCTGGGGCAGAGGGAGCTGGGAACCAGCGGAGCCGACAGGTGCACAGCTGCTCTCTGCACCCTCCAGCAGCGTGCACCCGGGGCGGACCGCCCCCACCGCCCCACCCTTCCTACGCCACTGCATTATAGTACTTCTAATTTGCATGCCTCATCCTGGTGCCTAAACTTTTGAGAATTCACCCCATATAGTATTCTATAAGTTACACAAGTAACTGTGAGTCACACACAACCTCTACCCATGTGTACGGCCATCTGTAAAACGTGCTATATAAGATATGAGTGTTTTTACAGAATAACACAAGTGACTTTTCAGCATTTATCTATACATGTGAACATGTATGCACATATATACTGGTATTCTAGTCATTTTCATGGATATTTGTCATGTAAATGTTAGCATCTTATTTATAGAATTATCCCCTAAGTGTTCCATTTGTCTCTCATCTTTCCTCCCCTGCCCAGCCTATCTCCACTGCCTCTTTAATTCCTTCCTAAGCCCAGCCTGTGTCTCACCCTCCTTCACTTCTCACTTTTATCCCCCAACTATACCTGACCTCTTTACCCCTATCCCAACTTCCTTCTATCAGGCTTGGGCTCCTATAAATAGTGCTTTTGATTTTAGGTTTTAACCAATCAACACCAAACAAATATCACCAATACAAAAAATGAATACAAGGGTTCATCTGATAAAAATCAAAACACCACTTCTGATACTTTCTCACCTTTACCCTAGCTTATATTGTTTCCTCCACGTAGTTTCTATGACTTTTCTGTACTGAAAACGCCTAAGTGACACAAATGTACACATTTAATTGCACTGGAAAAAAGGAACCCAACAAATAGTATCCGTGGTTCAAAAACACCGATAAACACTATTTTTTTAAATTCTCAAATAAATACTAATTAGCTGAAACTTGGTGTAAATCCTCATGCAAAAATTAGGTGCAGGTCCCCTGGCCATGCCCCCTCCTATGGCCACACCCCCTTCTCAGTTGCATGCTAAAAGATTTATGTGTGAATCTTTATAGAATAACACTTAGCAAGATGTGCATGTAAATCTAAATCGCTGCCAATTAGTGTCATAATTGATTGTTAGCACCTAATTATTGCCAATTAACTGCTTATTTATCAATTAAGTTGCACATGCAATTATGGAATATGCCCAATGTGCGCCAAATTTCAGCGCACAATTTTATGTATTTATTATTTATTTATTTAAAATAATTCTATTACACCTACAACTAGGTGGATTACAAAGCAACATACATATAATAAAATCCAAACAATAAAACCAACAAAAATAATCACTCATAGAACAGACACAAATACCAACTTCATGCATGTTAAAATATGTCTTCAAAAATTTATAAAATTGATCCCTGCTGCTACACAATCTCAAATAACCTGGCAAATTGTTCCAAAATTGTGGGCCTGCAATTCAAAAGGCAGTCTTCCAGGTACCAGCATACCTTACAGTATGCAATTTAACATTTGCTAAGAACTTCAAATTTATCAGACCACAAAGATCATGACGGCTGGTACACTTGAATCATATCTTTAAAATACCAAGGAACACAATTTGAGTACAATAATTGATGGATCAAACGTGCCACTTTGTACTGCACTTGAGAGTGAACTGGCAACCAATGCCATATATATAATCCAAGGGCATTTCACAATAGTTCTTACATGCCCTACCAGCACTTACACTAGTGTACACATTCCCATGTCAGTGTCCGTATTCTGTAAATTCATGTGCATACGGGGCGCATAAATGTGGGCACCCAGTTACAGAGTCACAGGATATGCCCACAATAGAGGAACATTCTGGAGTCCCTGATCCTAATCTGATCTACCAGAATCCAAAGACATGGCAGACAGGTCAGCCTGCCATTCATGGTGCAAAAGGTGTCTCCATCAATTTTGTTTGAAGAATAAATAGCCTTGCGTCCAGGATCTCAATATCTTGTATCTTTCACCAGACTCCAGGGAAGCAGGAGAGGCTGTAGGGCCCATAGGAGCCTCGGGCACAACCTGTGGTACTGTCTCCTTATTGGTTTATTCGGTCACCAGCTAGGAGTGCTGCTATCCCATAAGCTTCACCAAGCTACGAGCTTATCTGAAGGAGAGGAGGTGAATAAGATCCAAAGGGGATGATGACTAGATCAGCCTGAAGGATCCAGGAACAGAGGAGTCCTAGGGTCAGAGTGCCAAGAATCTAGCTGCCTGGAGGCAGAGCTTAACTCAATACACTGAGCAGGACTTGTATCCAAGGCGCATCGCTCTTCATGACTAGAAAACCAATTGCAGCTGTTGTGGAACGGATCTGTCTCCAGTTGCATCCTTCACCTCCAAGACTAAGTGTATGAGTTTTGATGATTTTTCTGAGCTCGTAATATTTGCCCTTTTGGGGAGGAAAGCAAATATTCTCCTAACTTTTATCTCCACCCAAGAGATATATACATATTTTAGATACTGAGGTGAGTATGGAGTTTGTATTTATTTGCAGTGCACAAGGCATTGGTGGTGCCTATCTTAGGGGCCCTTTTACTAAGGCGCATAGGCACCTATGCACATCCAACGCGCGTCAATATGGAGCTACCGCCTGGCTACCGTGAGCCCCAGCTGGTAATTCCATTTTTTACACGCATCTGATACGCGCGTCCAAAAATATTTTTTATTTTCTACCGCATGGTGCTAACTGGGTGGTAATCGGCAGTGTACATGCGCTGACAATTACCACCCGGTTAACGCACGAGAGCTTACCACTAAGTCAATGGGTGGCGATAAGGTCTCAGGCCCAAAATGGACACGCACCAAGTTTTATTTTGCTGAACGTCCATTTTCGGCCTAAAAAAAGGCCTTTTTTGCAGGCGAACTGAAAAATGGACCTACAAGCATCCAATACATGCGCTTACAACAGCACAAGCCATTTTTCATCACACCTTAGTAAAAGGACCACTTAGGTATCAGAAGTTTGGAGTTTGTATTGTGGAGCTACTTTGCAGAATAGCGGTAAAGTCTCACACGGTAAATGCGCATCTGAAAATAAAAATTATTTTTCAGACGCACATATCGGACATGCACCAAAAATGAAATTACCGCAAGAGCCACTTGTTAGCCGTGGGGTAACTCCATTTTGGCGCACATAGACGCTTACTCAGCTTAGTAAAAGGGCCCCTGGGTGAGTTGTTCATTTGCCCTCACTGCAATTTATAATTTGTAAACCTCTTAGATTTTCTTTTAATGATCAGCAGCATATCAAATAAACATGAAACATTATCAGGGATGAATTTCTCGGCTTCAGTTTCTACATTAAAACAGGATAGATGTTATAAATGAATTACAAAATCTAAACAAAAGCACACTGCCAGTGGAGAGGAATACTGTATATCATGCATGGTCTGGAAACAAAGGGGTTAAAAACTGTAGTTAAAAAAAAAATGTGTGACAAGCTACCCTTTTATCTCATAAGCATAAATGGCCATATCGGAGTTCTGTATCAGAGGGTGTCAAGCTCTGAAACATTACGGGTTGAAATGAAAAATGCTTGTGTCGTACTTTAATGAGAAAAAGTTGAATTTTGCAGTACTCTAAGTGATGAAAGAGCTGTTTTCTTATAATTAGATTTGAATTTCACACATACATGCATGAAATTCTGCCCCTTGTCACTTTTTAGTAAGTGTAAGCTTTTTTTAGCTGATTGGGCCCACAATTAATCCCCGACTCTTGCATGAAAGAACTAGGGCAAGACTGTATAATATCAAATTGCTTTTTAAAAATATATATATTTTTTAGATACCAAAAGTAAAATAGTATAGCTTTGTAAGCCAAACTGGGTCACTAGGAGTGTACCATGCCAATCTGCTTAAGAGCTGCTACATTTTACTCTGCCTCTGGCTGCCTGCAATGCTGTTACACATTTTCGGGCACAAGCTATTACGCCTATCAGTATTAAATAATGTCCCACAAGGGTGGGTCAATGTTAGTGACTTCAGTTGACAAAAACAATATTTCATACACACCCAACCCTTAAGACTACAAAAATAAAATCTAATTCTAATTTTTCTTTCCTAATGCTATCAGAAACAATTAACTCGTCTACCCTTTATAATAAAAAGTTTAGAATTTTACATGTGAACATTAGCTGCCACCAAAAAGATGAGCTCAACATGTCTGTGCAAAATAAAAAAAAACTTAAACCAGCAAGGGGGTAATTCTATAAATAATCACTAACATTTACATTCCAACTACACACATACACGATTATCATACCAGCATATATGCACAAGTGTGTGCCAAAAATCTGCCTATGCACTATTCTGGAGATAAGAATATATCTTGTATTGCATATATGTTACAGATTAGCACACTGTCAGCAGGCCACCGCCTCATGCCTTCCTGCAGGTATGAACTCTGCTGACCCTGGAAGGGCCCTTCCCTGGACAAAGCACTCCCAGAAGCAGACTCCAAAAATATGCTTAAAACTGCTTTATTCCATCAGCAAGACCAAGACATTTCCTCTTCCAGACACAATCCTTGGTTACAGCACATATCACCCCTTGTTCCTTCCCACCGCTGGCCACAGTTTCTGGGTACAGTTTAAATCACTCGCTGTTTCACTAGCATGGCAGTGTTCTGAACACAGTTCAAGTCACTCACTGTTTCCCCAGCATGGCCTGATTCCTGGACACAGTTTTAAATCACTCGCTGTTTCACTAGCATGGCAGTGTTCTGAACACAGTTCAAGTCACTCACTGTTTCCCCAACATGGACACAGTTTAAATTACTCTGCTTCCTAGCATGGCATGACTTCTGGACAAAGTTCAAATCACTCACTGCTTCCACAGCATGGCATGACTTCTGGACAAAGTTCAAATCACTCACTGCTTCCACAGCATGACATGACTTCTGGACACAGTTCAAATCACTCACTGCTTCCCCAGCATGGCATGACTTCTGGACACAGTTTAAATCAGTCACTGCCTCCCCAGCATGGCATGACTTCTGGACATAGATCAAATCACTCACTGCTTCCCCAGCATGGCCAGGTTCCTGGACACAGTTCGTTACTGTCAGGTTCTCAGGTTCAGAGCCTGCGGGAACGGGCTCTGGAGCAAACGTGAGCCCTTGGGCTGCTGACGAGGAGCAACAGCAGCAGGCAAAACCCACCAACCAACACTGGGCTAACACACTGGCACAGGCAAGGACTGCAGGTGCTGCCCATCAAGCCGGCACACACGGACTGGAACCCCCTGGACTGGAGGACACCAGACTGGTCCGCACTAAACTGGAACACACCGGAGTGGAACACACTGGACCAGAACACACTGGACTGGAGTACACCGGACTGGAACACACTGGTCCGGAACACACTGGACTGGTCTGCACTGGACTGCGACACACCGGACTGGAACACACTGGACCAGAACACACTGGACTGGAGTACACTGAACTGGTCCACACTGCTTCACCTGCACTTAGCCACTGTCCCCCAGGAGTTAAGCCCCTGGATTCAAGTGGCCGGCAGGACTTACCAGATACAGGATAACACAGGGGCTGGGATACTAGAACAAGCTTGACAGTACCAGGACCAGGAATGGGACTAGGGCTGAGGGACCACCTCAGACCCTGGAAATTCAGAAGTGTTCCTATAGCGTAACCAGACTGAAGTGCTCCTAAGCACCTAACCACAGAAATGCTCCATAGCACTAAACCAGCAGAGGTGCTCCCAAGCACCAGACTAACAAAAGAATTCCTAAGCACCAAACCAACAGAAGTGCTCCTAAGCACTACACTAACATAAGTGCTCCTAAGCACTACACTAACAGGGGTGCTCCTAAGCACCAAGCTACAGCAGTGTTCCACAGCACTAAACTAACAAAGGGGAAGCAGGTGAGCCACAAGGAGAAAGTAGGGAAGCTAAACACATAAACTAACAAAGGTGCTCCTAAGCACTCCACTAACAGGAGTGCTCCTAAGCACTAAGCTACAGCAGTGCTCCACAGCACTAAATTAACAAAGGTGCTCCTAAGCACTCCACTAAGCACTCCACTAACAGAATTGCTCCTAAGCACTAAACTAATCAGGAGTGCTCCTAAGCACTCCACTAACAGAAGTGCTTCTAACAGCACCAAAACCAGAAGTACTTCTAACAGCAAAACAGAAGTGCTTCTAACAGCACCAAAAGGGAAAGCAGGGGAGCCACAGGGAAAAGTAGGGAAGCTAAACACATAAGTCAAAAGTGCACACTGCACCAACACTAACCTGGACCTAAAGCAAAACATTGCAAAGGCAAAGGCAGCAAGTTCCCAGGTGGCTAATAAGCTCATCACAGCTGAGCTCAGCTACAGTAATCACAAGGCAGCTACGGGTGAGGTTAGCTGCCAAACTTCCACACACGACTGGAAGGGTAAAATATCTGGACCAGAATGAAAAGAGTCTGGAAAGTCCATGGCAGCCACCGGTTCTGGCCACCAGAGGGCGAGAGGAGCACAACCCAAGGGAAAAAAGTCATGAACTCGACAGTCACTACTTGTTTCTCCAGCCGGGTCTGACTTCTGGCCACAGCTGAAATCATTCACTGCTTTACAGCACGGCACCTCTCTCCCCCTTGAGTGGAACAGCTACTTAACTTTTCCTCCAAGCCTTCCCCAGCCTTGAAGAAGGTTTGTTTTGAAGCCTTTCAACTTCTTCCTGTGTACCTGAGCTAGAGCAGCAATCTCCATAGGCTCACTTCACCAGTCATCTTGGGCTTGGATCTCCTCTCCGACCTCTTTCTCCACCTCCCATTCCATGGGCTTCTCTCCCTTTATGGTCCCCAGCTGGTCCTCTCCCTCCTGATTATTCCTCCTCAACCAATTCCCCTCCGCTCCCTCAGGATCCTGGGACTTGTAGTTCCCTTGCTGCTCCCTTTGTTTGCCCCCAGGGCTTTGCAGGGGTTCTTGGGAACTGTAGCCCTCCTCCCTTCTCCGGCACTTGGGAAACGTATGCCTCCATGGGGGCATGGCTTCCCAGCCCCTAGGATCCTGGGACTTGTAGTTGGAATCCCAGGTATGAAACCTACCCATCTTGCTCCTCTCCCGGATCCCTTCTTCCCTGACCCTCAGGGGTTCCTCACAGTACACATAGGCAGACCAGAGCATAGCTGGGATGCAGACTTATTCCCCTAACTATAGAATAAGTTACATGTGTATCTCTAAAAACTCAAAAAACAAAAAATTCACTACCTCACTTGTAGAACAAATCAAATAGAACATAATACAACCAGGAGAATGTACCAAATGTATAGAAGAGAAAGGAGCACCCTCAGAAATGTAAACACCCACATGGTAATCACTGAAGACCACTAACGGGTGAAACATTCCACTTCATTTATTGGGCCGCTCACTCACAGTGGTAGTTTTTTATGTGCAATAAGGTGCTATTTTGTGCAATTCTGTGCCCTATTTGAGCTAATAATACAAGTGTGCTGCAAATAACCAACTAAGCCAGCATAAATGACATCCAAATGTAAGGAACTTTTACTTATCTTGTAAGCCCTGCATCAGTTAAAAAACCAAACGCTGAGGGCTCCGATGATAAAATCGCTCAATTGTCGTGGAGAAAAAAACCTGCTCTTCCCTCAAATATAACAATGTGCCCGAAGTCACGGATTTCAGACAAACTTTCCTCAGAGACTCAAGTTAGGGCTGTCTCTCTCTGTGAGTGAGCGACCCAATGAATATAGTGCAATGTTTCACCCTTTAGTGGTCTTCAGTGACTACCACGTGGGTGTTTAAATTTCTGAGAGTGTTCCTTTCTCTTCTATACATTTGGTACATTCTCCTGGTTGTGTATGTTCTACATGTTCAAATCCCACTACTGCTCCTTGTGATCTTGGGCAAGTCACTTAACCCTCCATTGCCTCAGGTACAAACCTAGATTGTGAGCCCTCCTGGGACAGAGAAATATCCAGTGTACCTGAATGTAACTCACCTTGAGCTACTACTGAAAAAGGTGTGAGCAAAAATCTAAATAAATAAATAAACAAATGTGTATCTCTGGCCTCTGGCATTTAGGTGTGAGCATTTACACCAGCTCTATTACTGGCATAAGTGCTTACACCTAAATTATAGGTGTGTATTTAACCTGTTACCCTAGTATTCTATAAAGGAAAGTAGGCACCAGGTCCCCTCTAGGGGCTCAATATAGGGTGGATGCCCTGTGTACTCGATAGACAAAGCAGAAAGTGCAGAGTTTATACTCCAGCATGCTCATTGTGATTGAGCTAAACATGTGAAGGCCCAATGCAACAAGATTATGGGCCTTACTCAATCACAATGTCTATCGAGTACTTCCAAAAATACTAGGACTAGGAGGCATACGCTGAAACTACAGTGTAGTACATTTAAAACAAACAGGAGAAATTTTTCTTCACCCAACGCATAATTAAACTCTGGAATTCGTTGCCGGAGAACGTGGTGAAGGCGGGTAGCTTGGCAGAGTTTAAAAAGGGGTTGGACGGTTTCCTAAAGGACAAGTCCATAGACTGCTACTAAATGGACTTGGGAAAAATCCACAATTTCGGGAATAGCATGTATAGAATGTTTGTACGTTTGGGAAGCTTGTCAGGTGTCCTTGACCTGGATTGGCCACTGTCGGGGACAGGATGCTGGGCTCGATGGGCCTTTGGTCTTTTCCCAGTATGGCATTACTTATGTACTTATGTACACAGGGCATCCACCCATGCAATGCCCTAAAAAGCTGAACATAATTTAAAATTAATTCTGGCTTCTACTGAAGCCAATGAAGGGCATATAATAATGCGAGGCCCTATCCCAATTCAAAGTACAGGTAATCAATCTCTTTTGCTGCTAGATTCTAACTTATTTGTAAATGACTCCTCAATACCTTCAGCATTACAATCTAAATGGCTAGTTATTATTGCCAATCAAACCAGGATGAATAAGGTTTATTCAAAAAGTTTACAGTAAAGTTATTTAGTATTCTGTAAATCTCCTGGAGCACAACGTGATTTTTGGTAAGAGAGGGAGAGTGTTCCCAGACTAAGAAGTATCGCTGTAAATGTTCTCTAAAACTCCCAACACCCCAGATTGCTATTCTGGACCATTGACCCACTCCAAGCTCATGGTTGGAAGGCAGAGGTTGTAAGAGTAGTGAGCTGAATGCAGAAAGATAATGTACTGTGAGGAATAATGGTTTTGTTCCTGTGACCCAGGTCAGAGTGAAACTGAGCTGGTGCGGGTGAGACTCAGGTTACATATGATCTAAACATTTACATGAAGTACTGGCATATAAATGTTCAAGCCTATTTTATAGAATTATGCTGTTTCCACAGACATTAAAACAGCCTATAACAACGTAATATCATGTTTACCCCAGATCTGAAGGATTATCCCAATTGATACCAAGATCCACTAGAGTCAAAAGTAAAAATTTTGGGTGTAGCTTCTGTTGACCTGTACATAACACGGATGAAAATGGATTCCCAAGCTGTTTCTAGCTGCCAGCTTCAAAATGACGTCTTCTTAGACTATGTATTAGACAAGATTAAGGCATGGGCCAACTAGGTACATGCTTAGGGATCAACTGTTTAGAATGGGCCTATCAGATTTGCTAATTTAATGACTCCCAAGGCCAATTTTTGCCCTGGTAAGTCAGTTTATAGTAGAAACAAAATGGGAATGAGGAACCAGAGCCATTTGCCTGCAGAGGTCTGTTTATTCTCACCCCCCCCCCCCCCCCCCCCCGCACTGTCCTCCATTGATTAGGTGGAGTTGGAAAGCACCAGTTTTGACCTGCTGCTTCCTCCTCTGCCACTTTTCCTCTTTAGTCAGAACCACAAAGATCCCCATTTGTATGTATTTTTTTCTTCCCCAACATACTTGTTTGCCTAGGGCCCACCAAAGGGTTAATCTTGCCCTGCCTATGAACTTCGTCATAGCACAAATATGACCATTTGACAAAAGAAAGTCTTTAACGTGGGCCTTAATGTTCCTAAGTGTGAAGAGAATCACATTTTGAATTCTGTGTTGCTTTTGGATTAACAAAAGCAAACAGACTGCTTGCTGCTGGAAGAAAGAGATCTTATAAGTGTGTGAACATGTTTGTCTAATTCTGCATATTAATATCCATGCGTTAACAAGCAGTGATAGTGCCAGTGTTTGCTTAAGTGTTTGGGGTCTTAACTTAAATTCCATGGGGCTGTGCTGGAGGGACAAGCAGCCCTTTCTCTGAATCAAAATGCATTTTGTCTAATTAAAATCACTTTCCTTTGATGTTCCCTAATACAAAAGAATGGCAGTGTTTGCTTAAAGTTCCCTGGAATATAATAGCCACTGGGATTGCTGTGCTCTTTCACAGTCATCCCAAGGCTATGCCAGACCTTGCACAGCTACTGTGTCCAGGCTCAGGTTTTGAACAAGACATTGCTCAGGGGCATCAGGATGAAAGGGGCACTGCTTCTTCTGTCCTGTATCTTAGCCAGGTTTTGATTTCAGGGGAGTAAACTATTTGTAAAATAGGCATCAGTGTAAGGCTGAAGGGCCGATCTGCATAGGCACTATTTCATTCAAAATCCATTTGGGTGAGCGACTCTTCCCCTTGCACCCCACCTAGCTATTGCCTGCTTCTCTCCCCGCAGCACTTTATTGCAAAGTTCATTTCAACCTAAGCACCTGGTGGCATTTGGGGTACTCTGAATTAGAATGACCACCAGTCCAACACTGTGCTTTCAAGAGCACTGCGATTCAAGCTACATGGTACTTGCAAGAAAAGTGGTACCATCACCAGGACAGAGGAGAAGATCCCCCTTTCAACATAGTAACTGTTGGCCATCTTTGGTGAGCATTCTCCCTACCCCATCCTGTGTTCATGGATGAAGATCCCTTCACTGTAGAACCTAGGGGAGTCTGGAAGGTAAATTTAGCCTTGAGTACATACATCTACCAAATCAATGGTCTGGAAGCATATGTAAACCCAATTAGAAACTGGATCTATTAGAATAGTCTTAGGGCCCTGTGTACTAAGCTGCGTTGTAGGCACGCTATGGGGTTCTTTTACTAAGGTGTGCCAAAAAATGGCCTGCACTGGTGTAGATTTGTGTATTGGATGCACGGAGGTCCATTTTTAAGCGGACCTGCAAAAAAGGCCTTTTTGGGGGGAACCGAAAATGGATGTACGGCAAAAGAAAAATTGGCGCGTGTCCATTTTGGGCCTGAGAACTTACGCCACCCATTGACCTAGCTGTAAGGTCTCACGTGTTAACCGGGCGGTAATGGTCTACATATGTACAATGCTAATTATCGCCCGGTTAGCGCTGCGCGCTGGAAAATTTCCAGCGCACTTAGTGGACGCGCGTAAAAAATGAAATTAATACCCGGGCCACATGGTAGCTGGGCAGTAGTTCAAAACTGACACGTGCAGGACATGCGTATGTGCCTACATGGCTTAGTAAAAGAGCCCCTAACTTTTTAGCGCGCACTAAAAATTAGCGTGCACTAACAATAGAGACATCCATTATATTCCTATGGGCGTCTCTAGTGTTAACACGTGCTAAAAAGTTTGCGTACCTACAGCGCGGCTTAGTAAAGAGGACCCTATGTGAGGAAAGGCCTTTTTCATATATATATATAGTGACACATGTGAGGGGTTAGGCAGATCGAGGAACCAGAACTCCGGACCGGGGCGCTGGAGAGGCAGGTGTGGGTGTGAACAATGGAGGGACTACCAATCCCAGCATCCTCGGGAAGGATCACCTGAATTCCCTAGAAAGGCTAACCAGCGCTGCAATGCCCCAGACTCTCAGAGGAGGCTCCTAGACTCCCTTAGAGAAGGTGAACTGGACTACAACTCCCAGGTTCCCAGGGGAGAGGGACAGGAAGCCTTTGAGCGAGCTCCTGATAAAGATTGGGAGCAGCTGGAGAGGGGAAGGACGGAACCTATGGAGTGGTTGCCAGGAGAGGTGATGGCAGAGGCTCAGGAGGTTGGGGTAGAGCCCATGGACATTTCTGCTTTAGCCCAGGTGGAAAAGGGGCAGTCTAAGGGCCTGCTAGCAATCCTGATGAACCACTTAAGGCAATACACTGAGAGGAAGGCCCAGAGAAGTATTTGAGCGGATTCCCTAGAGAGGTAGCTTCCACCTGGCACTTGGCCTCAAGCATGACCCTTGGGGAGGATACCAGGAGTTATTGGCTGGTATGAATGGGAGGGGGTCCCCTTTCCTCAGGTTGCTCTGAGGGGAAGGTTTGCTTGGTTTGAGTGGGAAGCGCGAAGCAGAACCTTTTTGCTGGATGAACTTTGGGGCATTTTTTGGTGAAAGAACTTTGGGAACCTTTTTTTTTTGCCGGGTAAAGTGTTGGAACTTTTTACTCAGGGTTAAAGGACTTGGGCTGTGGGGCTAAGGGCAGCATTTGGGCCCAGTGGAAAGAGTTTGTTTTGTTTTTCTTTTCTATTGCATAGTGGAAACTGTAAGCATGCTGGGGCTACGACCAAGCCCGGGGAGGCATGTAGCCCAGGGAGGAGACTACTCGCAATAAAATACAGGAATTTATCTGACTTGTTTGCTGCTGGCATCGGAAATGCTCACAATATATATATATATATATATATATATATATATATATATATATATATATATATATATATATATATATATATAGTAGGTCTCTTAATCTCTTGTGGCGGACAAACCTCAGGTAGAAGTTAATGACAAATGTGGAAGGTAGAGGCTGCAGCAATAAAATGTATCAGGGATAAGAGATGGGAGCTGGAAGGCCAAAGAACTGAAGGGATCATCCACGCTTCTCACTCCACTCCAAAGAAACTATCCAGTCTGGGCTTTGTTCCACACCATTAAATATGTACCCATTATTTACTGATTTATTATTATTAGATTCTTTATATACCGCATTTCTGTGGTATAATCAAAGAGGTTTTACACATTGCATTCAGGAAGTTTCATTAGGGCAAACTGAAAACTGGCAATAATAGAGAAGGTGGTAATGTTGTAAATGTAGAGCTGATCCTGAATATGCCTGTTATTACCGCATCAGTGACTGGTAATAACTGAGATGACACTCTGTTTTTGTTTTTCTTTTTACAACAGTATATTGTTTTTTTTTCACTTGGTACTATTTCATTAAATTTCTCAACTAAGATGTAAAATAAAATTGTTAAATTAAAAAACAAAAAAAGAAACAAGCTACAAAATTAAGAGGGTTGCAAAAGTATACTATGACTTTGTTTATTTTGTTTGTTTTATTAACATCATGCTGACCAAGATCCTGCAATACCAAATATTTATCTACTAACATTCTTCCACTACTCATGATGTATTGTAAGCCACTTGGAGCCTGCAAAGAGGTGGGATAAGGTGGGATACAAATGCAACAAATAAATAAAGTAAAAACTTCAAGATCACAGTTCTAGATTTCATCAATAATCCAATATTGGAGTAGAAAAATAAACATCCTCTTGAGCTAACTCATTGAAAGGAAACCTTGGGCTTCCCACATGCATTTGCTTCACTAATCCTTAGAAACTGTACTGTCTGTTTTCCCTTTCTTTTAAAAGACAGAAACCACAAATACCTTTCTATAAGGCACATCTCACTGTCCTCACCCTCCTTGAACTCACATCTATAATTTGTTCCAGATATTTTCACATTCTCTCTCTCTCTCTCTCTTGTAATATAATGTAGTATTTGAATTCCGCTAAATCCCAATAAAGGCTCAAAGCAGATAACAAGAATGTAAACATTCAAGGGAAAGGAAGAGTTCCCCTCTTCCTTTCAAGTGGAGTCCTTCAAGAGCACAGTTCTTTTGGCTGCCTTCCTGGCTCCTTCTTAAACCACATGACAGTACAACTGTCCTGGCTTCACCCACTGCTCTAAGGAGTTGGAGACAACCTCTTACTTTTATACTGTGGTCCCCATTCTTGAGGAAAATGCAGCAAAACCTTTCTTCCTGAATGCATACCATTTGGAATCCTTCTAAACCTGGAAAGTTCTCACAAACTATAGATTGGACCCAAAGAGGGGCATAATTGAAAGGGACGTCCTCACATAACGTCCCCATCCAGGGGCGGGGAAACCCGTATTTTTGAAACAAGATGAACGTCCATCTTTTGTTTTGATAATATGGTCGTCCTTAGAGATGGTTGTTTCTGATTTTAGCCGATAATGGAAACCAAGGATGTCCATCTCAGAAACGACCAAATGCAAGCCATTTGGTCATGGGAGGGGCCAGCATTTCTAGTGCACTGGTCCCCCTGACATGCCAGGACACCAATCGGGCACCCTAGGGGACACTGCAGTGGACTTCATAAATTGCTCCCAGGTACATAGCTCCCTTATCTTTTGTGCTGAGCCCCCTCAAAACCCACTACACCCAACTACACACCACTACCATAGCCCTTATGGGTGAAGGGGGCACCTAGATGTGGGTAGAGTGGGTTTTGGAGGGCTCACTGTTTCCTCCACAAATGTAACAGGTAGGGGGGAATGGGCCTGGGTCCGCATGCTTGAAGTGCACTGCACCCACTAAAACTGCTCCAGGTACCTGCATACTGCTGTGATGGAGCTGAGTATGACATTTGAGGCTAGCATTTTATATATTTAAAGATGTTTTTTGATGGTGGGAGGGGGTTAGTGACCACTGGGGGAGTAAGGGGAGGTAATCCCTGATTCTCTTCTGTGGTCATCTGGTCATTTCGGCCACCTTTTTGTGCCTTGGTCGTAAGAAAAACACGACCAGATAAAGTCATCCAAGTGTTCGTCAGGGACGTCCTTGTTTCTTTCGATTATGGATCGAGGACATCCTAGTATTAGGCACGCCCAAGTCCCGCCTTCACTACGCCTCCGATACGCCCCCTTGAACTTTGGCCATCTCTGCGATGGAAAGCAGTTGGGGACATCCAAAATCGGCTTTCAATTATTCCGATTTGGACGACCCTGTGAGAAGGACCCCCATCTTCCGATGTATGTTGAAAGATGGGCGTCCTCTTTCGAAAATGAGCCCAAAAGTATCCTTACTTGTAATTTCCTACATTTGTGTGTTGGTCAAAACCATATTTGTGCTGCATTTTCAGATTTTATGATCAATTGTTTGCTCAGGATCTCCTCTTAATATCACATCCCCAAACTGTCCCTTAGAAATCTTAAGAGAAATGCATTTCAAATATGGTTTGTCTTCTACACATTTCATGTAACCCTATCTAATTTTATCTGCAGCATAATATACATGAATTCCTGATGGCAGGAGAGGACAGAAAGACTTAGTCTTTGTGGGCAGATGCCATATTTCAGGACCTTCTAGTATATGCATCAAATGTTAAGTGCAGAACTTAATGGAAATCAATAAATTATGCTGCCATAGTGTGTGTTCATTCATGAAATGTGCTACAGTTAACCTAGCTTCACTCACCTAAACATATGCTCCCCACCCCTCTTTTTTTTTCTAACTTCCTCACATAGCCTTCAACAAATGAAGAATAAGTTCTGATGTGGTGACATAAACCAAAAACATGTAGAATTCTCTATTTTAATTCAGGCTAAAAACCTAATATTTTGAGGCTGCATTTATCTCCTGACCTCTTATTCACCTCTTTAATATTCATGTTTTAATCATTCCCATAATAAAAGAAAGTCCTTGCTATCTTATTTGTCCTGTTTGTCTGTCTTAAATAGATTGTAAGTTCTGTTGAGCAAGGACTGTTTCATGTGTTTGCAGTGGCATACCAAGGGTGGGGAGGTGGGGGCGGTCCACCTCGAGTGCACGCTGCAAGGGGGTGCAGGGAGCAGCCATACGGTTGTCGGCTCCACCAGTTCCCTGTTCCCTCTGACGTTCCTGTTCTGGGGCAAGGAACTGGCGGAGCCAACAGCCGTGTGACTGCTCCCTGCACCCCCAGGAGGTAAGGGCAATGCGCTTAGGGGAGGAAGTGATGCGGCGGGGAAGGTGTCATGATTCGCGGGACGAAGTGATGTACTGAGGGGGGGACGCAGCCGACTTAGGAACACCACTGTGTTTTTGTATACAGCACTGTGTACATCTTGTAGCACTATAGAAATAAGCAGTAGTACTAGTTGTCATCATCGTAGTTAACATCACTAAGTCATTCGCTTGGAGAATGGGCCAATAAGATGTAGAGGGGCATTTTTGATATGACATCTAAGTCTGACTTTGGACATTATGCTCAATATAGCGATTTTCGAAACAGCAAAATGTCTTATCTTTTTTTCGAAAATGGCTATTTTCTAGATGTTTTTGTGCTCTGTGGATTTTTTTTCTTTTTGGTCCATTTTCGAAAAAAAAGAAAATCCAAATGAAAAATGCACAAAACAACAAAATCAAACCACTGGGATGTAGGAGGAGCCAGCGTTCTTAGTAGACTGGTCACACGGACATCCCAGCAGAGCTGTGGGGTACCCTAGGGGGCACTGCAGTGGACTTCACATAAAAACTCCCAGGTACATTGTTGCCCTCTTATATTGTATGGTGAGCCCTCCAAAACCCAACAAAAGCCTACAGTATACAACTATACAACAGTACAATAGCCCTTATGTCTGCAGGTGTCACATATAAGTGGGTACAGTAGGTTTTTGGTGGATTTTTTTTTGGGGGGGGGGCTGACACTTTCCACTACAAGTATAACAGTTAGAGTGGATTTTATGGGCCTATGTCCCCTTTTCCACAGCAGACCGCACTGACCAGTAGGCTACTCCAGGGACCTGCTTGCTGCTCTAATAGGACTGGCCATAACATCTGAAGCTGTCAGAGGCTGGTATGTACTGTTTTTTTCACATCTTTTGGGGGGTGGGAGGGGGTCAGTGACCAATGGGGGAGTAAGGAGGTTCATTCCTTTATTTCTTCAGTGGTCATCTGGTCACTTAGGGCATTTTATTATGGCTTGGTCAGTATTAAAATAGGTCTAGCTCAAAATGTGTAAGTTTTAGTCCTGGACATTTTGGTTTTGTTCCATTATAGCAGAAAAACATCCAGGTGTTAGGAACACCCTAATCCTGCTCACAATACACCCCTGTACATAAGTACATAAGTAATGCCACACTGGGAAAAGACCAAGGGTACATCGAGCCCAGCATCCTATCCACGACAGCGGCCAATCCAGGCCAAGGGCACCTGGCAAGCTTCCCAAACGTACAAACATTCTATACATGTTATTCCTGGAATTGTGGATTTTTCCCAAGTCCATTTAGTAGTGGTTTATGGACTTGTCCTTTAGGAAACCGTCTAACCCCTTTTTAAACTCTGCCAAGCTAACTGCCTTCACCACGTTCTCCGGCAACGAATTCCAGACTTTAATTATGTGTCGGGTGAAGAAAAAGTTTCTCCGATTTGTTTTAAATTTACTACACTGTAGTTTCATCGCATGCCCCCTAGTCCTAGTATTTTTGGAAAATGTGAAAAGACGCTTCACATTCACCTGTTCCACTCCACTCATTATTTTATATACCTCTATCATGTGATTTGGATGCACTGCAGATGAGCTGCATAGATAAACGTCTGCAACATAGGTTTCAAAAATAACGATTTGAACATTTTGGCAAGCAAAATGTAGATATGCTGCTTTATGCCACTTTTAAAACATTTTTCTCGAGAGGGGAGGGAGAAGGGGGAGTTGTTTTGGGGTTGGAAGAGTTCAGTACGGGGGTTGGGGGTTGGGAGGGGGGAGGGGGGAGGATACAGGTTATTAAGGAGAGCTTTTGGTTTATATTTGACAATGCTTGTTATTAATACCATAGGATGAGGCACAATGTGAGAAGGTTCAGTCGGGAGATCCTGGAGGCACGTAATCTCTCCACGTGAACGAAGTTCTTTCGTTAACCCTGGATCCCTGGCATGTTTTGGAGGCTGGGTAATATTCCTGATGCTGTGTCATGTGTATTTTAGTGTTGTGGAGAGGGGAGGGGAGGGGGAGCGGGAGGGGAGGGGGAGGTGGGAGGAGGGAGGAAGGGAGTAAAAGTTGGTGATGATTTGGCTCAGTTGTTCTTATTTTACTTGCTACTTGATATCTATTTGTATATTGTATGGGCGATTTGTTTGTATAATGGCTTGGATACATCATCATCAATAAAAATTGTTGGAAATCTAAAATAGAAAACGGAAAAAAAAAGAAAAAAAAAACATTTTTCTCATTATTACAGAACACATCAATGCAAAATATCAGATCTATGCAATTTAGGAGTCTTGAGGCTGAAAATCAGCAAGACAATGCAACACATAATTTGAAACATCCAATAAAGATGTTTCAAATTGCGTGTGTATATTCAGCCATGCTATATAACCTGAATGTCTGTTAATGTTGCAACTTATACTTGCATGCCTGCATGTAATATTTATTCCTTTAGAAGCTGAATATTGATGCTTATACACATAGATATGCACAGATATGGTGTCACCCTGGAAGCCCAGACCCTGCCTCCTATTCAAATGTATCATTCTAGATGTATACTAAATTGTACAGTCAGAATTATAAGTTCAACGTTAGTGCCAAATGCATAAGTGCTTTTGAATATCAACTTCCTTATCTTTATGCAATATATCCTTCCTCTTATAAGCCCAGAAAATATTTGAAATAGTTATGTATTCAGAAGTAGTATTTTTGCCAAAAGCAAGACAAATACTTCGTACGTCTGAAACTCAATTTGTGTTTGAATGATTAATGTCATCAGAGCTTTGCAATTACATAAGTTTGGATGTCACCCAAGGGGTTCAGGTTGTCATACCAGCAGAAGTACACATATTTCTTCCAAATTCAATTCCCAGGCGCAAACGTTTCTGCTGATGGAGTGCAGGCTCCCTCTATAGTTAAGATTTAAGGTTATACATTGTCAGATAATGACTGATATTCAAATTCTTCAGTCTAACAAAAACAGCCCACACTATGGTAATAATTTATATCTTTTTTTTCTCCTTCTGTTAGTTTAGTCCCATTAGACATTATTATGCCCCATGGTCTTTCAATCTAATAAGCTAGTTAAAAAAAAAAAGCATAACTTCAAATGAAGAGGTCATGAATGGAAGCCCATAACAACCCAGCTCCAGCATTACACTGAGCAAATCAGCATACAAGTGTGAGGACCTGCAGGAGGTTATATATTTGCAGGTAAATAGGCCAAACATGTTCTTATCACTATGCCAAAGCTGGTTTGTGCATGATACCTATTAACACTGGGAAAAAATGCTGAAATTTAAAGACACTGGAAAAATAAACTGCCATTAGGGGATTTTTTTTTCCTTTCTTTTTGGATTACACTCTAATTTAGCTGAGTTCTTCTATCAGCCTTTTTATTTATGTGACTGAGTCAATGTTTCAACGCCTTTATTTTAGCTGGTTCAGTTTGCTTCATAGTACCTAGCAGGGACTCCCAAGGCTTGAACTTTAGAACAAGACAAGAATGAGGATTGTTCAAGATATCCTAGATCTTGTTTTGTTCAAGCAGTGGCGTTCCTAGCCTGGATGACACCCAGGGCGGATCGCCGATGCGCCCCCCCCCCGGGTGCACGCCGCTGGGGGGGGTGTCGCGGCACGCGCCTGTCGGCTCCAAGTTCGCTAACTTCGCTCATTCGCTGCAGCTCCCTCTGCCCTGGAACAGGAAGTAATCTGTTCCGGGGCAGAGGGAGCTGCAGCGAACGAGCGAAGTTAGCGAACTCAGAGCCGTCAGGCGTGCGCTGCGGCACCCCCAGCAGCGTGCACCCGGGGTGGACTGCCCCCACCCCCCCACCCCCCCCCCCCCTTGGTACGCCACTGCTATTCAAGTCTAGTATTCAAGCTTCAAGAGAACACTGAAAGAAACATGTCTACCAACCGGGCAGAAATGTTCAAACCTACCCTGAGCAAGTACATGCTGGACCGGTTAGGAAACAGGAACTAAGATTTCCAGAAGTACAAGACGCAGCTAGCTATTGCAGACTCTCAAGAAGAAGAGTAGCTGCCTTTGAAAGGTAGCTGCTCTCAACTCAAGGGTCACAGGTTCAAGCTATTAACTGGTCAAAAAAATACTAAAATTTAACATTGAAAAGATTTCTCATTGTAGGGTTTATTCCTGGTTTGGGGTTAAAAACAATATGAAGCAGAAATGGCATGAGAAACGTTTACATTTCAAATTAATGTATACCCATAGTTGAGGATCTCTCAAACGAAACCAATCCAGATGAGGGGAAAGAAGAAACAGAGAAGCTGTGAGATGAAGGAGATCCCTCTCTCTAACAAGAGGGGAAAGGGTGTGGAGGATTGCTTATGGAATTCTTTCTAACCTGTTTGTGTGTATCTTTGATCTAAAGAAGAGAGGTGAGGGAGCATTTTGAATGGGTAAAGGGTAATGGATTTGATATATAGCCTGTCTGTGGTACAGCCAAAGTGGTTTAAATGTTATTATATGCAGATTCTTTCCAATCTAAGTTTTGTACCTGGGGCAATGGAGGGTTGAGTGACTTGCCCAGAGTTACATGGAGCTGAAGTGGGAATCAAACCCAGTTCCCCAGATTCTCAGCTTCCTGCCCATGTGTGATAATATATCTAACCATTAGATGTCACTGTCAAGAAATTTCCAAAGATATATTTTGTAGTTTAATGGTACTACTACTATTTAGCATTTCTATAGCGCTACAAGGCGTACACAGCGCTGCACAAACATAGAAGAAAGACAGTCCCTGCTCAAAGAGCTTACAATCTAATAGACAAAAAATAAATAAAGTAAGCAAATCAAATCAATTAATGTGAACGGGAAGGAAGAGAGGAGGGTAGGTGGAGGCGAGTGGTTACAAGTGGCTACGAGCCAAAAGCAATATTAGAGGTGGGCTTTCAGTCTAGATTTAAAGGTGGCCAAGGATGGGGCAAGACGTAGGGGCTCAGGAAGTTTATTCCAGGTGTAGGGTGCAGCGAGACAGAAGGCGCGAAGTCTGGAGTTGGCAGTAGTGGAGAAGGGAACAGATAAGAAGGATATATCCATGGAGCGGAGTGCACGGGAAGGGGTGTAGGGAAGGACGAGTGTGGAGAGATACTGGGGAGCAGCAGAGTGAGTACATTTATAGGTTAGTAGAAGAAGTTTGAACAGGATGCGAAAACGGATAGGGAGCCAGTGAAGGGTCTTGAGGAGAGGGGTAGTATGAGTAAAGCGACCCTGGCGGAAGATGAGACGGGCAGCAGAGTTTTGAACCGACTGGAGAGGGGAGAGGTGACTAAGTGGGAGGCCAGCAAGAAGCAGATTGCAGTAGTCTAAACGAGAGGTGACAAGGGTGTGGATGAGGGTTTTGGTAGAGTGCTCGGAAAGAAAGGGGCAAATTTTACGGATGTTGTAAAGAAAGAAACGACAGGTCTTGGCAATCTGCTGGATATGAGCAGAGAAGGAGAGAGAAGAGTCAAAGATGACCCCAAGGTTTTGAGCTGAGGAGACAGGGAGAATGAGAGAGCCATCAACAGAAATAGAAAACGGGGGGAGCGGGGAGGTGGGTTTGGGGGGGGGGGGAATGAGAAGCTCGGTTTTGGTCATATTTAATTTCAGGTGGCGCTGAGACATCCAGACAGCAATGTCAGACAAGCACGCTGAAATTTTGGTTTGGATGCAAGGTGAGATATCAGGGGTAGAAAGGTAGATTTGGGAGTCATCAGCATAGAGATGGTAGGAAAAGCCATGGGATGAGATTAATGAGCCAAGGGAAGAAATGTAGATAGAAAAGAGGAGGGGACCAAGAACAGAACCCTGAGGTACGCTGACAGGCAGAGGGATAGAAGTAGAAGAGGATCCACCAGAGTGAACACTAAAGGTGCGGAGGGAGAGGTAGGAAGAGAACCAGGAAAGGACAGAGCCCTGGAATCCAAGTGAGGACAGGGTATCGAGAAGTATGCTGTGATCGACAGTGTCAAAAGCAGCGGAAAGATCAAGAAGAATGAGGATGGAATATTGACCTCTGGATTTAGCCAGTAATAGGTCATTGGAGACTTTAGTAAGCGTAGTTTCGGTTGAGTGGAGAGGGCGAAAACCAGATTGTAGTGGGTCAAGAATAGCATGTGAGGAGAGAAAATCAAGGCAGCGGCAGTGAACAGCACGCTCAAGTAATTTGGAGAGAGGGAGATGGGTCGGTAATTAGAGGGACAAGTAGGGTCGAGTGAAGGCTTCTTAAGGAGAGGTGTGACCACAGCATGTTTAAAGGCAGCAGGGACAGTCGCAGTGGAAAGTGAGAGGTTGAGAATGTGACAGATAAAAGGAATAAGAGCAGGAGAGATGGCATTAAGAGGGTGGGTGGGAATGGGATCAGAGGAACAGGTGGTACATTTTGAGGAAGAAAGGAGAAGTGTAGTTTCCTCAATAGTATCTTCAGGAAAGGAGGAAAGGGAATGAGAGGAAGGAGAGAGAGGGGAACGGACTAGTGGAGGGAGAGGTGGTGAGGTAGAGAAAGCAAGGTTTATCTTTTGAACCTTGTTGTGAAAGAATTCAGCAAGGGTCTGAGGAGATAATGAAGGGGGAGTTGGGGGAGGGGGCACCTTGAGGAGAGAGTTCAATGTGGTGAAGAGAAGTCGAGGATTAGAGCCAAGAGAGTTGCCACTGTTCCAAGAAAACAGGAACTGTTCTGCTTTTCCACTACATGGAATCTGTATTCATAGCAACCAGTAGTAAATTACAAAGTTTAGTCACTAGGTATTACTGACATAACAAGCATTAACAAAGCTATACAGTTCAGTCACAAGGTTTCGTGGTGTGATTTACAACAAAGAAAATGAAATCACAAGTGAATCACCAACAGCCAGCCCAAAATGGTGTGGGGGGGGGGGGGGGAGGAGGGAATGTATGGTGGGAAAATCACATAGAACATGCCTCATCAAATTATTTTCTCTATGTATGTGGGTGCATGTGCATGCGCGCATGTTGGTACATCTATGCTGTGACTCAGTGTTTCTGCAGTCAAGCCCACCTGCTTCAGGGGTCACAGACAACCATTGTACATAAAACAAATACTATATATAATGAACCAATAAAACTTTATAAAAATATAAAAAGTAAAAAAACATGTTAAAGCAAATAAAGCATGTGCGTTTATGGCTATACAAATAACAATAAAAATTACAATGACAATAAAAAGTGGACTGCATTATAAAAAGAGAGCATGGTAGAGTTTATATTTAACAGGGTCCAAGCATATTTTGATACATTTAAAGGTATCATCCCATAGGTAGCTTATAACTTTGGAATTCTCAATGTATATTAATATGTGTATAGCAGTGGGCATAGCTAGGTGGGGCCACGGGGGCCTGGGTCCCCCCCCCCCCCACCAGATTTCAACCGAGCCCCCAATCCCTGCCAGCCGAAGACTTCTTTAGCACCGATCTCCTCGCCTTCCCCTGCCTCGCCGCTCCCCCTGACGCACCCCACAGTGCCAAATACCTTTGCTGGTGGGGTCAGTTTCACTTAAAGGAGCATGCACAGGACGTCAGGAGGAAGAAAGTACAGGACAGCAAACGCCTGGAGAAAAGGCGGCTGAGGGATGATATGATAGAGGTCTACAAAATAATGAGCGGGGTAGAGCAGACAGATGTGAAGCGTTTGTTTATGCTTTCTAACAATAATAGAACCAGGGGACACAAGATGAAATTAGAATGTGGTAGGTTTAAAACAAATCGGAGAAAGTTTTTCTTTACTCAGCGCGTGGTTAGACTCTGGAACTCATTGCCGGAGAAGGTAGTGACGGCAGCTGGCCTTGCTGAGTTTAAATGGGGTCTGGACAGATTCCTGAAGGAAAAATCCATTGATCGTTATTAAATTTGGGGGTTTTGCCAGGTTCTTGGGGCCTGGATTGGCCGCTGTCGGAGACAGAGTGCTGGGCTTGATGGACCTTTTGTCTTTTCCCAGCATGGCAGTGCTTATGTACTTATGCACGCCGGAGACCGGCGCTGAAGAAGGCTTCAGCTTGCGGGGGTTGGGGACCCCCACTAGCAAAGGTATTTGGTGCTGTGGAGTGTGGTGGGGGAAGACGAGGAGACCGGCACCGAAGAAGGCTTCGGCTGGCAGGGGTTGGGGACCCCACCAGCAAAGGTATTTGGCACTGTGGGGTACATCAAGGGTAGTGGCGAGGCAGGGGAGGTGAGAAGACCGGTGCTGAAGAAGGCTTCGGCTGACGTGGGTTGGGGCCCCCCGCCAGTAAAGGTATTTGCTGCTGTGGGGTGCGGCGAGATGGGGGGAGGTGAGGCAGTGGGTGGGCGAGGCGGCGGGGTGGCAGACTAGAATGTGCCCCCCACCTCAGACTCTGGCCCCCTCCCACCGTGAGGTCTGGCTATGCCCCTAGTGTATAGTTAAGTAAGGACATCATTCAAACTTACAACATATGAATGTCACTGACAACTATTCCTCTAGAAACAATTAAACTATAGTCTGAAAACTATGGTGTGAATACAAGGGCATGTTTTGAACATGTGTCACTATGATGGGCAACAGCAATGCTATTTAATTGGCATTTGAGGCTGGCAAAAAAAGTATTTTTAAAGATTTATTTTGAGGGTGGGAGGGGGTTAGTGACCACTGGGGGAGTAAGGGGAGGTGATCCCCGATTCCCTCCGGTGGTCATCTGGTCAGTTCGGGCACCTTTTTAATGTTTGGATGTGAAACAAAATGGACAAAGTAAAGTCACCCAAGTGTTCATCAGGGACGCCCTTCTTTTTTCCTTATCGGCCGAGGACGCCCATCTCCTAAGCACGCCCCAGTCCTGCCTTTGCTACACTGCCGACACGCCCCCATGAACTTTGGTCGTCCCCGCGACGGAAAGCAGTTGAGGGAGCCCAAAATTGGCTTTCGATTATGCCGATTTGGGCGACCTTGAGAGAAGGACGCCCATCTCCCAATTTGTGTCAGAAGATGAGCGCCCTTCTCTTTCGAAAATTCACCTAATATACATCCAGCTATGAGTTGAGCATAGAAGTGAGCTCCCACATCAGGATAAAACTCTGAAAGTTCTAAGTTAAAAAGTGCACAGGAATTCAAAGCTGAATTTAAAAACCAAATCCACAAACTGATGGACTAAAAATCAGCATATGACAATGTCGTCCTTTGTGATCTTTCATCATGAAAAAGTCTCTCTAAGAGATTCATGCATCTCTAGTCCATAAATATCCTGTCTAAGATTTCAGCAATCATGTCTGACCAAGAAGAATAGAGGTCTTATAGTGAATGAATGTGAGGGACTTTGGGTTCTAAACCTGGCTCTGCCTAAGACTCTCTGGTGACCTTGGACAGTAAATGTTATGTTCTTATGCATTAATTTACTCAGGTGTAAATACAGAATTAAGCTTTTCTTTTTTCCTTTTCACTGCTTTGGGTGTGATAGGAAAGTCTACTCTGTCATATCTGATCATTTCCGTGGCACCAAGAATGGCTGCATACTTGAGTGCTACAATGTTTAATGTTAACTGACGTGATGCATGGGTGAGAAGCACTGATCATACTGACAGTCCATAATTCATGTATGGATTGTCACCCACCCAGCAAAGGAAACAAGAACTGTCGGTTAATGTTCCATCACAGGGTTTTATGACTCTACAAACATTATTTGGAACACACTACCAGCTGACCTGAAAACAATTGATGAATTACCTAACTTTCGCAAATCCCTGAAGACATATCTCTTCAACAAGGCCTACAAAGAGGGCCCATAGCTTAACTATACCACCTTACTAATCTTCCCCAGTCTGAATGTGATCTTTCATTATCTATCTTCCTAGAACTTCTTTCCCATCCTCAATCTCTTTGCATCACCAATTGTATCTGATACCCTGGAATGGCAATGCCATAACAGATCTATGTAAGCCACATTGAGCCTGCAAATAGGTGGGAAAATGTGGGATACAAATGCAATAAATAAATACATTATTTTGTATGCAACAAAAGGTCATTTTCATGAGTTTTCCCTGTACAATTAAAATGCTCCCCAGTGATGCCCATAAGAATGTGTCTGAAGGGCAAGTTTCTCATCATAATGAGGCAGCCTCTGCTACTGGATTGGAAATCAGTTTAGATCTCCGACAAGCAACAGTCATCCCCCCTCCCCCAACTCAGCAAGTTAATGTGGGTAGAGATTATGGCAACTAGCTGATGCCAAATTGGGCTTTTTGTGCTCACCGCTGGACAGGTACTAGAACACTTCCCAGGTTTTGGCTTTCCCGCCTAATATAGGGATCAGACAGTTCCAATAGTGGAGATATGACACATGAATTACAACCAAAGATTCGGGGTCACAGGATGGCAGGAACCTGAATGGACACATCAGTCCTAGAATTCAGCAGGCAAAATACTTCTACCCAAAAAGCATATTCATATCAACTTTTATTATTAAATGCTATAATCAAAAACTGATTTCAGAATGCCAATATTATATATGGTTGTGGGATACAAGAAAAAACTAACTATCCAACAAGTGGATGAACTCTGTAACAAGAACCATTTGATCTACACACCCCAAAAAAGTGGAGAAAAAAGATCTCTGCTTTACCGCTCAAGCCACCAAAGGTTTAAAGCATTCAGCACAGCACACCATCACAGATCAGAAAAGAAAATCCACTCAATTTGGTGTCCATCAATATAATTCATTCCCCAAACAGATTAAAAATCACTTATGCATCCACAGGTTAGAAAAACATGTGGTCATTGTTCAGTATGACACATAATATTGGAGACAACTGAATTGGTCCATCTAAGAACTGGAAGGAAATGTGTTTTGAGATGTACTACTAATTGTGAATCAGTAGGGGTGGTGTACCTGATATGATGTCCATGTGACTTTTTATATATTGGTCAAACCTCAAGGAGTTTGAAAATAAGGCTGATAAGAGCACCGATCTTGTATGAAATTGGTTAGACGAGAAGCTCCCTTGGTGGCACACTGTGAGCAATATGGTCACCAACTTGATGAATTACAATGTGTCACATTGGAACAATTACAGCTCTGCCCTTAGGGGAGATTTGGGGCATCTGTTATCAATCTGAGAAATGCTGGATTTGTTTCCTTAATTCTTTTGAGCCTCGGGATTGAACATAAAGAGTTGAATGGTCTGCGCTCTCTTGAGTGCATCTGTAAGTCGACTGGCTATCCTTGGATCGAGGAGGTGGAGTTCTTGGATTTAAGTACTGTTGGTGTTTTTTGTCAGTTAAAGCCTGCTGAATTTTAGTGAACAGTGGTCATGACACAGGATAATTACCCCAGACGCAGCCTTAGCAAAACGGGGATTCCTTGTCAGGGACTGGGGATGTACTGGTAGCAGACATGAAGATATGCAGTGTGAAGACAGCGTGAGATAAGATGATTGAAATATTCATCTGTGTGGGATTACAGTGACTGTGACTTTGTTTTTCTAACCTGTGGATGCATACGTAAGTGGGTTTTTACTCTGTTTTGGGAATTAAATATATTGATGGACACTATAGTGAGTGGAGTTTCTCATAGTGTTCAATGCCTTAAACCTTTGGTGGCTTGAGTGGTAACGCTGAGATCTTTTTTCTCCACTTTTTGTGGTGTGTAGATCAAATGGTTCCCATTATAGAGTTAATCCACTTGTTGGATAATTAGTTTTTTCTTGTATAGATTTTCTTGGTTACAGTTTTTTTTGCTTGTGTGAACTTGGGATATTGGTCAAAGCCAATTATTCTCGTACATTTCTCTAATTGTGGGCTTCAGTTGGAGTGATACCTTTCTCTAACCCAACGATTCCTAAACCTGTCCTGGGGAAGTTCAGCCAGTCAGGTTTAAAGGATATCTACAGTGAATATTCATGAGATTGACTGCATACACTGTTTCCTTGGTATGCAAATCTTCTCATGCATATTCGTTGTGGATATCCGAAAACCTGACTAGCTGGGATTCCCCCAGGACAGGTTTGGGAACCACTGCTCCAACCAGTAATTGAACCTGCATTCCTTCCATAATAAATGACAAAGGTAGGGCACAGGTGTTCATTCTTCATGACAAGAGGACTAATGAGGCCAAAGTTCAGACTGCAGGAGTTAAACTGGCTAACTCCCGTGGTCAGCGCTAAGCCCGGATATTCAATGCCATGCCATTTTTGGTGACTGGCATTGAATATCCGGTTTATTTTTGGCTGGTTTAAAGATAACCAGCTAAACTGATATTCAGTACTAGCCGGTTATCTTTAAACCAACCAAAGATATCCCATGTTTTCACACGGCCAAATATGGCCACTAAACCGGCTTTAGAAATCAGCGGATAGCCAGTTATATTGGACTATATACACAGTTTCTGCTAGCCACTAACTGGCAGTATTCAGCGGGAGACAGACGGTTATCCCCCACTGAAAATCACCGAATAACCGGTTTTCCAGCATTTTAACAAATGACACTAATATCAGGGGGGGGGAAGAGTGACTTTTTTCTCTGGATAAGTTTCCATTGATTAACACAGGCCACATATAAAAAGCTTACACAAAAGACCAAGCAAGAGCTATGATTTCCTGAAAGTCTTCAAAGCAGTACAAATTCGTTCTATTAGCAGTTCCTATCTATTCAATGACAGTTTAAAGTTTTCAGTCTGATATAATAATAAATTTGTAAACGCAGCACTGCTAGCCATTTTTTTCCAGACAGCTGCTGTATATTGTAGGCCTTTTTAATTTCATTCCCTCTCTTTCTGGCTGCAGCCTGTATAACATGTTTCATTTTAATGAAAAATGCATTACTTACAGTAAGATAAGGTCATCACTTGTTAAGCGCAATGTAATTTTGGTAATAAAATTAATTTTATAGCTCACACAAAAGACTTGAATGTGGGTTAAACATGTCTAATTAATATCTACATTTTTCTCAACTGAATGCATAAAAAGTGCATCCTTCTCCTAAAAAGATATATGGGTTGTTCAATGTATTTATCATTCTGTTCTAAAATATACTACATGGTCCTTAGATAAAAACAAAAATAAATGTATGGTTACTTTAAGTCTTTAAAATAACAAACTCAAGATACGGTGGAAACACAAAAGCATTCATCTAATTTAGGGACCAATTAGTCCACACTGACAGTTAATAGGGCACCATGTTATGTTTAAATCCTTTTTATTAAAATTATAGCAGGAAAAAATACAACAAGCTATAAACGTTTTCATGACATGGAACTAAATATACAAGCTTTCAGACAGATTCATACAAATGAAAACCAAAGAAAACCCCACTACCCCTCCCCTCCCCAATCCCTTCCCTCCCCACCTACTGCTACACAGTCTACTGCGGGCTGAAGCTACCCAGAAGCAATCCCAAATTCTCTGGAAAGCTTCCCCTTGCACTGAGGAAATACTGACAATCGCAAGGCGTTCCATGGACAGCAGTGATATCATTTGGATCCGCCACATTGCCAAAGTAGGAGCTGCAGATGTCCACCAATGGAGTGTAATTACTCTTTTTGCCATCAACGCTAAGTAGCAAACAAACCGTTGAAGGCCATGGGAGAGTGGTCGAGAAAGCGGAAAAATGGCAAACAGCAAAGAAGGATATAAAGGAGGCACTTGGCCCCACTGTGCTGCAGCATTGCCCAAATCTTGGAATAAGGGGACATCTTCAAAACATGTCTACAAGTATAGCAAGAGCATGATTGCATTTGGGACAAACTCACGATGCAGTAAATGCCCAGTGATGAGCTCGAGCTGGTGAGATATATAAGCAAAGGGCAAACCGATATTGCAGCTCAGGGCACCATGTTAACAGTTAATACACTGGTTTGGCAGTTAGAAGGTATTCTATAAGGCAGTGGTACCTAAACCTGGTCATGAAGGCAGCCCAGCCAGTCAGGTTTTCAGGAGATCCACAATGAATATTCATGAGAGAGACTTGCATGCACTGCCTCCACTGAATGCAAATCTCATTCATGAATATTCATTGTGGATATCCTGAAAACCTGACTGGCTGGGGTGCCTCCAGGACCAGGTTTGGGAACCACTGCTATAAGGCCATCCCCACGCATATTTGGCCAAACACACACATACACACATGACCTCTACTGACTGTGAAACAGTATGCACTGTGGCTTCAATGCACATATTTTGCCAGTGAGCACACAAGAGCACAGCTTGGACAAATTGTGAGTGACACACAGGTAGGATATGTCAGACAAATCTGACAAGTTCTTTGACTTGGCGATCACAGTTAGATTTAGGGGGAGTGCTAGATGTGGTGTACTTAAATTTTAGCAAAGCCTTTAACATGACTCAGCATAGGTGACCGATAAACTGAGTGCCCTTGGTAAGGGCTCTAAAGTGACTGACTGGGTTTGAAACTGGTTTAGTGCAAGGAGACAGAAGGTGGTGATAAATGAAGTTCACTCTGAAGAAAAGGATATTTACCAGTGGTGGGTCTCAGGGATCAGCTTTTGATCCAGCTCTTTAAACATCTTTGTGGATGATATTGCTGAAAGGCTGTCTGTCAGGTTTGCCTCTTTATGAATGATACCAAACTCTGGAATAGAGTAGACACCCCTGACGGTATGGATAGCATGAGCAAAGCTTGAAGAATGGTCCAGAAATTCAAAACTAAGATTTAATGCTAAAAAAAAAATGACAGGCCATGCATTTGGGCTGCAAAAAATCTGAGACAACACAGTACTTCTGTGCAGGAAAGAAGAGCAGAACTTGGGGGTGATCCTATTTGATGATCTTAAAATAGCCAAACAGGTGGAAAAATGATGGCCAAAGCCAGAAGAATGCATAGAGAGAGGAATGGCCAGCAGGAAAAAAGAGATGATAGTGCCTCTGTATAAGTCTCTGGTGAGGCCTCATTTAGAATACTGTGTCCAATTCTGGAGATCACGCCTTCAAAAAGATATAAACAGGATGGAGTTGATCCAGAGAGCAGCTACTAAAATGGTCAGTGCTCTCCATAAAGCATATGGGGACAGACCTGTAGACTTCAGTATATATACTGTGGAAGAAAGATGATTCTACCTGTGGAAGAAAGATGAGAGAGAGGAGATATGATAAAGACATTCAAATATCTCCCTGGCATAAATGCACAGGAGGCGAGTCTCATCAAATTGAAAGGAAACTCTTGAATGAGAAGGCATAAAATAAAGTTAAAAGGGGAGAGACTCAGGAGTAATCTAAGGAATTACTTCCTTACAAAAAGAATGATGAAATGCATGGAACGACCTTCCGGTGGAGGTGGTGAAAACAAAGAATGTATCTGAATTCAAGAAGGTATGGGACAAGCATGCGGGTTCTCTAAGGGAGAGGAAGAGATAGTAGGTGGTATGAATAAGCAGACTGAATAGACTTTTATCTGCCATCATTTTCTCTGTTTCTATGTATGTGCAAAGATTATAAAATGCTATAATTTATACTAGGAAAATACAGGTGGATACATTTACATCAGCTATAGAGATGGGTAAATGTCTGCACATACAATGTAGAGATGCATGAAGCGACTGACATTAGTATTTCATAAGAAAAAGTACCGCCTACTTTTCTTTACAAAATAGTGCTTATTTAGGCATTTCCCAATGGTATCTCTCTTATAATATAACCCCTACGGATGGAAATTCTGTAAAGTAGGTGTAAACAGTTCACATAGATAGGGCACATACTGCATTAGAATAATGAGAAATATGTAAGTATATGTGCCCATACACATGCATATCCCAAAATTCTACATAGCACTATTATCTAAGGGGTAAGGAGTAGAGGAGTGGCCTAGTGGTTAGAGCACCGGTCTTGCAATCCAGAGGTGGCTGGTTCAAAATCCCATTGCTGCTCCTTGTGATCTTGGGCAAGTCACTTAAACCTCCATTGCCTCAGGTACAAACTTAGATTGTGAGCCCTCCTGGGACAGAGAAATATCGAGAGTAACTGAATATAACTCACCTTGAGCTACTACTGAAAAAGGTGTGAGCAAAATCTAAATAAATAAGTAAAATAAAAAATAAATAAATAAAGGGGTAAATTCTATAAGTAGTGCCTAAAAACCAGTGCCAATAATGTGACACACTTCGCATGATTCTATAATGAGTACGCATTCTTAGCTTAGCACTAAGGTACACCTAACTGTAGGTGGCTGCAATTAGACCTGCTATAAGCAGGCCTAAATACTGGTGCCTAAGTTAGGCACACTTAGGTGTGTTTCTGTGTCAATGCGCATCAATGCCCCCAAGAACATCCCTAACCACGTCCCCAAATTGTTACGCACAATAAGATTTAGGGGCAATCCATTATAGAATTGGATATGTGCCTAAATTCTAATTATTGCCAATTAGTGCTGATAATTGATTATCTCCCAATTATCAGCACTGATTGGCTTGTTGTTCAATTAAGTTGTAACACTCTTTATAGAATCACGCTGTGTGTCTTTAATTGGCGCTGAGTTTTCAGGAGCAATATATAGAATTTGGCCCTAAATATACATATATCTTATATAGTGTGTAGTTGATAGATGGGCATATGCATAGGCAAAGTCTGGGAGGGGGCAAGCAGGACTTACACTTGCATGTGTAGCTTATAGAATACAAATTAATGTGCATATCACCTTAGATGCACACACGCCAGCTAACTTATAGGCATATATTTTTGCAATTAAGCAAAGTAGGCGCTTACGTTCCTTTATAGAATAGGCTCCTACCTGGCACCCTCTGGGCACCTATTTATAGGCACTGAGAGGGTCTTTTACAAAGGCATGCTAGTGTTTTTAGCAGGCGCTAATGATTAGCACATGCTAAACACTAGAGACGCTGATAGGAATATATGGGCATCTCTAGCGTTTAGCGCATGCTAAAAATAAGCATGCGCTAAAAATGCTAGTGTGCCTAAGGTCCCCTCAGTTATAGACTTACCCCCTTAGGACTAAATTCAGTAAATGGCACCCAGACTTGGGTGCCGAAAAAATCCACACTCAGCACTATACTATAAATGGTGCTCTGAGTTGGACAAGGCAACTGAGTTGGACACCATTTGTAGACTAGCATGTAGTGCCAAGATCGATATTCAACTTTAGGCGCAAGGCTTTATACTAACTGAAACCTGGTATAAATCCTGGTTCATAGATAAGATGCAGAGCCCCAAATACTATAATACTGCATGCATCTTTAGTTTACACCCCTGACCCACCCGTGCCCCTCCCATGATTATACCCCCTTTTCAGTTGCACACTAAAACTTTTTCGCACACATCTTTATAGAATTGCCCTTAGCAAGATACATGCCAATTAACTGCAATAATTAATTGTTAGCATCCAATTATTACTAGTTATTAGCTCATTACTCACTTAAAATGTGCACACAATTTGGCTGTGTACCCAAATTCGCATGCACAATTTTGGGCGCCATACTTATAGAATCCATGGATTAATGTGCAGTAGTTTCCACACTAACAGATGGGGGAGCTAAAATTGCTCCCTGTTCATCATCTTACCTGTGATGGCCACAGCACAGTAAGCAGGACAGAGGCAATCTCAGAAAGTTGCATTTTTGATTGCAGTTATTTTTTATTTAACTTATTTGTAGGTTTTTATGTGTCAATTTTATGTCACTTTACATTTTAGTATTGTATTTCTTGGAGTTTTATGAAAATGTTTTACTTATTTATTTATTTAGTTGGTTAGTTACCTATTGATGTTTTATTCATTTAGACCCCTGAAGCAGGCATTGCTGCCGAAACACAGGCAGTGTCAGGTCTGTCCTAATAAAGTGTAGCTGAGATGTTCTCCATTTTGAAGGCTTCTTGTGCTTTTTTGCGTTTGGATTTTAAGATGGACAGAGAGAGAAAGACACATTGATACAGGAGGATTTTTCCAAGCAGACAGTATAGCAAGATGAAAAGCGTGGAGTTGGGAGCTGGCAGTGGAGGACGAGGTCACAAATAAAAAGTAACTGGCCAGATGAAAGGAGTTTATGATGAAGAGTGCAGAGAAAGAAAAGGTAAAATGGATAATGAACAGCTGCAAAGTGAATACATTTGTAAGTGATTTAAAAAATCTTGTATATAGAAGTAGATAAAGTATCAATATAATAGACTTTTACAACCTTTGGGACTTCCTTATCCTCCACTGTTGTTTCCCTTACAGGGACACCAGCTAGAAAACTCCTATAGTTATATTCAACTATGCTACTGCCAGAGCATGTCTACCCTTGAAAAACCAGCACAGAATAACAAGGATCTCCTGTTGCCTTGTGTGAAAGGGTTTATAGAACACTGCCCCTCACCCTTAAAAAAAGTCGCTCTCTAACTAGCCTGGGCCACCTTAAGAGCACTGATCCCACCCTGGGAGGAAGTGAGCCGGGAGGGGCGGAGTCAATAACTGAGAGTTTAAAAATCAGGGCCAGGCTGAGGTAAAGGAGGTCCAGGAAGGAAGAGCTGAAGCCCAGCATACCCCTTTACTGAACACTTCTAGCTGTTGTGATCTGGCTAAGTAAGCCAATCTTTTATTTGAAGAATTGTGAGCCTTGCTCTGAAGTCTGGCTGGAGCCAGACCTGGAAATACAAGAAGAGAAAGAGATAAACTATAAACTGTGTTTGGAGAGTGGCTGTCACAGCCATAGACTGGGTTTTGCATCCTGTTGGCCACAGGCCCATGCAAAATCTTTTCCCCCTCTAAAGGTAAGAGACTTTATCTTTGATCTAGGCCTGTGAAGGAACAAGCCTCAGATTTAAGTTAATAAAGCACATATTTCATGTTTACAATCTTGTCTGGATGTGTTATTGACAGGGCCACCTCATAACCCCTGCCCGGGGTCTCACACCTTGGTACTTAGTGACTTCAGGGTCACACTTGCATGACTTGATTCCACCTCTAGTCCTTCTTCCACACTTCTTTTTCAGTGGAAAAGCCTTGCATATTTGCACTATTTTTATCCAAGAGATGTTCTAATGTCTCTTAAATACCAACATTGTTTCCAAAGTATACTTATTTTGGTCCCTGTATCTCACCTCAAAAGAAAAAAGGTAGTTACAATGGACCCACAAACTAGCCAAGGGAGATGTGTTGATTTCAAAACCATTACTGAAGAACATTCAAATGACTCGACACAGAACTCTGTGCTGGACTTCACGCTTATCGCCAACCCTTGGGCTTTTTACTGAGCATTACACCTGGCAATTATATCGTGTAATAAGAAAATGCCAGGTTGCTTCATTCATAAGACTCCTGACGCAGGCGCATTTTGTGCCAAAACATGGCAGCTGTGTCAAGTCATTTGACATGGTTTTGAAATCAACACGTCTCCCTTGGTTTTGGATAGAGCCACCCTGCCCTACCCACTTCTCCTTTATCTGTCTACTTTCATAGGAATTACCGCTCCTCCACAGTACGTGGTTTTTTGCTCCCACAAACTAGCCACCATGCCAGCTAGTGTTTGACTTTCCTTTTATGTCAACAGAACACTCATCATAGATACAACTATCATTTTAAATACATTTCCCTGTTGACTGATTTATTGTTTTATCTTATTTATTGTATAATAAGATAGATTCAGTATGAACCATCATTACACTCTAGAAATATTATAGGAGGTTATTAAATTGATAAAAATCCAGTGGCAGGAGTATAATGAGATTATGCCACATTTGTGTAAAAACCAATTGATACTTGTTTCTTTTTTTCTATCAAAGTCTTAAAGTGATAGCATGACAATTAACCATTATTATGCACTCAGTCCGTAAGTATTGACATAACCATTTCATCAGAACAGGGGTTTTCAATGGCTTCATTTAGAAAAAAAAAACATGGGAAAGTGCTTTCCTCACAGTCAAATTCTAAAGATTTGCAGAACAAAATCATAGTTTTCATTGCAGCACAGAAATGAACATCTTGAGAGGATGGTTGCTGCATTAATATCTCTGTCCTTAGGAACTAGCTGCAGCTAGTTTGTGATGATGCAGTACTGAAGTTATACGTGCTCTATGGTCTATACATAACATTTGCCCTGCTAGGGATAATTTGGAAGGGAAATTAAGAAGCAACTGTCCAAAAAGCAACACTGATAAACCATAAATAAGCATTTAAATTTAAAACTTTGGCTCCATTTTTCAATATATCATCTATGGTAGTCAAGTATTTACTAATATGTTAGTGATGTGATAGTTACACAAAAAACAGCGAAGGTGACTCAAAAAATGCACAGACAATGCTCCCAAGGGTCTAAAAGTTTATAGTTCAACAAACAAGACTTGACACATCCGTGTTTTAGCCTATATGGCCTGCCTCAGGAATCTCCTAACATTGGCTGTCTGATCACAAACTAACACTGTGGTGTAGTATGCTGTAGAGTATATCCATCGCTTGCATTAATCTTGGTAGGAACTGCTGCATGCCAGGAATATGCAACTATACTAAGTATCACTTCTCAATACTGACACCAAAATGTCAGTAGTCGAAAACAAATTAATTTATATCCATAGTTGCAAGCCTTGGTCTTAGTCCTATATGTGCCTACTTTTGTTTCAAAATTCTTTGGGGTCCTTTTAGCAAACAGCAGTAAAACGTGGCTTTAACATACCCTTATGCGGGTCTTTACTACACACTAATGCCATTTTTACCACTGAGGTAAAAATGCGGACTTTCCCATTTTTTGTATTAATGGCCTCCCCCTCCATTGTGTAGGCAGTAAGGGCTCATGCACTAATCATGCACTAATCAATTAGCCTGTGGCAATGTAGCTGTGCTAACTGATTAGTGCAGAACATGCCCACTCCCCACTCCCAGACATGCCGCATCACAAAATAATACATTTTTAGTACATGGGTAGCATGTGCATATCCTGAAATTGCCTTGGATGCCTCAGCACCTCCCCCCCCCCCCCCCCCCCCCCGGCCATATGTTGTGCTTTGGGGAAGGGGAATAAAAAGCATCCACCTTTTATTACAACTGTATCCTCCATTTTATACAATTCTTTCAAGACCACTTTTCTGTTTCTCATTTTCCTGCCTGACATAAATCAGTGTGATGCCTACATGGGACCTAGTTGCCAACATTTCAAAATGATTGGGGGGGGTTCAACACAATACAAATGACCCCTCCCTGGACACACTGAAGGAACTTGCTCTATATTGAGGGTGTTCAGCACCAGCTGGTGCCAACAGCTCTGGAACTTATGGATAAGAGTAATGGAGTAGGAGAAACTTCAAAATCTTTAAGCACTAACACCTCTTTAGAAAATAAAGGAGATCTGCAGCACTTTTCATTTTAATTATCAAAAGGGATAACTATATGTTTTGTTAAAATCATTGCTTCAACGCAATTTTATACATTTGAATTACCAACATTTTTGGGGGGTTCAGAAAGTGAAATGTGGATAATAATGCAACTATGTAGGAATTAAAATTGAATTAGTACCAAAACAGGATAATACTAGAGAAATAGCAAAGTTCTGGGCCTACACTGAAGTCTTAAGACAGCAGTCTGCTGAGCCCCAAATCTTCAAACAGCATAACATCAGGTTCAAACATATAGTGAATGCATATTCTCTCTTCCTAGTCCAAGCCTCTCCTTTCTCCATGAGCCTGGGATTTTTAGCTTCTGCAAATGAGTTCCTATTTAAGGTGGACAGGAGCTGTTGAGCCCTTAAAGTGCACTGGGGATCTCTCCTGTAGACCCCTTTACAACTTGCTTCACAAACCAAGTGCTTAAACTACTTTCATTGATTAGAAATATATTGCTAGTCCTATTTACAAGAATTTTGTCTTTGACCAGCAATAGAAGCAACTTGTTTTATAGTGCCAAGTTCTAGTAGCTGTAATTGTCCTGGAGAAAAACAGAATCTTAGTAAGTTGTGGTAGCTTGTATTAGACCTACACAAATAAAAGATGCTGTAATACATGCCTAAAATACCTACCAGCAGAAGTGGGAGAGGCCATGCTTGGAACCGATAATGACAAGAAATAATAGCGAAAGGGTGGAAGGATTAGGTAAAAGAAACTTTGCTCTGGGGTGGAGATGATACAGAACAGTTTATGGCTGTTGAATTCTTACGTAACCCAAGTAGGAAAATCTCAACTGAGTAGTCGAAAAGCGATTTGAAAGTGCAAAACCCCTTCGTGAAAAACTACACTGACTCCCAATCAAAGAACGTATTGCTTTCAAAATCTGCACTGTGGTTCACAAAATTATCTACGTTGAAGCTCCGGGATACATGACAGACTTGATCGACCTACCAACTAGAAACACATCCGAATCAACACGAACGTACCTAAATCTGCGCTACCCAAGCTGCAAAGGACTCAAATACAAATCAACTTACAATTGTGGACTTTAGTAGTAATTCTCATTGAAAATATGAATGTATATAACTATTTCCTGAAATGTAGAGATGATACTTCTTTCTGTACAACTTCTCTTGTAAAATAAGAATTGGAAATTAAAAAATAAAAAAACAAATCAACTTAGGCATCCAGTTTTTCCTACATAAGCACACAACTGTGGAACACATTACCAAAAGCCTTGAAAACTACAAACGACCACCTAAACTTCCAGAAAACACTAAAAACTAACCTGTTTAAAAAGGCATACCCTACAGATCCAACATAAATGCCTGATCTTTGCAACACAACAAAACTAAAGAACGTAATGGACATAACACAACTCTTCCGCTGTACGATTCCTTAGTGTGGCTGTGCCACATGAACTTTATCTTACCACATCACTTTGTATTTGTTTACATCGGAGTCTGTAACGCCTCTCCGGTACTATGTAAGCCACATTGAGCCTACAAATAGGTGGGAAATGTGAGATATAAATGTAACAAATAATAATAATAATAACATCCAAAAGTTGCTTCTTCTACAGAAGTAATTCAAGTACTCAAATTTCTGTTCAAGCTCTGTAGTCTTAGTTTTCCATCACAGGAAATGTAAGTTATTTTCACGGTCTGATGTGCATTGCTCCATTTATATCAATCTCTTTTGAAATGTGGTTATTTGGGCATTCAATGAAAGCACATTGCCTTGAATTTCCTTGGTTGTTTGCTATTGCATTTTGAACATGTCCTTGAGCCATTTCAGAAGTATTGCTTTTGATACTTCCTCATCCTTCTTGCCCGCTACCATCTTGACTGGAGAAGGGGGTTCATGCTTACATCTTTTATCTCTCTGATATTTAACAGAAGCTCAGATTTGTTTGGTTTTGCAGCACCCATGGTCCAAATAGTATTAGAGAGTTGGCAACTCATAATCAGGTGGTTAGGGTGGTCCTGGGGAACTGAGGAACTGAGTTTGATTCCCACTTCAGGCACAGGCAGCTCCTTGTGACTCTGGGCAAGTCACTTAACCCTCCATTGCCCCATGTAAGCCGCATTGAGCCTGCCATGAGTGGGAAAGCGCGGGGTACAAATGTAACAAAAAAAAAAAACTGATATGAACCCAAGGAGCTGTTCCTTTAGGCTGCCATTTTGTGACCTGTTCACTAGTCCCCTTTAACTGCATCTATAAGTGGATTTGAATTTTCTGAAAGAGCCAGCAACTGAAAATGGAACTATAAATTAATAAAGTAGCTCATGTTTAGTGTCATTTTCTCTTTAAGAAGCCTAGGATTTTAGCATTCAAATGATTGCTAATTCTATATCACATGGATAAGGAAACATCAGCATTTAAATGGGTGGAAAAGCATATGTTAAGACACTAAATTGCTCACTGTGCTGCTATATTTGAAAAAAAAAAAAAGAAAAGCAAAAGGTATATCAACCATGCACATTAAATATTCTAAGTTATTCAGAGAGGAATATTAAACATTTGCAATTTGTACAGAAAAGAACATTTTGAAAGAAGCACAATTTTTCAGCATTTAACATCTGTGAAGACATCAATGTGATTTCTTTATTATAACAACAACTACAATCCGGTAAATATCAAATAGTCCTTGTTAGAAACATTTTGAAAGTGAAGCACATTTCAGAGTCCCGATAAATGGTTTTGCAGATCACAGCAAAGATTTTTTTTTTCAATTTATTTGCTCGTATGAGCACAACCTCAGCAAGCAAATGAAACACATCTGCTCTAATCAAGGGATGCAGAGAGAGCAATATGAAGTGAAACAGCAGCTAGGAAGAACTCAAAGGTAAATCTGCCCTTATTAGAGAAAACGTGTCCTCCAAAGGCCAGATCCAGCTCATCAACTGATCAAATCTGGCCTTGTGGCTTCCAGAAATAAACTGACAAAAACAATGGGAAGGACAGTCCAGTGGGAGGCTCGCTGGAAGTTACTCATTATATCGGCTTTCTTCAAAATAATCTTATATATCACTGAGACTATGAGGACTAACAGAACACAAGATAATGAGCAAAGTATAAACCAGCCAAGATGAAAAAAAGCCAGTGCTTGCCAGCCCATCTCACAAACACATAAAATGAAGAACAGTTGGGCTAGTCTAATAAAATGAAGTACTTTGGGGACCAGTCTTACAAAATATTATGAGTGTGTGTTATATCAAGGATTCAGCTGAGACAAGGCAACTTGTGGGAAATAAAAAGAGGTACCAGAATTCTGCAACATAGTAATCACTGAATTTTTTCCCCCACAGGCTTCAATAGAAGTTTGATTTATTTATGAACATTTAGTAATTCCAACTACATAGGCATCCTGATAATGTTCGCTGTCCTGTAACTTCCCAACTATAGAATGAGGAAACTAGAAACCATTATCACTCTGAATGAGATATACTCAACAGTGGTTAAAGATGAAACTTAATACTGAGAGACGCTCGGCTGTTATTTGGCAAATAAAATAAAGTTTATGGCTATCTGTTTACCGGGACCAACACATTTGAACACATTATACTTTTCACATTAAGGACCCTACTTACTAAAATGTGATAAGATTTTGCAGTTACTGCATAATTGCCAAAATCAATCTCTGCTTCAACTGTTGGGGGTGTTACTAGCATCATCCCATACATTTAGGGCCAGATTCAGTAAATGGCACTCAAAAACCAGTGCTGGAAAAAATTGGCGCTCAGTACTTTTCCTATACAGATTGCTCCAGGCTGAGTGCCCTTGCCATTAAAACCTTTTTCATCAGTTCTCCTATTGTGATTCTCTGCTCTTCTTTCTCCTTTCTGTCTGTTCCTTCTTCAGTCCATGGTGTGCCCTCCTTCCCCCATTGCCTTTTCTTCTTTTCCTTCCTCTTTTCTTTTCTTCTACGGTTTTAGGGGGCTTTTTGAATTTTTGTTTTTGTTTTGTAAAATGCATTGAAGCCTATGTTAGGCTACATGCAGTATATCAAGCATGTGAAATAAATTAAATAAATAAATAGCGTGTAGCAGCAATTCTCACACCCAAATTTGGGTGCCAGGTGTAGTTTCTGGCATCCCATTTGGGCACGCATCCCCAGTATTCTATAACACTGCGTGCAACTTTTTGGAATGCCCCTGACCCACCCATGCCCCTCCCTTGGCCATGCCCCCTTTTGGATTGCTCACTATGGGATTTGGGCACCCGATGTTATAAAATAGCACACAACTAGTTGCATGTACAAATCCTAATTGGTGCCAATTAATGTCAATAATTGTTAGCACCCAATTATTGCCTTTAATTGGCTCATTAACCAAATGAGTTGCGAATGCATCTCAGGATCATCCCCAAATTTTGGCACCCTTTATAGAATCTGGAGGTAAATGCAGCGACAATACAGATGCTGAACATTAACTGCACTGCAGATAACATGATGCAGTTAACTCCACCTATTCAGATAGCAGTAACTACCTCCACGTTAACCGTAAGACACAGTCTCCGCCTATTCCTCATTAGGAAGTTAACATGGGAAATAATGTACCTTCAGGGTTGCCAGCACCATGGTTTTCCCGCAGGATTGGACAGGGGGTTTTAGTAGCCGTGAGAAGTTTCCAATGGTTGTGGGTTGCAACTTTTGGGGCGGGTTTCACCAATCGCACCGGTAGGTCAAATTTGGAGCTAGAATCAGTGGCGTTCCTACCCTCGACGGCACCCGGGGCGGATCGCCAATGTGCCCCCCCCCCGTGAAATTACACCCCCCGGGGTCCACGCCGCTGGGGGGGTGCCGCAGCGCATGCCTGTCTGCTCCCAGTTCGCTACGCTCGCTAAATTCTCTCGTTCGCTGCAGCTCCCTCCCTCTGCCCCGGAACAGGAAGTAACCTGTTCCGGGGCAGAAGGAGGGAGCTGCAGCAAACAAGAGAATTTAGCGAGCATAGCGAACTGGGAGCAGACAGGCGCGTGCTGCGGCACCCCCCAGTGGCATGCACCCGGGGTGGACCGCCCCCACCGCCCCCCCCCCCCCCTTGGTATGCTACTGGCTAGAATGATGCTCGGTACATCTCAAGCCTCATTCCTGCTCCAAATTTGACCAATAGGAGAGTGATGAAGTTATTGGAAGCAGGGAGGGAGGAGGAGCTATCACCGCTCTTCACATTGCTCTGAGGCGGACCCTCCCACTTCTCACATTGATTTGCTTGGAGTGAGGGGGACCCCCCACCTCTGTTCCTCACGAGCTATTTGTGGAGTGGTTTTAAGGTGCAGGTTGGGCGGGAAAATTATTTGCCACCTTGTCAAACCACTGTGCTTTTAGTGCATGTTAATTCTCATGTTAACTGCACAACACACTTTAATATAGAGTCCTAAAATGCTAGCTGACAAATCAACATGGAGCAGGTTTTACAATGCATTTTATGACAAAAAGGAAATGCAGTGATTTAAATAGGAATATGGACTAAATGTGCTGAAATCAGTCCTTGGATAGTGATACAAATTCAAGGCAAGATCTTTGTCAAAGGTCCAAACAGCACCAGTCACAAGGAAGAAGCTGACTGAGTCCTGGGGCTGCCCCAAAATATGCAGAGAGATATAGTGCCCATGTCCCACAAAAATGCAAAACTATGTTTTCCTGGATGTGAAGGGTAAAACCCAGGGAGGGGTTGTTGTTTGAAACGAATGTTGTCCGCCAGTAGTAGAGTGCTTGCTAGCCCTCTAATTCTATAAAGCTACATGCCCAATTTTGCAACTAGTGCAAAGTCGTGCATACATTTTATAGAATACAGTCAGTTACGTGCATAACTTAGGGGTCCGTTACAAAGCCGCAGTAGCATTTTTTAGCTCGCGGTAGAAATCAGCTGGTGGTAAACGTCGAGATGCCTATTATATTCCTACGGGTGTCTCAGCTTTTACTGCCAGCTGATTTCTACCATGAGCTAAAAACACTACCATGGATTAGTAAAAGACCCTCTTAATTAGCTAAGTAACTACTAATTGGCTTTAATTGGTATTAATTGGCATAATTGGCAGATATGCATGTAACTACTCCTAGTTGGTATTCTATAAATTGCACATGCAAATTCCAGTGTTTGCAACTGCAAGAGGGGTCAGGACCTAGGAGGAGCATGGACAGATCAGAGGCATGTCTGGCAATTGCGCATACAGCTTATAGAATACCTGCAGTTACATGTCTAACTTGAGCATTCATACCAACCACTTGGCTAAAGTTAGGCATGTAAATATGGATTTATGCTACTATTCAATAACAAGCAATTTCATGCACACCCATCTTTAGGCAACCTTTTGAGAGTTACCCTCTATGTGCGCATCGTGCACTCTCTTTGCACATAGGTGCAGATTCAAGAAAGAACACCAAACTTTAAGCGCCCAGGATGAAGCATGCTAAGAGTGAATTCTATTCTATGCAGAACTGTCATTAACATTAAGTCTGAAGTTTCACCCCTAACTTTAGGCGAAAGCTCTTATGCCATGTCAAAGGCTGGTATAAGTGGTTGCACCTCACTGTTAGCAGTTAGACACCTAACCCCTAGTATTCCATAACCTGCACACCTAAGTCCTAGGCATGCTGCTGACCTGCCCATGTCCATGCACCTCTAGAAGTTGAGTGCGATAGAAATTGAGCACACAACTTCTAGAATTGCCACTAAAGGCAGTTGTGTACCCAACAGCTAATTGGTGCCAATTACCACCAATTAACACCAATGTAAGTCAATAAGTAGCTGTTAACTCCAATTAACTGCCAATTTTGAAATTAAGTTGCTTGTGCACTTGATCTTATTCTATAAATTGTATGGCAACTTTCCATACTACGTGCAATGTTGGGTGCCCAGTTTTATAGAATTAGGGGGATAGTGTGCACTCTTTTCTTTCTAGGGTGCATACACCAACTATCACGCATGTGCAAACCATTGCAAATGTGTACTCTATCGGGAAAGAGAGCACACTCTGTGCAAAGAGTACACACTATCAGGAAATTTCTATATATGGCACCGAATGTTAAGTGCTACTTCTGCTACAAGGCACCGGAAAAGGCAGAAACGGCAGATTCATGCGAAAATACACTTACGTGCCCATTTATTGAATAGCACCTAAGCTTTTTGTGACCGTGGGAGGGGCATGGGCAGGTGAGGGGCATTCTCTTAAAATGCACACAGTGTTACAGAAGAGTATGGATCCACGCCCATGTTGTTGTTGGGGGTGAAACTATGAAGGCCTAGAATATGTGGGTCCAGTGCTGGTAGTGCACAGAGCATAGTCTACAGACGAGGGGGGGCAATACACTCCTTTTTCTGTGGATTACAAAAAACTCATTTAGCAACCATCACACAAAGAGGGACCCCCTCTTCCCTCCCTTCGGCTAGGTAACTGTAAGGCAATGTTCACACTATATGGGTTCAGTACAAAAGTGGTGTTTCCACCCAGTTCCTTGGGTTGGCTGACTCTGACAGGTACGCATTGGAGTCCAGAGCCCCTGGTTTTCTGACCCATCGTGTAGCTGTGTTTTTTTTTCCTTAGGATGTATGTGAGAAGATGGCACTGGTGAATGTTTATTCATATATTTTAATTTTGCACATTTTCCTTATGTTTGTGGGTTATAGAGGAAATTATGCTTATTGCAGTTAGTATAGTGCAGGGTTTCTGACTTTGTTTCACTTGCATTATATTTTTCTCTATGTCTAAGTCCGCCTGGCGGCACCTTTCATAACAGTATTCTGGGCATGATCTTTCCCTAGTACCTTGGTTACTGTCACTGATTTCTTTCTTCTTTTTGATGGCATTTAGGGGATAAACAAATAAAATCTATAGTGGGAGGCCAGTGCATGAGATATTTTTTTTATACTGGCCAGTCTTACTACCAGTATTACACTTGTATACAGGTACACCCACCTTTTTATGGCTGCTAGTACCCCAACAGTCATCACTTTCCTCCTATATAGAGTCTTTCTTTACAGAATGATTGAGGTACCCTGACAATCAAAGTCCAGGGGGGAAACTAAGATGGCTGCCGCACCAGTCGGTGTTTGAGACGCTCAGCGGATACGAGCCAAAAGAATTTTTCTTCTAACACACAATGCCTCATACAAAATGAAAGGCAGTGGTGAGAGTAGTGCCTCTACCTACCTCAACCTCCTCTCCGGTTCAAATGCCGATTGAGCGTTTCTTCCCGGGTGTCTCCAGAACTATTCGGGGAGTGGATCCCATTGCAGGAGTCTCCGGGGAAGTGGAAACCCTGCTGGGAGAGGAAATCTCCCTGTCTCCACCATCAACATCGCTGATTCCTCCTAGCCCGGCATCGCGAGTGACCCTGGAGAGAAACCCTGTCGATCAGGAAGTGATTTCGACGAGGGCGTCTGGTGAGGACCCAGGCAAACAACCAATAGTCCGGGGCGTTGGGGGAAGTGTCCCCATTGCAGCGCAGACCTCGGAGGTGTCCCTGGAAACCCTAAAGGTGATGTTAGACCAGATCACAGACACACTTCAGAAGACGTCAGGTAATGTAAAAAGCCTTAATATTAAATTTGAAGAAATGAAAAACACCGTGGACTCTGTTAAAACTGATTTAACAACACAAGTCCATTCTATAAAAAAAGAAGTAGATATCTTGAAAGAATTTAAATTTGCGGTTTCTAAAGACTCTCTAGATATTCGACGAAAGATTGAACAAATTGAAAACTTTAATCGGCGTCTCAACCTCCGTCTTTTGAATTTTTCTATAATAGCAGGGGAAATGCTTACAGATACTTTTCATAAATATTTAATGGAAATTCTCCATATTCCTCAGGCGGCAATACCCCCTATAAATAAAATATATTTTATTCCTCAATCTTAAGATGGACAGCAAGACCTTGAAAAAGATACCGCTAATTTACAAAATATTTCAGAAATATTGGAACAATCTTCTAATGTAATCATACACAGAGCCACGGTGATTGTTGCAATGGTATTTGAACAAGATTATAATACTATTTTAAGATTATACTTCAAAAATATAAAAGCCCAATTCCATGGTATTAAGGTTTGGATCTATCCCGACGTAACAAAAATGACTCAACAAAAAAGAAAACAATTTCTTGCCTTGAAACAAAAAACTATAGAGATTGGAGCTACTTTTTTCCTAGCATACCCATGCAAGTGTGTAGTGAAACTGGGTCAAACAAAATATAATTTCTTTTCGCCAGAACAGCTTAAAGTGTTTCTAGAAGTTAAAACAGTGAAATAAGTTAATTCTGGAATTTACAGCCTGTATTTTATTTAAACATGAGTGCCTACTAAGGTCTAGTTTAATTTGATTAATGCCTATATAACTTCTCTTACTCTTTTCCCCCCCATGTAATTATTGAGGTCTAAGAAAGGTTAAATATTTATTTGTATTTGTAATTATACTCATTATAATTTTCCTATTTTTTCATTTATGACAGAAATGTAAATTTCTATTTGAATGAGAATGTTACAAATTCTTAAATTTAAATATTTCTTTACCTGTATTGCTTTAACAAGGTTATCCTTGTGAATTATAATTAAAGCTATAAATAAATAAATTAATTAATTAAAAAAAAAAAAAGAATGATTGAGGTATCTAGGATGTCAGCGCTACCCCCATTCTGACTAGTGTCAGAAGCTGTGCCTTCCTGTTTAAAGGAGGTACAGCAGGATCAGGACAGGTGGGTAAATGGTATGAGAGACCTCAGTGTTAGCTGGCCCCATGAAGGTAGTTACAACAAGAAAGCTCTCACCGCCTTAAAGTTGGGGTTTGAAACCAGGAAAAAGAAAGACAAGAGTAGGAAGCAACATTTAGATCAATTATGTCATATTGGTGCAAAGAAATTGTGGTATGATGCTCAGACAGGACACCACTACTGTACACTGAATCCACACTGCAGATATATTCCCTGCAGCCCTGAGGTATTTTGAACCTCCAGTTAGTCAAGCAACTACCCCTGGTGCTCTGTCCTCACAGAGGCAGTAGAAGGGGAGAAAGGGAAATGGGACTTGATATACCACCTTTCTGAGGTTTTTTGCAACTACATTCAAAGCGGTTTACATATATTCAGGTACTTATTTTGTACCTAGGGCAATGGAGGGTTAAGTGACTTGCCCAGAGTCACAAGGAGCTGCAGTGGGAATTGAACTCAGTTCCCCAGGATCAAAGTCCACTGCACTAACCACTAGGCTACTCCTCCACAGGGAAGCATATATTCAGTATCATATAGGGTAGAAGATAATGGTACCTTATTACTTATGCCACGTATGCTGTATATGCCATGCCATCATTACCAAATGCTCCATGTACACCTACTAGACTCATTAATTATCAGTGGTAGCCTGTTAGTGTTTATTTTGACTTTGCATCTGTTATTGGCGCTTTGCCTACATACATCTGCTGTAAATTTCCCTTGAATATTAGGTTAAAGCATATTTATAATGAATCAGCATTACGTAAGAGAACGATGTGTGCTCGTTTGAGATCTTAGGAAGAGCACTGCCGGAAACAGTTTGACTTGTGAGTTCATCCACCCTTCCCTTCTCTCTCCTGGTTTCCTGTTCCTTTCTTTCCTTCCCCATCCTCTCCTTTATTTCTTATGCAGGTTTAATGATGTATTAGCTTAATTTACTGTATTGGCGGCCGCCTTTGCGGTGCAATGTAAGCCACATTGGGCCTGACAGTTGGGAAAATGTGGGGTATAAATGAGATAATAAATAAATAAATACATTAGTTACACTTTTCAACTGAGGCAGTAAGAGGATTCCTCCTTCGCTGTATTGTGTTGTGGTTGACTTTGTGCAGTCCATATAGCTGAATATACATTGCAGTTTAAGGAATTTTGTTGTTCATTAACAGATCTAAGCCAAAGTGTGGGGGAGGCTAAATCTTTAGTAAAAATGGCAAAGTGAACTTGTGAATAGTAGTTTATGTTTCAAATGTAGGGCACAATTTAACAGATAATCAAGGAAATGTATCTCTCTATTCCCCAGCATTGTTGAGAATACCTGAGGATTGAGTGCTTGTACTGCTAAAGTTCTAAACTATGCCTAATGTATTTGTGCATCCGTTCCCTTAGCTGAATCTAGTAGAGATGCATTTTTTTCTAACACAAAAAGGTTTTATGTACATGATTTATCCCTCTCCCCAGTTCTGAGTCTGCTCGCTGAAAGTAACTCAGGGCTGATTTGAGGATGTTTTTCTTCCGTTTTTTTTTCCCTTGGACTTCAAGGCTGTAATTTCCTGTTTCAGTGGCAGGAAGAATACAGAAGTTACCACTGACTGCAGACAGAGGTACTTTAGGGAAGAGTAAGGGGAAACAATTGAATGATCTCTTGCTCAGCCACTGGCAATCAGACTTGCTTTATTTTTGTTCACAGGAATTTTGCATACTGCTGTTCATGCACCACCTTTGGAAAAAATGGTTGCTTTCTAATGCCTTTCAGTTCCCCCCCTGCTTCCCCCCCCCCCCCCCCCCCCCCCCCCCCCACACACACACACCAGGTCATTTGTTCCTTTTGGTAATTCATATGCAAACTCCTGTTTGAGGTGGAGTCTACACATTTGACATTGTTACTTTACTCCATTTTATGTCTGTGGGTCTTGATTTAACATACTACGGTAGCACAAATCCTGAAGAAATTGCATTTGAAGTGAAATTGTGGACACATGCCACATAAGTTGCCATATAAATCAGGACTCCATTCATGCCCTGCCCTAAACCCTCTCCAGAGCATATAGTCACAGTTACCACTTTTGTAGCCCACTATAGCCAGAAAATAGTTCAAAGCGGGTAATACAATAAGAATTAAACTAAGCCAAACATCTAGGAAATGAGCCATACAAAGAATATATCAAAAAGGTCAATTTAGCAGCTTGTCAAACCGAGACATATTTACAAAATAGGCTTGTTTTTAATATCTTCTTAAACTCCAAAACTCGATAAAATTTGTATTTCTGAAAACAGTGATGACCAGGCACTCGGAAATAAAGATCTAAAAACCTTTTTTGATGTAATCCCTCTAGGGTTTGGAAAGGATATTGACAACAAGTTGCGAACATTGTAGAATTTACCTGCAGATGGCCGACTTATGTATTGAGATACTTACAGGCTTATTTTCGAAAGAGAAGGACGCCCATCTTTTGACACAAATACAAGATAGGCGTCCTTCTCACAGGGTTGCCCAAATCGGCATAATCGAAAGCCGATTTTCGGCATCCCCGACCCCAACTGCTTTCCGTCGCAGGGGTGTGTCAGAGGCGTAGCAAAGGCGGGACTTGGGCGTGCCTAACACATGGGCGTCCTTGACCCATAATCGAAAAAAGAAGGGCGTCCCTGACTTTACTTGGTCCCTTTTTTGTTACGACCGAGCCACAAAAAGGTACCCGACCTGACCAGATGACCACCAGAGGGAATCAAGGATGACCTCCCCTTACTCCACCAGTGGTCACTAACCCCCTCCCACCCTCAAAAAAATTCTTTAAAAATATTTTTTGCCAGCCTCTATGCCAGCCTCAAATGTCATACTCAGGTCCATGACAGCAGTATGCAGGTCCCTGGAGCAATTTTAGTGGGTGCAATGCACATCAGAGAGGCGGACCCAGGCCCATTCCCCCCACCACCTGTTACACTTGTGGTGGTAAATGTGAGCCCTCCAAAACCCACCAGAAACCCACTGTACCCACATCTAGGTGCCCCCCTTCATCCATAAGGGCTATGGTAGTGGTGTACAGTTGTGGTTGGGGGGGGGGGTTAGGGGGCTCAGCACACACGGTAAGGGAGTTATGCACCTAGGAGCAATTTCTGAAGCCCACTGCAGTGCCCCCTAGGGTGCCCGGTTGGTGTTCTGGCATGTCAGGGGGACCAGTGCACTATGAATGCTGGCTCCTCCCTTGACCAAAGGACTTGGATTTGGTCGTTTCTGAGATGGGCGTCCTCAGTTTCCAGTATCGCCGAAAATCAGAAACGACCAAGTCTAAGGACGACCATCTCTAAGGTCAACCTAAATTTCCAGATTTGGGCATCCCCGACTGTATTATCGAAACAAAAGATGGACGTCCATCTTGTTTTGATAATACGGGTTTCCCCGCCCCTTCACAGGGACGTCCTGCGAGGACGTCCTCAGAAAAACTTGGGCACCCCTTTCAATTATGCCCTTCTAGGCCATTTAAGATTTTGAAGGCCAAGCAACAGAATTTATGCAATATTCTGAAGCCTGTGCAAAACCTTGATGTACTGTGTTATCCTGTCTAATTTTTTTCAAGGAAAAGATCAGATGTATCGCCACATTTTGGACTGTTTGAAGTCTCTTCAACAGAGCATAAGAAATTCCTACATATACAATGTTTCAATATTCTAATTTACTTAAGATCAATAATTGCACCACCAGTCTAAATTAGTCCTGATATAAATAAATACTTTTTTATAGTTCTCAATTTTCACAAGATCAAGAAGGAACTCTTTACCAGACTGTTAACCTGCTCTTCCATGGATAATTTGTGATCCAATGTAACACCCAATAATTTCAAGGACCGTTGTAATGTATAATCTATTCCATCTGTTCTAAGAAGCGAATGCTCATTTGATTTGGAATGCAAGACTATTAATAAAAAATTGTTTTTATCCTTGTTCAGCTTTAATATCTGTATTGCTTAAAAGTGCACGTGCTCTGGTTATCATATGTAAATCTACATGTGGAAAAACTTTATAACAGGCATTTTACACACATACATTGTCATATATGCATGAAAGCACTTTTATAAAATTACCCTCATTATAAACAAAAACAAGGAAAGCAAATGAAAAAAAAATCAACGTGGAAAATAGCACTAATGATTAAATAGAGAAACATCATCAGGAGGATGATAAAACCCACACTTATGGAGTAATTTTATAAAGGGGAGCCTAGATTTAGGCATTAGAAAAGCATCTATATGAAGTAATCTATAATGAAATGTAGGTGTGTAAGTGGCCAAAAATGTGCCAATATTTAAGGTGTGAACACTTACACCAGCATAGAACTGGTATTAATGCTCCCACCTAGATTGCAAAAGGTTGTGCATAGATTATAAGCGGTTAGCTTGACAGAGTTTAAAAAGAGGTTAGAAGGTTTCCAAAAGGACAAGTCCATAAACCACTACTAAATGGACTTGGGAAAAATCCACAATTCCAGGAATAACATGTATAGAATGTTTGTACGTTTGGGAAGCTTGCCAGGTGCCCTTGGCCTGGATTGGCCGCTGTCGTGGACAGGATGCTGGGCTCGATGGACCCTTGGTCTTTTCCCAGTGTGGCATTACTTATGTACTGTGCCCAAAGTCCATCCATGTGAAAGCCCATCCACAATGTACACACCATCACATTTAGGCAGTGGCGGCCCGATCATTAGCCCAACTGAGGCAGGGGCCTGAGGTGGCACTCTCCAGGGAGCGGCAGTCTCCTCTTCCCTCCTCAACCCTCTTCCCCACGTTTACCTTATTTTTTTCTTTTCCACAAGACGACAGTGGCAGTAGCAACGATTCCCATAGGCTGCCCGGCTGCCAGCACCGGCCTCTTCTCCCTACTGCGGCCCACCTCTTGACAAAGTTTCCTGTTTCTTCAGAGGCAGGACGTAGTAGAGCGAAGAGGCCGGTGCCAGCAACACCATGGCAGGGCAACCTATGGGAATCACTGCTGCTGCCACATTTTGAAAAGGAATAAAATAAGGTAAAGGGGAAGAGGGTTGAGGAGGGAAGGGGGGAGATGCCAAACCAGACAGAGGCGGCAGTGGAGGCTGGGATGGAGGCGACCGGGGTGACATCTCATCCCTGCCTCAGATGGCAGATTGTCTTGGGCTGCCCCTGCATCTAGGCACATCTTCAATCTGTTCAAAATTCTGCTGCACGACTAATATTCCGCCAATGTCGCTATGCTCATATTAGCCCTCTCCTCAAGTCACTTCACTGGCTCCCTATCCATTTCCGCATACAGTTCAAACTCCTCTTATTGACCTATAAGTGCATTCACTCTGCAGCTCCTCAGTACCTCTCCACTCTCATCTCTCCCTACACTCCGTCTGGGAACTTCGTTCACTGTGTAAATCTCTCTTATCTTCACCCTTCTCCACCGCTAACTCCAGACTCCGTTCCTTTTATCTTGCTGCACCATATGCCTGGAATAGACTTCCTGAGCCGGTATGTCAAGCTCCATCTCTGGCCATCTTCAAATCTAAGCTAAAAGCCCATCTTTTTTATGCTGCTTTTAACTCCTAACCCTTATTCACTTGTTCAGAACTCTTATTTTATCATCCTCACTTTAATATTCCCTTATCTCTTATTTGTCCTGTTTGTCTGTCCTAATTAGATTGTAAGCTCTGTCAAGCAGGGACTGTCTCTTCATGTTGAAGTGTACAGCGCTGCATACGTCTAGTAGCACTATAGAAATGATAAGTAGTAGTAGTACATTTACAGAAGAACTTAGCCAAAAACTGCTCATTTACACACATGCTCACATACATTATAAATGATCCAAATACCAGCATTTACATGCTTTCTTGCCACCTAAACTAGGTGGCTTCTTACAGAATTACTCCACAGGGCCTAATGTAATAAGCTATTTATCCTCCATATACACAGAATGGGGGGAAAAAAAGCCTTGGTTAAGCAGAGCTTGGTAGATTTAAGCAAAGAGATAACTTCACTGGTAGACAGCACTGATGTGAGTTCATCATAATCTGGCTCCATAAATCTATTCAACTCTGCAGTATTCTGTTGAGAATGTGGTATTTTTTTTCTATAAAAAAAGAAGAAAAGAAAAAAATCCATCCAAACATCATCTTGAAAGCTTGCCATGGTAAGAAACATTCTAAAATGTCACAATAGCATCGTGCCACCTCAAAATGAAATTTGGATTAGCTGAACAGCCAGAATGTTTCAAAGATGAATTTATCAAGGTACAGTACATTATGCAAGCTGAATTAGCATTTTGATTTGGTCTTGCTATTAAGACTTATTTGCCTTCAAAGCCTCTGAAGGCAGAGATAATTTGTCAGCTTAACTCTTGCTTTTATGGAATAAGTCATACTCAACATCACAAAGGGAAACGGTCATAAAAAAAAAATATTATGGGATTCATTCCCAAGGCCAAATGCATAAATTTCTAACATTGCTTGCTTTTAGAATTGTATCTCAGAGACAAGTCAGTAAAATGACTTGCATATTTTGACAAGCTCTGTGACCTTAATCATCTTTCCATTGGTACTTTCTTACAAGACTTACTAATTATTGCAAAGTACTGTTCATATTGTCATATGTCTAGGAAAAATAGGGAGATTCAAAATACTAGGCATCAAAATTATTGACACAGGTTTTAATCTCTCAAAAAGGTCCACATATTTATACATAGGAAAGGCCTCAAGAAGCCCCCAGTAAATATTGTTTTATTTTACTTCAGGCGGCTGGACTTCTTTATCCTTGGCCAAAAAACTTCTGTGTTTAAACAGTTCTAGTTAAAGTTACTACTAAGTCTCACTTGAGTTGCGTGAACTCACACCCAAAGTATTTTACTTAGCTTTTACGGTGTTCGTCACTGCTATCTGGGTGCGGATCCTTCCTACTCCTCAAACCCCGACCTACGATGGCCGTCGTTTCGAAGACCTGCTTCAGGGTTCAGTGGTTCACATATTTTCTAGGAAGCAAAAGAAGAAGGTTACCAAATGCTCTCCTGGCTCAGCCGGTCATCAGAATTAAATTTCAACTTAATACCTCCGCACTATTGTATAGTAGGAAGATAAATGCTCTCATTCGTCTTCCTACTATCCAATAGTGCGGAGGTATTAAGTTGAAATTTAATTCTGATGACCGGCTGAGCCAGGAGAGCATTTGGTAACCTTCTTCTTTTGCTTCCTAGAAAATATGTGAACCACCAAACCCTGAGGCAGGTCTTCGAAACGACGGCCATCGTAGGTCGGGGTTTGAGGAGTAGGAAGGATCCGCACCGAGATAGCAGTGACGAACACCGTAAAAGCTAAGTAAAATACTTTGGGTGTGAGTTTATGCAACTCAAGTGAGACTGAATAGTAACTTTAACTAGAACTGTTTAAACACAGAGGTTTTTCGGCCAATGATAAAGAAGTCCAGCCCCCCGAAGTAAAACAAAACAATATTTACTGGGGGCTTCTTGAGACCTTTCCTCTATATAAATATGTAGACCTTTTTGAGAGATTAAAACCTGTGTCAATAATTTTGATACCTAGTATTTTGAATCTCCCTATTTTTCCTAGATATTAGTTACATTCATAGGGAGATAACCTCTATCCGTTTATAGCTCTGAACATATTGTCGTATGCACAGATGCATTGAGTTTATGGGCCCTTATACCATATAAATAAGCCTAAACCTAATAGCCCCAGTTTACAAAGAACATAGACATCAAAACTGAGATGTCCATTCTAGTGGTATTTTTTTAAAAAGATCTGCTAATGTAGAGGCTGTTCTAAAATACCTGCAGAATGCATATGAATTTGGTGGCATATGCAACAGGAGCAGCCATTTTAGAAATCTACACATTGGAAAATTAACAGAGAAAACTCATCAGCTTATGTACATGTTTAAGTGCTGACACACATGTCATCCATTTTGCAAATATATATGTGTGAATGCTGCTAATTAAATACAGAACCTACAATCTTTATTTATTGTCAGTTTCAAGGGGGAAGTAAGCGCACTAATATTAACATTCCTATGGGCGTCAACACAGTTAGCGTGTGCTCATTTATTTTGAGCTAAAAATGGTAGCATGCCTTTGCAAACAGGTCATACAGTTTTTAGCTCATACACATGCATTCTGATTATGAAATGGAAAATACACATGTAGAGTTCTGACCTGCCCAGGCCACAACTAAACCTCACAATTTCTACATATTATGAACACATGGATGTCATTTCTGCATGTAAATGCTGGAATTGCCATGTGGAAATTACAAATAGGGCTTCTTAAATAACCTCCAAAATATATAATTTATTTCCACTTGCCATTTTGTCCTTAAGATCAACAAGCTGCCAAAAGTAAGATCTTTTATTTTGAGGCAAAGCAGGTTTAGAGGACAATGTTGAAACATTTTACACAAATAAACTCAAGTTTTTCCAATTAAAAATTCTATCCCCCTCCCCCCACTCAGTGTGAGTAAAGGGGCAGTCAGGCAAGGAGTATGAAGGTATAAACCAGGGATGGGTAACCTCGGTCCTCGTTGACCGCAACCTAGTTGGGTTTTCAGGATTTACCCAATTAATATGCATGAGATCTATTTGCATACAATGGAGGCAGTGCATGCAAATAGATCTCATGCATAATTCATTGGGGACATCCTGAAAATCCTACTAGGTTGTGGCCCTTGAGGACCAAGGTTGCCCACCTCTGGTATAAGTGGAGACTCTTCAAAGTTGCATGTGCGCTTTCCAGAAAGCGCTTTTCACCTGCTCCCAGTGAAGCCTATTGAGGTAAAATAATAGCCTGAACTACTACTCAAAATCTTTGTGAAGATAATATGGATGTATTTCAAGCAACTGATGAAAGCAAAAAAAAGTTTTTCATACTAGTTGATTTTATCTGTATCTCAAAAGATAATTTAGAATCAAGAAACACGGGCAAAACTTTTGGATTTCTCTTCTATGTCAAGTATTTCCCCAGAATGTAGTAAAATCTTGCTTATTTAACTTCAAAAAGTTGTTATACATCCACTCATCCACTCAGTTGAATAACATACTGGGCAAACCCATTCATTTCTTCAAAATTCACATATATGCACATTTATGCATGTAAATAGCAGCTGAATGCTTAGAGGGCAATTCTACTAAGCCACGCTGTAGGCGTGCTAGTTTTTTTAGCACATGCTAACACTAGAGACACCCATACATTCCTAGAGGTGTCTCTAGCATTAGCGTATGCTAAAAACACTAGCGTCAAAAATCTGAGTGCTAAACTAGTATTCTATAAATGGCAAATTTGCATGCCAAATCCAATACAGAATACTAGTGTAAGTTGGCAGTTATGTGCCAATTCTTAGGTACATCCAGTTAAGAACAAAAAGAATGTAAGTGTTGCCATACTGGCATAGATCGAAGGTCCATCAAGCCCAAAATCCTGTTTTCAACAATGGTCAATCCAGGTTGCAAGTACCTGACAAGATCCCAAAACAGTACAATACATTTTATGCTGCTTATCCTAGAAATAAACAATGTTTTTCCCCAAGTTCATTTTAATAATGGCTTATGGACTTTTCTTTTAGGAAGTTATCCAAACCTTTTTTAATTGCCTAAATGTAGCATCCTATGTGTAACTGACAGTACTCTATAATCTGTATGATACACTTAGGACTAGATTCAGTAAATGGCAACAAATATTGGGCACCAGAGATCATCTGCATCTAATGGTATTCTATAAAGGGCGCTCCAGATTGAGAGTCCTTTATAGAATAGCATGTAACTCCAATTCCTATGCCCACATTTGAGCACCAGAACTTACGCCTGCGGAAACCAGATGTAATTCCTGGAGCCCAATTTAGGCATGCATCCCTGCTATTCTGAAATACTGCACACAAATTTTCAGAACACCCCTGACCCACCCATGCTCACACCCCCTTTTGGGTTGCACACTATTGCATTTGGGCTCGCAATGTTATTGAATAGCACATAGCAAGATACACACACAAATCCCAAATAATGCCAATTAACATCAATAATTGATTATTAGCTCCAAATTATTGCCTTTCATTGGCTCCTCAACCAAGTTGAGCGCACACATCATGATTATGCCCAAATTTTGGCACCCAATTTTGGGCACTATCTCCTGGATTCTATATAGTGGGGCTAGCGTTCTACACTGAAATCCATGCATATTTTATAACAACATGCATAATTTAATTGGCTTAAGCCAATCTGCATTTTAACTGCATTTAACAAGCAATAATCAGCACTATTGGCAATAATTAGAATTTATGTGTGTTTTAAAATGGCATACCCTACCGATCCAGCTTAAATGCCTGATCTCTGCAACACAACAAAACTAAATTATGTAATGGACATAACACAACTCTTCCGTTGTACGATTCCCTAATGTGGCTGTGCCACACGAACTTTACATTACCACAACATTACTTTGTATTTGTTCACACCGGAGTCAGCAAACGCCTCTCCGGTACTATGTAAGCCACGTTGAGCCTACAAATAGGTGGGAAAATGTGGGATACAAATGTAACAAATAAAATAAAAATAAACTTGCTAAGCATATTCTGTAATGAATAACATCTAATTTTAATTTGTGGGCATTCCAAAATTTATGCGCACTGTTATAGAATACTAGTAAAAAAGGCCCGTTTCTGACACATATGAAACAGGCGCTAGCAAGGTTTTCCTCGGAGTGTGTATGTTTGTGTGTGTGAGAGATGGAGTGTGTGTGTCATAGAGAGAATAAGAGAGAGACAGAGACAACGTGTGTGTGTGTGTTTGTGTGGGAGAGTGTGTGAGAGACAGAGTGTCTGTGTGTGTGAGACTGTGTGTATGTGACAGAGAGACAGAGTGTGATAGACAGGGAGTGTGTCACAGAGAGTGTATGTGAGAGACAGTGAGTGAGTGAGTGTGAGCCCCCACCCCCCTCTCGCAGGGCCCCCCTCCCCACCCCCCTCTTGCAGGGCCCCCTCCCCACCTCCCTCTCCCCTGCCCCGCTTCCAGCCATCCATGTCCAGCGACCCTCCTCTCCCCCTGCCCCCCCTGCAGCTACCCATGTCCAGCGGCCCTCCCCTCCACCCCCTCCAGCTACTCATGTCCAGTGACCCTCCCGCCACCCCCCCGGCGCATCACCCAATCCCCCCCCCCCCCAGCACATCAAACACCCCCCAAGCACATCAAACACCCCCTCTCCCCACCCGAAGCACATCAACACCCCCTCTGGCACATCAAACCCCATCGCCACCCACAGATGCCAGTAGTAACACTGTCATCATTCGCAAATACCCGAGTCTTACAACGCAGTCTCTGCAGCCGCTCCTCCTCTCGCCTCCACATCACTGCCCCTGGAGTAAGAGCACAGAGGAGCGCAGTGACGTGACAGGCGAGAGGAGGAGCGGCTGCAGAGACTGCGTTGTATGACTCGGGCATTTGCGAATGATTTGGGCTGGGTTTAAAAACATTTATCGCTTCTTTTCTTTTTGTAGCGGCTGCTGCTGCTCAACAGGAGAAGCAGCAGCGGCTGGACAGCGTTACTACTGGCATCTGCGGGTGGCGATGGGGTTTGATGCGCCGGGGGAGGTGTTGATGTGCTTCGGTGGGGGAAGGGGGTGTTTGATGTGCTTGGGGGGGAGGGGGTGTTTGATGTGTCGGGGGGGACTGGGTGATGCGCCGAGGGGGGGGGGTTTCTGTGGTGCCGTGCTTGTAGTTTTTTGATGCACCGCTCCCTGCCACTTGCTCTGAAGTGGCAGGGAGCGGCGCACTGACAGCTGATCTGCGTGTTTCCCTACTCCTCCCCCTGCCTGGGAATCAGCTGTTAGTGATGTCATCCTGGCTACAGAGCCTAGCTCAGCAACTCCAGGAGCCATGGACACAGACAGTCCCACATTAGAATGTTGGTGGTGAGAATTATTATATAGGATGGCTCTCCGTGCCTAAATCTATGCACCGGTATTTATGCCACATTTTCCTTACTGTAAATGGATGCACACACTTCTAGGCACTGGGATATCAACTAAGTGTATTCTACATATAGTGCCTAAATCTAGATGCTGCTTATAGGATATGCTTAAACAGAAATTTCTTCTGCGTAGATTTTTCATAAAAACCAGTCGCAACAAGGGTGACAAAAGAAAGGGCTGCAGACGATGATATCACAATTACCACCTTTATTGATCATCCAAGACTCGACACGAGTCGTGTTTTGGCCAAAAAGGCCTTCCTCAGGAGTCTTACGTAGGATGTGTGTTAATATGTATCTGAGCCCAATTCCAAATAGAATGATTGATAAAGTCTTGCTACTGAAATTGAAAACAAGCTGCTTGAGATCGCTGTAATTCTTCCGTTGCCTTGCCATAGATTTTTCAGAAGCCATATACAGAATCTAGCCCTATATATAGAACCTGGGGATTAGTGATATGTCTAAAGCCTGCCTATGTCCCTCTCATGTGAATGCTAGAACACTTAGGTGCCAATTTACAGAATATTGCTTAAGTATAGTTACGTGTGTACCCCCGTTTTGGTACATAACTGCTATTGTAGCACAGAAGTGACTGAATTGGGCTTAACTTTTGGCACATTATCCAGCTTATTTTTGAAGGAGATCGCCAGCCATCTTCTGACACAAATTGGGAGATGGCTGGCCATCTCCTGAAGCCGGCCAAATCGATATAATGAAAAGCCGATTTTGGCCGTCTTCAACTGCGTTCCTTCGCAGGGCCGGCAAAACTTCAAGGGGGCATGTCGGCACGGTAGCGAAGGCAGGACAGGGGCGGGACGGGGGCCTGTGTTGATATGGCCGGCTTCGCCCGATAATGGAAAGAGAAAGCCAGCCTTGATGAGCATTTCCAAGTCCCAAAATACTGACCAGATGACCACCGGAGGGAATCGGGGATCACCTCCCCTGACTCCCCCAGTGGTCACCAACCCCCTCCCACCCTCAAAAAAACAACTTTAAAAACTTTTTTTGCCAGCCTCTATGCTAGCCTCAAATGTCATACTCAGGTCCATCGCAGCAGTATACAGGTCCTTGGAGCAGTTTTAGTGGGTGCAGTGGACTTCAGGCAGGCAGACCAAGGCCCATCCCCCCCTACCTGTTACACTTGTGGTGGAAAATGGGAGCCCTTCAAAACCCACCCAAAACCCACTGTACCCACATGTAGGTGCCCCCCTTCACCCTTAGGGCTATGGTAGTGATGTATAGTTGTGGGGAGTGGGTTTTGGGGGGGCTCAGCACCCAAGGTAAGGGAGCTATCCACCTGGGAGCTATTTAAAATTTTTTTTTTAACTTTTTAGAAGTGCCCCCTAGGGTGCCCGGTTGGTGTGCTGGCATGTGAGGGGGACCAGTGCACTACGAATCCTGGCCCCTCCCATGACCAAATGCCTTGGATTTGGCCGGGTTTGAGATGGCCAGTTTTGGTTTCCATTATGGGCAAAAACTGAGGCCGGCCATCTCAAACCCGGCCATCTCTGACATTTGGGCGGCCCCAACCGTATTATCGAAAAAAAAGATAACCAGCCATCTTTTTCGAAAATACGGTTGGCTCCGCCCACTTGCAGAGCCGGCCATGGAGATGGCCGGCGCCGTTCGAAAATGCCCCTCCACATAGAATGAGGGGGATTAACATGTTTCTATAATTAAAAACCATATAAAGCTTAGCATATAACTGCAAGAAGGGCGATCATAGAGGAGGGTCATGGGCGAAGCATAGGTAGGAATATCATTTACATGCTTAGATTACAGAAAACTGTAATTTATGTAAGTAAATCTCGAATTTAGATGCTCACATTTATGCCACAGACCTGGTGTAAGTGCATATGCATATGAGCTGCTACTGAAAAAGGTGTGAGCACATATAAATAAAAAAATATGCCTACATGTAGGCATGCCAATGTTGGATTATGCATGCAGAAAAGTAAGCACTTAACTTTTGGTGACCTGTTACAGAATTGCTTTCCTAATGTCAAAAGAGAGGGTGAGGAAACCCTAACTTTACATGGGAAAAATTAAAAAGTAAATTACAAAACTAACAGCTGGGAAAAACCTAAGGTATCCCACAAAACTACACTTGCCCATACATATTGCCACCAAATATGTATGGTGGTACTATGCATGTACCACACCACATATAAAAACAGTGTCTGAAAAAAGAAAAATGAGTATGTAAAAAGGGATATGTTACTATCCAGCTTATTTTCAAAACAGATCGCCGGCCATCTTCTGACACAAATCGGGAGATGGCCGGCCATCTCCTGAACCCGGCCAAATCGATATAATCAAAAGCCGAGGCATTTCGGCAGGGTAGCAAAGGCGGGACGGGGGCGGGACAGGGCGTGGTTACGAGATGGCCGGCTTCGCCCGATAATGGAAAAAAGATGGCAGGCTCTGACAAACATTTCACCGGCTTCACTTGGTCCATTTATTTTTAGGACCAAGTGTCAAAAAGTGCCCCAACTGACCAGATGACCACCGGAGGGAATCGGGGATCACCTTCCCTTACTCCTCCAGTGGTCACCAACCCCCTCCCACCCAAAAGAAAAATTTTTTTTGCCAGACTCAAATGTCATACCCAGCTCCCTGACAGCAGTATGCAGGTCCCTGGAGCAGTTTTTTGTGGGTGCAGTGCACTTCAGGCAGGTGGACCAAGGCCCATTCCCCCCCTACCTGTTATACTTGTGGTGGTAAATGTAGAGCCCTCCAAAACCCACCAAACCCACTGTACCCACATGTAGGTGCCCCCCTTCATCCCTTAGGGCTATGGTAGTGGTGTAGAGTTGTGGGGAGTGGGTTTTGGGGGGGATTTGGGGGGCTCAGCACCCAAGGTAAGGGAGCTATGCACCTGGGAGTAATTTTTGAAGTCCACTGCAGTGCCCCCTAGGCTGCCCGGTTGGTGTCCTGGCATGTCAGGGGGTCCAGTGCACTACAAATGCTGGCTCCTCCCAAGACCAAAAGGCTTGCATTTCGCCGGGTTTGAGATGGCCTGGCCTGGTTTCCATTATGGCTGAAAACCGAAGCTGGCCATCTCTAAATCCAGCGACCCCTAAACCCGGCGATGTCAACATTTGACCTAAATGTTGAGATTTGGCCGGCGCCAACCGTATTATCGAAAGAAAAATGGCTGGCCATCTTTTTCGATAATACGGTTAGCGCCGCCCCTTTACGGCGCCGGCCATAAAGATGGCTGGCCATCTATTTGGCCGGCACCATTCGATTATGCCCCTCCACATTACAATGCTATGCATAGAAAGGTGTGTAAGAACAACACTAAAAAAAAACATGGGTATACTAAAATTCTATTGTTTAAACTTTGGGCAAACATTACACCTGCTCATAGCCAAAGTGCCATAAACTCAAGGACACCGGCTAGAGGCTGGCAAATCACACAGGCTGGACACAGGACTAGGGAAGAACCAAAAACAAGGCTTGACTCTGGCAGGAATCAGGAACAGAGCTTGGCTGGAGCAGTAACCAGGAACAGGGCTTGGATGGAGCAGGGACCAGGAACAGGGCTTGGTTGGAGCAGGGACCAGGAACCAGGAACAGGGCTCTCAGGAACAAGGCTTTCAGGAACAAGGGTGGCTTGCAAGAACAAGGCTCACAGGAACAAGACTCACAGGAACAAGGCTTTCTGATCAAGGCTAGTTTGTTGCGAAGGCCGTGCATCAAAGTCCCAAGGTTCATTAAAAAGGCCCTCCCTAATGATGTAACAACCTCTGTGCCCAGGAATGAGACTTGGAATGCACTGAGGAACACAGCAGGACACAAGAGCGAGGCTACAATACTAGGATATCAGACTCAGGCTTGGACAGACTGGAGTGAAGCTTAGATGCAGGAACATCAGAGTGAGGCTTGGATGATCTCTGGAATAAGGCTTGAGAAACAGGGGAACAGGTAACAGTAGAATCAATGCAGGAAGAAGACAGTCCAAAGAAGCCATAGTGCCTGACCACCGGAAGGAAAGGTGAGTCTGGACACGGGGCATGGCCGCAGCTGTGACACAGAGATTATCAATAGTCATTAATGCAATTTAATTAGGCTTCCCAGAAGCATAAGCATCACAGTACACCCATTAATTTACCAATATGGGTAAAACAATTTGGGATGCACTCTTATAATATCAATGCAAACTTGTATACCTAAAAAAAGGTATACTTACTGTGCACCGCCTTGAGTAAATCCTTCAAAAAGGCAGTAAATAAATCCTAATAAATAAATAAAATAGAGAAGGAGGTATTAGCCAACCTAAAACATATTTTGAAAAAAAAAAGGCAGAAGGCTAAAAAATGGGGCAAAGCTAGGAACAACTTAAGCCAGTGCTTCAAAGCAAACAAACAGGATCCTAGATACAGTATATGTTAAAATACAGATGCAGCTCTGTTATTAAAAGCAAAACACCAACCTTCAAAATCAATAATCCAGCTAATAAAAAACATTAGGAACCATCTCATTTCTACTTAACTGCAGATTTACAGCGTGTCCTTAACAGCAACACACTGCTGTGAGAATATTGCACAACTTTAAAGTCAGGATTTACGATGATGAGGGTCTGATTGACAGCTCAACAGGCTCAAGTTAAAAATATGTCAATAAAAGCCAAAATTAGCTTCAAAGACCCAATTTTAAATGGCTTTAAAAGTCAGTTACTTCAGATGTGTTGCACCAAGTCAATGATTGTGATTGGCTATTGTTAACCATGTGACGATTTCGAGAAACTATGCTAACGCCATGTTTTTTGCTTATAGCGCAAGAAGTGATGAGATGGTATATCTTAATCCCTGATGTAGATACAACAAAACACAAATTCAAAGCTGGACTGAAGAAAGATTCAAATGGAAGATTGTTTCTTAAGAAACGCTTATAGTCTACTATAGTGATAATTGTCCCGGCAACTATTTACTTAAATAAGATGCAGTAGCAAGATCAATAACATTTCCAAATACTTTCATGAATTTTTAAAAATTTTCCAAAATACTTCCAAACATTTTCATATCATTAATATAAGGTTCATCAGAGTTCACAGCATCAACATCACTATCCAAACCTTCAAAGCAACGATGTGCAAATCTTTATTGATCCATCCTTTTAGCTTTTTATTTTAACTTTTTAGTTAGCTTTTTGTTAAATTTTCTTAAAAACAGTCCAAAACTATTTTAGTGCGATTAACACTACTTAACTTGCAGAGGTTTTCAACACTGTGAAAACCTCCACCGACTTGGCTAAGTTTCGTAACCTCCGTAGGGAAGAGATTCAATTCTAAATGACATTCATAATTTCTCACATATAGAGTTATCAATAGAAATCAAACAAAATAAAACATGGAAAAGAAAATAAGATGATACCTTTTTTATTGGACATAACTTAATACATTTCTTGATTAGCTTTCGAAGGTTGCCCTTCTTCGTCAGATCGGAAATAAGCAAATGTGCTAGCTGACAGTGTATATAAGTGAAAACATTCAAGCATTACTATGACAGTCTGACAGGGTGGGAGGATGGGGGTGGGTCGGAGGTATGCATGGGGACATCAAAGCATATCATTGATATTCTAACAGGATGGGTGTGGATAGGTGAGGGGTGGGGTGATCAACAGAGACATACAGCTTTATGGTTTATAATGGGCTAGGAACCCCAGGTCCTTGTTAAGTCCTTTCTGTTGGGTGTTAAAATATTCAATCATTCTGACTTCGAAGGTCTTACGTTCTTGTATGGTTTTAAAGTTACCTTTCAGTATTCTCACTGTGAAATCACTGGTACAGTGTCCTGGTTCTGTGAAGTGCTGTCCCACTGTGGTGGGGGCCCTACTGGCTGTATTGTTCATGTGATGTCTATGTAAATTGAATCTTGTCTTAAGCATCTGGCCTGTTTCTCCAAAATAGCATCCTTCGTTACATTTTTTACACTGAATGATATATACCACATTGGAAGATGAGCAAGTGAAAGATCCCTTTATGTTGAATATCTTTCCTTTGTGGATGACTTTGGGGTCCTGTGAAATATTTTGGCATAGTTTGCAACTGGATAAATTACAGGGACGTGTGCCCTTCTGTTCCTTTTCAGTCTGTGATGGAAGTTTACTTCTGATTAGCTTGTGTTTTAAGTTGGGTGGTTGTCGGAAGGCCAGTACTGGTGGGGATGGGAATATCTCTTAGAAGGGCACACGTCCCTGCTTTGATGTCCCCATGCATACCTCCGACCCACCCCCATCCTCCCACCCTGTCAGACTGTCATAGTAATGCTTGAATGTTTTCACTTATATACACTGTCAGCTAGCACATTTGCTTATTTCCGATCTGACGAAGAAGGGCAACCTTCGAAAGCTAATCAAGAAATGTATTAAGTTATGTCCAATAAAAAAAGGTATCATCTTATTTTCTTTTCCATGTTTTATTTTGTTTGATTTCTATTGATAACCTTAAGAGTGGATTAACACGGCTACCACACTCCTTCACATATAGAGAAAATGGCGGTAGTCCGCAGGTAAGAGGGGTGTAGGGAGGGCGAATAGCAGTCCACTGGACCACCAGGGCATGTGAAGCTGGCGGTCCCACTGGATAACCAGGGCATTTTAGTTCATGTAGGCATGTGGAGGTGTGGAAGGGGAAGCAAGCGGTCCCACTGGACCACCAGGGATTTTGCGTTTTGGGGGTTGAGGGCTAGGAGATCCATGGACCTCCAGGCCTTGTGTTTGGGGGTGTGAGCTTAGGTTTCACAGATCTGGGAGAAAAGGACCTGTCAAACATCTTCATTGGTCTCCCCCATACCTCCCTTGCTGACAAACCCTTGTTTGTCGCGCTGCCCACTGATCAATAAGCAGGAATACAGGAGACCATCATTTGCATGCATTTGCATGCAAATAGCAATTGTAGCTGGCGACTGTAGCTGGTGACTTTTTCTTTAGGAAGCCGTCCAAACCTTTTTTAAACTCCGCTAAGCTAACCTCCTTTACCACATTCACTGGCAATGAATTCCAAAGTTTAATTAAACGTTGAGTGAAGAAAAATTTTCTCCGATTCATTTTAAATGTACTACTTATAGCTTCATTGCATGCCCCCTAGTCCTAGTACTTTTGGAAAGCATAAACAGACGCTTCACATCTACCAGTTCCACTCCACTCATTATTTTATAGACCTCTATCATATCTCCCCTCAGCCGCCTTTTCTCCAAGCTGAAGAGCCCTAGCCACTTTATCCTTTCCTCATAGGGAAGTTGTCCCATCCCCTTTATTATTTTCATCGCCCTTCTCTGCACCTTTTTTAATTCCACTATATCTTTTTTGAGATGCGGCGACCAGAATTGAACACAATATTCGAGGTGCGGTCACACCATGGAGCGATACAAAGGTGTGGAACGGGTAGCATTTCAGAAAATGCTGCTACCCTAGAGGTTCTGGATTTGAGCTTTCTACCTAAGAGCCTAAATTTGGCATCCAGGACCATAGGCGCCCGGTATAAGAGGCTGGGGGAGGCTAAGCCTCCCCAGCCCAACCGCTGCCCCCACCCCGCGAGCTGCAGACTTCCCCGTCTGCCCTCAGCTGCCATTTTCTGCCTTCTTCCAGCCCCACCGATCCCCCGACCCCCGCTCCTCCCATCGCCATCGTCAATCATCTGACGTCTGCCCGATGGCCCTCATTCCCGTCCTGCCCTCGCCTACCTTAAAATAGTGTAATCCTCCTCGAGCGGGCAGCGCAGGCATTGCAAGCAGCAGCAGGCTCCAGCGTTTTCTCGCATGGCTCCGCCCTTGCGGAAATACGTCAGAAGAGGGCAGAGCCATGCAAGGGAATGCTGGAGCCTGCTGCTGCTTGCAATGCCGGCGCCGCCCGCTCGAGGAGAAATACACTATTTTAAGGTAGGGCGAGGGCAGGATGGGAACGAGGGCCATCGGGCAGATGTCAGATGATTGACGATGGCGACGGGGGGAGCGGGGGTCGGGGGATCGGTGGGGGGGCTGGAAGAAGGCAGGAAATGGCTGGCAGAAGGGAGATGGGCTGCTGGATGGAGGGGAGGGCAGGGGGGAGAGGAGGGTTGCTGGACATAGGAGGGTGGCGGGGAGGACAGGGGAGAGGAGGGTTGCTGGACATGGGTGGATGGAGAGGAGAGGAGGGGAGAGGAGGGTTGCTGGTGCTGGACATGGGTGAATGGAGGGGAGGGGAGAGGAGGGTTGATGGACATGGGTGGATGGAGGGGAGAGGAGGGTTGCTGGACATGGGTGGATGGAGGGGAGGGAAGAGTGAGGAAGGAGATGAGACGAGGGAAAAGGAAGAGAGAAAAACTGCACATGGAGGAAGACAATAGGCAGAAGCTGAGGACCAGAAATGAAGAAGAAAGGAGGAAAGGAAAGAAATAAATGGAAAGGAAGCCCTGGAAATGGAGTTAAGAGGACAGATAGCAGCAGAATCGGATACTGGGTCAGCATGATCAGAAAAACAAGGTCACCAGACAACAAAGGTAGAAAAGATCATTTTATTTTCATTATAGTGTTTGGAATATGTCCACTTTGAGAATCAGGTGCTCAACATTAAATGTTTATATTTATTTATTTACTTATGTATGGCATTTTATCCCACATTAAACATGAATTAGGATGTTTTGTGGCTCTACATGAGAACTGTGATATTATGATCCTTGTTTCATATTGTTGATGGTCTGCATTTACCGTATGGGTGGTATATTGGTGTATTAGTTTCTGCCCAGTGTAATATGTATGGTACAGTAAGGTTCTGAGTGTGTTTTTGCACAAAGTTGTGCATAGTGTTTTGTAGTTACGATTGTGGTTAGTATATGCTTTGAGCAACCACTTTATTCTTTGATATATGATAAATATCTAATATCTAAATTTAATAAAAGGTATTAATTGTGACTTTTATTTTTATTTATTTATTTTTTCTGTGTGTTATCAGACAATTATGGATTTAAGCTCTTCTCTTACTCCCCCAGTGGTCACTAACCCCCTCCCACCCTCAGAAAACATCTTTAAAAATATTTTTTGCCAGCCTCAGATGTCATACTCAGGTCCATCACAGCAGTATGCATGTCCCTGGAGCAGTTTTAGTGCGTGCAGTGCACTTCAGGCAGGCGGACCCAGGCCCATCCCCCTCCCTACCTGTTACGTTTGTGGAGGAAACAGCGAGCCCTCCAAAACCCACCACAAACCCACTGTACCCACATCTAGGTGCCCCCCTTCACCTGTAAGGGCTATGGTAGTGGTGTACAGTTGGGGGTAGTGGGTTTTAGGGGGGGATTGGGGGGCTCAGCACACAAGGTAAGGGAGCTATATTCCTGGCAGCATTTTATGAAGTCTATTGTAGTGCCCCCTAGGGTGCCTGGTTGGTGTCCTGGCATGTCAGGAGAACCAGTGCACTAGAAATGCTGGCTCCTCCCATGTCCAAAGGGCTTGCATTTGGTCGTTTCTGAGGTGGGCGTCCTTGGTTTCCATTATTGCCAAAAATCAGAAACGACCAAGTCTAGGGACGACCATCTCTAAGGCCAACCTAAATGTCAAGATTTGGGCGTCCCTGACCGTATTATCGAAATGAAAGATTCCCCGCCCCTCCATAGGGACGTTTTGTGAGGACATCCTCAACAAAACTTGGGCGTCCCTTTCGATTATGCCCCTCCACGACAACTAGTTAATAATACTTGCTTTTCTCTCTCTCTCTCTCTCTCTCTCTCTCTTTTTATTCCCCCCTTAATACTAAACTAGATCCTGCTTGTTTTTCCCTCTCTCTCTCTCTCTTTTTATTCCCCCTTAATACAAAGTGTGTCCAAATTTCAAGGGAGTATACCAAGCGTGTGTGCAGGGCAGAACTTGGGCATTACTAAGACTTAGATGTTTTTCAGCTATAATGGAACAAAACAAAACCGTCCAGAACTAAAACAGACGTTTTGAGCTAGACCTGTTTTTATAATGAATAAGGCATAAAAAGATGTGATAAATAATCAGATGACCACTGGAGGGAATCAGGAATGACCTCCCCTTATTCCCCAAGTGGTCACAAACCCCCTCCCACTCCCCAAAAATGTGATGAAAAACATTACTTGCCAGCCTCTGTGCCATCCTCAGATGTTATACTCAGATCCATCAGAATAGCATGCAAGTCCCTGGAGTAGTCTAGTAGTGAGTGCAGTCCACTGCAGACAGGTGGACCCAGGCTCCTACCTCCCCCTACCTCTTACACTTGTGGAGGAAACTGTGAGTACTACAAAACTCACCAGAAACCCACTGTACCCACATATAGGTGCCCCCTTCACCCATAAGAGCTATGGTAGTGGTGTATAGTTGGGGGTAGTGGGTTGGGTGAGTCGTGGGGGGCTCAGAAGACAAAGTAAGGGCGCAATGGTGAGATATGTACCTGGGAGTATTTTACAAAGTCCACTGCAGTGCCCCCTAGGGTGCCCTATTGCTTTCCTGGGATGTCTACTAAAAATGCTGGCTCCTCCTACATCCAAATGGCTTGATTTTGTTCGCTTTGCACTTGGACGTTTTTTGTTTTAAAATGGACCAAAAAAACAAAACGTCCAAATCACAAAACCTTCTATTTTTGAAAACAAAAGATAGACGTTTTCTTTTTTGAAAATGACCTTCTTTACTATTCAGATTTTGGACATTTTTTGCAAAACATCCAAAGTCGAACTTAGACATCATATCGAAAATGCCCCTCCATGGCACTTATTTTCAAAGCATGTGGATGTTTCCAAATGCCCAAATGGATGTCCATGTGCTTGAAACGTCCAAATCCTGATTTTGCAAAGGCAGAAAAGGGACGAACAACACTGCATTATGTCCATATAACAAGGGGTTGTGTTATGGGCGGGACGAGGGAGGGATCAAAATCAGGACGTCCAACAGCGATTACCGAATGGGAAGAAACGTCCCAGTCTAAAAAGAAGGATATCCTAGTTAAACTGTTTTGATCACATCCAGGGTACAAAAAGGTGCTCTACTTGACTTGCTGACCACTGGAAGGAATAAGACATGACTCCTCCTTAATACCCCAGTGGTTGTTGACCCCTGCCTCTCCCCTGAAAGTGAAACTGAAAAGGGATACCAGGCTCTATGACAGCTTCAGGTATTATGGCCATTCATAACAAGCAGAAGGCAAGTCTGAGGAGTAGACTACTTTTTAGTGGAAATGGGCATTTTGTGGCACACATTTATTATTTTTAAAAAAGTTGAAGTGAGATTTGAACCTGTATCTGTTGGTTTATAGACCATGGCATGAGCCACTTGGATGCCCATCTGCTCTGCATAGATATCTATGAGGCCATTTTCTAAGAATGCTGTCATACAGATGTCCAAGTCTCTTGTTTTTCACTGTTCATAATTTGTGTTGGAATGTATTGTATTTTGCATGCATTGCCTGTCACCTATTATTTCTCTGTGATTACTCTGTGACCTCTGATGTGAATTACTTAGAGAGGTCACATAGCTATGCAACTTCCTGTGGGGGATAGATGCAGCACATGCAGCACATGGAGCTCATGTTCTCTCCTAACCTGAGAGGATCTATGGTGGTGTGAGCATCCATTACCATCTAAGCACATGGAAGGAGCTGATAATACAAATGTATAGTAATATGTATATATAAGCCTGTCTGATTATAATCTAACTACAAACTGTGAGTAAATAGATGTTTTGTTACTTCAACTTTAAAGTGACTCAGCAGTGAATTATTCAGGGGTGAATGAGAGAGAGATGAAGAAAGAAATTAACATTTCTAAAGCTGAAGCTGTGTGTACTAAAATCTGCTAATTATTTACTACAAATAATCCAACAAAAGGGTTATGGGCCCAGGGCCAGGAATTGAAAAAGAAGAGAAATATTACCAGGCAAAAAAAAAAGGCCACATTTTTCTCTTAAGTTTTAAAGGAAAGATTCAGTCTGTCTCTCTCTCCCCCCACACAGCAGACAGAAGGCTAAGAAAATGGCTGAGGGAAGAAATTCACCATTGTTCTATTCTCTCAAGGTGCCTAAATTAACTGAGTTTAATTATCGGCAGTGGGAACTAAGATTCATATGTCTCCTTCGAGCAAAAGGATTAAATATATGCTTAGACCAAGACAGAACAGCTGAAAATATGGCTGAATGGGACAATGCAAACTATTATGTGAAGTGCATGCTTTTGGAAGCTCTCTCAGAGAAACAAGCCATATTAGTGGAGGGAAAAGATACACCAAAGGACATTTTATATAAACTGAGAACTATGTATGCAACTACATATGCAAAGCAGCAACCAATTTGGTTGGCAGAGTTGAATGAAACCAAATTAAGGGATAAAAGTAAATGTAATGATCACATTATGCATCTTATGTCTTCATTTCAAAAGTTAGAACTTTCTGGAATTCCCATGTGTGATGCATTGAAAAGAGCATTTCTTTTTACCTCACTATCAAAGAAGTTTGATGTTTTTAGGTCTGTAAATGAGGCCATTGAAGGGCAATCTTTTGAACAGGCAACATCAAAACTAAGGCAGGAATGCATAATAAATGATTCTGAGGAGATGTGTTCTCAAAGTCAGTCAGAGAGAAATGAAACAAATTTCTTGGCAAAGAACAGAGGAAGGCGGAGCTATGGGAAAACTCCACCCAAGGGCAAGCTGATTTGCTACTCATGTGGAAAGGAGGGACATGTATCTAAATGGTGTAAGGAAACACAAAACACTCCCTCTAGCTCACCTAAGCCAATGGAACTAAAGAATTTTCAAACCAGGAAATGTGTGAAGGACAAAGATAAACACAAGGGCTTTCTAATGGCAGAAAAATCTTTGACTATGGTAAATAATAATTCAAATGAAAGTACTTGGATTTTGGATTCAGGGAGCACATGCCATTTAACCAATTGTAAAGATTTCTTTCAGGAAATGTGTCCAGAGGAAGGTATTCTTAAAACTGCAAACGCAGGGACTGCTAAGATCCAAGCAAAAGGTATTGGATTCTTAAAATGCAAAGTGTCTAATGAAGTTAAAGAAATTCCTGTAAGTGATGTCTTGTATATTCCCCAAGCAGTTTGCAATATGCTTAGTGTATCTACATTAGATAAGAAGGGATTTGCGATTCATTTTGAAAACAGTAAGTGCACAATCTCTAAAAATGATGAAGTGTATGCTGAAGCTTTTATGCATAATGATGTTTATAAACTGAGCATTTCAGGTGAAGCCTCACATATGGCGCAAGTAAGGAAGAATGATGGTAAATGTAGTCTGGAAATCTGGCACCGCCGCCTGGGACATCGTGATTCTAAGGTGATCCAGGATCTTTACAGTAAGCAACTGGCCACCGGCATTCAGATAAGTGCAGATGCTGGTAAAATGGAGAAATGCATAGACTGTGTTACTCAAAAAGGTGTGAGACCCTCATTTCCTGCATACACAGGAAATAGGAGTAATAAAGTGCTGGACTTAATACACAGTGACTTATGTGGACCGTTTAATATCCCATCATTGGGAAATAACAGATTTGTGCTAATATTCTTGGATGATTTCTCTAGATATTGTGTGGCCTATTTGCTGAAAGAAAAAAATCAAGTCACAGACATGCTGAAGAAATACGTAGCCATGGTGAGCAACAAATTTGAAAGAAAACCAAAGGTTCTTCAGACCGACAATGGTGGTGAGTTCACTTCACAAAGCATGCGCACATTTCTAGAACAAGAAGGCATTCAACATATCACAACAGTAGCTTATACACCAGAGCAAAATTCTGTTGCAGAGAGAAAATTTAGGTCAATTGTGGAAATGACCAGATGTATGCTGTCAGATAGCAATCTCCCTAAAAGACTATGGGGGGAAGCCATTCTCACAGCAGTGTACCTACAAAACAGAATGCCAACTAAAGGCGCTGAGCGCACACCACATGAGACATGGCATGGTAGGAAGCCAAACCTGTCACACATAAGAACATTTGGAAGTACAGCATATGCTCATGTACCAAAGCAAAGAAGGCATAAGCTGGATTCCACAACAGAAAGGGGCATTTTAGTTGGCTATGCTCCAGGACACAAAGGATATAGAATTTTGAATCTGAAAACTGGCATTGTTGGCATAAGACATGTTACATATTTTGATGAAAACAAAAGGGTTGATAAAGGCTGGATTATCCCAGATGAGCCTTATCATCCAGAATATGAAACTAGAACCATAATAGACATGCCAGTGTATATAAATGCCATACCAAGGCAGATGTCTGAAAGCAACTCACCTGTATCTAACGAGGAACAGGCAGAGGAAACAGACACAGAAAGGATCATTGAAGAAGACAGTACAGTTGGAGAAGGGGAATCAATTGGAGAAGGACTCTCAGATTTAGAGGATGCGGAAAGGTCAGACCAACCTGTAGTCAGACGCTCATCCAGGGAAAACAAAGGTGTTCCACCCCCAAGACTGTCTTACCTAACAAAGTCAGCAGAAGCTCAAGAGCCCTTAACATGGGATGAGATTGAGAAAATGCCAGCAGAAGAAGCTGCTGAATGGCATAAAGCTGCACAAGAAGAAATTGATGCATTGGATAAAAATAATACTTGGATTCTTACAAAATTACCTCCTGGCAAGAAAGCTATAGGATGCAAATGGGTATTCAAGTTAAAAAGGAATGCACAAGGAAAAGTGGAAAGGTATAAAGCAAGATTAGTGGCAAAGGGATATCTTCAAAAATATGGAGAAGATTTTGATGAAGTGTTTGCACCTGTAGTGAAACACACGACAATAAGAACACTTCTGAGCATTGCAGTCTCAAAAGGCATGCAAGTCAAACACATTGATGTGAAAACAGCGTTTTTTCATGAAGATATAACTGAAGACTTGTACATGGAACAACCAACAGGTTTCATAAATACAAAACAAAGACAGCTAGTGTGTAAATTAAACAAAGGTCTTTGTGGATTAAAGCAAAGTGCAGAATGTTGGAATGACAAATTGCATGAAATATTGACAAATTTAGGATTTAAGCAAGGTGAAGCAGATAAATGCTTGTACACTAGGTGCACAAATGGACAATATGCATACATTTTAGCTTTTGTTGATGATCTGCTCATTGCAAGCAAAAGTGAGCAAGAGTACAAGGACATTGTAAAATGTTTAAACCTCAATGTTGAGATAAAAGAACTTGGTAATGTGTCATACTATCTTGGTATAGAAATTGAGAAACAAAATGATGGTTCTTATCTTTTAAGCCAGAAGCAGAAAATAAATGAGCTTATTGAAAGTTTAGGTATGCAAGATGCCCAAGTTGTAAGCACTCCCATGATCACTGATTTTCTGAAGGATGAAACAGTAAGAGAACCTTTACCAGATAACATCCAATATAGATCAGCCATAGGTAAGCTTTTATATCTAGCTACCACATACAGGGCTGATATAGCAAATGCAGTAGGAATTTTGAGCAGAAGGGTCAGCTCACCTACCAAATCAGATTGGACTGCAGTTAAAAGGATGGTAAGGTATTTAAAGGGTACCATTGATTGTAAATTAAAGATTTCAGCCAATAGTAATCCAAAACTAATATGTTACTGTGATTCAGATTGGGCAGGGGATCATTCTAATTATAAATCCACAAGTGGATATGTGTTTATGTATGGAAATGTACAAATTTCATGGGCCAGTCATAAACAAAGTATTGTGAGTTTGTCTTCTACAGAAGCTAAATACGTGGCCGTATCGGAAGCGTGCAGAGAACTGATGTGGATTGAAAAACTTTTGCTGGATTTTGGAATAGCTGAAAAGAGACCAATCCAGATAATGGAAGATAATCAGAGCTGCATCAGACTGTCACAGAATGACAAGGTTCAGTCACGCACCAAGCACATCGCAACGAAATACCACAACGTGCGAGAGTTGGCGAAAGAAGGGGTCATCAGTCTACACTATTGTCACACCAGTGAGATGACAGCTGACATCATGACCAAACCGTTACCCAGAGAACATTTTGTGAATCTGCGTATAAAGCTTGGACTTTGTATGAATAAATAATTGCATGACAGTTATGCATGAGAAGGGGTTTGTTGGAATGTATTGTATTTTGCATGCATTGCCTGTCACCTATTATTTCTCTGTGATTACTCTGTGACCTCTGATGTGAATTACTTAGAGAGGTCACATAGCTATGCAACTTCCTGTGGGGGATAGATGCAGCACATGCAGCACATGGAGCACATGGAGCTCATGTTCTCTCCTAACCTGAGAGGATCTATGGTGGTGTGAGCATCCATTACCATCTAAGCACATGGAAGGAGCTGATAATACAAATGTATAGTAATATGTATATATAAGCCTGTCTGATTATAATCTAACTACAAACTGTGAGTAAATAGATGTTTTGTTACTTCAACTTTAAAGTGACTCAGCAGTGAATTATTCAGGGGTGAATGAGAGAGAGATGAAGAAAGAAATTAACATTTCTAAAGCTGAAGCTGTGTGTACTAAAATCTGCTAATTATTTACTACAAATAATCCAACAATTTGGACATTCCCAGTTGTTAATGACTGTTCATTTTGGACATCTCTAGCACATGGATGTCCATCTCAGATTATTTTTGTACGGGAAATCTTACCTTATTCCAGGCTGAAAAATACTTGTGAGTTGGACATCCATTTGGGACATTCTGACATGGACATTTCTATTCTGACTTGGACATCATTTTGAAAATGCCCGTCCACATCTGGAAAAGCTAAGAGAATCTGGTAGTCAGGAAAGCAAAGATGCAAATGTAAGAAAAAAAACAGCCAATAAGGTAAAATAGGGGGACAAGACATTTTTTAGATATGTTAGTGATAGAAAGAAGTATCACTTAACCCTCCATTGCCCCATGTAAGCCGCATTGAGCCTGCCATGAGTGGGAAAGCGTGGGGTACAAATGTAACAACAAAAAAAAGTGGTATTGTTAATCTCAAGATTGATGGGGAGGAATATGTAGAAGCCAATAAGGATAAGACAGAATTGCTTAATATATATTTCTGTTCTGTATTCATAGATGAAGGGTCAGAAGTAGGACCACAGAAGACAAATGCAAATTGGAATGGAAGTTTGGTATTCTCTACATTGCTTTATAGAATAGGATCCTACTAGGCACCCTATTATTACGGGGAAGTTCCAGAATATACGCTTGAATTGGTTGACTTACCACCTAGAAATAGATCCAGTCTCTCACGATCCTACTTGAATCTACACTACCCAGACTGTAATGTATTTATGCCTCCATCTTCACATTTATAGGCACACAATTGTGGAATGCTCTACCCAAATTAGTCAAATGTACCCAGATCTACTTAAAATTCAGAAGATTATTGAAGACTGTAATGTTCAAAAAGGCTTATTCTCCAGGCTCATCATAATTCAAATTAACATATAGTCTAACAAAGATTCAAATTTATTAATTATCTTTTTATCTTTACATATTGTTGTTTCAAATGTTGTTTACTATCTTACTTTTAAACTGTATAATTGTACTTCATGCGCTGTAGCCTTTTCTACAGATTGTGTAAGCCACATTGAGCCTGCAATTGGTCGGAAAATGTGGGATATAAATGTATTAAATAAATAAATTATAGAATTGCACTATAACTGGATGGCACAATTTAGGCACCCGCCTAACGTGGGTTCTGAGTCTATTCTATAAGAACACTTACGCATATTAGTTTTCTAATAGAATATTAGTGTAAGTTGGTATCAATAAACCTACATAAATAAATGTGACACTTAAGTGTGTAACTTACAGTATTCTTTAAATTACATGGTAATTATCAGCCCCACTTATACTCCTCCCCTATCAATGCAAAATCTAAGGCATCTGCATGCATACATTATACAATATCACTGAGCACTCCGCTATCACTTACACATATAAGCGTACATTCACCCACATAAGTGATAGTATTCTTTAAATTTAAGCATCCAAATGACAACTGTAATAGAACAATGAGGTGTATGTGTATAAAGAAGTATAAAAAAGACTCGGCTAAGTTCCTAGAGAACAGGTCCATTAAACAATATTTGCCTGTATAGATTTAGGAGCCTTGCCTCCAGCTTCTAGAAGTTATATGTAGGCCTTCCTAAGTATGTGCTTTCCTGATATTCAAACCTTCTTAACTGAGCAGACAGCCACTGACCAGTTAAATAGCATACTTGCACCTAACTGTGGATATTCAGTGAGAGAATATCTGCCATTAGCAGCTAGCCATTAATCAGCTTTTGGCTGTATTGCCAGTTAGGTGGAGATATATTCAGCACTTAACTGACTATGTTCAGCAATTAAAATAGGCCGCACACATAGTAGGTCTATCTTTAACTGCTAAAAGATTCATAGTTAGCGCTGAATATCAGCTTAACCAGTTAACCTTTTAGCGGTTAAAAAAAACCCTAGATATTCAATGCCAGTCAGCAGAAACAGCCCGGCATTGAATATCCAGGTTTAACGATGGCAGTGGACAGCGAAAGAACTGCATGCTGCCGGCTGACTACTGGGCCCAATGTGTTCAGAATACGGACGCACATTTGATAACCTTCCAAAGATTTTAGGATCTTTTTACCCCTTTGATGTATGCATTACATTGGCTACCACTTGAGTTACGTGTCTTTTTTATGTAATGTTATTTGATTTTTTTAGGTGCCTCAGGGGATGGGGCCTCAGTATTTGAATATTCTTGTGTTGCCTTATCTCTCTCATCATGCATTATGATCCAGTACCTCTCATAATCTGGCATGGCCTTCCACAAAGGAGTTTCATTTGTTGTGAACACAAAGTTCATGTTTTTCAGGAAAGCGGCTCGAAGTTTTGGAATCAGCTCCCTGAGGATTTTAAAGTGCTTAGTGATTACACAGTTTTTTGTCACCTTTTGAAGACTGTTGTTTACCCAACGTTTTTCCCAGGAGCGTAGCCAGACTTCAATTTGGATGGGGGGGGGGGGTCTCAGCCCAAAGTAGGGGGCACATTTTACCCTGTGTCCTCGCTGCTCTCTGCCCCTGCCACAACCCCACATACCTAGGCTTGCGGGGGTCCCCAAGTCTTCCTCCATCACAGTTGGCTGACACATCACCTACTCTGCTTCCCCCCATGGCACGCATGCTTGGTTTTAATGAAACTGAGCATGTGCAAAGCCTCACACATGCTCAATTTCACTAAAACCGAGCATGCAAACGGGGGTGGGGAAGAAGGGCAGGTAGCGCGGCAGTGAACCTCATGGTTTGGGGACTCCCACAAGCCAAACCAGCAGACTTTGGGGAGGCCCAAATCCAATTTGGGGAAGCCTCCCCCCCCCCCCCCCCCCATGCCACTGGTTTTTCCTCTTTGGAGTGATAACGTTGACAGGAGGGGGAAAAGAAGGATAGAGTAACTGTTTATCTTTTGTTGATGCTGTTATAATCCACGCTGTAGTCTCATGGCTGAGTGTAGCAAGATCTACAACTTTGTATTAAATTAAAATTATATGAAGTAAACTTTCCAATTTTGAATCTAACAAGTACTTGCAAGCGAACTGGACCACTGCTGGAGTCAGGGTAGTGGGTTCAATTTACTGTTGGTCTTACCTAGCCTGGTACTTCTGTTGTTTCCAGCAACTGAAAAGTTCAGGGGATAACATTTGCCTTATTCATTTAATATTCTCATTATCCAAATTCTCACATTTCTTTCTAGCTATAGACCATATTGCTTTTGTATTCTGTCTTTTATGGATCTCACATTAAATTCTGTGCAGTAAAGAAAACCAACTTTCTTACCTAAGCAATATCAACAGTGAATAAAGTTTCCTTGGGATCATGTCAGCAACAGTTTATCCTCAACTCATGTTTGCCCCATTGGCATGCACTTGGGGTACTGGATGACAGTAAATGAAAAAAATGGTTTAAACCTGTCAGTTTAAGTTTAGAAGACACTGCAGACATGTCTCTGTTCATCAGTCCATGACAACAGTTTGTCGAGAGGTTTAGAGACTCAGAATAATGGGTCAAATTCACACCCAAGGCTTCAAATATTCAGAAAAATGTGCCACTGTACCCTGTCAAAAATAAAATCCTTTTCAAAAGCCATTTGACAGATGCATCAACCAAATCACTGGAAATATTCCGTTTCATATGAGCTAAAGGAATATTTTTCTGCAATTTAAAAGTAACACATTTAGAGACCCTTTTACTAAGCTGTGTTACATGTGCCTAACTCAGCAAAAAATGGCCAAACACAGGACACACTGAAGTGTCCTGTGTTAGTTTTGTCATCTGCATGCACTAAGCACATAGTTTTTTACAAATATTTTTGGGAGGAGTGGGTGGAGAGTGGGCGTGGAAGTGGTAACCAGTTAGCACATGTACACTGGCATGTGCTAACTGGTTAACACAGGGTTAATGCAGGAGCCCTCATTGCCTCCTAAACAGGAAGCAGTAAAGGTTCCCGTATTATTTTTTTTTAATGGCCGTGCAGAATACTAGCTTAGCGCACGGGCACTTCCACCTGCTGAAACCTGGTGTATACACCAGCGCACACCTAATGGTGGTTGGGTGCATAAATGGCACAATTCTGTAACATCATTTTTAAATTTCAAGGACATCCATGCCCCTCCATGGCCACACCCCCTTTTGAGTTGCACACCATAAAATGTAGGCACGCATGTTTAAGAATAGAGTAGATCTGCATTTAACTCCAAACAAATTCCAATTAGCACCTTGATTAGTACATAAGTACATAAGTAATGCCACACTGGGAAAAGACCAAGGGTCCATCGAGCCCAGCATCCTGTCCACGACAGCAGCCAATCCAGGCCAAGGGCACCTGGCAAGCTTCCCAAACGTACAAATATTCTATACATGTTATTCCTGGAATTGTGGATTTTTCCCAAGTTCACTTAGTAGCGGTTTATGGACTTGTTCTTTAGGAATCCGTCTAACCCCTTTTTAAACTCTGCTAAGCTAACCACCTTCACCACGTTCTCCGGCAACGAATTCCAGAGTTTAATTATGTGTTGGGTGAAGAAAAATTTTCTCCGATTTGTTTTAAATTTATTACACTGTAGTTTCATCGCATGCCCCCTAGTCCTAGTATTTTTGGAAAGCGTGAACAGACGCTTCACATCCACCTGTTCCACTCCACTCATTATTTTATATACCTCTATCATGTCTCCCCTCAGCAGTCTCTTCTCCAAGCTGAAAAGCCCTAGCCTCCTTAGTCTTTCTTCATAGGAAAGTCGTCCCATCTCCACTATCATTTTAGTTAACAGTTTGCATGGATCTGGGATCCGTGCCCAAATTTGGGCGACCTACATAGAATTTGAGGGTCCATGAGTTAGAAACTTTCCCTTGAAATGCCGTTCTAAAAGATTTACAGCTAGAAAAATCATATTATAAGTTTAAAATAGATATTAACATACATTTTTTCCACTGTTGCCTACGATATTAACCAGGCTGCCAAGTGATGGGGGCAGGTCATACCTGAAATCTTTAATAATCTCTGGCCTACTTTCTGTCTGTTATGTTTTTTAATTCCTGGTTTGGTCTACACCGCTCTGAATTTAATGTTGAAGGCAGGGGCAGTGTCCAAGGGCCCAGAGGGCCCCCCCTCTGCCACAGCTGCCACACACTACAGCCCCCAAAGCTTCAGTGGGCCCTCCCCAGTCCCACCTTGAAGGGCCCTGGTGGTCTAGGGGCCTCTGCAGGGGCAGAAAAGAACGACACTTTTTCCTGCCCACTACTGCTATTCTGCCCGGCACCACCATGTTTTAAAAATAGTTGCTGAGACTCGCTATGGCAGTCTTGCGAGACTGTCAAGACCCGCGAGACTACCTCGGGAAGTCTCGGCACCCATTTTGAAAACATGGCAGCACCGGGCACAATAGCGGTAGTGGGCAAGAAAGAGTGGGGTAAGGGCCCACTCAGCTCAGGGTACTGTAGTGTGCATGAGGGGGGGGGGTGGCAGCTGTAGTGGTACGAGGGCTGTAATGTGTGGGAGACGGCGGCGTCAGCGCAGCGGTGGGAGGGCAGCGGGCAGCGGCCAGGGGGGCCGAATGACCTTTACTGCCTGGGGGGCCCACTGTCAGTTCGCCCCTGGTTGAAGGGCAATATAGTAAGTACTAAATACACAAACATGAACATACTAAGAAAGAGCAGGACTGTGAGACCATGTTTTAATGGGGGCAAAGTTTGGACCTCCTCTTTGGGTTCATTCGGGTCAGGTGCCAGCCCTAGTGAGCACCTCTCTCATATAAATGCCTGTGATGTCAAAGGTGGTGTGGTAGCCTCCAGTCTGTAGTCCATCTCTGCTACTCCATCTGCTGTCTATGTGTGACCCAGTTTACAGAACTGTAATCTATTAATAATAATTGGTATTGTTCCATCTTTAACGTGTTCGTTTTCATGCACTCTAGATGCAAAATCTTTATTGTCTGGTTACAAATCCCAAAATCTGCATATAGGTTATTTGAGTTTTAAAATGATAAAGCTTATTATGATCCTGTTAAGACAAAAAAGGTGCTGTATAAATCTAGACTGCAAGAGTTGCTACTATTTTCATAATCAATACTTTTGTATTGTCCAATAGCTAGCATGGCTTTAGTGTTACTCTTGAGATGATATTCCTAAATCATATTTTGACAACAGTAATGTTTCTCTTTTTGTTTCAATCAGTTGCTGCTAATACAGGGGAAAAAATTCCTCCATCACTTGTCCTACCGCTCCCCTGCATAAATACAAAAGGAAATGGCTCCACCTAGTGGTCTTATTGAGCTTTACAGTTCCCTGTTGCCCTGAACAAAAAACTATTCTCTTCATGCTGTACTGTTCAAAAACTGTAACCCAACTGAATCATGCTTAAGCATGCTTAATTCAGCCTGACTTGGGGAAAAAATGAGCTTAATCTAAAACCAAATCTGAAATTAGAAATCAACCATGGAAACATAGGCATAATACAACCTATTACTATAATATGTGGAGCCCAATTTTAAATAGAATGTGAAGATCAGATGGCCAGGCCAGAACATAATCAATTCCTCAGGACGCACACCCTTTTCTACAATATCTGTTGGAATGCACATGTATTGTTTGGCACATGCAGCAGGAGCAGCCATCTTAGAAACATACATGTTGGAAAAATGAATGGCAGTTAACCTGGCAGCATTTCACAACTTCCACATGTTGCTGCCTCGTTTTAAAAACCTGCATAGGGAGGTGCTACCAATTTAGAAGTGAGATTGCAATTGTAACTTGGTTTGATTTTGGAGGAGGACAAACTACATAGGATCAAAGAGAACGACTTCCTTAATCCCTTGTGTAAAACCCTGTCTGAATTACTGTAAAACCAGACATAACATTTTTTTCTCCTAATACACATGTACTCCCTTTGTAAAATGGGGACATATATGTGTAGATTTTAATCCCACACAACCCATGCTTGCTTGAGATCTGGTGTGGACACTGTTTAAGCTGTACGGGAGTCTTCTACCTACATGCCTGCCAGTAGAGGGTGCTGTTTCACTGTCACCTGCCTATCCATAGTGATTGACAACACATCATCCTCTACTGATAAAAAATGTAGTCAGGGGAGACTTGCTCAGCTTAGAGGGAACAGTGGGTGTGGATCTCCATGTGTAAACGGTGGCTTTTTGAAATCTGTGTTTTCACATGTATGCAATCTACACACAGAAATGTCACTATTTACATGTACATATGTTTCTAAAATGCAGGTTGATATTTGGTTCATACTGTATTCAGGACAGCTGGACTAAAACATCCTGTTTCCTAACATTTTAAAAGGGAAAGGGGTTTAAAGATGTAGGTGAGCAGCTTATGAGGAGAAAAATTTACAAAATATTTTTTACTTTATTAAAAGCTTATGAGGGGGCATTTTCGATATGATATGATATCTAGATCCAATTTTGAACATTTTGTTAAAAATGTCCAAGAATCCAGTAGCAAACATGGCCATTTAAAAAATGGCCATGTTTGCTAGATAACCCACTCCCACCCCCCCCCCCCCCCCCCCCCCCCCCCCCCCCAGGGATGTAAAAGAAACAGTACATACTGTAGATAATAAACACAGTTATGCACCCTGGAGTAGAGTCAAAGGGCAAAAGCCATAAATCCAGAGGCTCAGGAACTTATGATCTGATATGATATCCTTACAGGCAAACAGGCCCGGGAAAGGAGGAAGCATAAACAAGCATGAGAATGTGGTCTAGCAGGCGAGGGAAACCAGATAGTTTTGAAAAAAGACCAGATGATCCCGAGTAAGATAACTTGCTGAAGCCTTGTAAATCATTGTTAAATACAAGTGTATAAAAATAGCCATTTCAGTTCAGTATGTTGGAGTGATAGATACAGAAAGCATATATATGCAGTAGTTCTATCCTCCCATGAGAAAATATTAATTGTATCTATACTTGGTAAGTAAATAAATTACTTTTCTCATAAGTGGCAGCCTCAGTCTTTTATCTCTACAAATTGTGGGTAACTGGTATATGAAGATTTGGAGAGGTGGTAAAAAGACCTAAAATATTTAACAATGCCAGCCTCTTTGACAGCTTCAGATGTTGCGGCCATGCCTATTAGAGTAGCAAGCAGGTCCCTGGAGTAGCCTAGCATAGTGGTCAGTGCAGTGCACTATAGAGAAGAGACTGCTACAGAACCCTATGCAGAAACTAAACACTAGCACAGTACGACATGGAAGCTACATGTTAGCAGAATACTGTACTTTGTTCATATGCGCAAAACAAAGACAGACCCTCAACAAAAGTTGACAGCCAAGGTAGGACCACATATCAGTAATAGAGAACTCTAAACTGGAAACCTCAAGAAGTCAAAATGTGTATGTACAGCAATAGTAGAGAAATGGAAACTGAAAATGCAAGCTCTCAGAGATGCACATTTTCCAAAGCTGACGTGTTCTGCCTTTGTGGTCTGAGTATTTTATTTTTCAACTTGCTTTGGTCCCAGTGTCTCTTTTCTGCTCTTCTATGCTTTTTTTTCCTTAAGTCTCTCACTGATGTCTCCTGTCCATTTGATATTTCTTTTCTCCCTATGTCCACCATCCATCTCCCCTCTATGTCTGTTTATTTATTTATTTATTTATTTATTTTTAATTATATTCCAAACTATCTCAGAGGTTCTAGGCGACTCACAAGTTAACATACATAATATATTCCAGACTTCAAAATATAAATCAGACATATAATATAACCATAATCCATACAGCTCTTAAATGAGTAAACATCATATAGACATCAACATGTTGCTTTCAGAAGCTTGTGCTAATTCTTATTCAAGTGCATCAGTATTTTCATAACTTTAATTGCCACATAGACTTTTATGCTCCTGTAAAAGGATTTAAAATGTTATACGCCTTCAAAAGCTTCCACGAATAGAAATGCCCCTGTCCCTATCCCTCCCCCGTGTCTAGCATCAACTCTCAGTGTCCATGTCCCTATGCTCCCTCCATGCACCTTTTCTCTGTGTCCCTATCCTTCACTTTGTCTAGCTTATCCCCTCTCTTTTCCCCTCCTCCTGCACCTGCCACCCTGTAGTCAGTTTCTCTCCTTCGCTCACCCCTGCACACACACCCTACTCTGGCATATCTCTCTCTCTCTCTCTCTCTCTCTCTCTCTCTCTCACTCTCTCTCTCTCTCTCCTTTGGCTTGGCCCAATGTCTCTACCTCTCTCTTGCTGCCCTCCCTAATCCAGTCTCTATCTTTTCCTTCCATTTGCTCTTCCTCATGGGTCCAACATTTCTCCCCCTTTCTATCCCCTCCCTACCAGTCTGATATCTCTCCTCGTATGCTCTTCTTCTTTTCCCCCTTCTAGGTCTGACATCTCTCCCTTTCCCTCCACAGCATCTAGCATCTCTCCCTTTTACCCTGTCCCGAGCGCCTACCATATCTCCTCCCCTCTGCTTCTGGCACCACTCCTTCTCTCTTCTTCCTACCCCCATCATGAGTTTGATAGTTTCTCTCTCCCTCTTACCCCCCCCCCCCTCGGTGGATCCAGCATCTCTCCCTCTTCTGCTCCCCACCCTCTGCATATCTGTAATATGTGCCTTCTCCCTCTGCCCCCCTTTGTCTCCTGTGCAGTCCTTCAGATGTGGTCAGTTTCTCCCTTATATGGTGTGAAGCACCGCCCAGCACATCCCAGGATACACTGGGCAGGGATGAGCACCACCTTTTTGCAGGTGGCATCGAAGGAAGAGGAGGGAGGCAGGCCACCTCTCTCCTCCAGCTCAAGGTAAGGGTAAGCTAGGAGTAGGGAACGAACAGCAGCCCACTGGACCACCAGGGACTTACTTCTTGCTAATGCTGGGGCCTGGGGGGGGGTTAGGGGGAGCTGGAGACACCGGGTCTCCAGCCCTTCCTGAACCTGTGTTGGGGGGGGTATCGAGGGGACCGGAGGTCCGCCGGACCTCCAGCCCCCTGTCGCTGGGGGGGGGGGTTATTGGTCACCCACTGGGCCACCAGAGACTTCTTAGAAATGCTGGGGGGGGAGTTTAGGTGGGGCTGGAGACGCACTGGATCTCCAGCCCTCCCTGAGCCTGTGTCAGGGGGGTGTCGGGGGGACTGGAAGTTCACTGGACCTCCAGCCCCGTCGCTAGTGGGGTCATCGGTTCCTGGGGGGGGGGTTGCTTCATTGGGGGGAATGGGGGCCTGCTAATATGCAAATGCATGCTGGACAGGGCTCACCATTCCTCCCCAATAGTCTGCAAACCCTAACATCAGCTCTGAGCTGGCGTAGGGTTTGCTGCGACCGGCGAGCCAGTCTTTGGTGCGCTGGTCGCTGATCATTGGAGATGAATAGGTTTAGCATGCATTGTGCTGAGCCTTGTTTTGCATGAATTTGCATGCTAGTTGCGTTCAGAGCCCGCAAGTGCGTTGTTTCACGCGCTCAGGCAGCTGGTGACTTACTTCTTTGGGGAGGCTGAAGCAGAGAGTGGAGGAGGGGAGACACAAACAACCAGCTCCTGGATAATTTTAAAAGGGACGAAAACCTGGTCATATGCACATTTTTTTTACCACTGACCCACCCATGACTATAATTTGATAAAACTTTAATACAAGAAATAAATCAATGTGTATCAATATGGAATTTAGCTCCACCACCAAACTGATTTTTTTAAACTATATTATTATTGATTTACAAAGCATGTACAAAAAATGAAATATACGATTATACATTGATAGGTATGTTATGTTTTGTTTTTTTTTAATATGAAGAGATCTCCAGCAATTACAAGAATGGTCTAAGGTTTCGCAGTTAATATTTAATGCGAAGAAGTGCAAAATGATACACTCGAGGTGCAGAAATCCAAAGGAGATATACAAAATACGAAGCGAGAGATTGATAAGCACGTTTCAGGAGAGGGCCCTTAGGGTGATGGTGCCTGAGGATCTCAAGGAGGTGGAACAATGGAACAAAGTGGTGGCCACAACCAAAAGGATGTTAGGCTGCAGAGAGAGAAGCATAGCTAGCAGAAAAATGGAGGTGTTGCTGGCAGTGCCGTAGCTACGTGGGGCCACGGGGGCCTGGGCCCCCATAGATTTGGCCCTGGACCCCCCTACCGATGACCCTCTCGACCCCCCCTCCCAGCACCAACCATCCCCCCCCCCCCCCCCCCGCCGCCGTCACCGTGGGCTACCTTTGCTGGCGGGGGACTCACAGAAACAGAGCAAAGCCTTGAAGATCAGCCAGCGGCCGTGTTGCTGGCTGATCTGCAAGGCTTCGTTCCGTTTCTGTGCAGGACGTCAGACTCAGAAACAGAACGAAGCCTTGCGCCGGAAGAAGAAGAAGACCTCAGCTGGCAGGGATTGGGGTCCCCCTACTACTACTACTACTACTATTTAGCATTTTTATAGTGCTACAAGGTGTACGCAGCGCTGCACAAACATAGAAGAAACACAGTCCCTGCTCAAAGAGCTTACAATCTAATAGACAAAAATAAAGTAAGCAAATCAAATCAATTAATGTGTACAGGAAGGAGGAGAGGAGGGTAGGTGGAGGCGAGTGGTTACAAGTGGTTACGAGTCAAAAGCAATGTTAAAGAGGTGGGCTTTCAGTCTAGATTTAAAGGTGGCCAAGGATGGGGCAAGACGTAGGGGCTCAGGAAGTTTATTCCAGGCGTAGGGTGCAGCGAGACAGAAGGGAACAGATAAGAAGGATTTATCCATGGAGCGGAGTGCACAGGAAGGGGTGTAGGGAAAGACGAGTGTGGAGAGATATTGGGGAGCAGCAGAGTGAGTACATTTATAGGTTAGTAGAAGAAGTTTGAACAGGATGCGAAAACGGATAGGGAGCCAGTGAAGCGACTTGAGGAGAGGGGTAGTATGAGTAAAGCGACCCTGGCGGAAGACGAGACGGGCAGCAGAGTTTTGAACCGATTGGAGAGGGGAGAGGTGACTAAGTGGGAGGCCAGCAAGAAGCAGATTGCAGTAGTCTAAACGAGAGGTGACAAGGGTGACAAAGGTAGCCCATGGCGGGGAGGGTTGGCGGCAGGAGGGGGGGTCGAGAGGGTCGTCGGCAGGGGGGGGTCAAAGTTGGTGGCGGCGGCGGGGGGGTTCGGCAATAGTGGGGGGGTGGCGGCGCCGGGGGCTGGCTAAAATGTGCCCCCTCACCTCGGGCTCTGGAGACCCCTCCCGCCGAAGTCTGGCTATGCCCCTGGTTGGTGGGGCCCCACTTGGAGTATTGTGTTCAGTTTTGGAGGCTGTATCTTGCTAAGGAAATAAAGAGAGAAGCGATTCAGCTAAAAGCAACAAGACATATGAGAAGACATTTGACAATCTGAGGGGCCCTTTTACTAAGCCACGTAGGCGCCTAAGCGTGTCCAACCTGCACCAATTTGGAATTGCTGCCCAGATACCATGTGGCCTGGGCAGTAATTTCATTTTTTACATGTGTCTAGTGCATGTGCTGGAAAATATATTTTATTTTCCGGTGCGTGGCGCTAACCAGGTAACCATCATTGTAAGCACACTGACGATTACCACCCGGTTAACGCGTGAGACCTTACCACTAAGTGAATGGGTGATGGTAAGGACTCAGGCCCAAAATGGATGTGCGCCAATTTTCATTTTGCTGTACATCCATTTTCAGCCAAAAGAAAAAGGCCTTTTTTGCAGGTGCACTTAAAAATAGACCTGTGTGCATCCAATACATATGTCTACACCAGAATAGGCCACTTTTCAGCGCACCTTAGTAAAAGGACCCCTGAATATTGTCAGCACTCGTCTGCCAGTCGCTTCCATCTGTGCTGTACGATACCGGATCCGCACTGGTCTGTGCTGTTGGAACCGCCATCTGTGCTGTCTGAACAGTCGTCTGTGCTGTCTGTCCCGAATTCCACACCCATCTGTGCTGTTCACCGACCTTCTCTCACTGATATCACCTCCGATATCCGCCTCCTGGGAAAACAGCCACTCTGGTCCTGTCCCTTTTAGTTCAAAGTTCCGAGAGCAGTTACAGCCTACTTCAAAATACACTGTTCAGGCTGCACTTCTCTCCTTCAGTAAGGGTAACCACAAAAGAAATCCAATCCCTCCTCCTGGACTTCGGGCTGCCTTTCAGCTGCACAGCTCCTGAAACCCGGGCCCCTGGGATAGTTCTTGTACAAAACACTGTTCCCCAGGCTCCTTGATTAACGCTTCAGTTCCCAGCGCTTGCTTTAGCATACAGTTCTTTACACACCCTGGGTTAATCCCCACCTCCAATACCTCATAAATCAATATAATCCTTAGTCTTACATATATCAGGTTCAGTCTTTTACCCCTCTCTCTCTTTCAATTTCAATCAAGAGACCGGGTTGAACTTCTCCACCCTCTTTGTCAGCCAATAACTCTCTGACAACCACCCGCAGTTCAGACTGACCTGTCTTAGAGGTATCGACCACCATAACAGTCTTGGTATAGCAGTCCCTTCCTGATACCAAAGTCCAGCATTTATCACCTATATTCACACCCCTTGATCTCTCAGGCAAAACCCTCTCCTGTGTACAGAACAGAAACTTCCATCTGCTCTTCACCTCTCCTTCCTCCATCTCTCCTTCTCCCCTTTGTGCCCACTCCTCCCACTCCATAGAATCATTTCCCACCCTCTCCTCCAGGTGTTCCTCCTCCCCTTGATTATCCTCCATTTCCCAATCCTCTCCTGGCCCTATGGCCTCCTGGGTAGTGTAGTCCCATTTCCTGTGTTCCCTCCTCCCCTGCAAGTGGTGCTGGTCTCTGTAGTTCTCCCCTTGTCTATAGTGCCTCATTCGATCTTGACCCACTAGAGGGCGTCCTCTCCCCCCCCCCAGGGAATTCTGGTCCTTGTCGTTTCCTGTTCTTAGAACCTTAGCTCCTCTCCTCCTGGCTCTTTCCTCTCCCTCCTGCCTTTTCTCAGCACCCTGCTTACAATATGTATACCCTAGAGGAAAGGAGGGAGAGGGGGATATGATACAGATATTTAAATATTTGAAAGGTATTAATATTCAAACAAACTTTTTCCAGAAATGGGAAATCAGTAGAACTAGAGGACAGAAACTGAGGTTGTGGGGGGGGGGGGGGGGGTCGACTTAGAAGTAACATGAGGAAGTACTTTTTCATGGAGAGAGTGGTAAATACCTGGAATGCCTTCCCACAGGAGATGGTGGAGACAAATGCGGTAACGGGATTAAAAACTGTGTGAGGATAAACACAAAGGATTCTTATATGGAAAGAAAATGCAATCAAAACAAACTTAGTGGTACTTAGACATCAACTTCAGTAGTTGGGAAATAAGACCAGTGCCAGGCAGACTTCTACAGATTGTGCCCTATTATGGCTGGACAGATCTGGATGGGCTGGAGTAGGCTTCAATGACAACTCCAGTAGTTGAGGAATAAGACCACTGCCAGGAAGACCTCTATGGTCTGTGCCCCAAAAATGGCAAGGACAGATCATGATCAAGATCAAGTATGCACACGTTATATTGCACATTACCATACGCTATGAATTTATCTTGTTGGGCAGACTAGATGGACCATCTGCCATCATCTACTATGTTACTATGTATGTATGAAGTACTGTATATATAATATAGAAATTCTGGAGTCACCTTAGTAACAGCAACTCACTCTCCACTACAAAGTACTTTGAAAGTAACCTATATAGAAAACATGTGATAATAAAATGGCACTTAACAACCAGGAGTCACATAGCAACAATCCTACTTACAAAAGGCAACACCCTAGAATACCAATATACTTCCTTCTGGAAAAAGAGAACGAGTCAGACTACTGCAGATCCCTACACAGAAATTAAATAGTAGCAGAATATCTCACTTCTATCACTCCTGAAGAATACAGTATGTCTCAAATGCAGAATAAGCAACCAGAGACTAGAAATAGGAATCCTGAGAAATCTTAATGCAATACAACACTGAAGAAACAGAAATGCATTTCCTTCTGTACTGTGTAAAATATAAAGATATAAGTTGACATATTCAAGTCACTCAGCTGAAAATATAATTCATTCTACATCTGTTCTATGGACATTTTATAATACTAATGTTTGATCCAAGCCTCTCCTTTCAACTTTCTTTATGTTGTTTTCTTCTAAGTTCTTTTCCATGGTCTCATTTTCATTTCTTCATTTGTCTCCTGTCTTCTCTTCCTCTCTACATCTGTTTAACTTTTGATTGTTCCCCTTCGTCATTTTCTCCATTTCTCTTTTCTCTGCATCTCTACTCACTGCTAGATTTTGCCCATCATTCTTTTCTCTCACACTCTACCTCCGGTCCTCACTATCTGTCTTTTCTCATCTTATCTACCTACAAGCTTTCCATCTTCCACTCTCACACCCTCCCCAGCCCTCATTCATCTTCCTTCAAGTGTAGGAATCTGTGGAATTTTGCATAGACATTGTGCATAAAAAAAATCCTTCAGGCTCCTCCAATAGCATTATGTTACTGAAGTGTGATGACATCACTGGTAACTAGGAGAGTGTTTAGTCAGCAGATCCCAAAAGAACTCTCTTATAACAAAGGGGAAGGTAGCAATGAGCTCATTTCAGGAATATTCTTTGGTTGCGTTTTCTAAGCTTTTGCTAAAAGCTAAAAAGCTAGATCTTATTCTTGATCTGATCCAACTGACATGGATTAAAATGAATAAACATGGGCTTATCCCATTGTTGCTTTTTTTTGGTAAATCAAAGTTTGAGTACTGGGGTATTGCCGGTAGATTGGAAGCATGCTGATGTAGTCCAATCCTAAAATCCCCTTCAGGGGATACTGAGGATGTGAAAAATTACAGGTCTATTTCCAATTTGCCACTTCTAGCTAAATTGGCAGAACAAGCTATCTTAGAACAGCTAGTAGAATTTATAGAAAAAAATGATTGTCTTACATCGACGCCAAGTGGGTTTTAGGGTAAGCTACAGTACAGAAACAATAATAATGTTGTTTTTGAGTGAGACATGAAATTCTTGACTCAGAAGATGTGGCATTGGTAATCATCAATATATATAAATGGCGAGTGTCGTACTCACTCGCAAATGCGCAGTAGAGACCCTCTCTGCCCCGCCCCCGCGTCAATACGTGATGACGAGGGCGGAACAGAGAGGGTCTCTACTGCGCATTTGCGAGGGACACCACCGTCGCTAACCCCCCACCCGGAGTCGCCGCCGCCACCCACCTTCCACCTGGTCGGGCCATCGCTCCGCTATTGAAACAGTGAGGGCACGCAGCACACAGCTGTACTGCTGAGCTGCCGTCGGCCTTCCTTCTTCTTCTCTGCCTGTGTCCTGCCCTCAACGACGTTATGTCACACGAGGGCGGGACACAAGCAGAGAAGAAGGAAGGCCACGGCAGCTCAGCAGTACAGCTGTGTGCTGCGTGCCCTCGCTGTTTCAATAACGGAGCGAGTGGCAATGGCTCCGGGGGAGGGACGAACTCAGAAGAGGAGCGGCAGCGGCGAACTCGGCGGCGGGGTGGGGGGCCTTTCAACCCCCCCCCCCCTCCTATACTAGCCCGTTTTTACGGGCTGAACAGCTAGTCTCATTAGATTTAGCGTCTGCTTTTGATCTGTGTGGGTGGGGGGGGTGGCAGCTGCTGGAGTAGGGGGCTGTGTAAGAGGGGGAGCCGGAAGCGGCCAGGGGGATCCAATGACCTTTACTGCCCAGGGTCTAGATCCTTGTCAGTCTGCCCCTGACTACACTACTCCGGGGATCTGATTGCTGCTCGAACAGACCTGGCTATAATATCTGATGCTATCATAGAGGCTACTGAGCACTATTTTTATTCACATTTTTTGGGTGGTGGGAGAGGCTCTTAGGTAGAAAGCTCAAATCCAGATCCTCTAGGGTAGCATTTTCTGAAATGCTACCCATTCCATGCACAGGGCCCAAGTGACAGGCAGAGCTCCGGAGTCTCAATGCGTGGATGAGACAATGGTGCAGGGAGCAGGGTTTTAGATTTGTTAGGAACTGGGCAACATTCTGGGGAAGGGGGAGCCTACTCCAGCAGCTGCCACTCCCCCCCCCCCCCCACACACACACTATAGTCCCCCAAGCCTCAGTGGGCCCTTCCTGGTCCTACCTTGAAGGGCCCTGGTGGTCTAGTGGTTGCTTCAGGAGCAGTAAAGAACCCCCCCTCTTTCCTTCCCACTACTGTTATTCTACCCAGCACCACCGTGTTTTCAAAACACTCTCCCAAAGGCCCTCCCTGGGCTCACCTTAGTGGAAATCCCTGAGTCTAGTGCTCTGAGCAGGAGTTACCCCCAGTTGTTCCTGCCCTGCTGGCTCCTTTCACCCAAAATGGCACCAGTGACATTTAACAGTAGTCTGGCAGAGCTACTGCTAGAAGTCATATTTCCATGTGCAGTAAGAGCCATTAATACATGCATTAATGTAATATACATGCACATTAGGCACACAACTGCAAACAGTAAAGTGAATGAATAAAATTGCATGAGTAAATGTGGAGGGGGCCTTCTGGTTGGGAAGGAGTATGGTTGGGCTGGCACTATGGGGAGGTGGTTTAACTGGGGGGGAGGTCACATGAGATGTTTTTGCTTTGTGTGGGGGGGGGGGCTTTGCTTTGCTTTCTCAGTTTGTTTTCCAGGGGGATAGGGAAAATGGCTGGACTTTTCCTGCCTTATTCCATCTCCACAAGGGAATGTACGCATAGGTGGAGAATAGGTAACTCCTGCAGTATATCAAGGTGTAGTAAAAGGCAGGCTTTTATTGCACTTTGATAACTTCTTCCTTTGGGGGACCTTTTACAAAGTGTCGGTAAGCCCAACATGGGCTTACTGTATGCTAACCCGGAAGTACCGCCAGCCCAACGCAGCCACCAGCGGTAGTTCTGCCTTGGGCGTGCACCATTTCCAGCATGCTGGAAAAAAGTTTATTTTATAGTGCAGCACTAACCTGGCAGTAATTACTGCTGGGTTACCACGGAAGCTCCTACTGCCACCTCAATGGGTGTAATCTTACCACATGGCCATTGTTTTGTAGGGGCTTTTTACCCATTGAGGTCAAAAGGGCCCTGGTATATAGGAAAAATGGCCCCCGCTGCTACTGCGGGGCCCTTTTTCCTGCAGCTTAGTAAAAGGACCCCTTAATGAGCCCCCATTGGCTGCAATGGTAAGTGCCTTGATATGCAAGGGATTGAGGAACTTGAGACATCATGCAACAAATTAGCTATTAAAAAAAGAAGACTCCAAGAAATAACACAAGAATATACAATCCAATTTGTAAATTGAAGGTAGAGACTTGAAACTAAAAACAACTACACCATGAATCACTAATTAGAAGGAGTTTTGTGGAAAACAAATTTGTGGATTGGACCATCTGTAATTTTATAAGCTTCAAAAGTTCTGACTGTATGATTTTCTTCATTTTCTACCAAAAATGAGTTAGAGGTCCTGATACTGGTTAATTCTGCAAGACTGTACAGAAAAGTTAGAATTCTGAATATGAAACCCTATCAGAACCAAAATGTTGGCATCCCATCTTTTCATTTTAGCACATATTTTTATAATAGAGTAGCAATACATTAGAACCCACTCCAGCTTATTTTCGAAAGAGAAAGATGCCCATATTTCGACCCAAATCGGGAGAAGGGCGTCTTTCTCCCGTGTGCGACCAAATCGGTATAATCGAAAGCTGATTTTGGTCGTCTTCAACTGCACTCCATCGCAGGAATGAACAGAGTTGACAGGGGCGTGTCGGAGGCGTGGCGAAGGCGGAACTGGGGCGTGGTTATCGGCCAAGGAGAGATGGGCGTCTTTAGCTGATAATCAAAACAAGAAGGGCGTTCTGGACGAGAATTTGGTCCGCTTTATTTGGACCCTTTTTTTTCAGGTCCAAGTCCCAAAAAAGTGCCCTAACTCACCAGATGACCACCAGAGGGAATCGGGGATCACCTCCCCTGACTCCCCTAGTGGTCACTAACCCCCTCCCACCAAAAAAAACCCCACTTTAAAAACGTTTTTTTTCAGCCTCTATGCCAGCCTCAAATGCCGTACCCACCTCCATGACAGCAGAATGTGTTCTATCTTGTGATAGCCTTTCCCTGGTTCTGAAGTGGCTCTCGGGTGAGTGTGACACCTTTTCTGTTTTGCGCACTGCAGAGTCACATCAGCAATGCATTGTGGTGGGTGTAGGGTATTGGACTCCATGATTTCAGTAGCTTGTGTTAAATGCTCACGATGTTGATAGTTGGTAGGTTCTACTCCCATGGTGCTTTTCCCCCTGCTTACTGGGTCAGAGTGTGTCCTGTTTTGTTTCCGGTAGTCCATGAGGTAGTGGCCATTTTTGTAACACAGTTTTAGATCCCTTTCATGTGTTAGCCACGTTACAGAACTTCCCTTGAATGTTGCTGAAAGACGGCATTGTACAGCATTCTGCCAGCTCTGACCTACTGCTAATCTCAGTACCAGGAAGACTCGTTGCCAGTGGGGCACAACCTCTGATCTGCAGTTAACTGTGAGTAAACGTGCTTATTCAAATAAAGGACTTTTTCAAAGAGATTAGTCTTCAGGTGTCAACTGGTGTGCCAAGGTTATACAGCAGCAACATGTCCTAGAGGCCTGCGTGTATGCAGGTCCCTGGAGCACTTTTAGTGGGTACGGCAGTGCACTTCAGCCAGGTGGACCCAGGCCCATCCCCCCTACCTGTAACACTTGTGCTGGTAAATGGGAGGCCTCCAAAACCCACTGTACCCACATGTAGGTGCCCTATTCACCCCTAAGAGCTATGGTAGTGTTGTACATTTGTGGGTAGTGGGTTTGGGGGGAGGGTGGTAAGGGAGCTATGCATGTGGAAGCGTTTTCTGAAGTCCACCGCACTGACCTCTAGGGTGTCCAGTTAGTGTCCTGGCATGTCAGGGGGGCGAGTGTACTACGAATCCTGGCCCCTCCCATGACCAAATGGCTTGGATTAGGACGTTTCTGAGCTGGGCGTTTTTATTTTCCATTATCGCTAAAAAAAACCAAATGCCCAGCTCACAAACGACTAAATCCATGGCATTTTGGTCCGTACAAACCGTATTTTCGAAACAAAAGATGGACGCCCATTTTTTTTTTTTTTTCGAAAATACGGTCTGTCCCACCCCTTCATGTACCCGTTCTCAGACATAGACACCCATGGAGATGGGCGTTCGCGTTCGATTATGCCCCTCACTGTGTACCTATATGCTCTTCTGAACCCTGCCTAAGTGACATTTAGTTTCCTTGCAGGCCAAATGCTGAAGAAGAGGTTTCTGCTGCTTATAAAGCCATGTAATATTGCTTTTGTGCCAACAATGTCCATTAACTGCAGTGAGAGATTACTCCCCTCCTCACCCAGAGCTCCAACCCATCACTTGCACAACACTGGACGCTGAAAAGGTTGCCCTAACTTTACCAGGTTTGCTAACTGGGTAGTGGGCTGAATATTTAGCCAATCATGCTCCCAAACAACCCCCTACACCCCCACCCATAAGACTATCTCCCTTTCTGAACCCCCCTACATGATCTTACCATCTGAGCCTGCACAGAGCCCAGAAATTAAGTGCTGGTACCCACATAGGTACTGGCACTGAATACTGAGGCCTAATTCAGCTCGTCGAAGTCATCATTTAAAACACCGACCTCTGCCAGCTGAATATTGACCAGAACATTACCAAAACGAATAGGTTTTACTAGTTCACTTAGCACCAGCAATTACAGCAAATAAAAAATTACAATAGCTTATTTCTCATTAAAATATTTTCCTACTGCTCCTTTGGGTTTCTAACTCAACTGGAACCAAGGTTGGGATCTACTGCCACAAACTTTTATTCACATCTACTCAAGATTTTTCTCCTCATTTTGCATCCTACCCAGTCACTGTAGCAACAGTCCTTGGTTGGCAGCCAGGCACCTAGACTCCTTATGCAACACTGCAATCATAAGCTCTGAGTCCCTGCATGTTGCGGGGTAAACCCAGGACTGGATCAACCCTGTCCTGCAAATCTGGATCCAGTTGGCAGCCTTACTCTGAGAAAGAGCAAGTTTTTGATAGCTCCTCAATGATGGGTCTGGCTAAGAAGAAGTAGATAAGGAAGCCCAGGAGCTGTCATGCTGACCTTCCTCAGAAAACCCTCCTTGTAGGAAGTTCTTTTAAGGTCATGCCCTATTACAGTGCTTCTCAACCCAGTCCTTGGGACACACCCAGATAGGGTTACCATATGGCTCCAGAAAAAGGAGGACGGATTGAGCCAGCCGGGTTTTACTTCCATTGCTTTCCAAGCAATGGAAGTAAAACCCGGCTGGCTCAATTACTTCCATTGAAAGCAATGGAAGTCAAACCCGGCTGGCTCAATCCGAGCAATGGAAGTAAAACCTGGCTGGCTCAATTACTTCCATTGAAAGCAATGGAAGTAAAACCCGGCTGGCTCAATCCGTCCTCCTTTTTCTGGAGCCATATGGTAACCCTACACCCAGACAGTCAAGTTTTCAGGATATCCACAATGAATATGCACGAGATAGATCTGCACATCAAGGAAGCAGCGCATCCAAATCTACCTCATGCATATTCATTGTGGATATCCTGAAAACCTGACTGAATGGATGTGCCCTGAGGACTGGTTTGAGAAGCATTGCTCTACTACCTTCAAAATAAAAATACACAATAAAGACATAAAGATCTTAACTTTATGCTCCTTGTGATCTTGGACAAGTCACTTAACCCTCCATTTCCTCAGGTATAAACTTAGATTGTGAGCCCTCCTGGGACAGAGAAATATCCAGAGTACTTGAATGTAACTCACCTTGAGCTACTACTGAAAAGGGTGTGAGCAAAATCTAAATAAATTAAATAAATAAATAACTTGGGAGTGAGTTAATCAAAAATTAAGCCTACAGGAGGATGCGATCTATTGTGTGAACACTGGGTGGCACCCTTTCATTTTAGTATTTACCTAAGAAGGAAAAATATTTTCCCTCTGTTATCATGTTAGTTGCTTTCTGTTAAGTTCCTGTTTTTACTGATCCTTTTAGAGATGAGATGCTACTCATTCTCTATCTCAGGATGTAACATGGCGAAAAGCCATCTCACTAAATACATTTCTGTTTTGGATTTCTGCTGCTTCTTGTTCTTACATATTTTAAAACAAGTTCACTCTGTAAACAAGCTTGAGGGAAGGAATTTTTTGGCAAACACTGAAAAAAGCACTTTCCAGTACATAAAGAGTAGGGTTTTTTTTCACAATTAAAAAAAAACACACTGAACCAAAACCTACCAGAAGGAAGCATGAAATAAAAGCCCAGCCACCTCTATCCTACAGGTACAACACTGTTTGAACACATTTAAAAGTATACATCTTTCCAATACCTGTACACAAACTTTTTAGACCAGTGTTTCTCATTCCATTCTTGGAATACTGCCTGCCCCAATGACTATCCCTGAGAAAGAGATTTGTATCAACTGCTCCCACTACACGCAAATCTCTCATGCCTATTTATTATGCATATCCTGAAAAAGTAGATCAGCTAAGGGATACTCCAGGAAGGGCTTGAGAAACAAATATTTTAGACTACATCCCTCAACCATTCAGATTCTACAGCAATAGACACCTGTTTAAATACATACAGTGTCAAAAATTATACTTTTTTTTTAGTTTATTCTTTGTCCTAAGGCATCAAGGGACCCTTTCACCAAACTGTGGTAAAAAGAGGCCTTAGTGCATCCTTACACAGGTCATTCCCACATGAAAAGGCCATTTTTACTGCAGGGATAAAATGGCTGATTTCTCTATTTTCAGTATTAATGGTCATGCACTAATTTTCCCATTAGTGCGTAGTCATTAGCACACGAGCCCCTTCTGTTACCTATATTTGTAGGCAGTAAGGCTCAGCATGTGGCAATGTAACTGCACTTAGAGAATGACATGGGGACAAAGTTTATCCCTGTCCCCGTCCCCGTGGGTTTTGTCTCCGTCCCCAACCCATCCCCACAGGAGCTGTCTCCGTCCCCGCCCTATCCCCACAGGTTCTGTCTCCGTCCCCAAAGGTTCTGTCCCCCTCCCTGGGGGCTCATCTGCAGAAACCTCAAACAATTATGATTTTATATTTAAATCTTTTTATTAAAGTATAAAAAGGAACAATATGCTGTGCAACTGTTGTGTATAAATTACAAATAGAAAACAATAATAACAGCGAGCAGTTATATTAACCCTCCTCACCAACACCTCTACCCTTCCAACCCCAACAATAGCTGATTTCTACTACCCCAAGGTATCCTAATCCACCCTGTTAAAATGTCCAGGGGTACAAAATACAACCTGTTCTGTATGCCCTAGAGAGGAGAAATATGCCCTATGAAGCACTGGTATGATTTTTTAGTCTGTGGATGAATAAGAAGTCAAAACAATATCAGGATTCAGTCTAGCTCTCCTGTCTTCCACAGTCCTTCTTGCAATAGAAAATGTCTTCTTAGAAGATGTACTGGTAACAGGATGTACAGAATCCCCCATGCAAATTTTGCTAGTTGTGGCCAGCATGTTTACTTGTTTTCCCCCAAAATCAAAATATCGTCTGCATCACTCAAACATAAATAACAGTCCAGTTCATTAACAGGCTTCAAAGTAGAAAATGACATGGGGACACTTTGTCCCCTTCCCCATGGGCTCTGTCCCCATCTCCACCCCGTCCCTGTGGGATCTGTTCCTGTGTCCGTGGGATCTATCCTGCCCTGTCCCCGCAAACTCTGTCTCTGTCCCCATCCCCGCGGTTACTGCGGGTCCCAGTCCCAGTGTCATTCTCTAGCTACAGTAAGCGATTAACACAGAACACGCCCACCGTCCACCCCAGACCCGCCCCCAGTGCTAAAAAAAATACATTTTGTTTTTGATAATTGAAAAATTAATCTGATCTGTGACTAAATAAATTCACATCATGCTAAGGACATAAGCTAGGATAATGTCTCTGGCACTTGAGATGCATTTTGAAATTAAATATTTCAATCAAAGGACGCTAATGCTCCCATATTCCAGACGTACCTTTCAGTGTCACTTCTGAAGGGCACAAGAGCCTCTTTTCTCCTATAATTCACACGATATATGTATTATAGGTGCATTAAAATGCTCTTACCACGATTGAATTTGTCAGAAGGTTGAATGGTGAATAATATGGACAAAATTAAAGAAGGGAAGTCTAAAAGGGATGAAGCCATTTGAATTTCGACCAGCATTAGTAAGGTGTTCTACAGAGGTCTTGTGCAATTCCTGTTAAATCTGAAATGCCTCATCCCAATACAGATACATCTACACAAGGATCATAGGGGATCACAACCAGACCTCAGTTTGAGACTAGGACCCTGTTTACTAAGCCACGCAGGGCTATGGCCCCACGTATGGTTTCATGCTGTTTTTTGTTTTGCCCACCACGAGCGTGAGGGTTGCATCTTGTGGTTCCTTCAGGTTGCCACAGTACCAGCCCGGGAGGAGGAAGGAAGTTGGCAGCAGCACATGCAGGGCCGCAGTCCAAGGAGATTAGATTGAGAACCAGAGACGCGTGAAGTCAAAAAAGTTGAATCCACGTAGGTTTGTCTCTCTTTCCCCCTTCCCCGCACAGCAATCATCCGTGTACATTCAAAACAAAGCAAACAGTCCTTTGAGCTGCTGCATCCACGTTGTCGTTCTTTAATGTTGGAAGCATTTTTATTTAATCTCATTTACATGTTCAAACATGCCAGCATGTGCAGCATATGGATGTACACAGAGGACATTGAGCCTGCCTTGTGTGGGAAAGTGCGGGGTACAAATGTAATAAATAAATAATAATAAATAAGTATAATAATGGAATAACTTTATTTGTTATAAATCATAATTAGTGTGTCATTTGGAGGGGCTGGTTACAGGGACACTCTAGCATGTGTTGTATTCATGCAGAGATTGTTTTTCTCCTGGTAAAGGGCCACTAAAGCAGACATCATGTTATGAGAATCAGGTGCTAAACATCCAGCGTTTCTGTTTATTTATGACATTTATAATCCCACATTAAACATGAATTACGTTGAAACCTGGGAACATTTAAAACCTTTTTTTTCCCCTGTGCCTAGATCAAAAGAGAAAGATGATCGACATCCCTGCCAGCAAAGGTATGCTTAGCATGCCCGCATGGGGGGAGGGTAGAGTGAGGAATGCGTTGCCCCCCCAGTCAACCTCGGGCCCCTCCCCCACCCACACACCCCAAATTGCATGGCTGGCTATTCCCAGAGAGAGAGAGCCTGTTGTTAAAATTTTCCAGCACACCACTGGACACAGACATTCAAATATTGAAAGGTAGCAATCCGCAAACAAACATTTTCCAGAGATGGGGAGGCAATAGAACTAGAGGACATGAATTGAGATTGAAATGGGGTTGACTCCCAAATAATGTCAGGAAGTATTTTTTCATCAAGAGGGTGGTAGATACCTGGAATGCCCTCCTACAGGAGGTGGTGGAGATGCAAATGGTAGCGGAATTCAAAAATGTGTGGGATAAACACAGAGGAATCCTGTTTCGATGGAATGGATCCAAAGAAGCTTGGTGGAGATTAGGTAGCAACACTGGTAACTGGGAAACAAAACCAGTACTGGGCAAACTTCTACAGTCTGTGCTCTGATCATGGCTGGAGGCAGTAGTGGCCCAGGGGGGCATGCGCGCAGAAGTCCAATCCTGCCCCGAGCCCGGCTGTGTCTCTTGGCGGCCCTGGCACTGAGTATCATCCAGGACCCACATAAATTTTTCTTGTTAAAGGCCCCCAATCCCCTTACAAAGCCCCCGCCTTCCCTCCCCAAGCCATCTCAATAAATATGACCCCCCCCCCCCCACCTGCTCATGGTATTGGTAGGCTCCCCTGGGCCTAGGTTATGTCACTGGTGGTCCGAGGAGTTATTGGGAGCAGGAGCGAAGGCCACTAGCTCCTGCCCTTTGCAGCCAGTAAAAGAAAATGGCTGCTACAATGTACCGCGAGGCTGCCGCTCTTGCCCCCAAACACCCCACAGACCACCAGGGATATAAGGTAGGCCCGGAGGGGGTCTACCTATACCGTGGGGTGTTGGGGGACCTCCCAGAGGTACTGATACAGTGAGCCGAGACCAAGGTGGTAGACACATGGGCACAGACTGTGTGAAAGCAATAACAGCAATTTAGTTTCAAGAGCCAGATATGCTCCATGCAATCCAGTAATTAAGAACCTCAGCACAGAGGGAGTGATTTACAAGTCCCACCCTTCTTAACCTTACTGAGGTACGGCACAGAGGAAGAGGAAAATTGACTAAGAAGGAGCACGTCTGAGGGTGGTAGAGAAAGGCTGAATTGAACTAGCCTCTCTTAGTCATGTTAAACCCCTGGAGGCGTTCAGAAATGCAACAATAGAAGTAAGTTGAATATTTAAAAATCAGAAGAAGGATTCAGATAATGCCATTAAAATCTTACTCCATACAACTGTATAACATAAAAGACTACATACTCTTCGTGGAACATATCCTGCTATGGACGAACAGTTGAGTTGACTTCCCCATTTAACCTTGGCTTCCAATCCCTGACTAGTGACAGACTTGCTAATGGAAGGCTCACCAAGTGATTCTAGTGCTCCGAAGACCTACAAAGGCGCATGACCAGTGCATATCCAGCAGCATCCATTTGCTAATAAGCTTGTCAAATCAATTAGCCGGCACTACATAATATCAGAGAGTAAACAAGTCAAAAGGTGATATAAAACACATTTAACTCAAAATTAGGCTTGTATTTATGCCAAATCTTATCTCACGTCCACAATATTCATGTTTTCGTAGCTAATAAAAAATCAATAGGTGACAGTAATGCTCAACTGGGACAAGGCCAAAATATTTGATTGCAAGCAACAACTTATCTTAAGTGTATAAATTGCTATAGTGCTTCCAATTCTAATACAGAGCAACTGCCTTCTTGTGAATGTGAGTCATACATAATGAATTAAGCACTAACTCAATTTCTAAAGATCTCCTTTCTTGATGAAGGATTAAAATAGCCCCATTTCATTCATTCCACATTTAATATGTCAAATATATAATATATAATCATAGAATGCTTTGTTTAGTGCTATGCTAATGCTAGGCCTTGTACAGAAAAACAAGACAAGTAGGCTTTATTCAACTATAATGTTATTCCTTAATACATATTTATACACAAATGGCCTGTTTATATCAGGTCAGTGTACATGAAAGGTTCTAAATAAAATCTGTTTTTCCTCAGAAAACATCATAAAACGTTGCTCCCAAATGTTTTCTAAAGCCTACTGACATTATACTGTCTAACAATATCCAGCCCATTAAGTTAGCTGAGAGTTAATACATTGAAAATTTTCTCTGTTTTCAGCATAAAAACTCAATGAGCAATGTCCTGAAATAAAAGTCAATTACAATAGAAAGTGGAATAAGACATTATACTGGTTGCCAGCCATTGCCGATGTAGAATGCCTGCCTCAGTAAAGGTTTCTAGGCTCATACAGTATTGAGATGTACATTATGGTTTATTTTTAGGCATATAAACTCAAATAAGTCAATATTCAAATGTGGCAGTAGGCAATTTTTTCAGTGCTGGCCATGGCATTTAAAAACCTATGTGTATCCAGACTGGGGACTTGCTTCTTTTTGAGTCGCTGGATCCAGCTGATGTCGTCTGCCTCCGGTGACCTCTTCCACTCTTCAGGCCGCATTCTGCTGCTTCTTCTGCACCTCACCTGCTCTTCCTGGGTATTCCTACAGTTCCCAATTATGGATTGCCTTGCCGAGAGCTGTTCAAGCCACTCTGATCCATCTCAGCATCTGGTCTTCCACAGTCCATTTTAGACCCTCTTGCCCTTTCCCTTTTACTTCCTACCCTGTTCCTTTTACCCTATCTAATGTAATTGTAATTGATTCCTGTACATTCTAAGCCACTTTGAGTCTGCTTAATGTGGAAAAAAGTGGGGTATAAATGTTCATAAATAAATAAGAAGCAGTACTGAACATATGTACAAAGTGGTTGCCACCAGTGGCTATACATATAAAGGAAAATACTATAATTTGGGCACCTGCATTTGTATGCCCCTAGACTGCATTTGTATGCCCTTAGAAAACTAACATTTATGCGCATAAGTGCACTTACCAGTCAAAAGTACCAGCATGGCACCTAAACACTATTGTTTAATGCACTAGGTGGGGGCAGTTTGCTCAGGTGCAGGCATGATGGGGGTCACGGAGCAGTCATGCAGCTGTCAGCTCTGCCAGTTCCATGAACCCCCTGACGTTACTTCCTGTTCTAGGGTAGGGGACTGGCCGAGCCAATAGCTGCGCAACTGCTCCGTGCACCCCCAGGTGGTAAGGATGATGCACTTCGGAGGAGGGGGAGGTGGGTGATGCACTTCGGGGGGAGGGGTGATGTGCTGAGAGGGGGGTTATGTACCAGGGGCAAAAGGCAACCCATCCCGGGTGGCAGATAACCTTGGTACGCCACTGGTGTAATGGCATGCCAGACTTACATAGCATGTAAATGTAAGAGGGGCAATACACAGGTGAATCATGGCAGTTACTGTAAGTTGTGTGTGTCCCTCCAGCATCTACACGGCCACAGTTAGACCAGGTCTATGTAACTGTGAAGCAGGTCACAGATTGAACAACAAAGCGGAACCAACTGTTGGAGGGAAGCAGATTTTATTACAGGATCTGACACAACCCATGTTTCAGCAAATACCTGCAACAGGGGTTAAAGCTGTTCATCACAGTGGTACAATTGATTTATTTTACATTTTGCTCACACCTTTTTCAGTAGTAGCGCAAGGTGAGTTTAATTCAGGTACTTTCTCTGTCCCAGGAGGGCTCACAATCTAGGTTTGTACCTGAGGCAATGGAGGGTTAAGTGACTTGCCCAAGACCACAAGGAGCAGCAGCAGGATTTGAACCAGCCACCTCTGGATTGCAAGACCAGTGCTCTAACCACTAGGCCACTCCTCCACAATGCTGCTTATGTAATATCTTTAATAACAATATTTAAAAGTCCAAAATAGAACTCCTCACTGCTCGCACACTGAAAGCGTGAAGATGCCAACAAATGACTGTAACTATAGGCCTGAATATGTTAGGTGTATCAATACCAGTTTATGCTAATATTCTGTAATGGAACCTGGGCACTCAGGCCCCCATTACAATAGACTCCTACCCCATATCATCAGGGTGCCTAAATGGAAGCTTTCCAATGTAAACATGTCCCCATAGTGGCAATATTCAATTGCTATATATAAATACTTTTCAAGGTCTTAAGTTAAATTGCTTGATTATACACATGCAGGGTAATTTTATATTTTCACACCTAAAACATTAAGGGGTCCTTTTACTAAGGTGCGCTAATGGATTTAGCGTGCAATAATGATTAGTGTGCACTAAATGATAAGAAGTCCATTATATTCCTACGATCATCTTAGCATTTAATGCATGCTAATCATTAGCGAGTGCTAAATCTGTTAGCGCAACTTCAAAAAAGGACCCCTACCTGTAACAGTTTCCCTATATTTAAGTGCCTAAACGGTGCCCAGGTGACACTTATTCTGTAAAGGAAAGTACGTGCGTACTTTGCATTATCGAATACTAGCATAACAAGTAAAATACATGCCTGTAATTTAGTCATGAGCGCTTATGCCAGCCATAAGCTGTGGTGTTGTGATGTTAATACACACATTAATGTTATGTAAAATCACGTTAGGTACACAACTAGAATGAGTACAGCGACCCTTGGGGTTCTATATATCGTACCTAGTGTTCTGCACCGAAATCCAAGCCTATCACATTTAGCCTACAAATATGTGGGAAAATGTGGGATACAAATGTAACAAATAAATAAAATAAATAACTTAACAAGCAATAATGAGCACTAATTGGCAATAATTAGAATTTATATGCACAACTTGCTAAGCGTATTCTGTAACGCACAGCACCTAAATTCTAATGCATGCAGCCAAAAAGGGGCGTGATTATTGGCAAGGAAATGGGCATTTCATGGGTGTTCCAAAATTTATGCTCACTGTTATAGAATATGCCCATCTGCACCTAAATATACATGCTGGTATTTAAGCCACATTTTCCTTGGTGTAAATGGATGCACATAGTTCTAGGTGCTGGGATATCAACTTAGTGCATTCTATATACCGTGCCCAAATCTAGGTGCCGCTTATAGAATATGCTTAGGTGGAAATTTATTCCACATGGATTATTCAGGCGCCATATATAGAATCTAGCCCTGAGTGAGTAAAACTGCATGAGTGAATGTGCAAACCATAACAAATGCATGTGTCACATTTTAACGTGTGTAGTTTTTTGATGTGCTAATACCTTTATGAGCTATTCTTGCATTTCATTACCTCTTTGACACAAATTTTGTAAGTTATGCAACCAATAACACTACTGTTAACTACTTGTGACAAGTAAGACAGGGACTTAACACCAGTGGCGTAGCTACGGGGGGACACGGGGGCCTGGGCCTCCGTAGATTTGGCCCTGGAACCCCCTGCCAACGACCCTCTTCACCCCCCTCCCGCCGCTGTCGCCTACCTTTGCTGGCAGGGGACCCCAACCCCCGCTAGCTGAGGTCCTCTTCTTCTGGCGCAAGACTTCGTTCTGTTTTTCTGAGTCTGACGACCTGCACATACAACGTGCAGGACATCAGACTCACAGAAACAGAACGAAGCCTTGCAGATCAGCCAGCGGCCGCATTGCTGGCTGATCTGCAAGGCTTCGTTCTGTTTCTGTGAGTTTGATGTGCAGCAAAGGTAAGCGGGGGCGGGGGAGGGTTGGTAGCATAAGGGGGGGTCGAGAGGGTCGTTGGCAGGGGGGGTCAAAGTAGGTGGTGGTGGCGGGGTCAGCAATGGCGGGGCGGTCGGCAGCGGGGTGCTAAAATGTGCCCCCTCACCTCGGGTTCTGGACCCCCCTCCCGCCGAAGTCTGGCTATGCCCCTGCTTAACACACAACTAGCACTTGTGCTCTCATAACGTGCTTTAAGCATATTGGCTGCAAAGATTTAGTTTAGTTTATTTAAAAACTTGATTAACCGCCTTTTGACTCTTGCATTGAGGTGATTTGCATATTAAATAATTATAAACATAATAAATTACAATCAGGAATACACATTGAAGCCAAAACACATCAAACACAAGGCAACAGAAAAAAGAATCCCCAACAAAAGAAAAATGTGAATCTGTGACCCAACTGCTCCTAATGAATTCCTGTACAGATGTTTTTCAGGTCAAAATGTGCTGTGTCTCACAAACTTGATTTGTTTTCCATTTGCATAACTCTCAACTTATTTGCTAGAGAGGGGAACCATGTTCGACAGGTCATTATCCCATGTCATCACATTAACGTGATTTGTAAAATGGGCTATCAGTCATATCGCTGTGCTATTCACTGGAAATGGCTGGGTTAGGTTAGTCATTCAGCTATATGTAACACAGAGGAGCCCAACAGAGTCAGCCATTTTAGGGAGCCCCTTTCATAAGCCACGCTAGTGGCTGCAGTGCACTAATGCCAACATAGTCCATTCACTTTAAATGGGCTGTAATGATGGAAAAAGGTAGACACAAAAAATTGAATACTAAGCAACTATTCAGTAGTGTAGCAAGGGCGGGACAGTCCACCCCGGGTGCACGCTGCTAGAGGGTGCAGAGATCAGCCACGCGCCTGTCAGCTCCACTTGTTCCCTGCTCCCTCTGCCCCGGAACAGGTTACTTCCTGTTCTGGGGCAGAGGGAGCAGGGAGCCAGCGGAGCCGACAGGCGCGTGGCTGCTCTCTGCACCCTCCAGCAGCCAAGAATGCACCCGGGGGGGGCTTGATGCACCGGGGAGGGGGGTGTCATTGCGCCGGGGGGGGTGTCATGCTGCACCCTGGGGGGACAGACGCCGCTGCACCCAATCGTCATCAGATCACCCTTAGGAATTTTCTAATGTGCGGAGGTTCTCCTGTGGTTAAAAGTCGCTGCCGATTAAAAAAAGATAACTGCTGATGTTCCATTATGCATATTTTTGGACAAAGATAAAAGATGTTGCTTTACTATGCACCTTTTTGGATAAATGTTTTATATAGAAAATGCACATTAGAAAATTCCTAAGGGTGAACTTATAACGATTTGCGCCACAACCATTGTTCAATAGAAGAAGGAACGCTGGGTTCCTATGGTGTGAGCTGCAGTAGTATCTGATGATCCCCATAAAAATAGATGAATATTTTACTAAGTCTGATAAAGGTGACATAAGATTGATTTCATGCTACTCCTGTTTAGAATTTCTATAAAATACCTATGAGGATACAAAATTTATAGTTGAAGCTCTATTGTTTGTGACACTACATATAGTTTATTCGTATTGAAGTCCCCACATATAAAATATATGGTCCTCTAATTGGAATAGGTGCCAATTAATGCCACTTTAAGGGTCATTATTAGCAATTAAAGCCAATTGTGCACCCAAGTTTATAGAATTAGGGCATTTGCAGTAGCACATAGAAACAGGCAGCCACATGACTGTGTTTAGGGGTTTTGTGGTACTTTGCCTGTTTATTTATTATTTATTGCATTTGTACCCCACATTATCCCACCTTTTTGCAGGCTCAATGTGGCTTACAGAGTGTTGTTATGATGCAGTCATTACATGATCTTAAATACAGTCGGTAATAGGCTGGAGGTGGGTGATTTAGATGCAAGGTGCTAGGTAAGGTGTTGTGAGAGGCAGAGCCATAGCGAGGAGAGCTGACACCCGGGGCGGGTCGCCGCAGCGCACCCCCCCCCCCCCGGTGCAGCATGGCGCACCCTCCTCCCACTGGAGTGCACCCCCCCCCCCGGAGCGCATACAACTCCCCCCCCCCCCCCGGAGGTCTTTTTTGAATTGTTTGGGGGCAGCTTTTACTAGGCTAATAGGGCAGATGTCAAGTTTGCATTGAGATTTGGCGTATTTTCCGAGCCAGTGTGTGAGTTCGTCTACTGAAATCAAGTCAAAGTTGGTCCATGATCGATCGGCTGGATATTCCCCAGGTTTCAGGTCTAAGCATTCAAGGATGTTACTTAATTTTTCTGATTTTATCTGTCACGGAGTGTGGCATGGGCAGAGAGTGGACATGGAAGTGTTAGGCAGTTACCATGCAGTAACTGGCTACCACTGCCACACTTACTGCCTTCTAAATAGGAGGTGCTAAGCGCACCTGCATTAGAAGCACATTGGTCCCGCACATTAACAGCAAAATTAACACATGGCCTAAATGTGAAAATACCAGGAACAGCGTTAGTTTTGGGCTTTTGCTAGACACTAACATCCTGTGTTATAGTGTATTAAGCCCTAACTTAATCCACTTTAGTAAAAAGGCACCTTAGTTATTTTGAGAGGAAAAACAAATCTCATAGTTAAGAGTGTCATGTTGTGCGAACTCATTAAAACGGCTTAAAACCTGGAAAAAGTGTTTGCATGGGAGCAGCACCTTTTGAAACGCAGTGCACTGGTTACTCACCATGGTTATGGCTTTATTGTTTCACTTTCTGCATTGTATTTTATGCTATTCCAGCAAAAGCAGATTACAATGAACAGCTCAAGTAAAACAATGTTTACAATTAAAAGTGCAAATAAAGCATACTTAATTGAGCTCACAATTAATGGGCTTTAGTCAAACAATCAGACAAGGGCAACCCCCCCCCCAAAAAAATACTCAAAAGTCAAAAGGCATGCAGACAAATAACCGAAGGGTCCTTTTACCAAGCTACGGCAAAAATGGTCCTGCGGTAGAGGCAGTGGCCATTTGTGCTGTGCACCAGGGCCCTTTTTACTTCCTATTCTAGGGCAGATGGAGCAGGGAGCCAGCGGAGCCCCCAGCACCCAAGAATGCACCCGGGGTGGGGTTTTGATGCACCGGGGGGGTGTCATTGCGCCGGGGGGGGGGGTGCGCATCGACGATCCGCCCCGGGTGGCAGCCGACCTAGGATTGTCACTGGTAGGCAGATGTGGTTAAAAATAAAAAGGAAGATTGAAGACTGAGTAGTAAAAATGAATGAAGTCTAAGAGGCAGAAAACTAAATGAAGAAAAGCTGAAAGGAAAAGATCAATTCAGGGTTGGATATAGGAGAGAAAGTGAAGAAGGCAGGAAGGGAGAGAAGAAGTGGCAGATGAACTGGAGATGATGTGAAGAAAGTTAAGAAAAGCCAAGAACTGGAAAATGAGACAAACATGATGGGAAAAACAAAACAAAACGACCAAACAACAAAGGTAGAAAGAAAAATTTTATTTTTAATTCACTGAATGGAAAATGTCAGTTTTACAGTAAGTTTACACTGCTTTCTTTATATTTTGCAGAGTGCTGTTTTGATTTCTCTTTTTCTAGTGTTGCAGTGTGGCTTCTTGGGTTTTAAGTTTAAGTTTTATCTACATATTCATATTTTAATTTTGTGGTAATTTATTCTGTACCTGGCAAGGGCGTTCAGTGTTTGTGACCGAGGCCAGGTACTCTGCATCTAGTTTCTATTTAAGCATCTGTAAGAATTCAACTTGTTCCAGTTTTCCAATAGGCATATTGATGTTCTAGTTCCTACTGTAGTATTTCCTGTGTTGCATTTTTCTAGATAAGGTCTTTGTTGTGTTATTTCTGTAAATCAGTGGTGTTATTGTCAAGTAGATTACATAGATTTTGAGTGACTTTTGTAGGCTTTGTATTACAGGTACGGCTGTTCCTCGGCAGAGTACAGGAGCGTTCCTGCTGATGGTGTCACCAGACTCGTGGCAGAAGAATGGAGTGTTGGTTCCGCTGAACCCCAGCAGAAAGGCCAGCGTCACTGGCACCAGCACTGCACTCTTCAGGCATGATCATGACAACACTAGCAGCACGAGCATTCCTGGTTGACAGAATATGAAGTGCAGCTATGTGCTAAAGAGCCAACATGGGGTGAGGATGCTCTAAGTTAGAGTGTGAATGGTAACTGACTGCAAATACTTTGCTTCATAGTTCAGGAAAAATTCAGTGAAAAATGTTCAGGCAATTCATAACATATTACCCAGCAGCATTCTTAGATGACTATCAGCTAACTAACCATAACAAAAATAACATCAATTTTTCTATTGTGCAATGCCTTTCTCCACTACCAGTGAGTAGACACATGCTTATACTGCTTCCTGTAGCTTCCAATTTGACTTCTGCTAGTTCAGTTGTGTGATCGTTGCTGGCGCCTATTCTACAAAAGTCTGCTCCCCCTGACCTTAAAACCTAGCTACGCCTCTGATCCCAGCACCTAAAACTATGCACCTCCATTTACACCAATGAAAATGTGGCGTAAATCCCAGTGTGTACGTTTACACGCACTGGGCCATATTCTGTAACTACGCACATAAATTTAGGAATGCCTACAAAATGCCCATCCCCCCCCATGACCACTCCCCTTTTGAACAACATGCATTAGAATTTAGGTACAGTTCGTTACAGAATACATTTAGGGGCCCTTTTACTAAGGCGCACCTAAAAGTGGCCTGCGCCGGTGAAGGTGCATGTTTTGGATGCACGCTGGTCCATTTTCTTAGCACGCCTGGAAAAAAGGCATTTTTTTGTGCTGAAAATTAACGTGTGGAAAAATTAAAACCATTTTTGGTCTGAGACCTTACCGCCATCCATTGACTTAGCGGTAAGGTCTCACATGCTAACCAGGCGATAAGCATTCATGTAAACTGCCGATTACTGCTGGGAAAGCACCACACAGTAGAAAATAGAAAATATTTTCTACCGCATGTTTTGGGTGCATGCCAGATATGGAATTACCGCCTGGGGCACGCAGTAGCCGGGTGGGAGTGCCAATTTGATGCACGTTGGACACGCATAAGCGCCTATGCGCCTTAGGAACCCTTAGCGAGTTGTGTGTGTAAATTCTAATTATTGCCAATTAGTGCTCATTATTGCTTCTTAAGTTCTGTTATTAATGTTGATTCGCTTGTTAAGACAATTAAGTTATATGTGTTGTTATGGAATATGCTTAGATTTTAATGCAGAATGCTAGGCACAATATATAGAATCCAGCAGAAAATATCTGGGAATAAAGTCAGCTGTGGTCAGCAAATCACTAGCTTCAACAGGCTAAATATCAGACCCTAAACTGTGTAGGAACTGCATGCAGAACAGCACAAAATGTACAATTTGATCTCCTATCCATACACACCACTGCTGCTGACCTAGTAAACCACTGAACAGTTCCTGTCACAAATTTTCTACTTGCTCGCACGTGCAAAATTGCTCTTCTAGTTGTTTGCCTACAAAACTTATTCAGTTTCCCAAGAACTCAGCTATCCTTTTAACTTTAATTGTAATTTATTTAAGTGGGCTAGAAAGAAAATGATCCCCTAACAGCTATTACGATAATGGAACCTAAAGGTCCACCTATGAATTTTGAGTGACCTACAATGTTCCTTATTTTGAGCCTTCAGCAATTTTTCCCTAGATGAAAAAAGCAGCAGGTTGTCTCCTTCAGCCCATAGAAGACCTGCCAAAGTAAATTGTCTTCAAGTCACTTTTGCACTTAGTGGTTACTTCACATTTTTCTTGGGGCTTTTTGGGTGCATTTACATTTGCAACCATTTGCATCTTTTATCTCTGCTCTCTTAACTACATAGATTAGTATTTACAGCAGGTTGTCTTCCTGAGAAAAAAAAACCAAAAAAAGTGATATTTTCATTCCACTTTTAAACAGCTTTAAAAAATAACAAAAATACAAAAGAAAAAATATTGCTCTTGGTGATAAATTTTCTGTACTGATTTCAAAGACCATATACAAAGGGAAAACCAACACTTTCACAAATCACAGCAAAGAAACACAGGGGTGAAAGTGACCAAACCACAGGATAATCCGAGATGACAATAAATGGAACCTTTATTCAGAATTGCACAAATGCAGAGTCTCAATGAATGGGAAAACCCACAACAGCATATCAAAAGATGCAACTGATATGCTGTTGTGGTTTTTCCTGCTCACTGCCGTAGATGCTGTAGGAACACTTGGATGAGCAGCGCTTTACATCGATTGATTATTACATTTTTTTCTTTTGGGTTTGTCTTTGTCCCACACAACATAGGACCCCAGAGGAAGGCTTAAGAGCTGAAACACGGCCCGTGTTGCATCCAGTTTTGACTAGGACTCTGCATTTGTGCAATTCTGAATAAAGGTTCCACTTATTGTCATCTTGGATCATCCTGTGGTTTGGTCAGTTCCACTTTCGTGTTTCTTCTCTGATGTAAAAGACCTCCAGGACCTAGATGGTTCTCAGTAACATTTTAATTTTAATTTATAACTTATGATCTGCTTCTATCACCGACTGATTTAAAGCGGATTATATACATGAATACTTTCAATCTATAAAAAGTCGTAATGCACTTTAGTAACAGTTCAAACCATCTATCCCTGCCTTTATTTCATCTCTATGTTCTTCATAAAAATATAGGGGCTCATTTTCAAAGGAAAAAAGTTCAAAAAACATCATAATGTGGCAGAAGGACGTTTTTCTCTCAAAAATATCCAAGTTGCAATTTTCGACACTCCAATTTTAGATGTTTTGCTCCACAGTTCATCCAAATTTCAAGGGGGCATGTTGGGGACATGTTTTGGGTGGTATACATATGGCACTAAAAGATAGATGTTTTTCTGCAATAATGGAACAAAATGAAAACATCCAAGGTCACATTTGTGGCTAGAGCTGTTTCAATCATGACTAAGGGCTCTGTTTATTACACAGCACTAAGGGTGCACTGGCAATTTTAGAGCATACTAATGATTAGCATGCGCTAAACACTAAAGTCACCCATAGAAATATATAGTAACATAGTAACATAAAAAAGACGGCAGAAAAAGACCTGTGCGGTCCATCCATATGGGTGACTCTAGCATTTAGCACACGCTAAAAATGCTAGTGCATCTTAGTAAACATGTGCAACTTTCTATAAATTAGTCACCTTACTTTCTAACTCCTCTTACTCTCTTATCTATCTATATCTTCCATCGTTGTTTATACCCTACACTATCAATTAATGTTCTATTACATATTGTGTTGACATTGTAAGTAGTATACTATGCCATACTTTGTATTGCTATTTGAATATTTTTACTGCTGTAATTGCCTATTGCTCATGTTTGCTTTATTCTTATTGTACACTGCCTTGAGTGAATTCCTTCAACAAGGCGGTAAATAAATCCTAATAAATAAATAAATAAACAAACAGGGCCCTAAGCATAGGCGGTCGGTGGCCCAACTGTTTGGGGAGGCTAAAGGGGGTGGGGTTAGGGGTGGAGCCAGGGGTGGAGCTTAAATCCATAATTGTCTGATAACACACAGAAAAAATAAATAAATAAAAATAAAAGTCACAATTAATACCTTTTATTAAATATAGATATTAGATATGTATCATATGTCAAAGAATAAAGTGGTTGCTCAAAGCATATACTAACCACAATCGCTCAACTGCAAAACACTATGCACAATTTTGTGCAAAAACACACTCAGAACCTTACTGTACCATAAATATTACACTGGGCAGAACCTAATACACCAATATACCACCCATACGGAAAATGCAGACCGTCAACAATATGAAACAAGGGATCATAATATCACAATTCTCATGTAGAGCCACAAAACACCCTAATTCATATTTAATGTGGGATAAAATGCCATAAATAAGTACATAAATATAAACTTTTAATGTTGAGCACCTGATTCTCAAAGTGGACATATTCCAAACACTATAATGAAAATAAAATGATTTTTTTTTTCTACCTTTGTTGTATGGTGACTGTTTTTTGATCATGCTGGCCCAGTATCCGATTCTGCTGCTATCTGTCCTCTTAACTCCTTTTCCAGGGCTTCCTTTCCATTTATTTCTTTCCTCATTTCTTCTTCATTTCTGGTCCTCAGCTTCTGCCTATTTTCTTCATCCATGTGTAGTTTTTCTCCTCTCTTTCTTTTCCCTCATCTCATCTCCTTCCTCACTCTTCCCTCCCCTCCATCCATGTCCAGCATTTTTTCTCTCTCCCCTCCTCTCCCCTGCCCTCCATCCACCCATGTCCAGTGACCCTTCTCTCCCCCTGCCCTGCAAGCACCCATACACAGCAACCCTCATCTCCCCTGCCCTCCATACACCCATGTCCAGTAGTGATCCTCCTCTCCCCTGCCCTGCATGCACCCATACCCGGTGACCCTCCTTCCCCTGCCCTCCATCCACCCATGTCCAGCAGTGATCCTCCTCTCCCCTGCCCTGCATGCACCCATTATACCCAGCGACCCTTCACTCCCCTCCTTCCACAAATGCCCAGCGACTCCCTTCTCTCCCCTGCCACCCCCCTCCCGAGTTGTTCGGCGAATTCCTCCCCCTCCCTCCTCCCTCCTCCCTCCGGATATGGTCCACTCACGTCACCGACCTGACTCTTCTGAGCTGTCAGTGCTAACTCTACCCCGCTGCACTGGCACTGCCGGCGTTCGCGCTTCAAAATGGTCGCCGAAACTTATAGGGCGGCATCTAAGACTTCAGCAGAAGTCTCACGAGGCCGCCTCTGGAAGTCTCGGCGGCCATTTTTAAAGCGCGAATGCCGGCAGCGCCAGCGCAGCGGGGGAGAGTTAGTGCTGACAGCTCCGAAGCCGAAGACCGGATCCGGAGGGAGGGGGAGGAGCCGGCTCGCTGCGGCTGGGGAGGCTTAGCCCCCCCCCCCAAGCCTTCGATACCGGGCGCCTATGGCCCTAAGTGACCAAAAGGTGCCCAAAATGATCAACTGACCACTGGAGGGATTAAGACATAACCCCCCTTACTCCCCCAGTGGTTAATGACCCTCTCCCAGCCCCTAAGATGTGACTGACAGTACATACTAGGCTCTACAACAGCTTCAGATGTGATGGTCATCCCTATTAAAGCAGCAAGCAGGTCCCAGGAATAGCCTAGTGGTCAGTGCAAGGAAGGGGACTATAGAGAAGGAGACCCAGGCCCATATCCCACTCTAATTGGTACACTTGTAGTGGAACATGGCATCAGCAATGATCGCCAAAGCCTGCATTTCTTCTGGCTTTTGCCTGACTCAGCCCATGGACCTGCCCAGCACTTACTGGACAGTGCTGTGGTGGTTAAAGAGGATAATCAGAGGCTCTGCCTAGTTAAGTACCACTAAATATGCCCCTCCTGGCTCAATAATCAGGGTTTGAGCAGGCAGGAGTCTCTCCTGCCTACCTAAACCACTTTGAATATCTACTCCTCCATTCCTGCAGAGACAATCTTGCAGTGTCTACCTAATAGCTGATAATCTGCATATCTGCATATGAACAACACTTGATCTTCAGATCTCAGCAATGTTGCTGACATATATAGAGACTAGATTACAAATATACCAGTGGCATAGCTACGAGGGGCCATGGGGGCCTGAGTCCCCAAAATTGGCTCTGGGGCCCCCAACCCCTGCCAGCTAAAGCGTTTGTCCCGCACTGGTCTCACATTGCCTGGCGCCCTGTCCTGTTTTTAGTCACTGTGCATGCTCATTTTAATGAAACTCAGCATACTATAGCTGGCGGGGGTTGGGGATCCGTCAGCGAAAGTACCTTCACAGTGGTGGTGGGGGGGAGTGGCGGGGGCAGAAGTGGTGGCAGGAGGGCGGCAGCAAAATCACCACTGCTTGTACCATCTGCTTTCAATGTTCTTCTGACAAATATCGTCTAATTTCCCTAATGAGTTAGAAATTCAATAATGATTTTTTTTTTACTACCATGTTTACCTATTTTTTCACAGACATATCTGTCTCTTGAAATTCCAGTTTATGGATTAAACTTCCCATCATTTTTGTTCCCTATACAGGGCATTCATCTCTGCCATTCCTGGAAAAATAATACCAGTTGAAACCTGGCATTATTTTTCCTGCCCAGAAGCATCAGGCCAATAACCCAAAGTCATAAAAAGGGGGGCCTGGTATTAAAAGAATTACCTCCCCTTCTCCCTAAAGCACCCTCCAAATATATCCCCCCCCCCCAAAGACCCCCACATCCAGCATTGAATATTGGCTGTACCCACATAACTTCCAGGTACTGCCACTGATGTGAATATCCAGTGCCAGTCCCCAGATGTGTATCCAGGTCAAAATTAGCCGATAGTGGTCTGCATTTATAATATTGACTCACATAATTTCTTGACAAGCGGGAAATTCCTCAGAATCACTAATCTTTTTCTTTTTTTTTCACTTTAATTTGTACTAATATTTTGAATACAGTTTGTTTTGGGGTTGTTTTTTTTTTTTTCTTTACCTGTGATTAAAATCAGCTCCACAATCTTTGATCCATTCAGGTCATGACTGGTGGCTCTGAAGTCTTTTCCTTCTGATGAGAAATCCTAGTACTTATTTGAGAATATTTTCTCCAGCTGCTTTCTGATGCGTTTGATTACATAAATAGGTATTACACATTCATTGCAAGACCACCACATGATAAAATAAAGGACATGAATGGAGGCCTTTGCACCTGATGGTCACAAAATATGCACAATAGCACATCTTTTTCTCCTGATAAAATCCAAAAACTATAAATAGGAAAACAATGGCAATTACATTCCTCAAGAGGATGCACACAATTTCCTTCATGAGGCTCTCTCAAGCATGTTTAAACACATGGCAGTGTTAAGTGGTGTAGGTCAACTAATCTCCAAAACACATTCATTCTATTTGAATGATAGTGCTGCCATTATCAACAAGACTGCATTATGCAAAACAAAGGTAAAGGTTAAGTAGTAGCTTAATTATGCTCTACTGTTTCAGAAAACAGAATCAGCAACATTTCTGCCCAGATAATAATGTCACAAGCAGTAGAATGTGTACTGCAGGCCATAATCAAACTATCAAGGACATACTCAAGAACGCCGATTCACTTATTTGTTTTTTAAGTAAGCAACATTTAAATGTCTTGTAATTCAAACTGGTAATCAAGATGAGACATGTGTATATTCCGACACATGCTTTCATATTCTTGCAAGCCCGGTTTAAAATGGGTAAATTCTATGTTTCAGACAAAGCGCTGTCCGAAATCCCGAGGACTCTCATTGCAGAACATGAGTTTGAATAACTGATCAATTTGTAGACCTCTTTCACTCTGTTTTACAAAATCTCAAAATGTGATCTGATTTCAGTTGGTGTAACTCCTCGCATCTATAGTTAGGTCTGGATCCTGGTGCTACGAGCTATTCTATAAAGGGTGCTGATCCTGGAATGCCTGTTATAGAATACCATTCAGCACCAATTCTTTTCAGTGCCGAATTTTGAGAGCCATACACTGAATCCAGCCCAATATGACTGTTTTGCAGATACTCAGGAAATTCACACCAGTGATTTGGAGTATTTTCTAAAAAGTACATGGAAGTGTGGAAGTGATAAAACAACCAACATGTATGTTTTCAAATGTTTTTATGTAGGGTATGATTCTAAAAGGATTCTTGGCACCTAAATATTGGCTCGCTTATAGAATTCCCATTCACTGCACACTGCCTTGATATCTATACTAAAGGTGGTATATCAAGTTACATCATACATGCATACAGTTAGGACCAGATTCAGAAATAAGCACTGAAAAAATAGGTGCTAAGCATAATTCTACAAAGAGCATACACCTTTTATAGAGTAGTGTCAATTCCTCACTTATCTTTAGGTGCCAGACCTACACCTGCTAAAACCTGGTGTAAATGCTGGTGCTCAAGTTAGGCGTGCTGAGGCAGTATTCTATAACTACTACAAATACCATGAGGTTGTCTCTAGAGGATGCAGCAGCCATTTTGGGTTCACCACCGCTAGGGGCAGGAGCGAGTGGGCTTCACTCCTGCCGCCAACACCCCCACTGGACCACCAGGGACCTCAGCTAGGCTTGAAGGGGGGTTATCCTGGGTAGGAGGTAGGGGTGGAGATGATAGGGGTAAGGACCTGCAGGGGGTGGTGGGGATGGAAGCTCTTCACTCTTAAGTGGTCAGTTGGCAGAGGGGGCTATGGACCATGGGAGGGAAGTGGGGAGCAGAAGGAAAGTGCAATATTATTTTTAATGTAGGTTCCTGCCAATATTCAGTGCCAGGGCCTATATAGCTAAGCAGGTTAATTTAGGACAGCTTTTGAGGGCCCATAATGTAACACACCCAGAACAATATAGTAAATATCAGCAGATAAAGACCTGCACAGTCCATCCATTGTGCCCATCAAGGTGGCCAGAGTTGAATCTGGCACTCTGCAGGTTTCAGTCCTTCATGATTAAATACTGGTATAAGTTATCTCTGTCTCTCCCTGCCAATTTTGGGGCAGAGACCATAGAAGTCTGCCTGGCATTAGTCTTACTTCCCAACCTCTAAAACTAATATCACAGCTCACTCCAGTTATGAGGTCATTTAAGTTTTCCTTTAATTGGATTCTATCCTTTCTCTATATAGTGATCCTCTAAGTTATTCCACGCGTTCTTAAATTCCGTCACCATTTTTGTCACCTCCTGCGGGAGGGCATTCCAGGCATCCACTAACTACCCTTTCTGTGAAAAAGTATTTTCTGACATTGCTCCTAAGTCTCCCACCCTGCAACCTCAATTCATGACCTCTAGTTTGCATATTAATACCTTTTTAAGTGTTTAAACGTCTGTATCATATCCCCCCCTCCCTCCTTTCCCCTAGGGTATAAAATAACTGGGGGACCTGTACATGATTAACAAATTGAAAGGGAAATTTTATAATAGGCCACCTAACTCATGTGGCAAGTATGTGTTTGTTACACCAATTTTCAAAGGTAAAGTATGCACATGCAGCAATCTATTTGAAAATTACCCCATGGAACCAGCTATACACAATTACACCTGCAATGCACAAATTTCCAGGCTTAATTTTCATGCATAGGCATGTATTTTTATGTTTCAATAATTTTTATTGATAAACAACATTATGCACAATACAAACGAACTATACGTTCAACAACCACCCTATGTGCATTCAGCATGCACAATCATAAGCAACAGCATTATCATCCTATTTTATATTCCCCACCCCACCCCCCCACCCCCATTACATTACCAGGCATGTATTTTTAAAAAGTAGATATATAAATGCTGACCTCTCCAGCCCTACCCTTTCAGTTCAGTTCAACCTACATACATACATATTGTGTGCACCTGTATAAACTCTGGGCAAATTTATAACAAGCCATTTTTGTGTATATATTTCTCTCTTATAAGGATAAATAGATTTTAAAATAACCTCCTTAATTCTGATACACTAGCGTGGCAATTCTATATGTTGACCCTCTTTGTAGGTGCCCTGAGGCCATCTATTCTAGAACAGCATCTGGGGGCCCAGAATGCATTGTAGAATAATAGCATAACCCAGCATTGGTTTGTCGTGCATTTAAGCACTCGTAGTTATACCAGCCAAAGAGCTGACATTGCTAAGCATGTCTATATGTAGTAAGGGAGTGTGTAACTTAAGAGTATTCCATATGTTGCCCTCATAACTGAGAGACACCCCCATGCCCCGCCCACATGTACGCCCCCTTACATTTGTGAGCTACAGCACTTACACACACCCCTAACTTAAAGTATTCCATATGTTGCTCTCATAACTGGGAGACGTCCAAATCTCGCCCATGATCCACCTATGTGTATGCCCCCTTACGTTTGCGTGCTACAGCACTTGCACACACCCGTAAAGGGTACTTTTTGCCACATACACATAAAAGGGCAGCCAACCTCAGGCACCAAATTATACAACTGCAATTTAAAGCCTCAACAACAATTTTTATAAATGCGTTACTTATACTCCTTTTTCCGTGCATTTTGTTCACCTTTAAGAAGCTGCAAGAAATTCACTCTCTGAGGAAAATATCCACAATTTCCAAATCATGCAAGCAACTAAGATTGCAGACTTTTTGTATCCCCTACCCCGTTTGCACTCTTTTCTCTGCATGTAAATGAAAGCTGTTCCCATAACTGTATGCAAATCATAAAAGCAAACCGTCATTAGATACTTTCACAAGGATGCCCCTTCTTCTTGCATTTTCCTGAGACGTCACTAAAACATTTTGCCAATATTACTTTGTAATAACCCCAGGACCCCTCTTTTTCTCTTCCACACATAAAATGGGTTTATAGAAAAAGTATGATGCCAAAGCCACTCACCCTTGTTAAACAATTTGCATTAATCCATTATATCTTTGTTCCAGTCAGTAGTGCAGGTGGTGGTGTTTAGGCTGCAGCAGTACTGAACGCAAGCCAGATGTTGCATTTCATTATTTATGACGATGCTGGAGAGTCAATTCCACCTGGAATACTTTGCTAATAAACGCTAACCTTGTCTCAAGGAACTTTCTTATACAACACACATCCTGATTCTGCATTTAACAGCCAACACTGAATCTGAGCAGAGCTTTATAAGATGGACATCTGCAGAAACCAACATGTGCAACTTGAGATGTTTCAATTGATCAGGGTCAAATCTAAGCCCCTTCTGGGGTAGTGGGAAGGGAGGATGGAGAGAACATGGACTATCATATTCTAAACAAGACTGGCCACCAAACCTGTTCCTATAAATCCTTGATCTGAGTCTTCCATCATCACCTGAGCCAAATAAATATGTTCAGTCCAACGCATTCATGTTCTCAAATATGATGAGTATTTACATGAACATGGGCCAAACTGTAAACCTGTGGTTTAATAAGAAATAAATCCTAGAATTTTAAGAACCAGTTTAAATATATCTGAACAAATTTAAATCAAACACTGGCAAGCTTGAACCAGGCTGGAAAAGGATAATTTTACCTACTGAAATTCTACCACTGCATTTTAATTATCGATGTAGCACTTATTGGAAAAATAAGGAAACCCTGTGGTATCTTAACATCAAGTCATTTCCTTGATGCACCAAAGCAACTGAAGTTGAATCTCCAACTTCATAACTGAATGCCAAGCAGAAAGAAACCCAACTGACAGACAAAGGGTTGCCAGTCTGATTCAAAGCTACCCCCTGAGGCACAACAGTGCCCAAAAGGAAGAAGGTTCTGATCATGTGGGGAGACTGGATCCTGAACCTCTGTCAGAAAGTCATCAACAGAGTGAAACTGTTGACAACAGACTGTTCCTGCTGGGGAAAAAGGGACCTGCTGGATGGAGGCAATGCAGCTAATGAGTGCTATTACACTTTCCAGCAAGTAGCAGGGATAATATATCCACCCATTGACTTATCCTTGTCTACCACAGAGGAAACCACAGCACTCAAGAGACAGAGTACCAAGGAAACCTAGAGGGAATATGTATAAAGAGCACAGAAATATGGCTTACCACCTAATAGAGAGAGGACGTTAGGCTAAATCTTTGCCATGACATACTTACCAGAAAAATAGAGGCAGTGATCTACACCAGAGATGAAACAAAACAAAAAGATTCCACAAACAGAGGATAACACTGAAGAAAAGTTCAAATTATTTTATTTAACATATTTCGATAGTCTTGACTTGATCTCACCAACAAAAAGTTGTCACGTATGCTGATTTAAAAAAAACCCAGCAAGTACCATATACAAGGTATGTTTGTTGAGCAGATACAAATGTTCAAACCTTATTGAAGGAAACAATCTTAAGATCTCATACACATAGGTACTATAAAATACATTTCCTGAGGAACTGTTCTTCAAAGAAACTGATGCCTTTGAGGACCAGATTAATCATTGGGAAGAAGCAATAATATTCAGAAAGTGAATGGTAAAAACTGAACTTCATGCTCTACTTTCCTACAGAACTGTAGGAAAAAAGGATTGCTAGAGGGTTAAGAATCATTAAAACACCAAATATGTTTACTGATTAAGACGTCATGAGGAAATGGAAAGTTATTTTAAACAGATATGGACCAGGAAAGCAGAAACAGTGAAGGAAGAGCTTTACAAAGAAGTAAACTTCCTTAAGGAACATGATGTTTGTTTTGATATGTTATTTGATGACTACAATAAACAATTTAACAAATTAAACAAATTAAAATAAAACAAATTCGCTGCGTGCGTCTGGTAGCACTATACAAATGCTAATAATAATAATAATAAATGGACTATAAAAATGGTGCCGTTTATCCATGGCAAAGAGATAGTAAGATAAGAAACAATACCCAGGTATCTACTGGTAACAAAAATATAGCAAATAAACCTGCAAGTAGAGACAGACAGTATACTACTGAAAACCAAAGATCTATGCTGTAGAAAAAACATGAAACAGGTTCACAGAAGTATAAAGTAAAAACTTTTAAATAATTATACAACACCACTCATGTAATAAATTTGTGAATCTCTCAGTAATTTTTAAGAGTACCCTCAGAAATCTCCACCTATTTTAAGGCAATATCATTGGTTTTGCCAGGTGGCATAGCACATCTTTCATAGGGCTTACTCTTATTCATAAGTGTAGGTGCTATTGCCTGAATCACAAAGTGCTAACAAATAATATAGTGCACTGTGTTAAAGAAAAAAACTTAAACTTATCTTTAAACGTTTTTTTTTTTTCTTTTTTTAGTTAGAAATACTCAGCTTGCTTGTCCAGCTTGCTCGCTCAGTCACCAAATGTGACTGCCCAAACGGCTTCCCCTGGGCGTTTCCACACATACACACATGGGTCCAGTCTCTCTCTATCTCTCTGCCTCCTTCCCCCTTGTTCCAACATCTCTTCCTTCCCTCCCTGTCACACTCCTTTCCTCCCTGTCACACTATCTCTTCCTCCCCCGGTCTGGCCTCACTTCTTTACTCCTGGCCCGGTAGCCTGCCAACTTTGCGGCTGGCAGCATTGAAGACATGCTGCCTTTGGCGGGCAAAGGCCCATTCCTCCACCTGCTGGAAATGGGGAGTTATATCAGAGAAGGTGGAACGCAGAAGTAGGAATGGGCCTGTGCCACACAAAGACAGTATGTCTGAAACACTGCCAGTGCCAACCAGAGAAGTAAGAATGGTGGTCCACCGGAGGAGGGGGAAGGAAGCAGGCAGGAGGTAATGTGTGTGAAGAGCACATTTAGGCATGTGAATTGGGGAAGGGGCCCAAATGCATGTGTCACACACCTAATCGTTGTGACTTGGCATGTCTATCATAAGGTTCTCACAAACATCAGACATTCAAAATTAAAAGGGACATTGTCCAGTGATTACACAGCAGAGATTGAGAGGCAGCTCATAGATGAAACCTATTCTGTTCAATTGAAAGATCCAACCCTCATGCTCCAGCTGGAGATAGAAGAACTGACTAAGATAAGGGCTGTGGCTGACCCCCCCCCCCCCCCAATACAAGTATAGTAGCACATCTTGTCATTCCTAGAGGTAGACACCACTTAGGCACGTCAAACGCACCATTAATTGTCGGATAAACACCTATATGTACTAGGTACTATTCTATAAGGTAGCCCTAACTGCAAGCGGGATGTACATGTGGGCGGAGAATGACATGTCTCCTAGGTGCACATTTATTTGATACAATACTATAAACTACGTGTGCCACTTGGCATACCTAGGCACGGCATTGGCATGGTAGAAGAGGGTGCACCTATATATGGGCATTTCAGTGCAGACCTTAAGCTAGCATTCTATAACAGAATCTTGTTGCTAATGCATTGGGGTGCCTAGAAAGAGGCACCAATTTATAGAATTGCCCTATACGTTCATCAGTGTTGCATCTGCAGCACATTGGCAGGACTTGTACTGTAAATTACACATTGGTCCTCCTGATTCCATAACAAGACGACTATGTGGAAGGGCAAAAAAAATGCCTATAGGCGCCAGTGCATCTTTATAAAATAGATACCCAAAACACTAGTCACAACAGCACACATCAACAAATGCACAAATTTACATCTGCTCCAAAGTTGGTGTAAATTTGTGCGTGTAACATACATGAGTGGTCACCTATTTTATAAAATACATACATCACAGCTCCACAAAACTACATCCCCAGGAACCCCCCATCATTGGCATGCATATTTATATGTACATACATGGCCACACACATCTATAAAAGCTCTTTTCCACATGTAAAACATACACGGACAAGCTTGCACTGAACGTTTTAGCGTCCCAAATTCAAATAGGAATTATAGCCATTTTCAAAACAGCAAAACGTTTATCTTTTTTGTTTTCAAAATGGCCACATGCTAGATGTTTTTCTGCTCTATGCATTTATCTTTTTAGTCCATTTTCGAAAAAAAAGTATAAATGAAAAATGCACAAAATCAAGCCATTGGGATGTAGGAGGAGCCAGCATTCTTAGTAGACTGGCCACACTGACATCCCAGCAGAGCAGTAGGGCATCCAAGGGGTCGCAGCAGTGGACTTCACATAGAAGCTCCCAGGTACACATCTCACTGTTATGCCCTTATATTGTATGGTGAGCCCTCCAAAACCCACCAAAAAACATATTATTCTCAACTGTACACCACTACAATAGCCCTTATGGCTGAAGGGATCACCTATATGTGAGTACAGTAGGTTTTTGGTGAGTGTAGGAGGGCTTACACTTTCAAACACAAGTGTAACAGGTAGAGTGGGATATGGGCCTGGGTCCCCCCTCTCTAAAGTGCACTGACCCGACCACAAGACTACTCCAGGGACCTGCTTGCTGCTCTAATAGGACTGGCTAAAACATCTGAAGCTGTCATAGAGGCTGGTACGTACTGTTTCTTTCACATCTTTGGGGGGGGTGGGAGGGGGGTCAGTGACCAGTGAAGGAGTAAGGGGGGGTAATGCATTAATTCCTTCAGTGGTCATCTGGTCATTTAAAGGACCTCTGTGTGCCTTATTCATTATAAAAGCAGGTCTAGATCAAAACATTTAGATTGTCACCCCGAAAATTTTTGTTTTGTTCCATTATGGCAGAAAAATGTCCACGTGTTAGTAACACCCAAATCCCGCTCTCGACAAGCCCCTGAAACATCCCCTTGTGATTTAAATGCACTGCCAACGAACTGCATACCAAACATTTAGTTTTGAAAATACCAATTTGAACATTTTGCTGCTTATGACATTTTTTTGTATGTTTTTCTGTTTCGAAAATGAGCCCTATTGTCACCAAAATAAAAAATTTTGAAAAATGCTACAATTGACATGAGAAACTAAACACAAATGTTTGCCTTGTGCTCCCCTAACTCAAAAAAAGCAGCTGGCAAGACACAAACAAGCCTTTCAAACAGGCTGCCTACACAGTGTAGGTCTGGTGTTTTACTGAGAGGTAACAATACCAAGGAAGACCTAAACCTGATTTGTTTTGACCCCATGCACTACTCTAGTGCTAACACCAGCAGTGCAGAATTGGAAAGCTTTGGGACAATTCTCTTGGGAATTCTGCCCTGCCCCATCAGCCACAAGAAGGATAGAAAAAGGCTAGAGGCAGAAAATGAAGGGATATGACATCACAGCTTTCAGTATCCTGGCATAGGAGATAGGCAGCTGATATTACAGGTCAGAGTAATACAGGGCTTATTGGGATGCAATGAAGAAGCTAGAGTTAGTCCCAATTAGGACTAGAATTATAAGATGACTAGGAATCTTCCGAACCAAAAACAGGAAACAAGAAAAGCAAAACAATAACAACATTCCTAAGGGACTACACAGGCATCAAGCATAGCTGCTGTAGTGAGTCAGCCCCTCTGTACTGCAATGGTTTATTTGGATTGCCCTTCAATTGCAATCAAGGTCAGCGGTCAACCTACAAGCTCTTTCTGCAAGTCCAGTTATATAGAATGACTTTCCCCAAGCAGCATTAATCAGGACCTGTATCAAGCCCTTAGGCAATAGAGCTCTCAAAGAAGATTTTGAAGAAACTGGAGAAAAATCAAACCACTGCAGAGTTATGATGAATGTGTTTTTCTCTGGGCCCACTTACATCTACATGATTATCTAGCATTCTAAAATTAATAAAAGAAATTAAAATGGGCATTCGAGAGTCTATAATCTATATTATATTATCCTGTAATGTGACTGCAAATGTAAGTTCCTGAAAGCAGAAAGGGCAAGAATCTGTTGTCAGAATTTATCATTGCAGACAGTCTTATCTTATTAATTTTAACTGCATTTCTCCCAGCCAAATACAAGTGCAAGCAACTTATTCAAGGAAGAGCTCAACATTATAGTGAAAATGCTGCATGTTCTAGGGAATATATTCAGGGGGTCTTTTACTATAGGTTAGCTCAAATTATTTGCAGCAGGGCCCATAGGAATAAAATGGATCCTGCTGCAGATAAAAAAAAAAAAACCCTCAGTGTCTTAAGCATGTAAAGCAAATAGATTAACCCAATTTTCTTGCAAAATTAAGAAAGTTATACAAACCAAAATAATTACAGTTTAGGGAACAGTTCTGATCATCATAATTAAAATCAAGAAAAAATTATAGAAGAACAAGGAGGGCCAACCTATTAGCAAATGCTGTGTACTGTTGTGAAAGAGACCTGGGTTCAATTCCCAGGTTAGGATTCAGCTGTGGAGGCAGGGAAGAAGGAGAGGGGATGGGGCAAAAGGTATCTTCTATAGCACACACTTAGCAGAAGCTAAATCTGGCCACTAAGAGGGGGAAGTTATCAGCATAACAATAAGTTGTTAGCCACATTGAACCTGATCTATTGGGCTATAAATGAAATAAATAAATAAACAAACAATCAAACATGGATTACAGTTAAGTTGGGTTAGATTACCACAAGTCACGTTATTTCTGCACAGGGTCTCATTGCATAAAATAACCCAACTTGTAGTAAAATAGCCTGACTTAACAGTACCCCACATTAATAACTTCCCCCTTTAATGGCCAGACTTAGCATCTACACTATCCAGGTTCCAGTAAGAGCCACAGTCAAGTGGTTCCTGATCAAAGACTGTAATTACAATGGTTGGGATAAATGGGAAAGAGGATATAAAAATGGGTTGGGGGGAATAATCCTTGGGTACTTGCAAGCAAAAGTGAATGGCCTTATAATTAGAAAAAAAAACCTGGCTCCAATTAGGTCAAGATGCCCCAGAAACGGCCGAAGCAAAAAACTACTGGGCCAAGAAACAAGGAGAAGAAATAACATGAAATGTGGAATTTGAATGATATGTAACCTAACTGATCACCAACTATTATGAATTATTTGTAAAGAAGAAGTATCACCCAAAATCTCTAGAGCAGCTCGTCCTTACTGCAAGTGTGTACAGAGAGTACAGACAAAAAATAATTAACAAGTCTAAGATTATACGTTATGTTATGTTATATTATATTATTTTGGGGTTTTCTAGTGCGCCTCTACCTAAACAGTTCAGCGAGGATTACAACTAAAAGAGAGCCAGATCAGAAAATCTGGGAATCACAGTACTACTAAAAAGAAAAATATAAAAATCAAGTCTAAACATATCCATTGCAATATAACTATATCAAATTAGAAGATGTAAGACTGAGCCTCTGAAAAAGAAAAGTTTTCAAGATATTCCTAAATTTTAAATAATGCTGACAAGACCTTAAAAATAAAGGCAAGGCATTCCAACATGTAGCACGTTGATACTGTAATGAGGATGTAAACTGTTTGACTAATTTTTTTTTTATTATTATTATTATACAAACTATACTTACAAGTCAAATACTTGAACAAGAAAAGCGGAAAAGTAAATTACAACATACTTCACAATAAGGGAAAAAAGGAAAAAGAATTATTATTCCTCTTTAGATCACCTATGGGGGGACGTGTAAATAAAAAGGAAAACTCTGGAGACAAGCTTAAAGAAATAATTTCAAAAAAATGCTTAACACGCTATATCCCCACCTTAGCCATTGCTTAATCTCAACTATTGGATATTACCTGTGGTCACCTTTTTTAAATCTATAAAAGCACATAATTGTTCTGGAAGGAAAAAATACATATTTTAACTCAATATATTTAACTACACATTTGCATGGATAGTTGAGATAGAAAGATGTCCCTATTGCCAAAGTTTCCATTCCTAGAGCCAAAAAAGCCTTCCTCCTTTCTTGTGTTTGTTTTGTAACATCAGGAAATGTCCAAATTTTTTTTCCATAGAACAAAGTTTGTAGATTTCGAAGGGATAGATGCTTCACCGCTTCCAAGTCTTGCTCAAATACAAATGAGGCCAATAAAGTCATTCTTTCGGAATCTTCAGACAATGATGCTTCTAATATTTCAGATATATTCAATAAATCTTTCTTACTTTCTTGGTGAATCATTTCCAAAGGTTCCTCCGAAACTCTTTTATTTGGTATATAATATATCCGGTTTATCGGAGGAATAGTTTCTGGGGTAAATTTCAAAATTTCAAGCAAATATTTCTTGAATGCTTCCAAAGGGGTAATACCCGGGGATTTTGGAAAGTTCAAAAAGCGAAGATTTAATCTGCGGTTGTAATTCTCAATCTGTTCAACTTTTCAATGCAATATCATTTTGTCTTTTATCGTTGTAGCTGAAAAATCTTGTAACTTCTTAATATCTTCTTTAATTGTAATCACTTGAGTATTAAATTCTGTCTTAATGCCGTCTAAGGAATTAGATAGAATATCAACAGTACTTACTAAAGCTGAAACTTCAGCCGTAGATTTGGCCACTCTAGTATCCAGTTGTTGGAGAGCTTCCCGTATGCTCTCCAATGTAACCGTCTCTGGCTTTTGTGTTGGCGCGACATGCTCAGTTGAGACACAAACAGGACTCAAATCTCCATTGGGACTCACCTTCTCAATACCTCGATCCAGAGGCCTACCCTCAACGCATTCTGATTTGGGAGACCTCCGTTGAGAGATGCGACCTTCTGGGAGAGGCAGTGAGTTGAGAACCAGGTGAGAAAGAGTGACATCCAGCCCCAAGTCTCCAGGGACTCCTCCTCCTAGAGCAGAGGTAGGCAATTCCAGTCCTCGAGAGCCACAGGCAGGTCAGGTTTTCAGGATATCCACAATGAATATGCAGGAGATAGATTTGCATACCAAGGAGGCAGTGCTTGCAAATCTATCTCCTGCATATTCATTGTGGATATCCTGAAAACCTGACCTGCCTGCAGCTCTCAAGGACCAGAGTTGCCTACCCCTGTCCTAGAGCAACAACATGGCTCCTCCCGGTATTTTGGGTGGGGGTTCTTTCGCTAGATTGCTGCTTTGAAGAGGAGGTTCTGGCCATCAAGGAACCAGCCTTAACCATCCCTTTCTGTTTAGTATGAGGCATCAGGATTAAGGAAAAACTGTTAATTCAGAGCAACTAGTGAAAGAGCTCAGCCACGATCAGCAGCGTGCCGCCATCTTGACACGCCCCCCCTGTTTGACTAATTTTAACTTAAGAGTGTCTGGAAGCCGTAGCATAAACTGATTTCGAATACCATGTGGGCAGCAGCATCTCATAAAGGATGTGCTACATTCATCATATAGCTAGGTGACTCTCCATATAGAATTTTAAAAACCATGATATTCAATTTGAACTGAATACGGGTAGCCAGTGCAGTCTCAGGTAATAATTTCTAACAGACTCAAATTTTGAAAGACCAAAGATTAGGCTAACTGCTGTGTTTTGCGTTACCTGTAGATGGTTAATTAATGCCTCAGAACAGCATATCAAGATGATTACAATAATTAAACCGAGATAATACAAGGGATTGAATCAGTATTCGAAAAGCAACCCTTATAAAGTATTTCCTTACTGCCCTAAGGGAACCTTTTACTAAGGTGTGCTGAAAAATGGCCTGCGGTAGTGTAGGCATGTGTTTTGGGCATGTGCAGATTCATTTTTCAGCTTTTCTGCAAAAAGTGCCTTTTTTAAAATTTTTGCCAAAAATGGACGTGCAGCAAAATAAAACTTGCCACTTGTCCATTTTGGGTCTGAGACCTTACCGCCAGCCATTGACTTAGTGGTAAGGTCTCACACATTAACCAGGCGGTAATGACCTATGCACGTAGAATGCCACTTGACGCGCATAGCTGACGCGCATCAGAAAATAAAAATTATTTTGCGGACGCGTGTCAAAAATAAAATTACTGCAAGGGCCACGCGATAGCCGGGCGGGAACTCCAAATTGGCGCACGTTGGGTGCACATAGGTGCCTACGCAGCTTGGTAAAAGGGCCTCCTAGCTTCCTAAGAATATAATACATTTTCTTCATAACTTGGAAGATGTACTGTTGCATGGATAAAGAGTTATCTAAGTCTACACTTAAGATTTTAGAATGCAAGACTAGAGAATGAGTTCCCTCCAATTATAAAACTTCTGCCTGTATTTCTCATCAGTACTTGCTGCTATACAGAAGACACATATATTGAACTCATTTTAGATTGTGAAAAACACTGATAGAAATGGTACTATTTATCAACGCCTTTAAATCTTAGCAATAACATTCACTCATCTTTGTCTAATCCGCTAAATGATAAGTAAATGAATGACTACCTGTGCTTTCTCTGTAATCTGGAGGCACTGGAGGTAACGGTGTCGGAAGAACAGGAAAGAGAGAAGAAACTGGTTAGAAGATTATGTATGTAAAGCATTTCAGTGATGGAGGAAGAGGGTCATCAGACTCTGACTGTTCAGGTTGGGTTTAAGCATATTAAAAGCTTGTGACCTTTTAAAGTATGGAAAGTGGTAAAGAATGGATGGTCTTCTAGTTCACGGATCTGTATATCTACATATGAACACCTCCAGCGCAAATTATTCCTAAGGCATCATGCGCCCCAACAGCCTAAAAGGATATGGTGGTAAAATTTCTGGAAGGCTGCTATAATATCAACTGTTTCTCAAACTAACCATCTCTAAGCAAGTTTGATGCACTTAATACTTTAATCTTAGCCCTGTAAAATATGAATATAGTTTAGGAGTTACAGTAAAGATTGTATTCCTCAATATAAAACGTGTTGTAACGCAAGGGCATCCTGTTTTCATCTTATTTACAAATCTCCAGTTTGCATGATAAACATTTTTTAAAACATACAAAAGTATGTGAGTATTAACTACACTACTAGGTTGTGTTTTTACTGTAAGAAGGAATAGATCAGTTACCCAAGCCCAACAAACCAAACAGATACACTTATGTTGTTGCAGATGCTCTTCGAATAGCTCTAAAATTCAACTTTTATCATGACCACACCCCATGTTTTAAAACCTGCTTTAGCTGAGTTTTTCATTTGCAAATTTGTACTTTATGCTTACCAGTTTGATTAAAGTTTTACAAACTTCAATCAATTTGTCAAAAACATGTTTTCGGCTTGTGCAGTATGAATATTAATTGTGTATTAAAGAAAAGGCCATCACAAGAGAGAGCAGTACTAATTCAGGAACCGGACAGGCTTCATTGCTTTGCATCTTCCATGAGATCTATTTTTCATTGCCATTGCGTGAAAGGAACCTTCAAAGATGCTGCAATATATTACATAAAATCGGGGCCTGTCAGTAGTGCATGAAAATTTCTTTTTAGCTACACATGACATTTATGTTAATACCAAATGAGTCCATTATGATTCATAAAACAATAAATCTGAGTGATAAACCATGACTTCCACATGAATGAATAACAATAAGTCACTTAAGCCAATATGCTCGACAACTGCAACCAGACCAGTTTTTTATTCCATTTCTGATCGCTTTTCCTAGGGCCCTTTTACTAAAGCGTGTTGCGCAGTTAAGCGCAGTAATTATCGGGTACTGTTAGAGCAAGCCTATACTAATAGTAAATGCAGCAGTTTCACATAAATATTGTTGAGTGAGGTGAATAATTTGGCTTGGTTTGCAAATTGAGCTGATTGGATTTCTCGACTTTGGGTTGTGGACTATCAGCTGAGGACAGTACAAAAGCTAGAGCAGCATTTGGTGACTAGGGATCTTTTTACTAAAGTGTGGTAATGTTTTGCAGTTAATACTCACTTGGTAATTGCCAAACTTACTGCACGATAACCGCAAAGTCTCTGCATTAAGTCCCCTTTTACAAAGGCACACTGGCGATTTTAGTGCATGCTAAAAATTAATGTGCGCTAAATTCTAAGATGCCTTTATATTCCTATGTAATATGTGTAGTGTCCCAAACATCAGTATTTTAGCAGGAGATTATACTACAGATTATTATCAAAAAGCAAACATAATCTCTTTAAACATTTTTTGGGGGCTCATCAGATCTTAATGCAACTCACTCCATAGGAACATATCATTCTTTCTTCATTTAGAGGAAAATGGTAGTGGTGCAAATCCTCATTAGATCACCGTTAGTTTAAAATTTTTTTCCCCATTATTCACAAAAAACATGCATTGCAACATAGCACTTATCTTAGTAAGATGGCAACAGTGCTTAGTAGCAGGAGAACCCCCACCGACGTGGCCAGGTTTCGCAGAACTTCCTCAGGGAAGAGGTTCTCATTGATCTCATATTCTCCTACATAGAAAACAATAACATTAACACTTACCATGGTGTACGATACTGGACATTGATGGGCCGATGCTAAGAACCCAAACACGGGCGGTAGAGGTGATTAGCCCCAGACTAGTGCCCGCATTAGTGAGTGCAGAACTCTCAGAGGCTCTAGCACGGGAGACAGTATGTGTGCCAAAGATTAGCATTAATAATGAGATTATTTCCTATTCTCTCCCAATGCTCAGAAAACAGTGCACAAAGCAAAGCTGCCTTACCACTGAAAGAATAACGCCAGCTTGGAGCAGTCATTAGGGTGTTTGAAGAGAGGATTTCTCATGATTCTTTCTTTAAAACCTGCAGTTTTTCATATATTTTGGAAGCAGAAAGTAGCCCATGCAAACTCCTAAGCACTGTTAGTGAGAGATGAATGTGTGTGAGTCAGGGCAAACCCCAAAGTGAAAGCACACATTGGCGCCTGTTTCCTGCATTTAAATATAAGCCTTCCAAATCAAAGAAAAATTGAAATCCTAATATTTCAAGGCACAGAAAACAGATGCCAGTGTGTGCTTCACTTTCGTGTTTGCCAGCTGAGCTTATCGCGAAACTCTTCTGTGCATGCGTCAAGCATGTTCCACCGTTGCTTTCACTTTTACAGTATGCATATAATTTGAATGCCATTTCCTTTCAGCATTGATAAACTAGCCTCCCTCCCCTTTTACAAAGCCACACTAGTGACTGCCAGTGCGGTAATGCCGACACAGCCCACTCAAAGTGAATGGGCTATGTCGGCATTGTCGCACGGCAACCTCTAGTGAGGCTTTGTAAAAAGGGGGGGAGGGCGGTATGTATCTGCGCTGTTCCAGCAGTATGGTTTCTGCACTGTTGGCTTCCATCGGGGGTTCTGAGCATCGGCCCATGAGTGTAAGGCACAATCCTCACCTATTCCTCATTCCATTCTGCTTTTTTGAATTAGAGTGCACTAATTTTCACATTTTTCTTTTACTTGAAAGGCTTATATTTAAACGCAGGAAACAGGTTCCAATTTGTGCTTTCATTTTGGAGCTTCCTCTGACTTGCACACATTCATCTCTCACTACCAGTGTTTAGGGGTTTGCAAGATCTTCTTTCTGCTTCCAAATAACTGCAGGTTTTAAAGAAAGAATCATGAGAAATCCATTCTTCAAACACCTTAACGTCTGCTCCAAACCGGTGTTATTTTTTTCAGCGCTAAGGCGGCTTTGTTTTGTGCCCTGTTTTCTGGCCATTGGGAGGGAATAGGAAATAACCAAATTAACATCTGTTGACATTAGCATGCTATTTATGCTAATCTTTGGTGCGCACGTTGTCTCTTGCACTAGAGCCTCTGAGCATTTTGCTCTCACTAATGCAGGCACTAGTCCATCGCTAATCGTCTCTAGCACCCGTGTTTGGTTCTGAGCATTGTCCCATCAATGTCCAGTATGGTTTCTCATGTTAAGTGTTCATGTGGAATATTTAACACCACCTCAGTAGATGGCTTTAAGTGCATCTGTGTTTTTTGCACTGCATTTAATGATGCTTTCTGCAATAATTGCATGGGCAGATGTTAGTAACACTCAACATTTAGGGGGTCTTTTACAAAGGCACACTAGTGTTTTTAGGATGCGCTAAAAATTCACATGTGCTAAACACTAAGATGCCCATAGGAATATAATAGGCATCTTATCATTTAGAGCATGCTAATTTTTACTGCACACTAAAAACGCCAGCGCACCTTTGTAAGAGGGGCATTAATGCAGAGACTTTGCAGTTATCATGAAAAGTTTGGCAATAACTAAGTAAGTAATAACTGCACAACTTTACCACACTTTAGTAAAAGATGCCCAGTCACCAAATGCTGCTCTAGCTTCTGTACTATCCTCAGCTGATAGTCCACAACCCTAAGCTAAGAAATCTAATCAGCTCAATTTTGCAAACCAAGCTAAATTGTTCATCTCATTCGACAGTATTTATTCAACTCATAAGTGCAGTAGCCTTGGGGCAAAAGTAGGGTAAACAGCTGAACAGGTGAAAAATATGGAACAATGCCACTATTTGTTGTACTAATTATGTTGTTCATGTGCTAGAACTACTTAGTAACTACTACAAGAATGAGATGAGTGAATGAACAAATAAAAGCTGCAAATAAAACCTGGTGTATGTGGAATACTTATTAATTTCTCGCTAGTAATTTTTTTTTGTTTAGTCTTTGTTCTCTCCCTTGATGCAGGCTTGTTTGCTTCCTATCTTGGGTACTGATTGTACTTAAAGGATAAAAATTGTAATTAAACAAGATACAATCAAATGGCATATGCAAACCCATGTCACATTTAATTCTGAATGTTCTGGAAATGACGCATGAATGGTCAGTAACTAGAATTGTGGTCCTGTTGATGAACACTGCTGCTCAAGAATTTTAATCTAGTTCAATAATAAGTTAATAAATTGTCCCAGCTTTCCAACTCAAGGCCCATTACAACATATAAGTATTTAGGCATACAGGCCATGTAATAAAGAAAAAAAGTTATGGGGTTTACATTTTGCCTACAAAAGAAAAACTCTCTTCATAGTAATATTTTAGGAAAGCAGTTCAATCCTATATTATGCCATTATTTGATTATTGTAATGCCCTTTATTTGGGCAAAAACACACAGGCAAGCGGTCTGCAAGATCCAAAACAGCAGAAAAGCAGACCCATGTGGTGAAATAAAACAAAATTTATTCAACGCAGATGTATAAAATCAGCATACAACTTTCCTCAAAGACCACATGGGTCTGCTTTTCTTTTCTGCTTTATTTGAGCAATGCAGGTTGCTCAGAATGCAATGGCTTGTCTTTTATCTCGATAAAATGGGTTTATCTCGATTTGACCAAATCTCAAGAGGTTTGAAAAATCTTCACTAGTTACCAATTACGTGGAGGATTCAGTTCAAAATTGTATCTTTGGTTTATGACGTACCTTCAAAGATTAGTTCATTGCTACCGCCTTTTCAAACAGTACGTTCTTTACAATTTGCTGAGAAGTTGCTACTAGTGTTCCTTTATTTCATCAGGTTAGATTGAAGTCCTACTGATCAGCACTATTTGGAGTTACTGGTTCGACTTTGTGGAATTCCTTTCCATTGGAGTTAAGAAATATCACTCCTTACTTACGGCTCAATAATCAACTAAAGGCCTATTTGTTTGTAAAAGCTTTTGAAAGAGATTATTCTGAGGGATTTGTTATTATTTTAAAGAAAAACTTTTCTCTGTTTAGTCAGCTTTTTATGTTTTTAGTAATTAAAGTGGTATGTTGTTTATAACATATCTATTTTGATATTTATGTTTATGGAGATGGCTGTGTAGTGGGAAAAATGGCTGCTCTGTGAAACGGCCCCTGGCCCCTACCCTCTATGCTCACCCCAGGGGAAAGGTGCGACTTCCCTGACATGCTGGTGATGCCAGCTTTGTGAAGTACTCATTGGAGATTAATGCCCTCTATAGCAGCTCTGGCTTCAACAGGGCACTGGTCTGGAAGTGCCATGGCACTCCTGCGCAGAACAGAGGTGGCCAATGACGGTACAGGCTGTACCAGCTCTACCGTGACGCTGCAATCCAGTAGCAGTATAGGGGGGCCGTGCTTCCTTTGTTTCCTTAATTCTACCTTGCTGGTTCTACCACGATGCTGCAAGTCAGCATCAGAATAGGGGGCCGTGATCCTTCATCAGGAGCAACTTCAAATGGAAACCTGCTGAAGTTCAGCGGCAAGCCAGGAATAACCAGATTCAGTCTGGTAATAGCAGACATTAGCCAGGATCAGCCCATCAGCTGGCAGAAGCCCCTGATCCCCCCTTCCTGGAGGGAATAACTACCCACACCTTACCAAGCCAGCAATTCCAATCCAATTGAATGCCCATTTGTTCACAACCAGAATATAATCAAACTATCAAAACAGAGGATAGAACAGACTGGCAAGATTTCCAGCTGTACAACAATCAACACAATATGGTGAAAATCATTACATGCCTTATACAGCAACCCAACCAGTCAACAATTACAACTGGTTATAAAGACAACATGTCCGACAACTCACAAATCTCTGCAATACACTAGAGAAGAATTTGATCTCTGTAGTATATTTGAGCAAGGTCTGATCAAAGTTCAGCAAAGAGAAAATTAGAAGAACTGGAAAACCTAGAGGCAGACTCAATAAATATTAGACCAAAACTTGGTATCAATGGACCACCACACAATACATCCATGCTAGAGCAACCCCAGGAATTGCAAAAGATGGAACTCTCAATGAGGTACCTGACCTATATTCTACTATTAACATGGATGACAAATGTGAAGGCATGGTTTCAGGGACCAGAATGCAATATACCTGTGCTGCTAACCACTGGCCACAGAATGAGAGAAAACAAAACTCACAGAATCCAAAATGATATAAGAAGGGACAGACCACCAGTAATCTCCGCCCTCAGAAAAGACCATTATCCAGAAAATAAGAAAACCTTGAAAAAGTCTAAGAGAAAACAGTGTAAATGCCAACATCAACTATGAGGGGAGAGGTCCTGAATCATACGTATGAATACCAGTGGGATACATAAATGCAAGATCGGTAATAAACAAGCCTGAACAAATACAAGAATGGCTGGAAGAGGTGCAACTGGGACTTCTTTTTATAACAGAAGCACGGGGATACAGCGAGGATGAGTAAATGAAATATGTTCACTGGGCTACAAAATCATAACCCTGACACAAAAGAAAAAAAGAGAAGGAGGAATAGCTCCTATTTATAAATCCTGCCTCAAGCTGAAACAAATAGCACATACAAACCCCTCCATAGAAATCTTGGCGTACATTATCAGCGACCCCACCCTCCAAAGTCAAATATGTGGTATCCTAGTCTATGACCCTCCAGGAAACTGACCCAAATCCCAGGAAGATTTCTTCAACTTCATCTCAACCATCTGCACATCATATTCAAAAGTGATCTTATTGGGCGACATCAAAATCCTTATGGAGTCTCAAGATAACCATATGTCAAAGTACGTGCTCAATTTTCTGGAATCCTGGAACCTCACCAGGTCAGTGGAAACATCAACCCATGCAAAAAGCCATCTTCTAGATCTGTTTGCCACTGTTTAACAATCCAAGAGGAGGCCTATATTTCAAACAGCAATTGGTTCCCAGTACCATGGTCAGACCACAAAAAAACTGTCATTTACACTAAATTGGAGAGAATTCAAACAAAGAAATAGATCAAAAGATGTACCCCTCACTTCCTACACCAGGAGTAAGATAAAAGTCACAATTTTTGGGAGCGTATATTAAATACCCAAGATGACTTACAATCATTTTCAACTGACTTCATGAGTCAATGGGATACACACAATAAAGCTACTCTTGATGCAATAGCACTGCCAGACCTACAAGAAAACACAATAGAAGACCGTCTTCTTGGTTCAATCAAAAACTATCTACCACCAAACAGCAATGTAAGATACTAGAAAAAGTGGTACAAAGAGAAGACAGGAAAGAACCTTACCATTTAGAGAAATATGATATGGGCCTACAAAAACATGATAAAACAAGCAAAAATGGCATTCTACAAATCATACATCAGCTCAAGTCAACCTAATATTAAACAATATGGCTTAGTGAATAACATGCTAGACAACTAAAAAGTGATGTCTACAAATGAGATACCACCATCAGCCCAGGAGCTGGCCACTTATTTCAAACAAAAAAATTGCCAAAATCAAGACAGAACTACCTCATTCAAAGATTTCCAGAGATAACCACCTAGATAACAAGGGATATCACTGTGAGCCCGTACAAGCAGATAGATCCTGGGTCTCATTCAAAAAACCAACCACAATGGATATCCAAACCTTACTGTATAAATGTGAAAAATCACATTGAATGTTTGATGCATGCCCCAATAACATCATGAGGGAAGCAGCCAGTTGGTTCTTGGACCTAATAGCATAACATGTATACAACATGCTACACAAAGGAAACTTCCCCAGCAGTAAGGGCAGCATAATACTAACCCCAATACCCAAGAACATGTCAGCTAAGGTGAATGACACCACAAACTACAGACCGGTTGCCTCCATCCCACTACTAGTTAAGACAGTGGAAGGGCTGGTAACTCAACACCTGATGGAGTATCTGTCATGTCATTCTATCTTACACCATTCTCAATCAGGATTCAGACCACACCACAGCATGGAATCTACTCTAATATCTGGGCAATGTCAGAAGGGAACTTAGCATAGGGAAGAAAGTCCTCATGCTCCAATTCGACATGTCCAGCGCCTTCAACTTGGTGGATCACGTCACTCTAAATACTAGACAGCATTGGAATAGGAGGAATAGTAATAAGATGGTTCAAAAGCTTCCTTAGCACAAGATCATATAAGGTCAAGGTAGCTAACACTCTATCACTTCCCTGGTCACCGATATGCGGAGTACCACAAGGTTCTCTACTCTCAATGATATTATTTAGCATCCTAATGGCACCTCTGGGCAGTGCATTAGAAAAAGGGGGCCTCACATATATGCAAATGATGTCATGATCTATATTCCCTATACAGTTGACATTACCAATATACAAAACAAGGTTCAACAAGGCCTAGACATTATGGACATTTGGGCCTCCACTTTCCAACTTAAGCTAAACAGAGAAAAGACTAAACTGCTTGTGCTAAATAATGCCTACCATCCAATAGCAGAAAAAGGCAATCATGACATGGAGCACCAGTTATCCTCTTGAAAACAGCTTAAAGGTCCTAGGGTTTAAAATAGATCAACACCTGACACTGATATCAGCAGTCACCACAAAAGTATTCAGGACCCTCTGGAAACTGAGAAGAATAAGAAGCTTCTTGTCCATAAACACATTCCGAATCCTGGTTCAATCCCTCACACTATCACAGATTGATTACTGCAACAGGATCTATGCCGGGTGAAAGGAATCCAACATAAAGAAACTACAGACTGCCCAAAATACAGCTGCACGTCTGATTTTCAAGAGGCCCTGAATCCACAGAGCCACCCCTTTATTAATAGCTCAACACTAACTCCCTGTGAAAGCAAGTGTTTATAACTACACGGAATAGCCCCAGAATGCTTGAGTTCCCTTGTAATTCTTCCACTGAAGAATGCTCGGAAAGACACCAGACAATTTCTACTACTACATCTCCCCAATAACAAGGGTGTCCAATTCAAATCCATACACTCAACAGGATTCTCCTATCTGGTTACAAAAATATGGAGCTTCAATACCTAGAGACATAAGGCAGATAGTTGAATACTTAAGATTCTGTAAATGCTTAAAGCTCACTATGATTTTCTTAGCACATGAAGGATAACCATCGCCCAAACACGTCACCGGCTGACGACAAGGAATGACTATTACTAATGTCTATCCATTCTTAAGGGAACAAAATACCTGTTGAAATGAAAGATTGTAACTATATTTTAACTATATGTTAAAATTACCATTTGCAACTGCTATGTTTCCTGTAAGCCTGTTATTGTTTCAATGTAAACCACATAGGATCCAACCTCATTTGAACAATGTGAGATATAAGCATCAATAAATGAAATGAAAATTTTATTTTTATTATGTGTGTAATACTGTAAGCTGCTCAGAATGGTAGATGATGCAGGATAAAAAGTTTAAAAATAAAGTTAAATAAATAAATAATGGCAAACGTGCCTATATCCTAGCAAAGTGAAACAGAATATTTCTGTATGTTGCGTTGACCTTCCACTTTTTAATTTCATATTTGCCTTTAGGTCTCTACATTGTGTTGTTTGATTACTATAGATGTCTGGACCTCGTTATTCTCAGCAGACAGAGGGAAGAGTCTCTTATTTCACTGCAAATCGATCAAGATGATCTACAGAAGAACTCTGACCTTTGCTGTCCTGTCGTTCAGTTCCTGACTTGGATCCTAAAATGTTGTCTCCAATATCACACAATACTTTTTTGATACTGAGTTTTGAGATATTCAACTTCAAGCTGAGCTGTCTAGCTCTGGTAAAGAAACAAATTGTTCCATAACTAATGAGGTCACAGAGTTCCATTTCTTTATTCTTTTTATGAGAGCACATCATTATAAATTGACAAGGAAACAGAGTTCTTCTTTAGTTCAAACACAAATAATATACTGTTATAAATAGTCCAATTTGCAGTACGTTATTTTCTATTTTCTTTTGTATTTTTTTTAAGCAAGTGTACAAGAATTGATCTCACAAAAAGAAAATCTTTGGCTCTGTCTTCAAAAGGGATCAAACCAAGTAATCGATTCTCTGAGCACAAACTTATCCATTGAGTTTATGCAGCGGCTAAGTTCAAACAAACCATATTCACCAATAAAACTGCACACTTGGGAAAAAATATATAACATGCAACTCAGCCAGCCATTTGCACATTCATTTTGTGTCACTTTGAGATTAGGGCCAAAAGGCTTGAAACGTCAGATCCACCTTGCTCTGAAACAGAAGAGTGCCAAGCTGATTACCTATTCTTAAGCTCCTGCACACAACACACTCCTCACTGTTTGAGACCTGCTTACTTTGCCTTCCTATTTCTTTATCAAGAGTGTTCAAAAAGAACACGGGACAAAGCAATTATTTAAATATTTAAACCTTTGTAGCCAATACCACAGCAAAATCTGTTTGTTGCAGCAAAAATGCAAAGGAAACTCAGGATACATTCAGGCTATACAGCAGACCCACCTTGCAAGCTGGCTATTGAGAACAAACATAAGAGTGAATCTACTAAAGTGCACAAGTAAATGGGCTTACCCCTGGATTCTATATAGCACACCTAGATTATGCATAATTCCGCACATAAATCTAGGCATATTTTATAACTACGCCCGTAGATTGTTTTAACAAGCTGTTAAGCATTGTTAACAGCTCTTAACAAGCGATAAGGAGCACTAATTGGCAAAAATTAGAATTTACGTGTGTACATTACTAAGCGTATTCTGTAATGTACTGCACCTAAATTCTAACATGCACAGGCAAAAAGAGGCATGGTTAGGGGCGTGTAAATGGGCATTTCATGGGCGTTCCAAAATCTATGCACGTTGTTATAAAATATGGACTAGTGCACGTAAATCTACATGCAAGGATTTACACCAGCTTTTCGTTGGCATAAATGGATGCACGTGGATTCAGTCGCATTAACTACATCTAAGCCTATTCTAAATACCGTGTGTGGATTTACGTGCGGTATTTAGAATAGACTTAGGTGTAATTACCTAGTGTGTGTTAATTTTAGGCGCCATATATAGAATCGGGCCGTTAGTGCATGCTAACACGGGACTTTCCCATGCGCTAAGTCCATTTCTAGTGTGCCCAGAAAATAGGGCAATTTCCAGTATTTCTCTTTCAGGTCATTTGCTAATGTTGGCATTAGTGCACGTAACCTGAAAAAGATTGACAGGGGAGAACTTACCACCTCCTTTTTAGGGAGTGCTAAAAGCTCACATATGTGCTAAGCAGTTAGTACACGTTAATAGGAATGTACTAGGTAGCTATCACATCTATGCCCATTCTCTGCTCCTGACCCGCCCCTCCAGAAAATAAATACAGAAAATTAAATATTGCATGCATAAACAAGTTACATACCGCAAAATGCTTTAACATGCTTTGTAGTAAGCATTTTCATATATGCTAAGTGTGCATTAGAGCTTAATACCCTTTAGTAAACATATCCCATAGTTAAACTCTAACAGCCCCAACAGCTTCCTGGATAAGTGCCATTGACTGGGGCTATACCTGGACTTTCAGTGGAATTATCCAGATGATGATGATGAAAATCCCTGCACTATTCCTGAAAAGACCACCATGGTGCTATCTGAATTCGCAGTTCTAGCACATATTGTAGCGGAGATATAACGAACCACTGTACCCTGAAGCAGGTCTTTCGAAACGACGGCCATCGTAGGTCGGGGTTCAACCAGATTTGCAGTAGACAAATAAATAACCAACACCGCTTTAAGCTAAGTAGCTAAATAGAAAAGTATTGGTGCTAGTTCATGTAACCATAAGAAAAAACGGTTACATGATAATAAGATTGAGTTCATGTAACTATAAGAAAAAACGGTTACATGATAATAAGATTGGCGATTTAAAGAGGTTTTGAAAGCCAATGATGATGAAGCCCAGCTCTCCGAAGTAAATCACAAAACCATAAAAATTATAAAAGTATTTACTGGAGGCTTCTAGAGGCTTTCTCCTCTGAACAAGTACTCTATTTCTACAAATGATAAGATTGAAGAATAGTGCTGTTTTGTGATGCCAGATATAGAAATCTCCCCACTTTGTTTTGGTATTTGCTATCTGAATAGTGCCAGAGTGGCCAAGGATGGCACCTGGGGAGAGTGAGGAGTTACCCAGAGACTGGCCAGCTTCAGTAACAGTATCCAATAACTATCCGGATAACTTAGGAGAGAAAAAAGCTATTCTAATTTATTCAGATGATTATCCGGGTAACACTGCTGTCTATTGCCCTTATCCAGATAATTCTGACTTTGCCCATTATAGCTTTGACATCCAGACAGTGGCCTAGCACTGAATATCTCGGTATAATTTTAAACATCTCTGCTGGCATTTCAATGAAACTCTGATCACGGAGTCTGAATATTGCCCCATCAGAAAATATAGTTAGCGGCCCAATTTGTTTAAGCAGCTTTTTCCTTAATTAGAAAAGCTTTGAGTTTAGTTTGTCACTCTCCCCCCAGTACTGAACTTCAGTAGACAACACTTTTGTTTTTAAATGCTGGCTGCTGTGGTTAAATACGATCCAGATATTCAGTACTGATACTCGGATACCAGCTGGCACTAAATATCTGGATTCAGTGCTAACCAGTGGTGCTATCCAGTTAGCGGTGATATTCAAGCCACCGACCAGATAAAGTTAGAGCAGCCATTGTTGCTATCCTAACTTTATCTGGATAATTAGTGGGGATATTCAATCCAATAACCAGATAGCCTACACCTCCATCTAGGCCCTGCTCCTGGACCATCCCGAGCATTTGTTTGCAATGATATAGGAAATATCAATTTCCTATATCAATTTACTAAAGGAAAGTTATATTCTAGTGGAATTTGAGAGTTAAATCAACTGAAAATTGTTTGATCAGACTTTATCAGTTCTGGTCATACCTAGAGAACTTTTTTTGTTGCAGCACTTTGCTGACTCACTATGAGGTAATCATTGCACAGCAGGAGGCGGGTTGGGCTCTGAATAGGGAGAAATAGACCACTTTGTTTGTAGCATTCCATGTGCTGGACTTGAACCAAAATATTGCTAAGTGATTTCTGATTATTTTATTCTGCTATAATTATTGGGAATATTTAGATTTATTTACTAAAGGAAGGTTATATTCTAGTGGAATTTGAGAGTTTAATCAACTGAAAATTGTTTGATCAGACTGTATCAGTTCTGGTCATACCTAGAGAACATTTTTGATACAGCACTTGGCTGGCTCACTGGGACTAGAGCTGAGAGAGAAAAAGGAAGGCTCCTGAAGCGCCGAGCTCGCACACTTTTCACTGCTGCTACCTGCCGCTGCCTGTAACCCAAAAAATTCAGAGGGAGGGAGGCCTCGCAAAGAGGGGGGCCTTTGAGCTGGGAGGGAGGGAGGAGGACTTTGGAGCTGGAGCTGGGAGCTTGGACTATTGCAATTTACTTCTCACTGGTCTTCCACTCAATCATCTTTCTCCTCTCCAATCTGTCCAGAATTCTGCAGCTCGACTTATTTTCCGTCAGAATCATTATGCCCACACTAGCCCACTTCTCAAGTCACTTCACTGGCTCCCTGTCCACTTCCGTATACAGTTCAAACTTCTCTTACTGACCTTTAAATGCATACACTCTATGACCGCTCATTACCTCTCCTCTCTCATTTCTCCCTATATTCCTCCCCGTGAACTCCGCTCTCTGAGCAAGTCTCTCTTGTCGTCCCCCTTCTCCTCCACCGCTAACTCCAGACTTCGCTCTTTTTATCTTGCTGCACCTTATGCCTGGAACCGCCTTCCCGAGCCCATACGTCTAGCTCCATCTCTACCTGCTTTTAAATCTAGGCTGAAGGCTCACCTTTTCACTGCTGCCTTTGGCTCCTAGCCACCACCCATTTGTCCTCCTCCCTGTTCCTCTTTAACCTGTAATTCCCTTGCCCGTAATGTCTTGTCTGTCTGTTTTATCTAGATTGTAAGCTCTTTGAGCAGGGACTGTCTCTCTATGTCAGTTGTTCAGCGCTGCGTGTGTCTGGTAGCGCTATATAAATGCTAATAGTAGTAGTAGTAGTAGTAGTAGGGAGGGGGGCCTTGGAGCTGGGAGGGAGGCCTTGGAGCTGGAAGGGAGGCTTTGGAGCTGGGAAGGAGGGAGGGGGGCCTTAGAGCTGGGAAGGAAGGAGGGGCCCTGGAGCCCGGAGGGGGCTGGGCCCTGGAGCTGGGAGGGAGAGAGGAAGGGAGGGTCCTGGAGCTCAGAGGGAATGGCTCGGGAGCTCGGAGGGAGGGTGGCCGCCCTGGAGCTAGGGTGGGGGTGGAGCTAGGGTGGGGGCAGGACTAGGGTGGGGCGGGGCTAGAATGAGGCCCCATCAAATTGGTCTGCACAGGGCCCCGCACTTGCTAAGACCAGCCCTGATGCCAGGCATAGAGGGCTAGTTTCTATATATGGCGCCTGAAAAATTCCATGTGGGGAAAAAAATACACTTGGGCGTAGTCTTTAAAGTACACTTAAATATTATAGAATAGACTTAAATTTCCGTATGGTATATAGAATATGCCAAGCAGCTCACCATGTGACCAAGTTTGGTTGCATTCATTTAGGCCACATTTTTATTTGGTGTAAATCTCGACACCTAAATTAGGTGCAGATCGGGTGTATTTTATGCACATAGATTTTAGAAATGCCCACACCCCACGTATGGCCATGCCCCTTTTCAACTATGTGACTTAGAATTTAGGTGCACCACGTTATAGAATACACTTAGCGAGTTGTGCGCATAAATCTCAATTTATTGCCAATTAGTGCTGATAATTGACAGCGCTGATTAGCTAGTTAACCAATTAAGTTATGTGCATTGTTATAGGCTACGCTTCGGTTTCCACGTAGATTTTCAGGTACCATAGAACCCGAGGGAGTGCCCCTTCAGTGTTCTTTCGGTTACTCAGGTAAGTGGCAGTCTTGACTATGTCCTGCCCATGCTCCACCCCTGTGTATACTCTCCTTACAAATATGCACTATGTAAGTTAAGCAGGTATTTTCACCACAGCACTTAGGCAGCATACTAGTATTTACACACATAAGTGCACATATATGTGCCTAAATGCTACCATTCTAAACATGTACACACTTACCCCCCGGATTCTATAAAGGTCACCCAAATTTGGAGGATGCATGCCCAACTTGCATACCAGGATTTACACCTGGTTTCAGCAATTGTAAATCCTGGCGCCCAAATTTAGCCACAGGATTCAGTGCTATGTGCTATTCCAGCGGTTCCCAAATCTGGTCCTGGAGGCACCCCAGCCAGTCAGGTTTTCAGGACATCCATAATGAATATGCATGAGAGAGATTTGCATGCAGTGGATGAAGTACATGCAAATCTCTCTCATGAATATTCATTGTGGGTATCCTGGAAACCTGACTGGCAGGGGTGCCTCCAGGACCAGGTTTGGGAACCACTGTGCTATTCTATAAAGGGTGCTCATCCCCGAACATCCTTTTTACAATAGCACTGAATGCTGATTTTTCCCAGGACCCATATTTGCAGACCATATACTACTACTACTACTACTTAACATTTCTAAAGCGCTACTAGGGTTACGCAGCGCTGTACAATTTAACATAGAAGGACAGTCCCTGCTCAAAGAGCTTACAATCTGAATCTGGCCCCTAATCTGCATAGGCTACAGAACTGCTTTTTATCTGGTTAGTGTCACTGAATATTCCACTGGCTGGCACTGATCCAGTTGTCTTTCAATATTGACCCTTCAACAGATTGTAAGCACCAAAGATCTGAAATATCTTTTATGCATGGCTGTAAAATGCATGGCTGCATACAACTAATAGCCCTACCCAACAACATCAATTATTATTATATATTATTCTAGCAAAGTTTTCAGAACAACTCCCATCACTAGACACTCAACGTGGCTGGCATTATACTTTAAATCCATTAACTAGATTTATATGCAGAGGGTCTGTAGTGCAAAATCTAATTCTTTCTCCATTCAGCAGAGCAAACCAAGGACACAATAACCTTGCAGTCTTATACAACCTTTGTTTTTGAAAACAAACAGTGCACACGATGAAAAAACTTCTACATTAAGTGTTATTTTTCTTTCACACATCAGTGCATCATTAATTAAGCCGCTCATATACTTCAAGTGTGAAAATATTCACTTACTGTTGCCAAAGGATGCTCTAAAATCTGCCGAGAATCTGTACCTTTTCATTCTCTTTTATGCTCAAAACTGCCAAAGAAATGTCTTACTAGTGCCACCAGATAGTACATGAAAAAGGTGAAACAAGTAAAATTCCACTCCATGCAAATTTTAGGATTCCTCTGTTTTCTTAAACATGGTTTCAAGTAAAACAAGCAAGCCACTGATTTCATGTAAATTATCTAAGAACTTCACGGAGGCAGAAATTTTTCCATATACTTGTAATCAATGGAAATAAAGCAAAATAAAACATGGAAAAGAAAATAAGATGATACCTTTTTTATTGGACATAATACATTTCTTGATTAGCTTTTGAAGGCTGCCCTTCTTCGTCAGATCGGAAATAAGCAAATGTTGGTAGATGACAGTATACATAAGTGAAACATCAAAGCATTTCAGTGACAGTCTAACAGGATAAGGGTGGATAGGTGAGAGACAGGAAGAGTTGGGTGGATGAGGGACAGGGAGATATGCATGGAGATAGGAGGGTGACAAAGCAGTACAATTTTATGGTTTATGATGGGCTAGAAAACCCAGATCTTTGTTAAGTCCTGTCTGGTAGGTGTAAAAATATTTCTGTATTGTTTTAAAGTTCCCTTTCAGGATTCTTATCATGAAATCACTGGTACAGTGTTCTGGTTTTGTAAAGTGCTACCCACAGAGGTGACATCCTGATCGGTACTAGCATTTTTCATATGGTGACTAAGTAAATTAAATCTCTTCTTTAGCATCTGGCTTGCTTCTCCAATGTAGCAGCATTCATTGCATTTTTTACACTGAATGATATGTACCAAATTAGAAGATAAGCATATTCTGACAAAGAAGGGCAACCTTCAAAAGCTAATCAAGAAATGTATTGTTATGTCCAATAAAAAGGTATCATCTTATTTTCTTTTCCATGTTTTATTTTGTTTTATTTCTATTGATTGCCTGTAAAAGTGGACTAACACGGCTACCACACCTCTCCATATACTTGGAAATTATCAAAGCAGTTTTCAAAATTTTCATCACTAGAATTAATAATCCCCCTGATGTTCAAAACTATTTAACCTGCCAGGAAGGGCTCCTGACCAGTTAAATAGTGTTTAAACGCCTGACCGCAGATGTTCAGTGGGAAATAACCGATTATCTCCTGCTGAAGATCCCGGTTAGTGGCTAACCTCTAACTGCCAGATTCTATATAGCATGCCTAGCATTCCATGCTGAAATCTAAGCGTGGTCCATAACAATGCACGTATCTTAATTGGCTTAAAAAGCTAATCAGTGTTGTTAACAGAACCTAACAAGCAATAATAAACACTAATTGGCAATAACTAAAATTTACACCCACAACTCGCTAAGCATATTCTGTTATAGACTGTGCCTAAATTCTAATGCGTACAGTCCAAAAGAGTTTGGTCATGGACCGAGAAATGGGCATTTCTTGGGCATTCCCAAATGTATGCATGTTGTTATAGAATATGATTCACTGCATGTAAATCCGTGTGCATGGATTTATGCCACATTTTCATTGGTGTAAATGGAGGTGCATAGTTTTAGGCACTGGGATATCAACTAAGAATATTCAATATACTGCGCCTAAATCTTATAGAATACGCTTAGGTGGAAATGTTTTCCACGTGGATTTTTTAAGCACCCCATATAGAATCTGGCCTTAACCAACTATATTGCGCAATATTACCAGTTAGACACCTAACTGGCTATGTTAAGCGGTCAAAATAGATCGCTTAAATAGCAGACCTATCTTTGACCGCTAAAAAGTTAACCAGTTAGTGCTGAATATCAGCATAGCCGGTTAACTTTTTAGCAGCCAAAACAGACCCGTATATTCAATGTTGGTCACCAGATATAGCCCGTTATTGAATACCCGGGTTTAATGTCAGTGGCGGACAGCAAATGCACTGCCTACCGGTGGCTGAATATTGGGCCCATTGATTGTTCCCATAACTCCGAGCTGACCAGTATGTTAACATTCATGCATAGTTATGTCAAATTGTCCAAACTTCTCAATTCGGAAAAACAATACACCTCCTCAAAAACATTTCTTTCCAATGTAATCAAAGCAGTCTGTTAAGAACTGAATGAGCAGGCAATACATACAATCATTGTTCAAATTCAATTCAGAGCAGAAACTCTGAATTGAAATGCAGGCAATACATACAGTTGATTTTCAATTCAATAATGCAGAAACTTTTGGAGACCATTTTAAGTAAAATAAAGCACACAGGTAACTTATAGAACTCATAAAACCAGCTTATGAAGAATAGAGCCTTGGACCTACCTTGCCCTTGTCCTCTGCTCTGACAACTCCACAGGACCAGGATTAATATTAATATCCACTGTGCTCTACTTATTGTCCTCCCACTTTCCTGTTCTCCAGCCATCTCATTATTGGAGACTGTAAGCAAAGAGATTTAGTTTCAGCTTTAGAAGAAATGTAACCACTGCAGCACCAGAACTGACAATCATAATAAGCCTAGTAACATAGTAGATGTCAACAAGTAATGACTGAGGTGGCCCACCCAGCCTGCCGATAAGGTGGTTAGGAGTGTAATTCCTGTTCTGTGCAGATTACCCTCCTCCTTCCCCCCCCCCCCCCCCCCCCGCATCTTAAGTTTAGGGTTCCACAGACATAAAATTCAGTTTATGGCAAATTTATATAAATCGCCAAGATAGTGTGTTTATGTAGAAATAAAGATCGCTAAAGATATATTATGAAACAGTGATATTTTATTCTTTCCAACCCAACAAAATGCTGTAAAAGAATTATACATAAGGGCATGAAATTCTGTCTGCCCATTTCCTTGACTACCTGTGGACAAAATAATTTTCCAATAACTTAATAAGAGAAGACCAAATTTGGAGAGGGGAAACAGAGGAGGGGGGGTACATATCACGGTGATACCCCAACCTACGTTAGACCTTATTGATTTACCACCTAGGAATGCTAAAAGATCAGCACGCATATTCCTAAATCTTCACTTCCCCAGCTGTAAAGGTCTAAAATATAGATTAATACATGCGTCCAGCTTTTCATACTTGAGTTCGCAAATGTGGAATGCTCTACCACTTAACCTGCTTCGTTCCATTTCTGTGAGTCTGACGTCCTGCACGTACAACGTGCAGGACGTCAGAAACAGAACGAAGACTTCGGAGGAAGAAGACCTCCTCAGCTGGCGGGGATTGGGGTTCCCCGCCAGCAAAGGTGGCCCACGGCAACGGCAGAGGAGAGTTGGCGGCGGGAGGGGGGGGGGTCGAGAGGGTCGTTGGCCGGGGGCCAGGTCCACATCTATGGGGGCCCAGGCCCCCCTGGCCCCACGTAGCTATGCCACTGTTTTGGACACATGTTAAAAATGAAATTACCGCCTAGAGCACACACATACCTTCATAGCATTTATATGACAGATAGGCATACACATAAATGAAGTCTCGGTGAAGCATGGGCAGGGTTCACATTTATGTGCATAACTTAAAGAATATTATAAATTACGTGTGAATCTCTGATATTTAGGTGCAAGCATTTACACCAGTTCTATGAGTGGAATCATGCCTAACAGAATACACACATATATACTCAGTTACACTAAAATTCTAATATAGGCATAGTGGTACAGGACTGCTCTCCAATCGCATGGAACATTTAGCTTTCTTAATGATTGTTATGCATGATGACAGTCCGTGTCCAAATAGTTCAGTATGCTACTGGTTGCTCACGTGTTCTGGTTCCTAGTAGTCAAGAAGCACATCAGTACATGTTGTCTTGGCACGGGGGAACCCCGTAAAATCCATCCTTTAAAATCTATTGATAGTGATACCTGAGGTTTACATGTACCTCCTGATTTTATAAAGGTCGCCAAAATTTGTACATGCAAATTTAGGCACGGTCCTGATTTATGCAAGCAATTTAACAGGATAACAAGTCAATTAGTGCCAATAATTGGCTTTTTAACAAGCAATAATTGGCACGAATTAGATTTAATTGGGTGTTACGCATGTAGTTAGGCACGGGATCCATGCCTACATGTGGCCTGAAAAAGGGGGTGCAGAAAAGGGACAGTCATGGGCATTTCAGGGCAAAATGGAGGCGTGGCTTTGAGTTACATACTTAATAATAGAATCATGGTGCTCCATGTATAAATGTAGGTGTGGGTATTTGCACATTTTCATTTACGCACAACCAAAATGCTTAAGCATTATTCTATAAACCATGCAGAACTTTAGACGTGGCTTATAGAATAACGCTTAAGTGGGGAATCTGGGGGATAATGTGGAACCAAATTTCACAAGCTTCCACACTCCAAAAGAACTCAAGTCCACATCAAGGCATATTTGTTTAAATCACCTTTAATAGGAGTAATCTTCCAAAAAATAAATATAGACAAAATCAAAATTTGAACAGTATTTGCTGTGCTTGATAGACTGCATATCAGATACCTATATAATTTACAATTATAGTAGCCTCAGGTCCATTTGTTTGCTCTATGACAAGTACTGTCTACCAGGAAAGGGATTCTGAGTCACCTTCAGGTTTAAAGGAGTAAGCTGTAAGACTGTAATTTTCTCACTGCCTGGAACTCATGGTTTCAGGACCTCTATGTGATATCTCCATTCAGCTACCTCAGAAACAGTATAGGAAGATGTTATACATTCTAAATTATCCCAGGCACAGTGTAATTCAATAGCAGAACTTTAATAGGTATATAATCCTATTAACAATCAAATTTAGAAGCTGCACAAAACAACGTAATATAAATTCTACAGGCGCCTTAAATTAGACAGCTTCAATCCAAAGAACCATTACCATAGACAAGGCCACCGAGAGAGGGGCAGGGGAGGCAAAAGTCCCCAGGCCCGGCCTCCAAGAGGGACCCAGTAGCGGCAAGACTTCTGGAGGAAGGCAGAAGGTTCTGCTCCCTCAGCCTGTCTCTCTCCGGCTCCTGTGTGTTAGGACCCGGTTGATTACGTTAACGCGATAACCCAAGTCCCAGGAAACACAGGCACAGGAGAGCGTCAGACCAAGGGAGGAACAGATGCAGGAAGGTAAGGGGGTAGTGGCAGCCTGAGTAGGGGGGCCAGTGGCCTAAGTGGAGGGGGTGGAGGCAGTGGCAGCCCTGCCCAGGGCCCAGCTCTGTCTCTCAGTAGCCCTGAGACAAGGTGACTGATCGCTAGAGCCTGAACAAGAATTCTTAAAACATTTTCCCAAAGAAAGAACAAAAGGCAGCAATTTGTTGTAGTGAATAAAACCATGACCTTACTACTGCCAAATTTGCCACACAAAAGTGAGAGCTACTACTACTACTACTACTACTTATCATTTCTAAAGCGCTACTAGACGTACGCAGAGCTGTACACTTGAACATAAAGAGACAGTCCCTGCTCGACAGAGCTTACAATCTAATCAGGACAGACAAACAGGACAAACAAGAGATAAGGGCAGGGCTTTTTTTGAGGGGGTACTCGGGGGTACTGAGTACCGGCACTTTTTCCAGTGTCTGCTAAAATTGACCCATGGACCATAAGTTTTAATGAAAGAGCTCATGCTCAACACACCAATTCTGCCTTGTCATAGATTCTGTGACTGGTTGCAGGGGGCCTGGCTATTAATGGGGTGGGTCCCTCAGTGATCACCCCACCCCTGAAAGGTGGCCTGGCATTTGAGTACCAGCACCTTTTTTGCTAGAAAAATTGCACTGGATAAGGGAATATTAAAATGAGGTTGATAAAATAAAAAAAGTACTAAACAAGTGAGTAAATATGAGCTGAGTTAATATGACAGCCAAGTATTTTAAGTGAAATTTGCTATGGAACCTGGAGAGCCTAGGAGAATTGGAGGGAGTGTAGAACTTACAGAAGGCTCTATAAGCCACATGGCTACTGTGTTGTCAGAGTTAAATTTCAGCCAGTTAGAAAACATTCATCCATTAACAGAATCTAAACAAGCATTTAGACGGCAATTGTATAACAAGGGGACCCTTTTACAGAGCGGCTGTAAGCCCTTTGAGCAGGGACCGTCCTTCCTTGTTTATTTTGTACAGCGCTGCGTAACCCTAGTAGCGCTCTAGAAATGTCAAGTAGTAGTAGTAGTAAGCCCAACACGGGCTTACCGCTCTCTCTTCTGGGACTACCGCCAGCCCAACATGGCAATCGGTGGTAGTCCCACCCCAAGTGTGCGCCATTTCTGGGGGAAAACGAAAACTCCCGAAAATGGCTTGCGCGACGCTAACCCGGCAGTAATCGGGCATCGCTGCACACTGCCTGGTTACCACTGGGTTAGTGCGGGAGCCCTTTTCGCCACCTCAATGAGTGGCAGTAAGGGCTCCCTGTCACATGGCCATATGATAAAAGTTCTCCTACCGCATGGCCATGTGTGTCTGGGGGCTTTTTACCCACTGCAGTAAAAAGGGCCCTGGCACACTGGAAAAATGACTCCTGCCACTAGCACAGGGACCTTTTTCCCGCAGTAAAAGGACCCCCAAGGTGACTAGAATTAAGTGTATGGAAGGCGCATGGTAGAAATCTATTCTATATAGGAGCGTAGACCCCTTACTCTTATTTATAAAATGCTAGTATAACCAGGTATATATACACTAACTGCCTAATCCTGTAAAAGTCACTAAAAATTGTGCGCACAAATTTGAATGCACACCCAATTTGAGCACTCAGTTTAATTATATAACAATCTAATTAGCACCGATAATTGGCCTTTTAACAAGCAATTATTGGCAATAATTTAATTGAGTACGTAAATTTAGATGTGGGATCCACGCCTAAATTTTACACGTCATTTGAAAAAGGGGGTACAGAAATGGGAGGGGCACGGATGGAATGAGAGTATCCCTAATATTAATGCACATTATTATAGAATAACGAGGATACGTGACTAATGTAGGCATGTACATTTGCACTACGTTTCAGTTAATGCAAACGGCCATGCTTAAAGTTAGCCATAAACGCTATTCTGTAAACCGTAACTAACTTTTAGCGCAGCTTATAGAATAGCACTTTTCTCTGCACCATATATAGAATTGTAAACCCAGATACGCTAACCGCTGTTACCACATCCTCCAGCAAAGAGTTCCAGAGCTTAACTATTCGTTGAGAGAAAAAATATTTCCATGTAACTTCCTTGAGTGTCCCCTAGTCTTTGTACTTTTGGAATGAATGAAAAATCGATTTACTTCTACTCATTCTACGCCACTCAAGATTTTATACACCTCAATCATATCTCCCCTCATCTGTCTCTTTTCCAAGCTGAAGAGCCCTACCCTCTTTAGCCTTTCCTCATACAAGAGGAGTTTCACCCCCTTTATCATTTTGGTTGCTCTTCTTTGAACCTTTTCGAATTCCGCTATATCTTTTTTGAGATACGATGACAAGAACTGAATGCAATACTCAAGGTGCATTCACACCATGGAGCAATACAGAGGCAATATAGTATTTCCTGTCTTATTCAACATCCCTTTCCTAATAATTCCTAGCATCCTGTTTGCTTTTTTGCCACCACTGCACACTGAGCAGAAGATTTTGTTTTGTTACATTTGTACATTTCCCACTCATGGCAGGCTCAATGCGGCTTACATATACAGGTACTTATTTGTACCTGGGGCAATGGAGGGTTAAGTGACTTGCCCAGAGTCACAAGGAGCTGCCTGTGCCTGAAGTGGGAATCGAACTCAGTTCCTCACTTCCCCAGGACCAGAGTCCACCACCCTAACCACTAGGCCTCTCCTCCACTCCAACGTATTATCTACAGTGACACCTAGATATTTTTCTTGAGTGCTGACCCCTAAGGTAGACCCTAGCATCAGGTAGCCATGATTCGGATTATTCTTTCCAATGTGTATCACCTTGCATTTGTCCACATTCAATTTCATCTGGCATTTGGATGCCCAGACTTCCAATTTCCTAAGGTCTTCCTGCAAAGTTTCATAGTCCACACGTGTTTTAACAACCTTGAATAGTTTTATATCACCTGCAAATTTAATCACCTCATTCGTTTTTCTGATTTCCATATCATTTATAAATGTTAAATAGCAACGGTCCCAATACAGATCCCTGCAGCACTCCATTGTTCACCCTCCTGTATTGAGAGAAATGACCATTTAACCCTACCCTCTGTTTTCTGTCCAATAACCAATTCCTAATCCACACCAGAACCTTGCCTCCTACCCCATGACTCTTTAATTTTCTCAGGAGTCTCTCATAAGGAACTTTATAAAAAGCTTTCTGAAAATCTAGATACACTACATCAACTGCTTGGAGAACAGACAGCTGAGAGGAGATATGATAGAGGCCAATAAAATACTGAGTGAAGTGGAATGGGTAGATGTGAATCACTTGTTTAATATTTCCAAATATACTAGGAATAGAAAACACACAATTAAGCTACTAAGTAGTAAACAGAAAAACAAACTGGAGAAAATATTTATTCACTCAAAGTGTAATAAAACTCTGGAATTCATTGCTTAGTGTGGTTTTAAAAAGATGTGGATAACTTCCTGAAAGAAAAGTTCATAACCCATTGTTAAGATGGACTTGGGAAAATCCACTGCTTATTTCTAGGATAAGGAGCATAAAATCTGTTTTACTCTTTTGGAATCATGCCAGGTACTTGTGACATGGATTGGCCACTGTTGGAAACAGGAAACTGGGCTTGATGAACCTTCGGTCTGTCCCAGTATGGCAAGGCTTATGTTCTTATGGATAAAGAATCGAGCCCTGTGCACCCCATGCTGCAAATAATGGACAGGGATGCAAGAGAATCTAAAAGCCACAGAGAATGATCTAGGGTGAGTGAAGGAAGTAAACCATGCCAGAACAGTTCCCTAAAGGCCCATATCTATACTATGGGACAGCAGTAATTTGTGAATTACCAAATCAAAGACACAGGACAGATCAAGAGAAACAAGGATAACAAATGTACCTGTATCGAGCACTATGGCCCCGATGATCAGAAGCAAACGCAGGCACTAGAGGCCAATAGTGCCGTTCTAGCACCCGCGTTTGCGCCCGACTGATGATCAGAGCCAGCGAGCATGTGTAACAATGCGCTAACCTGCTCAGAACACAATGAGCATGGAAATGCATGCTAAACAGGGCATCAGCTATTCCTCCCCTATGATCAGCGGGCAGTGCTCCAAACATTGGCGCTGCTCACGCAGCAAACCCTATGCCAGCTCAGAGCTGGTGTTAGGGTTTGCAGAGCATTTACATGCTAGCAGACCCCCCCAAAACTTCCCCACAAGCAGTCCAGGCTTTGGTGTCTAGTGCCCACCCAGCACAGCGACACAGAGGCAGGAGGTCCGGCGGACTTCCAGCCACCAACACCCTGACTCGAGGGCCCGGTGGGCTAACCCCCCCAAAAAACAAAAAAGTAAACCCTGGTAGCACAAGTGGGTTGCTGCTTGAACCCCGAGCTTCCCTGGTGGCCTAGCGGAGCCCTCGCCCTCCCCCCGTACCTTGTCGCTGGAGGAGGAAATAAAACATTCCCTCCTTGTCTGATCCCACCTTCAAAATGGCAGCACCCTACCCTGCCCAGTGCATCCTGGAATGCATTGGGCAGGGCTTCCCTACCATATAATGGAGTTTCTCCCTTATATGGTTGGGAAGCCCTGCCCAGTTCATCCCAAGATGCACCGGGCAGAGAGGGCAATGGCATTTTGAAGGCAGTGCTGGATGAGAAGGGAGTGTGCTACTCCCTCCTCCAGAGACAAGGTACGGGGGGGAGGAGGGAGGGCTCTGTTAGACTACCAGGGAAGCTCAGGGTTTGGATGGCAGCCAGAGTTTACTTTTTTTGGTTGTTGTGGGGGGTAGGGGAGCTGGAGGTCCACCAGACCTCCTTTCCCCTGTGTCGCTGTGCCAGGAGGGGGTTGGAATGGCAGGTGACAGAAGGTATGGGGGTCCCACAGACCTCTATTTCCTCATTTGATAGGTCCAGGCTTTTGACAGCCTGGAGCTGTCAAACTAGTGCAGGAGGATTGTTGTCAGGCACAATCCTCCTGCACTTGCCCCTATGATCAGAGCTAATTGCATGCCTACATTTATTTATTTATTTAGATTTTTGCTCACACCTTTTTCAGTAGTAGCTCAAGGTGAGTTACATTCAGGTACTCTGGATATTTTTCTCTGTCCCAGGAGGGCTCACAATCTAAGTTTGTACCTTAGGCAATGGAGGGTTAAGTGACTTGCCCAAGATCACAAGGAGCAGCAGCAGGGTTTGAACCGGCCACCTCTGGATTGCAAAACCAGTGCTCTAACCACTAGGCCACTCCTCCACTCCTCATTTACATGCAATTAGCTCTGATCATAGGGACAGTAGAGTCCCGCGCTGTTCCGGTGCTATTTTTATGTTCCAAATAGCGCAGGGCTTCTGATCATCTGCCTGTATGAGTGTCACTAATGATTATTACTGGCACTGTTTCTGTACTACAAACAAGTCTAAATCCTGATTGATGGGGGATGCAAAGCATTAATCTGTACAACATATTTAAGAAGACTAGAGCAGACCAATCATTCATCCAGTTTAGATATGAAAGGAATGTTTGAGTTGCAATGGCAGCTTGACAGCTCATGAGCCGGAAAGTTATACCTTTTCAATACTGGACACACCAGTGCCTTTTTCCAGTGTTTTTAAGCTCCCCTGCTGTGGTCTCAACCGTTGATGCTCCTAACAAGTTATTAGCTGTCTTCAGGACCTAGGTTGCAAATAATATTAAAGCTTTCAGATCTTGCGAAAGCTGCATTATATAATGAAGGGGTTTTTACTTGCAGTTTGCCAATGTCTACTTTTAAATCACTGAAGGAAAGTTGTTTTGTTTCTTTTGGGGGGAGGTGGCGAAGTTGCTTTTGGTTTTGGGCACTTTGGCAGTAGCTGTTTTTAAATTACTGAAAGTTATAGCCCTGGTTTAGATGTTAGATCCTTAGAGGCTGGTATCATATAGCCCAGTGGAAGAAGAGATTTATTTGCTTAAATCTTTTGCTTTGTTCATTTTTATGGTGACTGAGTTTCTCTCATATTTTTATATATATTTTGGTTACATTATACCTATGTGGCATCTGTAGAGAGTGTAATGTACTATAAGAGCATCATTACAGGTGCCTATTGAAATCACATTACATTCTCCTATTTTTTTAGCTCACGATATTTGTCAGTCTAGGCTCATGGGCATCTTGAGGTGGTGGACACTGTTTTAACTTGTGAGTTTGTTTCTCTCTTTGACACATATACCCCAGATTCTGTATGGTGCAACATATGAAGTGCACGCAAACCCAGTCGTATTCTGAATTTGCACACACAACTTAATTAGTTAACAAGCCAATCAGTGCCAATAATTGTCAATTAACACGCAGTTATTGGCATTAATTAAAATTTATGCGCAGAACTGTGTAAGCATATTCTATAACATACAGAGCGTAAATTCTAAGTCGCATAGTTGAAAAAGTGGGCATGGCCATGACTGTGGAATGGGAGGGTCATGAGCATTTCTAAATTTCATGCGCGTGGTTATAGAATACACCCGGTCCGCACCTAATTTAGGCATTGGGATTTACACCAAGTTTTACTGGCATAACTGCCTGCGACTAAATTTAGTCGTGCAGACCGGCACTCGGTGTATTATACATACCACACAGAAATTTAGGCTTATTCTATAAAGTACACCTAAATTAAGGTGTACTTTATAGAACATACTTAGGCGAATGTCATTTTGGTGCTAATTTTTTAGGCGTGATATACAGAATCTAGTCCATAAGTGTTTATGAGTTGTTAGTTCTTGGAACTCTACAGTTTTTCCCTTCCCTTCCCTCTCCCCTTCCTCCGTCTTCCTTCCGCCCCCTTTTCCCTTCTTTTTATTAATGTGTCTTTGGTTCTGTGTTTTATTGTTCTTTTCTCTTTTTTCTAACTCTTTAAGTTTCTGTTTTTCTTACTCTGGTTTGAACTCTCAGGTCTCCTCTCATAGGTGGTCAAAACTGGTTGTCCAGATTGAAGAAAAAATTAATCACTTGCCCATGATGCAGGCAATAGCACCAAAATATATTGAGCTATTGATTGAATTGTTTCTTATACTGGATGTGCTGTGTGACATTTCCACCTGGCTTTGACCTTTGCATTTAATACTGTTTACTTCAATAAAGTCCTCTTATTGCTTCTACTAGTTCCTTGCTCCATTACTTTTTTTGCTTACACCGTCTATTGCGGTTGGATTTGACAACAGGAGCTAGGACATCTAGATACACTGGATTATCAATAGGAGAAGTGAGCATCCGATACACGTGTAGGAAAATATTTTTTATTTTCTGCCATGCGGCGCTAACCGGACAGTAATCGGCTGTGTACTCGCGCTGACGATTACCGCTTGGGTAATGCATGAGACCTTACCGCTAAGAGAGTGCACGGTGGTAAGGTCTCAGACCCAAAATGGACGCATGCCAATTTTTATTTTGACGCACATCCATTTTCGGCCCGCCCCCAAAAAGACCTGTTTTGTAGGTGCGCTGAAAATGGACCTGTTTGTGTCCAAAACACGCGCCTACACTAGTGCAGGCCAGTTTTCAGCCCCTTAGTAAAAGGACCCCTAAACTGCAGTGAAATCAGAGCCCATGAGTGTTCAAAACTCTCGGAAGTGGAAATTCATCTGACTGGGTTCTAATCCGAATTCATAGCTACAAATAATTTGACTAAAACTTACTCGGATAGTCAACTAGCCACTCTTACCATACTTATGTTTTATTTGTAAACCTCGAACATGTCCAGATCGATTGCAAAAATTTAAAGACCACAACTATTCAAAGCATCGCACAACAGTGGGAACTTTTGGATACACTGAATATAAGAGTGTGCATTTGTCATACATATTCAGGTTGTTGCTGGATGTAAAATAAATTTGATGTACTTTAACCTGCAAATTAATATGCATAAGGCCTGTTAACACTTGTTAAAATGTTCTAGTGCTGTTCACATTTTTTCATACATTCATGTTTTAAAAATAATTGGGAAACAAGTCTAACAATGACCCAGAAATGAATATTTATTTTACATGCATATCCCTAATTGAATAGAACTGTAAATCTGAGTAAATCCATATTTTAAATGACCAAATGCTGAGATTCAGGCCACAAATGGTTCAGATTTCTGATTAATTTACAATCTGCCCTATTTGGAATTCAATTACCTCAACTACCTCACTATGGATGGGGTTTAATCCATACTGGCTTCCTCAGCAACAGGTAAACATAAGAACATAAGAATAGCCATACTGGGACAGACCAATGTTCCATCTAGCCCAGTATCCTGTTTCCAACAGTGGCAAAGCCAGGTCACAAATACCTGGCAGAAACCCAAATCGTGGCAACATTCCATGCTACCAATCCCAGGGCAAGCAGTAGCTTCCCCCATGCCTATCTCAACAGCAGACTATGGACTTTTCCTCCAGGAACTTGTCCAAACCTTTTTTAAACCCAGATACGCTAAGTGCTATTGCCACCTCCTCCGGCAAAGAGTTCCAGAGCTTAACTATTCGTTGAGTGAAAAAATATTTTGTCCTATTTTTCTTGTCCTTAGTTAATACCCATTAGTCCTTTCTATGAATAAAAACAATCTATAAATTCATTTACACAGGTAAAAAGCCAAAATCTAGGCATGGCTTATAGAATACTGCTTAAGCGGGGGGTTTCTGCACCAATTTTTTGGGCGCCATTTATCGAATTTACCCCTAATGGGGGCAATTCTATAACTGGGTTTCTCCACTTAGGCGCCCCCCCCCCCCACACCCATACATTATCATTCAATGGAATGCTTCTTGTTCCTCAATCCTTATCCACCTCTCCCCAAAACAACATACTTAGTTGCGACCCATCCTTTTTGTCTTCAAATAAGCAGAGAACTCGGTCCTTCATGAGAGCATAACCAAGTTTAATCATCTACTTTCCTTTACAGAATACCAGCCTGACTAGGTACATACATACCTAGGCATAAGCGTTTATTGTAGCCGAAGAGTTGGTGTAAATGGCTGAACCTAAATGTTGGTGATATATGTGTAATTTAAAGTATTCTATAAAGCATGCACATAAGTGGGAGCTGCACCTAATCTCTGCCAATTTGTATACCCCCTTACAAATACATACTCAGCAAAATATTCATGTATTTACAGAATAGCTCTTAGGTGAACATTGGCAGATATGTGCATGTGCACACATATGCTCCTGTGTAAGAACATAAGCATTGCCATCCTGGGACAGACTGAAGGTCCATCAAGCCCAGTATCCTGTTTCCAACATTGGCTAATCCAGGTCACAAGTACCTAGCAAGATCCCAGAACAGTAAAACGGATTTTATGCTGCTTATCCTAGAATATGCAGTGGACTTTCCCAAGTCCATCTTAATAATGGCTTATGGATTTTTCTTTTAGGAAATTATCCAAATTTTTTAACCCTGCTAAGCTAGCTACTTTTACAAAATTCTCTGGCAATGAATTCCAGAGTTTAGTTATTTGTTGAGTGAAAAAATATTTTCTCCAATTCATTTTAAATGTACTACCTAGTAGCTTCTTTGCGTGCCCCCTAGTCCTAGTATTAAGAGTAAACAAGCAAGCGATTCACATCTACCTTTTCCACTCAGTGTTTTATAGACCTCTATCATATCTTCCCTCAGCAGTCTCTTCTCCAAACTAAAGAGCCCTATCTGCTTTAGCCTTTCCTCATAGGGAAATCGTCCCATCCTGATTATCATTTTCGTCACCCTTCTCTGTAAGTTGTCCCATCCTCTTTATTATTTCCATCGCCCTTCTAGCAAGTATGTGCACAATTATGCGTAGATGCAAAAAGTTCTAAGTGCTATTCTACCAATTCCCTCTTAAGTTGCATAGCATGTATTTCCAAGAAGGGGGGATACACAGGGGTAGAGCATGCATATGCCAGTTCTATGGCTGGCATAAATGCTGGGACCTAAATATTAGGGCATTGATACCAGGTTATGCTAGTATTCTATAATGGCACCTAGATGCCTAGGTCCCTTTATAGAATAAGCTCCTTCCATGTGCCCTTGGTGGGCACCTCTTATAGAATCTCCTCCATGATGGGCATATAAATATTTGTGCCTAGATGATAAAATTGCCCCCATTCTGCTGCTCCTCTACCAATCTGATGTGCCTTGTCATTTTGATATTACATTTACTCTAGTATCCAAGTGTCCCATTGTTTATATTCCTTCCATCACTTCTCTTGAGATGTGTATTATATCTGCATATTCATTATGGGCCACACAGTCTAACTCTCAGATGTTATTTTTTAGACTTTTGCATTTCCCTATAATTCAACATATGTTCATTTTATTTGTAGTTAAACCGGCTTAGTAATTGACAAAGTTAATTTAGAATCATTCCTATTTGTCCACTCTTCATTTAAATGCATCTGGGATACTTCAACCTTTGACTAAAAAGGACAATGTTCACAAAAACTATAAACTATCCTGTTGGAACGGTTTCTGTTCCCCAAAATGTTCTCCAGTTCATAAACAAACCTACAGCCTTCTTTTTTGCCTCACTGTCTCATTCACACATTGAAATGGGGAGCATTCTGTGAAAATTATGCAGAAGGTTGTGGATTTCAGGTTCCTTACTAAATCCTAAATTTGGTTTCCAGGTTCTCCCTTCCGCACCTTCCTACATTATTCATACCTACATGTACCATGACTGCCAGCTTCTCCCCCAGCACTCTACAATCCTACCTAGATGATACACAAGATTCGCCACAAAGCAGGCAAGTTCGCAAACTAGAAATGAATTCCCCTCGGATCTTCCAAGGTAATGGGGATAAACTTCAACTAAGTTGAGGAAGGGGAGGACCATCTGAAAACTGAAGCTTCTTCTCAGCATCACTTCCTGTCAGCAGAGGGCCATGCCCCATGAGATTGGAGGCCTCATGTCTACTTCAGTTAATTAGAAATAAGAGCTTGGCAGCAGATATTTTTAAAAGGGAGCAATACCAAACTAAAGAAGCAAGCCACATGGTACACTTATCCCAGAAGATTCATGGTTCTTTTTTTTCCTGAAATGTTTTTCTTATTTTTTTTTTTACATTGGCAAAAAAATGAATGGAGGTTTCTGAAAGTCCTATGTTTTGGAATTCAACAGGCAAAACTCTTCAGCTATTTCCTTAATGGTAAAATATATATATATATATATATATATATATATGGGTTTAGGGGTCCTGTGATCAAATGAAGCTAATTTACTTTTTCTCTAATGGTTTCTTTTTGACAAATGAGAGAGCTTTTAAGAAGGTCTGTGCTCTCTGAGCGGCTCCCACTTAAGCATGTCATGCCTATTTACTTCACTGCCTTACAGAAGGGAAAGAAAGCCAATACAGGCATGAATATATTTGCATGAAATTATTCTAAGCAGCAAACTCATCCTTTTCAGGACTGAACAAGGAATTCTAAAATTCCTTTAGGGACTTTCTCACTAGGTACACAACACATTTGCCCTGCTCTCTCACCTTCTGAACCTCGGCACTTGGGGGGGGGGGGGAGGGGGGAGAGAGAATGGCAGGAGTACAAGTCAAGTGAATTTCTTTCCATACAACCCTGCCTCATCCTGATACATTCATCTCTCACTTTCTCCCATCCCCCAAGTCCTCTCTTTCTAAGGTTCTTTCCTCCTGGGCCTCAAATAGAGCCAAAGATGGTTTTGTTGACTTGCTAGCTGAGCAAATGTATTCATCGCAGACCACCAGGTAAATCCCAATGTCTACAAAAGGATAAGACATGTGAATTAGAAGATCCACTTACCACAGTGTAGACTTTTAATTATAACCAATTCCAGTCTTATACAAACCAAATACTGTTCATAAAATAACATCATTGACAGAGAGTGAAGAAGCTTAGACTGGGGTAGGGTGAGGGTGGTGGAGAAAAGAGGGATAGGATGAAGCACAGAATGCAAGAGGCTACATGGCCAGTGCATGGATATTGGGTGTCCTAGGTAAAACTTCAGTTGTCCCCACCACCCCCACCCCATTAACTGTCAAGAAACTAATCGCTTTTCCCAGAGATTTTGATAATTGAATTCAACAATCATGATTACCCCAACATCACCATTCCCAGAACAATCCTGAGCAAAACAGTCTTCATACTTTGTTTTATATATTCAATTCAGTTCTTGTATACCGCTAATATCCCCTTTCCAGGGTTCAGTGCAGTTTACATTCTAGGTGAGACAAAAGCAGATAGTGTTAGTGTGAGGTATGAGAAACATTAGAGACCATTGGTGTAATGCATGAGAGTAAAAACATTAAAGGAAAGGATAATGGATTATACTAGGAAGTGGAAGTCATGATGGGTTATTATGAAGCAGTCCTTGGGAAGAGAAAGGTTTTTAGCCTCTTCCTGAAGTTGAGGTAGCTGTTTTCTGTTTTCATGGGAATAGGTAGAGAGTTCCATATTTTGACTCCAACTGTGGGAAATAGCTGAAAATCTTCTGATTTCGAATTGTCTTTTGAAATGGTGATGCTAGCATTACATGTTGTTTCAGTCTGTTAGACTGCACCAGATATAGTGAAGCGGTCTTAGTCAGCAGTTCAGAGGTGAAGCCCTATAAGATTTGAAAAACTAAACAAGCAGCTTTGAACCTGAGTCTTTCTGCTATGGGAAGACAGTGCAGTTTGTTTAGATGAGTTGAAACATTAGTTTATCTATTCAATCTGTATATTAGTCTTGCAGCTGTATTCTGTATGATTTGCAGTTTTTTCTGATATTGCCACTTAATACCAAGAAATAGAATGTTACAGTAATCCAAGTGAGGTAGAACTAACATTTGGACTAGTAGTGCAAAGGCTTTTTCAACAAATAATGGTCTGACTAGATGTAGCTGTCTCATTTTGAATAGTGTTTTCTTCCATAGCTGATTAAAATGGGAAGAGAAGGTGAGTAAAGAACCAAGGAAGACCCCTAATACTCTGGTTTCAGATTCAACTGTAAAGCTTTGACCATTGGACAAAGATATTGATGATGGGACCTCAACTCCCTGATTTTGGAACAACAGGACCTTGGTTTTTTGCGCATTCAATTTCAGTTTATTGCAGGGGTGTATCTATGTGGGGCCACGGAGGCCTGGGCCCCCATAGATTTGGCCCTAGACCCCCCTGCCGACGATCCTCTCAACTCCCCCTCCCGCCGTCAACCCGCCATCACCGTCTGCTACAGTTTTGGAGGCCATATCTTGCTAAAGATGTAAAAAGGCTGGAAACGGTGCAAAGAAAAGTGACCAGGGTGACCTGATACAGACGTTCAAATATTTGAAATGTATTAATCAGCAAACAAACCTTTTCCGGAGACGGGAAGGTGGTAGAACTAGAGGACATAAATTGAGGTTGAAGGGGGATAGACTCAGGAGTAATGTCAGGAAGTATTTTTTCACAGAGAGGGTGGTAGATACATGGAATGCCCTCTCGCTGGAGGTGGTGGAGATGAAAACGGTAATGGAATTCAAACATGCATGGGATAAACACAAAGGAATCCAGTTTAGAAGGAATGGATCCACGGAATCTTAGCGGAGATTGGGTGGCAACACAGTAATTGGGAAGCAAAATCAGTGCTGGGCAGACTTCTATGGTCTATGCCCTGATCATGACTGAATAGATGTGGATGGGCTTGAGTGTAAAGTTTAAGGGGCTTCGACGTTAGCTTCGGAACTTTTAGTACAAAAAGAGTGCTGGGCAGACTTCTATGGTCTGTGCCCTGAGAAGGGCAAGGTCAAATCAAACTCGGATATACATATAAAGTATTGCATACCTTGTAAAATGAGTTTATCTTGTTGGGCAGACTGGATGGACCGTACAGGTCTTTATCTGCCGTCATTTACTATGTTACTAGAATTCTTGGAAATAAAAGCTTACGTTCATCCAGCTTTTTGTAGTTAGCAGGCTTTAGAACTCACCTTCTTCAATTGTTCTCTTTCAGAGGGTCTTTTACTAACCCGCAGTAGCATTTTTAGCTTGCAGTAGAAATCAACTAGTGGTAAACACTGAGAAGCCCATTATATTCTATGGGCATCTCGGCATTTACCACCAGCTTTCTACCGTGAGCTATAAACGCTAACGTGGCTTAGTAAAGACCCCCCTCAGTGTCTGGATTTAAATTTAGAGTAGAAACAGGTAAGATAGGGACTTTCTTAGAAGAGCCCATTTGAGGGGTACTGACTATTAGGATTGTAAAGCAGGTACTAGGAAGAAAATGTAGGGCAAAGAGTCAATTAGGAGGTAGTGACTACTGGATTTAGGTGCCATTCTACTAATGTGTATGACAGGGTCGTAGCCAGACTTCGGCGGGAGGGAGGTCCAGAGCCCGAGGTGAGGTGGCACATTTTAGCCCCCCCCCCCCCCCCCGCGCCGCCGACACCCCACCACCCACTCGCCCCACCATTGCCGACTTTGCCCCCCTCCCCACCGCCCACCCTCTCGACCCCCTCCCTCCACACCTAACTTTAACCACAGTTTATAGAATAGCGCTTTTTTTTGGTGCATTTATAGAATTCACCCCTAAATGTTAGGAGTGTTTCCAGCATACTCCAGTAGTTACTGAATGGATAAATACTTTACTGTGTGATAATGCCATTGAAGGTAACACAGAGGCACTTACCGCCTCCTACTTGGATCTACATCAGTGACAGACTGTGCTAATTCATACACCAGTGGTGTTGCTACTTGGGGCCAGGGGGGGGCCAGGGCCCCCGTAGATTTGACCCTGGACCCCCTGCCAATGACCCACCCAACCCCCCCCCCCCCACCGCCCACCCTCTCGACCCCCTCCCGCCGTCGCCTGCCTTTGCTGGCGGGGGACCCCAACCCCCACCAGCTGAGGTCCACTTCTGCTCGCAAAAGGCTTCCTTCTGTTTTTGACGTCCTGCATGTTGTACGTGCAGGACGTCAGACTCACAGAACGTAGCCTTGCAAATCAGCTGATCTGCAAGGCTTCGTTCTGTGAGTCTGATGTCCGGCACGTTGTATGTGCAGGACGTCAGAAACAGAAGGAAGCTTTTTGCGAGCAGAAGAGGACCTCAGCTGGCGGGGGTTGGGGTTCCCCGCCAGCAAAGGCAGGCAACGGCGATGACGGGTTGGCGGTGGGAGGGGGGTTGGGTGGGTCATTGGCAGAGGGGTCCAGGGTCAAATCTACGGGGGCCCTGGCCTCCCCTGGCCCCATGTAGCTACACCACTGGTGTATGAATTAGCACAGTCTGTCACTGATGTAGATCCAAGTAGGAGGCAGTAAATGCCTCTGTGTTACCTTCAATGGCATTATCACACAGTAAAGTATTTATCCATTCAGTAACTACTGGAGTATGCTGGAAACACGCCTAACATTTAGGGGTGAATTCTATAAATGCACCAAAAAAAGCGCTATTCTATAAACTGTGGTTAAAGTTCGGTGTGGTTTATAGACTAGCACTTATGCCCTGGAATCACACCTAATTTTAGGCATGGCCGTTTGCACTAACTGAAACATGGTGCACATCTTCACATCTAAATTAGGTGTATTTCCCCCTTTTTGAACTTGCACGTAAAATTTAGGTGCAGATCCCACGCCTAAATTTACATGTATATATTCCAATTAAATCAAATTAGTGCCAATAATTGCTTGTTAACAAGCCAATTAGTGCCACTAACTAGCTCGTTATTCAATTAAGAATTCAGGGGTTACCGTAAAGGCTTTCTGTTTCCCATGTACTAATTTGTACACTTGGCATGGGAAAACTGCAAAACATTACCGCACATTAGTAAAAGGGCCCCTTAATGTATCTGGATTAATTCTACAGTCCTCTGCTCTGATGCTCAAAGGGAAGAGTACATTCATCAAATTTTAATATATAAAAGTCTCCAATAGAGTAGAACCACCAACTGGCTTAGAGAGAGGCTCTAAGCCAGCCCTGGCCTTTTGATTATCCCAGTGCATTGTACATCTATAACTCTGATTTCAAATGTTTAAAAAAAAAATCAGACTACATATACCACAATGCATGAGGAGGTAAACTAAAAGTCCAGCAATGGCTAAATATGTCCTCAGCAACTAGAGCACTAAGGGAACAGTAAAAGATTCTGGGAAAAGGGTGCTCCAGACCTGACAAACAAAAAATGATTTCAGCAACAAATTAGAAACTGGCACCTTGGAGCTCATTTACTACATTGTGGACATCAGATGACTGTTTGCCTCAGTTACAGCAGAAGAAAAATTAGACAAAATTGTAATAAATGATTTTCAATGTCATTCCCCTTAGACTCCAAAAGAGAGAGGGCCCCAGATCTCCTATGTACTCCTGACTCCTTCTAAGCAGGGCTAGTGTATGAGTATTAGCAGCCCTACACAGATACTGATACATAGATCACTTATGAAGATATGCCTCCATACTTGGGATCCTTGGCTATCTCTTATATTCCACCTAGAGCTCTGCGGTCACTGTCGCAGCATAGATTGTTTTTTTTTCCTTCTCCTGCACGAACTCATTGGGAGTCAACTCATGGTAGAGCCTTTTTCTGGCTGGCGCCCACCCTTTGGAATCAGCTCCCAATCGAACTCCATACAGAAGAATCCTTCAAAAGGTTTATAAGATTGTTGAAAACTCACTAGTTTGTCCAAGCATTTTCCAGGGAGGAGACTCATTATGAGGTACCTGTATGATACCTTTTGTGTGTGATATTCCTGTATGAATAATATAGGTCTATCCTATTTTATTTGGCATTCCTTTCTTTTTTTTTTCTTTTATATTGTTTTATTTTGTGAAACGCCCAGGCTACGTATGGCTAGGCAGCATAGCAAATTTTAATACATGGTAAACCTTCAACGTTGCTTCCTTTCCCCAAACAAACAAATAAACATTATGCATTTATAATCTTCCTCCAAGCCCATTCAGATTCTCCTCTCCCTAGGCCTTTATCAGAGCAGCATCTCCTCTCCCTCCACAAGCAGAATTTCTCCTTTGCAGACCCTAGGCATACAAGCACATCATTTATACTACAGTGGGGAGCTGAAATTTAAATTTTCCCCTCCACCCCCCCCCCCCCCCCCCCCCCCATTCCACATCCCCTACTTTAATCACCTTCACCATCATCTGATGTTCAGGGAGCAGAAAAGAGAAACAGAAAGTTCTCTGCAGGCAGTGGTGGCTCCGGCCATCTCTTTAAATGCACATGCCTAGTTTATCTATGCCTTAATCCTGCATTGTCTTCCAGTCCCCTCTCACCCCAGCCCCAAAAGCATCCAGATTTCCTTTGTATCCCCTCTCCCTTACCCTAGCAACATCTATCAATTTCCTCTTCCAATCTCTAGACTGACTAGCAGCCCAGTCCCAATATAACAAAAAAAAGTGACTGACAGTGGCTTAAGGCAGTCCTTTCTGAACCGTGTGGCTCCAGTTTCCTCCAAGGAGGTGTGTAAGAAGCACATGACTTCTGTGCCCCTCTCCTGCATGTCATTTTCTCTGAGCAAGTAAAGCAACAGGAGGTGACTTCTACCTAAATCCGACAAAACTCCAAAAAGAAGTAGAGGAAATCACTCAGCTCCAAACGGGTCCATGTTTCGGCGGAGACACCGACTGCATCAGGGGTCTAACAGATTTGTTCTCTATAAAAAGAACAATCTTCAATATGTGGTACAGGAAGAGGCAATGATTCCAGACCTGCGGGAGGGAAGGCATCAAAGGATGCTGGATTGTGAGTGGCTAAGGTGCACCACTTCTGGGTGGGCCTCGGGCAAAAGTGTGTGGGGACTGGGGCCCATCCAGGCCCACCTGTGGCTACACCCCTGATGTCCAGACACCAGGCATCTACAGGCACAGGATGACTGCAAGAAGGAGTGGGAATAGATAGGTTATTTGTTTTACAAGTGTTTATGTGGGTTGGACAGATGTGCACTGCCAGTTGTATCAGGTCTGCTGCTGCCTAAAGCTCCTGATGCTCCAGAGGACTGCCTAGTTCATTTAACACTTCCACAGGTCCACTGCTAAGTAGCAGCAGGCTGTGTTTCCCAAAATCAGAAGAGAACTAGGCTTAATAAAGTGGCTGGTTCAAATTCCACTGCTGCTTCTTGTGATCTTAGGCAAGTCAATTAACCCTCCATTGCCTCAGGTACAAACTTAGATTGTGAGCCCTCTAGGGACAGGGAAATACCCAGTGTACCTGAATGTAACTGCACCCTGAGCTACTACTGAAAAGGTGTGAGCAAAAATCCAAATAATTCAACTTAGTGGTAAATATTCCAGTTCTAAAAATAATAATAATGGGGTCAATATTCAAAGCCACTTAACCAGCCAGAAATGGCTTCTGGTCGGTTAAATCACTTATTCGAGCTTGACCTGTCATTTTCAGTGGCGCTTAACCAGATAGGTGCTAACTGAATATTTTCAGTGACACTATCACAAAACCAGCTATTTTGAAGGTGTTTCAGGGGTGGAATCAGCACTTAACCAGCCAAGGTAACCGCATAAATAGAACCACATAAAAGTCAGTCCTTTCTTTATGTGAGGACCCATACCCGGTTAAGTGATGAATATCAAATTTAACCAGCTATGTTTTCACTGGCTCTGTATACCCAGAAATTCAATGCCGGAGCCTGGATATGGCCTGGCATTGAATATCTGGAGATAACACCAGTAACTGAACGCTCCCAGCTGAATATTGGGCACAATGTACTTACCTATTACAACTATCTTATGGGCCTCACAAAGTGAAAGATACAATTAACAAAGTTGTGAAATAGTGCTTAGAGATGATTTGAAGGTTTCTCACAGCTGCTTCTAACAGTAGCTCAGAAGTCAGCCCAAGCCCACCTTCTTTCCCTAAACAGTTTCAGCACTTCCATTTCCTGTAACATTTAAAGTTTTAACAATTTTTATTCAGGATCAAACATATCCAGCATCTAACAACTAAATATCAAGTCTAGACAAGAACATCAAGCAATTACATGATAGCAATCAAGCATAAGCAGAATCACCAAACAGCAAAAAGCTGGATAACACATGATCCCCTTTTTATTTTATGTGAAGACTCCCACATCTTCCACCCCCCCCCCCCCCCCCCACTCATTACCCTGGTTCCCTTTCAAAGTAATGGTTGCATACAAGATCACCCTACTGTATCCATAACTGAGACATACACTGGAATGACCTGGCCCCTGGACTCTTATGACCTCAGGCCAACTTTGAAAGGATAACATCTAGTATTCCCAATCCACCCTCCCCTACCCAAGCCGAGACCCCCCCAAAATAACCCCCAATATAACAGTACCAACTTAGGAAACACTCTGAAATCTATTAATACTGCACTTCTTCCTGTAACATTTTAAAGAGACAGCTATCAAACAAAACTCACTAGCTTAGTATTTCCCAGCTTCCTTTGGTAGACACACCTGGCCAGCAAGATTTTCAGGATTACTACAATGGATATGATTGACATAGATTTGCATACATTGAACACCCAATGCATGCAAATGTATCCCAAAAAAAGAACGTAGGCAAGCAGTCTGCAAGATCTAAAAACAGCAGAAAAGAAAAGCAGGCCCACATGGTGAAATGTATTCAACACTGATATATAAAATCAGCGTACAACTTTCCTCTAACTGCTGATTTTATAAATCTGCATTGAATAAACTTTGTTTTATTTTCACCACGTGGGTCTGATTTTCTTTTCTGCTACAAATGTTTCCCATGCATACTCGTTGTGGTTTTTCTGAAAACTCAACTGGTTAGGTACAGAGCTGGCCACTTACCCATTTCTAGGAAAGAGACTTTTTTTATCCAAGCATGATGTTGAACTCACACCCCAATGCAGAGTGGGATTTATGGTCTCTGATCAAAATCCATGATGAAGGTCCCAAAATGCATCATAATAGGGTTATCAGAAAACCAGTACTGATCTAAAATCTCCCTCTTGGAAATGGGTAATTTGGCTACTCTGCGTGCGTCTGGTAGCACTATACAAATGCTAATAATAATAATAATATTGCAAAGTAGCTTCCTGGTATCATGAGAAGTGAATTAGTTGTAAAGGTAATTAATCATATATATTCTGTGCCTTTTTAAAATTAGATTGAGAATTAAAATATAATATAGAAAACCCAGCAAAGGGCTTCCCAAAGCTGTCCTGAGAACACCACAGCCAGTCAGGTTTTCAGGATACCCACAATAAATATGCATGAGATTATTTTGCATGCACTGGAGACCTAGTGCATGCAAATTGATCTCATGGAAACTCTGACTGGCTGTGGGGCCCTTAGGAGAAGTTTGGGAAGTCCTGGCCCAGGACAGGTCCAAGTAATTAAAGAACATTACCTATTCTGCCTTTTCTCTTCTGTTTGTATTGCCTGTTTGAGATATAAGTGTTTCCAGGGTTGTTGTTTTTTTAACTGCTGTTAAAATATCTACCTATTTCTATCCAATATGGAGCACAGAAGTACAACACAGCACTGCACCGTTTGCTATCAGGAAAGTCATGAAAAGCACAGGGCTGATCCCAATCATAGATGCTTTATGCTGGACAGAAAAGTTGCTCCAGGGACAGAATGCAGAGTTTTGAAGTTACCCAGTTCCATAAGGGAGATTTTTGGGCCAGTCCTGATTTTTGCCAACCTCATCATGATACATTATGGTACATGCAGCACTGATTTCAATGGGTAGATTCAAGGACTACAAATCCTATTACTGCATTGCAATGTAAGTTTAAAATCAAGACTTGTCAAAAAGTCTCCCTCCAGGAATGACAAGGTACTGCCCTCTTCACTATGGTGCAAACATAAGAGTCAAACAAAATTAGAATAACACAGAGAAATAAAATACAGTTTCAAATATTAAACTAACTGTGAAGGATTACAGGTTTGTAGCTATCATGCATCTTCCAGGATTTCTGGGGACTCTTACTAGTTTCCTGAGTCCTAATGTTAAAATTAAACTATGATCCCAGAAGTATCCCAGCTGGTCATCCACCCATCCCAGACAGCTTGCAAAACTCTTTCAAATTCCTTTCAGCATTCCCTTCAGAATTTAGTTTTCAGAACATAGTTCTTTTAACTATTCCCTAATTATCTCACCACGTTTTCACCTGACATATGTACACCAGTCTTTCCACAAGAGTCAACTGAGAGTGCACCTTGTTGGGATTAATGTAGGTGATTGCATTATATAATCAATAGTTTATAGTCAACCAGGAACAGTGGAAATGCTTAGCCTGAGTCCTAATGATTTAGATTGCTTTCTATAATATATTAAGAACACTATGTGCCTCTTATGTTGTAGGTGTGTTCTTTTATTTCCAGTTTAGGTCACAAAAAGCACTTTGATGCCTGCCACAAAATGCAATATTGTAGCCATAAAATCTGCAGATGTATTCAATACCTCACTCACTTCCCGTCAGCTGAAATGCTCTTTGTGATTGAAAGATGCTGTTTCAGTAGGTACCAAAGTGAGACATGCAAAAGTAAGGATCTCACTGACTGCTGCCGAAAGATGTGAATCTTCTGAAAGAAGGATCAAGAAGGGACATAATTTGGGGAAATAAAATTCTCAAGCCCTGCAAGCACCACATCTGCATTTTAGTCTCAGATGATTCCTTCTCTGGCTACCAGTACCCAAAAGGGCCAAATTTAAAATTGTATCTATGATTTTCAAGGCCCTCAGACAAAATGGACCAGAATATGTAAATTGGCCCTCTACACACCTTTGAGGCTAAGGTCCTCTCAAGGAGCATCACTATCTGTACCCAGCTGGCCAGATGATTGGAGAATAGCAAACGCAGCATTCAGGAGCCAAACTGATACAAATCAGTATAGGTGTATTATGTGAAGCTGTATGCAATGTGTATGCACATAAGCCTTTATGTATCCATTTGACTTGTGTTCCTGAGTAAACATGCTATATGAATGCATGTGACCATATACTTGAATGTATTTGCAGATGACTCTATATTATATACCTGTATTTAGACATCTATGATATAGGTATATATACACTTACAGACTGATATATGGTAAAACACGATTCGAAAGCGCCAAACCCCTACGAGAAAAGCTGCACTGGCTCCCAATCAAAGAAAGGACTATCTTCAAAATCTGCACCTTGGTACACAAAATCATCTACAGCGTAGTACCAGGTTACATGATAGACCTACCAACCAGAAACAGAATCAGATCATCAAGATCATACCTAAACCTACACTACCCAATCTGTAAAAGACTAAAATACAAAACAACCTACGCATCCAACTTCTCCTACATAAGCGCACAACTATGGAACGGACTCCCAAGTACAGTGAGAACAATCCATGATCACTTAAACTTCAGGAAATCACTCAACTCACCTATTCAAAAAAGCCTATCCCAAAGATCCAACATAAAATCCCAGCGACACAACATAACTAATGATCGTACTGGACAATTTATAATCTTCACCACTTTTGACCCCATGATACTTGATCCAAACCTACCTCATCTGTTCACAACATAACTTTGTATCTGTTACCAACCGAACTGGCAACAGCCTATACGGTACCATGTAAGCCACATTGAGCCTGCAAATAGGTGGGAAAATGTGGGGTACAAATGTAACAAATAATACTAATAATAAGTGTACATATATGCATCTGAGTGTCTATGGTACAATCTATACTCGTAATGTGGCTGATAATCTCTAAATGGTACATATATGCAAATGAGTGTAGTCATATATGTGACTGTTTATGGATTCATGGATTACCACAGAGTTCGGCAAAAGCCACCAGGATCAGGTCCTCCTCATTTAAACTGAAACTACCTCCCAGTGCACCACACACAGATTGCATACTGCAGAATGCTCACAGCACGAAAAACAAAGCAAAAAAACATCCCTCAAGAAAGAGTTTTCAAATGTCTGAATGAAAGTACGATTTCATAGAAAGATTAATAAAGCCTCTACACTTTTGGCAGCCTGTCAATGAAACGTTCAATCCTATTCCAGACCTTCATCTTTCAAATACTGACTCCCGGGGATGCTATGCTTTCTCTGTCATTTAATCTCCCATTCAGCACTTTTCCAAAACTAGTAACTTATCATAGAATTCGCGTAGTCACAAACTCGTCCGAAACCCATTTGCCTTGGAAGAGCAACCCTGCGTTACACAACCCTAGTGGGCTTCAGGAAGATGTTTCGCTTCACCTGCGCTTGACCTGTACTGACAATGGTATTTATGCTCTATTTCCTCTGTAAACTGTCATAAATTAAAAAGGTTAATTGCTATGGAAATTAACCATTGAATTTTTCAAGCACCGATAACCTTAATTTATCTGCATTCCCTTAGATTCGCTATCTGGTAGAAATTCATAGAGCACTGCAAGACAGAATCGTCCTTTTTCCTATGTGGTTCTTGAAAATCAAAACAAAATTGCATCTCCATCAGTGCAATAACAGCAGCGTAACTTCAATTCTCCAAACTTTTACTCCAGAATCTTTAGCAGAAAGGGAATTGTCCGAAGTCTGTTTCAGCTCCCCTCTCTCGGATCTGCTTGTCGCCTCCACTTACTCGTAAAGTGTGGTGCCTGGCAGAGAAACAGCTGTTAAACAGTCCCTTCATTTTGGACTCACCTCATGCCCAGCCTTGCTCCTGCCCAGGAATCTGAAGCCAGCAAGAAGTTCCCTCTGTCAGACAGCAGCCAAAGAGCCCTCAGCCGCCCCTGCCTTCCTCGTCCTGCCGGAGATGCTTCCTGCAGACATAGTCAGACCCCAAGGCAATCTCCAGACTGAGGACCTGAGACCAGGGAGAGACTTCCTCGGCAATGAGTGCTGTTTGTACGCGGGAGGGGGGGGGGGGGGGGGAGTAGGGTGAATATGCGAATCACACACACACTGCTTACTATGCCACTTCTCGGTGGAGCTAGAAGGGAGAGAAAGAGAGAGGGGGAGAGAGACAGTGTGTGTGTAACACCTAGGAGGTGAAAATGCCTTGAAAAGATGAGAAGGATTTAAACAATTATAATAGCCACACCATGAAGAGGTTTTTGTTTATGCAATTATTATAGTAAAAATGGTACTTCCTTTTTCTTTCATGAAAAGCCATACCCCTAAACTAAATGCCCCTTTGCTGCCCCGTCACTCCATAGAGCTCACTGCCCATCTTATACATAAGTACTAGCCGTTGAGCCCGTAAAAACGGGCTAGTAAAGGAAGGGGGGGTTGAAAGCCCCCCCCCCCCGGATAGGTCGCAGTCGCCCCTCCCCCCCCCCCCCCCCCCGGAGTTCCCTCCGCCACCCCTCCATCCGGGCCAGGTACCTGGCTTCACTATTCAAACCGCCGGAACGCAGCACACAGCTCATCTGAGCTGCCGTCGGCCTTCCTTCTTCTCTGCGTGTGTTCCGCCCTCGTGTGACGTAACGTCGGCGAGGGTGGGACACAGGCAGGTAAGGAAGGCCAACGGCAGCTCAGATGAGCTGTGTGCTGCGTTCCAGCAGTTTGAATAGTGAAGCCAGGTACCCGGGCCGGGTGGAGGGTGGGTGGCGGCGGCGGCAACTCCGACTCCGGGTGGGTGGGGGGAGCGGTAGCGGCAACCCTGGGGGGGGGACCGGTGGCGACGGTGGTTCCCTCACTCGCAGGTGCGCAGGTTCCCTCTCTGTCACACCCCATCATCACGTATTGACGCGGGGGCAGGACAGAGAGGGTCTCTACTGCGCATTTGCGAGTGAGTACGCCTCTTGCCATTTATATGTTTGATTGCCATACTGGGACAGACCAAAGGTCCATCAAGCCCAGCATCCTGTTTCCAACAGTGGCCAATCCAGGTCACAAATACCTGGCAAGATCCAAAAAAAAGTGCAAAACATTTTATGCTGCTTATCCCAGAAATATTTTCCCCCAAGTCCAATTTAATAATGGTCTATGGACTTTTCCTTTAGGAAGCCATCCAAAACTTTTTTAAACTCTGCTAAGCTTTACCACATTTTCTGGCAATGAATTCCAGAGTTGAATTACACCTTGAGTGAAGAAAAGTTTCTCCAATTCATTTTAAATTTACTACTTTGTAGCTTCATCGCATGCCCCCTAGTCCTAGTATTTTTGGCTAGAGAATGACACGGGGACAAAATTTGTCCCCGTCCCTGTGGGTTCTGTCTCCATCCCCACCCCATCCCCAAAGGTTCTGTCTCCATCCCTGCCCCATCCCCATGGGCTCTGTCCTCATGTGCAGAAGCCTCAAACAATTATGATTTTATATTTAAATCTTTTTATTAAACTATAAAAAGGAACAATATGTTGTGCAACTGATGTGTATAAATTACAAACAGAAAACAATAATAACAGCGAGCAGCTATAATAACCCTCCTCACTACCACCCTCTACACTTTCAAACCCAACAATAGCTTATTTCTACTACCCCAAGGAATCCTAATCCAGCCTATTAAAATGTCCATGGATACAAAATACAACACCTTCTCTATACCCTAGAGGGGAGAAATATGCCCATGAAGCACTGTTATGGTTTTTTAATCTGTGGATGAATAAGAAGTCATCAACAATCTCAGGATTCAGTCTAGCTCTCCTGTCTTCCACAGTCCTTCCTGCAATAGAAGATGTCTTCTTAGAAGATGTGCTGGTAGCAGGATGTACAGGATCCCCCATGCAAATTTTGCTAGTTGTGGCCAGCATGTTTGCTTGTTTTTCCCAAAAAATCAAAATATCATTATCTACATCACTCAAACATAAATAACAGTCCAGTTCATTAACAGGCTTCATAGTAAAAAATGACACGGGGACAAAGTTTGTCCCCACCCCCGTGGGCTCTGTCCCCATCCCCGCCCTGTCCCCATGGGATCTGTCCCCATCCCCGCCTCATCCCCATGGGATATGTCCCTGTCCCGTCCCTGCAAGCTCTGTCCCCATCCCCATCCCCGCGGTTACTGTGGGTCCCCGTCCCCATGTCATTCTCTATCTATGGCACATGGCAAGTGTAAATTTCACACTGAGATCATACTCCACATCCCCTGACTTAGGAGTGAGGTTCTTTCCTGTCACAGTATGCACAAAACTAACCCATTTGGAGAAATTGCTCAGGTGCACTTTAATGTGAAAAAAATGTCCCTCTGTATCGGGCACTATCACTCCTACTGTGGGTCAGACAGTCAGCCATCTGATTCTTACATCTCCTAGTACAGCACAACACAGCCCTTCCCCCAGACACATTTACTAAAAGCTTTTTATTTTCCATTTTGTGCCAAAGCCAGAAACTTAAAGCAGAAAAGAGAAAAATGATGTACACAGGCTTTTTGGAAAGCTTTTAATGTAGCTGGGGCTTCAAAGTCTGAACTGTTTGTAAGATACTACTAACCCTCCCTTCTTCAGGACAAGGACTGGTTGACCAGTGTTGGTGGAAGAAGTCGTTCCTAAAAGAAATAACCTCAGTTTGAGAAGTTTGAAACCTGATAGCTGGAATGAGAAATGAAGTAGTCTCCAGAACTGGCAGCAGTCCATCATGTTAAAAGACTTCAGTGTCTGATTAGCTAAGAAATATTATAAAACATACCAGGATATTAGTGGTAATTTATTTCAGAGTGAAGTTTATAGGGAAAGGTTTATTGAGGTTTGATCCTGGCTGCATTTTATCAGACTCAGATGCAGGGACGGAGACTAGGCACCTAGTTCATTGTATCTCTTTTCTTATAATCAGATAAATGCAATGTAAAATCTACTGCCTTGTAAAGCATCGTTAAATGACAGTAAAGTAGATAACTAATTAGATACATTGTCCTTTTTCTTATTTGATTTCCACTGTACAGCCACATAAATTAATTCTAAGATATTTCTAAATAACATCCCTTTTCGGTCATGTTGCGATGCTCTGATAGGAAGGATACGGTGACTCTCAGGATAATGTCTGAAAATGGGCTAATTTTGTGCATACCATGACAAAAACTAATCTTGATCATATACTACAGAATGTAGGGGATTATCTCAATCTCAGATATACTACTAGGGCTTGCCTCAACCCTTGCAGAGAGCCTCCTTCTGGAGTTCATGTACTGGCTACCAAATTCCTTAGAAGACCAAATTGAAAACTCTATGATTTTCACTGCCCTCAGACAAAATGGACCAGTGTACCTAAAGGGTCGACTCTCTACACACCTTTGGGACTAAGGGGTCCTTTTACAAATGTACACTAGTGTTTTTAGCATGCACTAAAAATAAGCACATGCTAAATGTCAGAGTTGCCCATATATTTCTATGAATATTGTAAAGTGTCCCAAACAAAAAAAATCTCATATAAGCTCTTAGAATTACCAAACAGTGTTCTTGAATAAATTGAGACAGGAGTAGCAGTGCATCAAAATGTAGTCATGCAATGAGAAAACATATTTTTTTTTATTCTTTTTCTGGGGCTCATCAGATCTAACTGCAACTTACACCATCGGAGCACAGTGTTCCTTGCTCCATTTAAATAATGGTTGTAGTGCAAATCCTCATAGGACCACCCTTACTTTAAACAGTGCATAATATCAACTTATTTCAAAAATATATATGTGATAGGCATAACCACTTATCTTATTCCACTTGTTCTCTTATTATTATTTTCTTTTATCGTTTTAGCAACGACACTAGTTGGCAGCACTTTTAACCAAAGAGGAACCTCTGCCGACTTGGCCAGGTTTCGAACAAAAAATCTTCCTCAGGGAAGAGGCTCTAACTCCATGGTTCAAAATACTCTCCTGCATAGGAAAACTGTGCTCAGCCTAGCAAAAATCCCATGCTAGCTGATTAATGCTGGTAAGGGTGAAGAGTTGGAGTGACAGGGTGGATCGGAATGGCTGTTGATAGCAGCTAATGTATGGGTCATGACTGCATGATAGCTGTCATGACTGCAAAACAGGAAGGACCTCTACGTAGACAATTCGATCAAATTGAAGTAGAGGCTGGCCAACGGACACTCCGACACAGGAAGTGGTGCTTAAAAGACGCTTTATTTGTTGCTTGGACAAAGGGACCCGGCACGGTCCATGTTTTGGCCCAATCAAACACCTGCCTCAGGGGTCACAATAATGCTCCATTCAGGAGAAATGCAGGACACACAGGTTACTATTGAAGCTAATAATGAAGTACTTTTGTAGTTACAAGACCTACAGTCATGTTTGTATCAGTGTTACTAATACAGCTGTGCTTTAAGTCAATAACATTTATTTGAGGAAAAACAAGGAGATATGTGAATATTTTGTGATCCTCTTTCATACAGAAATTTTCATGTGTTTATTGTTATTAACCCACAGGGATAGGCATTCATTTGTAACAATATGAGCAGTGCCACCGAGAGGGGGGGTGAGGGGGGGAAAAGATTCCTTGGACCTGGCCTCCCAATGGGGCTCAATTCCAGGGTCTGTCTCTCTTCTTCTCCTGTGTGTTAGGACCGGATGATTGCATTAATGTGATAACCTGGGTCCCTGCACACAGGAGCAGTGAGAATGATAGCCCGAGGGACGAGAAGAGAAGATGTAGAAAGGCAAGGGAGCAACGGCTGCCTGAGCAGGGGGGAGTGGGGGGGGCTGCCATGGACCGAGTGGGGGGGCAGGGTGGCGGCAGCCCTGCCCAGGCCCCAGCTCTGTCTCTCAGCGGCCCTAAATATGGGAAATGCCAACGATATATCCCATGTCATTACATGTTGTTATCAAATGAAAACAAGCAGAAAAAAAAAACACAAAATTGAGGGCCCTTTTACTAAGCTGCAGTAAGCACTGTTTGCTTACTGCAGGCTAGAAAGCAGTATTGCAGGGCGCTCTCAGGTGTCCCATGCTAGTTTTCAGATTAGCGCACTTCCCACACACTAAAAAAATACTTTTTCTGCCACTGGGGGCGTGTTTGCTGGCAGGAGAATAGACGTGCTCAGTGCTAATCGATTAGCACAGCTACATCACTGCATGCTAACCAATCAGTAGCATGGATCCTCAGAAGCTTAGCCGATATTGGGTGGCAGAGCAGGTGGGGGAAGAGAGGTTGGTGGTTGGGAGGCGAGGATAGTGGAGGGCAGACTTATACGGTCTGTGCCAGAGCCGGTGATGGGAGGCGGGACTGGTGGTTGGGAGGCGGGAAATACTGCTGGGCACACTTGTACAGTCTGTGCCCTGAAAAAGGCAGGTACAAATCAAGGTAAGGTATACACATATGAGTTTATCTTGTTGGGCAGACTGGATGGACCATGCAGGTCTTTTTCTGCTGTCATCTACTATGTTACTATGTTACTATGTTATCAGCATGTGGTTAGTGTGGGAGCCCTTACTGATTAGAAAATAGGTGTCAGTAAGGGCTCCTGCACTAATGGCCATGCACTAATTGGGACGTTAACCTGTAGCCATTAGTGAGGGAAATGTGGCCATTTTACTGCTGTGCTACAAGTAGCCTCAGCACACATAAGTATTGCCATACTGGGATAGACTGAAGGTCCATCAAGCCCAGCATCCTATTTCCAACAGTGGCCAATCCAGGTTACAAGTACCTGGCAAGATCCTAAAGCAGTACAATACATTTTATGCTGCTTAACCTAGAAATAAGCAGTGGATTTTCCCCAAGTCCATTTTAATAATGGCTTATTGACTTTTCTTTTAGGAAGCTAGCCAAACCTTTTTTAAACCCCGCTAAGCTAACTGCTTTTACTACATTCTCTGGCAATAAATTCCAGAGTTTAATCACACATTGAGTGAAGAAATATTTTCTCCAATTCATGTTAAATTTGCTACTTTGTTGCTTCATTGTATGCCCCCTAGTCCTAGTATTTTTGGATAGAGTAAACAAGCAATTCACATCTACCCGTTCCAATCCATTCATTATTTTATAGACCTCTATCATATCTCCTCTCAGCCTTCTTTTCTCCAAGCTGAAGAGCCCTAACCGCTTTAGCCTTTCCTCATAGGGAAGTCTTCCCATCCCCTTTATCATTTTCATCGCCCTTCTCTGTGCCTTTTCTAATTCCACTATATCTTTCTTGAGATGCGGTGATCAGAATTGCACACAATATTCGAGGTGCAGTTGCACCATGGAGTGATAAAAAGCATTATTACGTCCTCATTTTTGCTTTCCATTCCTTTCCCAATAGCACCTCTATTTGCTTTCTTAGCCGCCGATGCACATAGAGCAGAAGGTTTCAACGTATCATCAACGATGACGCCTAGATCTCTTTCCTGGTCAGTGACTCCTAATCTGGAACCTTGCATTACGTAGCTATAGTTCTGGTTCCTCTTTCCCACATGCATCACTTTGCACTTTCTCACATTAAACATCATCTGCCATTTGAATGCCCAGTTTCCCAGTCTCGCAGGAAACCCACACACTAGTCATGGTGCAGGTCACTTTTTAGCGCAGCTTAGTAAAAGGGCCCCTTCATGTTTTATTGTTACCAATTACAGTGTGCACTTTAAGAGAACGCATACTATTTACACAAACTATCATTTATGCACAAACCACTATGTATGTGTGTTCAGTATGCACTCTTTCAGAAAGAGTGTACTCTCTTTGCACATTGTGTGCCCTCACTATGCACACTCTCAGCCTTATTTTCGAAAGAGAAAGACGCCCATATTTTGACCCAAATCGGGAGGTGGGCGCCTTTCTCCCGTGGGCGCCCAAATCGGTATAATCGAAAGCCGATTTTGGGCGTCTTCAACTGCAATCTGTCGCGGAAATGGGCAAAGTTGACAGGGGCGTGTCGGAGGCATGGTGAAGGCGGGACTGGGGCGTGTTTATCGGCCGAGGAGAGATGGGCGCCTTCGGCCGATAATTGAAAAAAGAAAGGCATTTTTAGCGTGAATTTGGGTCATTTGTTTTGGACCCCTTTTTTTCACGAACAAGTCCCAAAAAAGTGCCCTAAATGACCACATGACCACCGGAGGGAATCGGGGGATGATCACCCCTGACTCCCCCAGTGGTCACTAAGCCCCTCCCACCATAAAAAAACGAACTTTAAGAACTTTTTTTTCCAGCCTGTATGCCAGCCTCAAATGCCATACCCAGCTCCATCACAGCAGTATGCAGGTCCCTGGAGCAGTTGTTAGTGAGTGCAGTGGACTTCAGCCAGGTGGACCCAGGCCCATCCCCCCCTACCTGTTACACTTGTGGTGGTAAATGTGAGCCCTCCAAATCGCCCCCAAAACCCACTGTACCCACATGTAGGTGCCCCCCTTCAGCCATAAGGGCTATGGTAATGGTGTAGAGTTGTGGGCAGTGGGTTTTGGGGGGAATTTGAGGGGCTCAGCACCCAAGGGATGGGAGCTATGGACTTGGGAGGTATTTAATTTTTTTTTTACTTGTTACAAGTGCCCCCTAGGGTGCCCGGTTGGTGTCCTGGCATGTGAGGGGGACCAGTGCACTACGAATCCTGGCCCCTCCCATGACCCAATGCCTTGGATTTGTTCATTTTTTGAGATGGGCGCCTTCAGTTTCCATTATCGCTGGAAAACGAAACCGCCCAGCTCAAATCCGCACAAATCTGATGCATTTGCCGGGCACAAACCATATTATCGAAAATAAAGATGGGTGCCCATTTTTTTTGAAAATACGGTCTGTCCTGCCCCTTCATGTACCCGTTCTCGGACATAGACGCCCATGGAGATGGGCGTTCGTGTTCGATTTTGCCCCTCTCTATGACTTTGCTCCCATGATTTAAAAAATGGCCAAATAAAACAGACATTCCCAGGAATGGCACAGGAAAAGAACATTTTCTGGCTGCCCATCCCTCAGTGCTGTAGCCAAGGGTGGGCCTGGGTGGGCCCAGGCCCACCCACTTTGGGCTCAGGCCCACCCAGTAGCAGCACACATATGATGTGGCTGGCAGGGATCACCAAGCCCCACCAGCCAAAAACTCCCAACAACGTCCTGCAAACCTTGTAAATAGCAGATCTTCACCAGTAGTGAGCAGCTACTGATACATACTGTTCGCACCGACCCCACAGCCTTCCCTCTGAAGTATTACTGCCTATTCAGAAACAGGAATTTAAATCAGAGAGAAAGCTGTGGGGTCAATATGAGCAGTGTGTATTAGTTACTGCTAGCTGCCAGTGGAAATCTGCTAGTTAAAAGGTATGCGGGGGAGGGGAGATGTTTGAGAGACCATATGGCATGCAGGCCAGAAAGGGAGAGACAAAATCACTTGTGGGAAAGGGCGGAGTTCTGCCCACCCATCTTGGGCCCAGGCCCACCCAAAATTGGATGTGTGGCTACGCCCCTGCCATCCCTATTAACCAATGGCAAGGCAGATTTCAAAATGCTTGATGACATCACAATGTATTCTAGGGCAATCATCAAGGGACACATAAAAGTGTGAGTGGGGGAGAGCCGGGGGAGTGACTAGGCATTGCTCTATGTATATCAGAAATGTAGATGAACAGGAGGGGTAACAGACAGACACAAAGGTGTGATGATTTTGGAAGGCTTGTTTCCCTGGAAGAAAGCAGCAAGCCAACAAATTAAACACAGGTGAAAAAGGGAATGTGAATTCTTGAACTCTCAGAATCTTTGTGTTTGTTTCTCCTGGATGTGGGCTTGATATAGATATGTTTCTTTTTCCTTTTTTTTTTTCGCTGTAGACTCATTTTTGCCTGATGTATTCTTATTGTAATACAATGGAAAATTTTCAATGAAAAAAGAAACAAGGGATGCACTAATTTTCTTTCTCTTCCCACATGCTTAATTGTGAATAGGGGTAGTTACCAATTAGAGCCTATCTTGGATGCTCTGTGTTTTCCAACATTGGTTATTTTGATTCAGAGAAGGTGGGAGCAAATTAGGGTATTATACAACTGGATTTTGAACCTCCCTCCCAAGCAGTATTAGAACAGTGCATTAGGCAGGGTCTGTGTGTTAAATAAAACCACTTTCAGCAATATGCCACAAACATGTCAATGAATTTGTAATGTGCTGATCATGCCAAATGTTTCTCTTTAATCAAGGAAGAGCACTTATGACCTGGCACTTTCAGTAGTCCTGTGGCAAGTTTACCTTCCCTCTGGTTATATGCGTTTTATTGTGACTTTATCGTAATGTAGTGCAGACTGTCGGGAAGAATATAGACTTACTCTAAATCCACAGCTTGCATATTCCATTGCTATATTCTGAAATATGCAGCTTTACATAATACTATACCTCTTTAGTGTAATCTTCAACATTTCTGTACTGAAAGATTAATTTTTGTCTCTGTGATAGACTCTCTCCTATAACTCAATTAGGTCAAGTTCTTCCTTTTTTGTGATAATCAATTGTGATGTTAAATCAATTTCAGATTGCTCTTATTTTACAAAAAAGGGAGCTGCAGGGTCAGATTCCAGTAATTTAAGTGCTTAACCTCTCACACCACCCTGTTTCCCTAAGACTGCTTTCTGCATCTGCTTAAAAGTGCCATTAATACTGAGATTAGACAAGATCAGTGCCACACACACGTTCTACCATGATTCACTTCTATTTGCTTTATTGTGAAAGAGAAATTATTTGGGACAAACATGGTTTTTCACTTTCACAGCCCTGGTGTAATAACACAGCCTGCACCCCCTATGCCTCTGTACCTATTGTTTATTTCATTCATATTTCTCCTTGATTTTCTTTCAGAGAAGAGGGATGGTAGCAGCCAAGTATTAACTATCAATAAACAGACCTGACAGATGAATACTGGTGGGTCAAGGGCATTCCAAAATGTTGCATGCATTGTGTCACGGCTGTGGCTGTACCCTGTGCCCTGGCTCACCTGCAGGCCTCAGCAGGGGTCGGGACTGGGTTCTGTGGCCCTTGTGGCAAGTCCCAGGGCCATGTCCTTCATGTGGCGGGCCACCGGCACTGCTGTCTACGGTGTCCCAGGATGTTCGTCAAATTGCTCCCATTGGATTCCCATGCCAGCAGGTGCTGGCTTCCTTAGGCGCACACATGCGCCAGAAGACCATTTAAAGGGCCAGCAGCAGAAAGGACTCTGGATGTCACTTGATGACCTCCTGGCAATGCCTTCGCAACGGGTCATCTAGTCTGTCTAGAGGTGTGTTGCAGCCCATTCCTGCCTTGTCCTCACTCTTGACTCAGCTTGTTCCTGTTGTCTCCAGCCTTGCCTCAGCCTGTTCCTGCCTTGTCTCCAGCCTTGCCTCAGCCTGTTCCTGCCTTGTCTCCAGCCTTGCCTCAGCCTGTTCCTGACTTGTCTCCAGCCTTGCCTCAGCCTGTTCCTGCCTTGTCTCTAGTCTATGTCTTTGTCTTGCTCCCTGGCTCTGACATTGTTTGGCTTGCCCCCAAGGGTTCTTTTCAGAGCCACCCCCGGGTCATGACCTTGTCAGACCTTCCCCCAAGGGCTCTTTTCAGAGCCATCCCCAGGTCCTGACTGTCATACGTTTTTAGCCATTGAGATGGATATAATTTTAATTCAGGGCAATTTACCCAGGTAAATACATATTTTCAAGCTGGATCCCTTTGGAAATTGTCATCTTAATTTTATTTCCTTTATTTTAACATGAGGTTATAGTGGATTGCTTATCCTAATACAACATAAGTACTATACACTGTGTGGACTGCAAGGTCTCTCCCTTATCACATAATCCATCAGCAGGATCACATTAAAAATCTTAGCACAAGACGGGAAAGCCTGGGAGGATTATTCTTACAATTATTGGGTATGGATCTTTCTGGTAGCAGTCACTTTGTTTTCCTAGATTTCAGATTGTGGACTGTGTTGCCCTGCAACCACTTCAAAGGGCATTTTCATTGCTCCAATTAAAAAAGGCCCATATATCTGTACATGGCTTTATTGGTTTGTAAATTGCATATTTATTCTTTCCATGATCTCTATTTGTTTTTGGCTAGTATTTCTCTGCTGCTGGACCCATTGGTGATTCCATTTCTTAGTCAGTTTCATCCTGGCTGCCTGCCATAGCTGAAGTTTTAGTTCTGTAGGTGAGATTAAGAATTCAGCCACCCTTGAACAAGAAGCAATATGAACAGTGGTATTGAATTCATTCCAACTAAACCTCCCCTTCCTCTCTCTCCTCTCCTTTCTTTTCCTTCATCCTTGGGCATGAGACATCATTGACTTAGCAAGATATGAACTTGCTTGGCTATGACCCAGGACAGCTGAAATCCACTGAACCTGATTCACTAAAAAAAGAGAGGGTTTCAGGGCACAAGGGTAAGGAAGATTTCCTTCAAGTTGATTAAATTAAACATTAAAAAAATGCAAAGCAAAATGGATGTAGGTGATTTACCAAACTGCTGTACTGGATTAGAAAACTGCCATTTTTCTGTGATCAATCTGCAAACTCTCAGAGGCTGAGATATTAAGCCTTAGGACCAGCGATAATGGAAACACTTAATGTATCAAAATATGTTAACTTTCTTAATACTAAATGAAACTAAGTCAAAAGAGTGTCAGCAACCAGCATGCTCTATGCCTATAGCATACTAAGTATAAAACAGCAAGTCAAGCATGTAATATAATTATATATGGGAAATTTTAAAAGGGAGGTTTCAGCATTGAACATTGTTAAATGCTATGCTTGCTGATAGTTATATTATAGGGAATGTACTGTAAGAGCAAGGAGCCATGTGTCCCCTTTGATGAGGTTTTTGCCATTGCTCTTTATAGAAAGAGGTTTAAAGTAGTGAATGAATTGAAACTTCCCTTTATTTGCAGGATAAATGTGTACCATACTCACCGTGATGTCAACTGCTGTCTGCATGAAAAGACTATTGAAAATTCTGAGTTTATCAAAGGCTAGGTTGAAGAAAATATGGAAAAGGGCTTTTTCCATTACCGCATCTAAAAGATGGAAGTTTTCTGGATGGACTGTGACATGATAAAAGCTTGGCTTTTTCAACACATCTAGCCAAAGAATGCTTACTTGGAGGAGAAAAGGAAAACTAGACATGGGATGTTGTGGTTGGCAGCTATTGAAAAAGGGGGTTAGTGATTTGGGGGTCCTTTGACTAGGCTGCGCTAATGGATTTAGTATGTATTAAATGGGCTGCATGGCATTTAATGCATATTAATTTGTGGTGATGCATATAAATGCCATCTAAGCAATGTCGGTTTGTGAATGACAACACTACTACTACTACTATGAACACTTTTCAGTTATTATATTTATACATTAATAAGTAACTAATTTTATTTTGTAATTTGCCCAAATCTGGGCACCAAAATCAACACTCAGTGCTATTCTAGATGGTGCTTGTCTTTGAATGCCTATTTTAGAATAGCATTGAGCGATGATTTTTTTTTCGGTGATGATTTTTGAGCACCATTTACAGAATCTAGCCCATAATATATTGTGACTGAAAGAGCAGGGAAATAATTGATTAACACTGCATGTAAAAAGGCTTGAGTTTGATTTTTTAAAATCTTCTTTTTTTTCTAATTTATCTCATGAAAGGGGATGGGATAAACCACCTTTTTGTGGTTACAATGAAAGAGGTTTGCATATTACAGTGGGGGAAATAAGTATTTGATCCCTTGCTGATTTTGTAAGTTTGCCCACTGACAAAGACATGAGCAGCCCATAATTGAAGGGTAGGTTATTGGTAACAGTGAGAGATAGCACATCACAAATTAAATCCGGAAAATCACATTGTGGAAAGTATATGAATTTATTTGCATTCTGCAGAGGGAAATAAGTATTTGATCCCCCACCAACCAGTAAGAGATCTGGCCCCTACAGACCAGGTAGATGCTCCAAATCAACTCGTTACCTGCATGACAGACAGCTGTCGGCAATGGTCACCTGTATGAAAGACACCTGTCCACAGACTCAGTGAATCAGTCAGACTCTAACCTCTACAAAATGGCCAAGAGCAAGGAGCTGTCTAAGGATGTCAGGGACAAGATCATACACCTGCACAAGGCTGGAATGGGCTACAAAACCATCAGTAAGACGCTGGGCGAGAAGGAGACAACTGTTGGTGCCATAGTAAGAAAATGGAAGAAGTACAAAATGACTGTCAATCGACAAAGATCTGGGGCTCCACGCAAAATCTCACCTCGTGGGGTATCCTTGATCATGAGGAAGGTTAGAAATCAGCCTACAACTACAAGGGGGGAACTTGTCAATGATCTCAAGGCAGCTGGGACCACTGTCACCACGAAAACCATTGGTAACACATTACGACATAACGGATTGCAATCCTGCAGTGCCCGCAAGGTCCCCCTGCTCCGGAAGGCACATGTGACGGCCCGTCTGAAGTTTGCCAGTGAACACCTGGATGATGCCGAGAGTGATTGGGAGAAGGTGCTGTGGTCAGATGAGACAAAAATTGAGCTCTTTGGCATGAACTCAACTCGCCGTGTTTGGAGGAAGAGAAATGCTGCCTATGACCCAAAGAACACCGTCCCCACTGTCAAGCATGGAGGTGGAAATGTTATGTTTTGGGGGTGTTTCTCTGCTAAGGGCACAGGACTACTTCACCGCATCAATGGGAGAATGGATGGGGCCATGTACCGTACAATTCTGAGTGACAACCTCCTTCCCTCCGCCAGGGCCTTAAAAATGGGTCATGGCTAGGTCTTCCAGCACGACAATGACCCAAAACATACAGCCAAGGCAACAAAGGAGTGGCTCAGGAAGAAGCACATTAGGGTCATGGAGTGGCCTAGCCAGTCACCAGACCTTAATCCCATTGAAAACTTATGGAGGGAGCTGAAGCTGCGAGTTGCCAAGCGACAGCCCAGAACTCTTAATGATTTAGAGATGATCTGCAAAGAGGAGTGGACCAAAATTCCTCCTGACATGTGTGCAAACCTCATCATCAACTACAGAAGACGTCTGACCGCTGTGCTTGCCAACAAGGGTTTTGCCACCAAGTATTAGGTCTTGTTTGCCAGAGGGATTAAATACTTATTTCCCTCTGCAGAATGTAAATAAATTCATATACTTTCCACAATGTGATTTTCCGGATTTAATTTGTGATGTGCTATCTCTCACTGTTACCAATAACCTACCCTTCAATTATGGGCTGCTCATGTCTTTGTCAGTGGGCAAACTTACAAAATCAGCAAGGGATCAAATACTTATTTCCCCCACTGTATATGTAGGTACTTATTTTGTACCCGAGTCTCAAGGGATTGTAGTGAGAATTGAACCTAGGTCCCCTGGTTTTCAGGCTACTGCACTAAGAATTAGGCTACTCCTCTCATGAAAGTGCCTGTGTCATGATCATTTTGTATATCCTCCTTGCTGGGAAACCTCTTTTCTCACTTAGAGGTCATTTTATTAAGCAGCGCTAAGAAACAGGCTTAGCACTTTCTTATGCAGGACATTCCTGTGCACAAAGCATTGCCATCAAAAAGGGCTTTTTCCTATTGGTTGAATATATGACTATCCACTAGTGTTAGTTTTAGCATGTGGCCATTAAAAATAATTACTACAGGAGCACTTATCGCTTCCTATCTAGGAAGCACTAAGGTCTCCCACATTATAGACATGGTAACCAATTAGCATGGAGGTAATCTCAGTGCACCAGCTGATTAGTGCAATCATGCCTATTCTCTACCGACATGCTCCCTCCCTAAAAAGCTTTTAAAATTAATGCTGTGTGCTTACCCCCAAATTCTATAAATGGTGCCTTCACTTGTGCACGATAATTTGACTGCAAGGCCAAATTGCGCACACAGCTTAATTGATTAACAAGCCAATCAATACTTAACCAATTAACGGCACTAATTGGCTTTAATTAGAATTTGCGTGCACAACTTTCTATGTATATTCTATAATGCGGTGCACGTAAATTCTAATGTGCTCTGCCAAAGGCATGACCATGGGCGTGGCATGGGCAGGTTATTGGCATGTCAAAAAACTATGCGCACTATACATCCGATCTGCGCCTTAGGCACAGCTATTTTGGCCTGGTTTTAGGTGGACTAAATGGGTTCACCTAACTTTTAGTCGCAAGAACAGTATGTCCATTATGACACCTAAATCATTTCCTCAGAGGTGACTCCTAATGTGAAACCTAGAATCATGTAGATAATTTGGCTTATTCTTCCCAATGTGCATTACTCTGCATTTATACGCATTAAATTTCTTCTGCCATTTGGATGCCCAGTATTCCAGCTTCCCAAGGTTCTCCTGAAATTTTTTGCAGTCCTCATGAGATTTAACAACTTTGAATAATGTTGTATTATCTGCAAATGTGCAGGGGCACCGAGAGGGGAGGGCAGGGGGGGCCAAATTCCCCGGGCCCGGGCCTCCAAGGGGGGCCCAGCACCAGGGTCAGGCCGCCGGCACTGCAGTCCCCAGTCTCACCTGCCTGCCTCCACGGCTCCGGGCCCCCTTCATTCAAAGCGGCAGTCACAGATCGCGTCTCTTCTGGCCTTCCCTCCCTGTGTCCTGCCCTCGTGGAAACCGGAAGTTACATCAGACGAGGGCGGGACACAGGGAGGGAAGGCCAGAAGAGACGCGATCTGCGACTGCCGCTTTGAATGAAGGGGGCCCGGAGCCGTGGAGGCAGGCAGGTGAGACCGTGGACTGCGGCGGCAGGCGGAGTGACAGGGGACGGCAGCAGTGGGGGGGGTGGAGGCGGGGCGGCCTTGCCCCGGGCCCGGCCTAGTCTCTCAGCGACCCTGCAAATGAATTCACCACACTCTTCATTCGCATTTCCAGATCATCTATAAATATGTTAAAAAGCATCACTCCTAGTACAGATCCTTGTGGTACTCCACTATTCATCTTTCTCAATTTAGAAAACTGGCCATTTAACTCTACACTCTGTTTTCTATCTTTTACCCAATTCCCAGTCCACAACAGAACATTACCTCCTATCCCATGACTTTTTAATTTTCTCGGGATTTTTGTGAAATGCATCATTGTCCACTAGTCAGCACTGGATGAAGCGTCTTCCCTTCTTGCCTGATGAACTACCACAACTTCTGCCATAGGGCTCTCCCTTCTGCTCATATGGTGGCTGGTTCCTTTCAAAAGATTTTATCCATATGCATAAGTACATAAGTATTACCATACTGGAACAGACCGAAGGTCTATCAAGCCCAGCATCCTGTTTCCAACAGTGGCCAATCCAGGTCACAAGTACCTGGAAAAATCCCAAAACAGTACATTATATTTTATGCTGCTTATCCTAGAAATAAGCAGTGGATTTTCCCCAAGTCCATTTTAATAATGGCTTATGGACTTTTCAATTAGGAAGCTATCCAAACCTTTTTTTAACACCACTAAGCTAACTCCTTTTACTACATTCTCTGGCAACGAATTCCAGAGTTTTATTACACGTTGAGTGAAGAAATATTTTCTATGATTCGTTTTAAATTTACTACTTCGTAGCTTCTTTGTATGCCCCCTAGTCCTAGTATTTTTGGAAAGAGTAAACAAGCGATTTACGTCTACCCGTTCCATTCCACTCATTATTTTAAAGACCTCTATCATATCTCCTCTCAGCTGTCTCTTCTTCAAGTTGAAGAGTCCTAGCCACTTTAGCCTTTCCTCATAGGGAAGTCGTCCCATCCCCCTTTATCATTTTTGTCGCCCTTCTCTGTACCTTTTCTAATTCCACTATTGTATCATCAGGAAATTAAATTACCTCACTAGTTACTCCCATCTCTATGTCATTTATGAAAAAGTTAAATAGCAACGTACTCAGTACAGACTCCTGGTGAATCCCGCTATCTACCCTTCTCCATTGAGAATACTGATCATTTAACCTTACTCTCTGTTTTCTATCTTTTAACCAGTCTTTAATCCACAATAGGACACTACCTCCTATCCCATGACTCTCCAATTTCCTCTGGAGTCTTTCATGAGGTACTTTGTCAAACGCCTTTTGAAAATACAGATACACAATATCGACCGGCTCACCTTTATCCACATGTTTGTTCACCCCTTCAAAGAAATGTAATAGATTGGTGAGGCAAGATTTCCCTTCACTAAATCCATGTTGGCTTTGTCTCAATCCATGTTTTTGACTATGCTTTGTAAATTTGTTCTTTTTAATAGTCTCTATCACTGTCATAAAGGTACAAGTTGTCCCAAAATGTGTTACTTACATAACATTTATCAAATTTCAAGTTGATGAAATTCTTGACTGCTGAGGTCTAGTGAGATGAATCTAGCATCAGTTCATGCAGAGTTCATGAGCCCAGCTGTAGCACTGTTTGCTGCAACATAGGAGGTGCAGGTTTGAGTCTCCTGTCCAATAGTACCAGATGGGCTGTGCCATATAAGTGAACCACAGCATCCTGGATAGGGAAGAAAGAGACCTACCAGCACCATGGCAACCCTCGACAGTGATAAAGCAATGCTGATGGATGGGTCTCATAGCAGATATCCTCTAGTCGTCAACACAAGCAAGGGCTCCTAGGGTCACTTAAGCAAGCTATTTGGAGTAAGGAGCCCATCAAGTGAAGTAAAATATACCTCACTTTAAAATGAAACTCTAACATCATTACAAACTTGCAGAGCAGACTTGCAACCTTCAACATGGCAGGCTTTATTAACCTTGGTGATTCTTCTGTATGACTGATAGTAGTCTACTGTATATGCTATTTAAAATCTATTTCAGGAAAATTCATAACAGAAAGACAAAATCAATGTTCTCCTCACTGAAGGAATGGTGGGGAATGGAGCTTGGAGTATGACACTGATTCATGTGTGAATGACTATACTGAGTAAAATCAATGTCAGGCTTTTAGTGAAGTACCACAGGGATGCATGGATAGGTACTTCAGAGAACTTAATAGCTTTCTGCACCTGGCTTGTCTAACAGACACAGGAGCAAGGATTACTCTACCCAGCTCCTGCCTCAAAGCAGAAAATGCTTTAACCCTGATCATCCAATGCTCACTACGCTACGCATGACAGACACGTGATTAGGCAAGAAAATCAGCATCTACAGAAAAACATGCCTAAAGCATGCCTGAAACACATTCTGCACATGTGCATCTAAGTAAAGAATCAACTCAGGAAAAATTGGCCAATAGTATTTCATCCAACCTCATTTCATTTTATTTTCATTTAATTTATTCATCTGTATGATCTCACTTACTTTTACATGGAAACTGAAAAATGTACCATTAAATATCAAAATACATTGACACATACAAACGTTACTACAAATTAACATATTAATTAGAATAAAAGCCAAATTCCAGTGCACAATTTCTTCATAGTCTAACTCACATTCCTCTTAAAATGCCAAGGTATGTGGTGTTGCGGCAGGGAGGGGGGCCAAAATGTGCATCCTCTCTTTGGGCTCTAGATCACCCCACTTTGAGGTCTGGCTACTCCCCTGTGTCAAGGTTGAAGGAGGACACTTTGAACACAAATTATGAATTAACTAAGAAAAAAGCTCAATATACTAATGTATTTTCAAAGGTCATACTAAATGTTTAAACAATTGAAAAGTATTTTGAAACTATGTAAGGAGTCCTGTTTTTTTCCTGACATCGTGTAGAATTATGCTCCACATATCAAAAAAATATCCCCTCTCTGTAATTGGGTGCCTCCTTCTTCCCTCCCTTCACTCCATGAAAGAAAAAAAGAAACCTACACTTTGGGATGAATTCTATATATGGTGCCGAAAAAAATCAATGCTGAAAAAAGCGTTATTCTATAAGCTGCACTTAAAATGTGGCATGGTTTATAGAATAGTACTTATGCCCAGGAATTTCAGGTGCAAATGTACGCGCCTAAATTAGGTGCATATCCCCTCTTATTCTATAACAACGTGCATAAATGCTAGAAGCACCCCCATTCCACTGTCACACCCCTCACCTATTTTCTGTGGTCTCCAGCAGCATTCCATTCAACAAGCATCTTTATACTTCCTGAAAACCCAGCACTTCCTTTATAGCACTGCAAGAGGGTACTAGCTGATGTGATCACTTCCTGTTTGATAGTATTTAAGGAAGTTCCTGTCTCCCAGCCAGTGCCTTTGCAACAGGTCTCCTAGAGTTGTCTAGTGTGTGTTGCAGCCTTGTTCCAGTTTGTCTCCTGTTCCTGCCTGTGTCTTGTTCTAGCCCTGCTCTTGTTCTGTGTTCCAGCTTTGTTCCTGCCCTGTCTTCAAGCTCCAACCCTGACTCTAAGCTCCAGCCCTGTCTACCAGCTCCAGCCTTGTCCAGGCATCTCACTCACTGCCATTTGGGGCCTAGCTAGCCCTTGGGTTGGCTAGGTAGTGTCAACTCGGCTATGGCCTAAGTGCTCACCCCGAGTTGTGACATCCACCCATGACCTTCCCATTTCTGTGCTCCCTTTTTTTACTTGAATGTAAAATTTAGGCATAGTTCCCATGCCTAAATTTATGCACATAAATTCCAATTAAATCTAATTAGTGCCAATAATTGCTTATTAAAAAACTAATTTTTAGTGCTAATTAGCTAGTTATTTAATTAAATTGCACATGCAAATTGGGCACATGCCCACATTTACATGAACAATTTTTGGCAACTTTTATAGAACTAGAGATTTAGGGGTAATTCTCTGTAGCTCTTCTAAAGTTGGATGCCGGGATGATGCACATTCTGTATCTGGAATTATGTGTGCAATTGCTGATATATAATTCTTGCATAAGTCTGCACTTATGTGTCTAAATTTAGGTGCTCAGCACCCTGGCCACTGAAATTCAGCATCATTTAACCAGGCAGTGTTGCTGAATATTGACTCTGACCACAGCAGCTCTGTCCAGTTAGTGCCAGGGTGGTCCATGGGTGGAGCTTGGGTAGAGCCAGTACTTAACCAGTTAGTGGAAATATTCAGTCTGCTAACTGGTTAGGTAAGTGAATAAAGTTAGAACAGCAAAAAGGTTGTCCTAACTTTATTCGCCAAGCTAACCGCATACTGGTTTCTGGGTGGCCGTTGTGATCAGATATTTAATGCCAGTGCCCAGACATGGCCCAGTATTGACTATTTGGGCTCAGGTCAGCTTGCAGTGTTCAGTGGCACCACGGGCTGAATATCACCCCCTTATATTTTAAGTTCTTAAAAATTGGATTGAGCCAGGGGTGAGGTCAGATAAGAGACAGTAAATTAGAAACCAACATGTAGGAGAATAAAGAGCAGGACTAAATTTAGGACCCTCTGACTTTAGCTCCCAAAGTGAGAAGAGCTTTCAGGCACATTAGTTCAACTAAAAATTACCCAAACTTTAGGCTCCTAAGGACTGTGCTTAGTACCAAGGGTTACTGGCTCATATGATAAATTTCATTTTGTATTGCTTCAGCTGGGAACATTACACATTTCAGGCAGCAGCAATTCAACGATAAGGGTAAGTAATTCAGGTCCTTGAGAGCCCCAGGCAAGTTAGGTTTTCAAGATATCTACAATAAATATGTAGGAAATATATATTTGCTTACTAAGGAGGCAGTGCATGCAAATCTATCTAATTCATATTCATTGTGGATATCCTGAAAACCTGACCTGTCTGGGACTCTCGAGGACCAGAGTTGCTTATCATTGTTTTAAAGGGTTATTGCTGATAAAAAAAAAAAAAAAACTGCACCCCTAATCCCTCCTGTTCAACATCCAATACAATCCCTGTACCCCAAATCCCCTAGGAATAAATGACATCTCCTGCACCTCCCATCTCACCTGGTATAGGTCACACTCCGTACACTTTCTTGATCCCACTGGCTTAGAATGGACCCCTCACAACCACTGCTCTCCCAAGCACCTACTCAGTCTCCCTGGTGGCTAGTTGATCCTCCCTCATTGGCTCCCAGATTCAAAATGGTATCTTTTGACACCTAGCACTAATCTCATGGTAGTACCACTAGGTTTCAGACTGCCAATCAGGTCTGGAAGGGTAGGGATATGATCTATGCTTGGGTAACTGGGCAGTGGAGGCATAATGAATGTTGAGATCAGGGGTGGTGGGTTTTTTTTCAGGCAACAGCCCCTTTAAGAGAATCCCTAAGCACAGTAGGCAAAATGTTAGTGACCCAGTGCTCCAAGAAGGAAGGATAACTCCAGTTCAAAGCTGGTGTTATCATTCCATGAATAACCTAGCTTGTAAGGTTAAGCACAAGCTGTGTTATTCAATTTGCATAATAATAAGGTGTTATGCACACATTTACATCTCATTATTGAACTTGTGTTGCACCGCAAAAATGTGTGTTAAGAGCAATTGACACATGATTTTAACATTTAACAAGAGTTATTTGGCAAAAAAGCCCTAATTATTTCAATATTCAACAGAATTCAATAATCTGGTGATGGAAAAGATGCAAGAAAAGAATAAATCATATTTTTACTACATTTATGCTCCCAACATATGTACCTTGTACTGTAGAAAACTTTAAATGAGGCCCAGAGGAGCAATGAAGTGATGAACACAATGGCAAAAACAAGCAATTAAAAGAGAAAAATGATTGCATGATATGGGCTACAAAATGAACACAGAGGAGGTACAATTTTATCTTTAATAAAATATGTCAGAATATTTAATAACTTTTGTAACAGAAATGGAAGGATACTGGCAAAGGAAAGACCACTGGAAATGCATCCAATGACAAAATGGAAATGTTTAAACTAAGGACAAAGATCAGGATTTTAGTCTATAGCATAAATCACTTTAGGTCAGTGCTTTCCAATCTTTTTGTGGCTGTGACACCCATGATTACAGCCAAATAGTGTGTGATCTCCTGGAGGTGCAAAATAATGATGCATCTATGGAGAGCCCACCTAGGCTGTGATCCCAAAAGCAGGTTTTGTGACCCCATTTAGTGTCTTGACCCACAGTTTGGGAGCTCTGATTTAGGCTTTCAGTTTTTCCCACCATAACAAGGTGAAAAAATAGAGGCAGAAAATGAGAAGCAAGGCTGAATTTTAAGACATCCAAGTATCTCAGGAAGGAAAACTGCTGCTTTTTCTCAGTTGCAAAGCCCATGATTTTGAGCCAGAGGGTTAGAATTTCAAAATCCTGAGACATCTGGCTGAAAAATGAGATGAACAGGAAACTTTTACAACTGGTGGCAAAAGTGGGATCCTGAATCCACCAATGATGACCATGGTATCACTTTTAAAACAAATGGAAAGAAATATTTTTTCACCTAATGAATAGTTAAGCTCTGGAACTCGTTGCCAGAGGACAGTGGCGTAGGAAGGGGGGGACGGGGGCGGTCCGCCCCGGGTGCACGCCGCTGGGGGGTGTCGGCTCTGCTCTGGTGCACTGCCCTCTCTGCCCCGGAACAGGTTACTTCCTGTTCCGGGACAGAGAGAGCAGTGAGCCAGCGCGGAGCTGACACACCCCAGCAAAGTGCAGTCGGGGCGGATCGGCCCTCCCGCCCATCCCTCGCCGCAGGTATGCGCTCCGGGGGGGAGGTATGCGCTCCAAGGGGGGGGTGCGCTCCAGCGGGAGGAGGGTGCGCCGTGCTGCACCCGGGGGGGGGGGTGCGCAGCGGCGACCCGCCCCGGGTGTCAGCTCCCCTCGCTACAGCTCTGCCAGAGGATATGGTAATAGCGGTTAGCGTATCTGGGTTTAAAAAGGGTTTTGGCAAGTTCCTGGAGGAAAAGTCAATAGACTGCTATTGAGATAGACAAGGGGAAAGCCACTGCTTGTCCATGGGATCACTAGCTTGAATCTTGCTACTATTTGGGTTTCAGCCAGATACTTGTGACCTGGGGGGGCCCAGCACCGGGGTCTCTGTCTCTCTCTCCTGCTCCTGCCGGGACCCGAGTGATCGCGTCCTGACAGGAGCAGGAGAGAGAAAACTTCAGCGCCGTGACTGGGCCCCCCTTGGAGGCTGGGGAGGACCCGGAGGAGCAACTCCAGCGCTGCTCTTCTGCCCAACTGATTGGCTGCTTTTTCTCTCAGGGTGCATGCTTGGTTTTGAACCTGAGCATGCCCTGAGAGAAAAAGCAGCCGCAGGGGCAGGCAATCGGCAGAAGAGCTGCGCTGGAAGACGTCTTCTGCTGGCAGGGCCTCGGGATCCCCGCCAGCCAATAAGGTATTTTGTGGCAGCGATCTGAGGGGGGGTTTAGCAATGACCTGGAGGTGGGTGGCCGCAATTCAGGGGGGGCAGCTGTGGTCTTGCCCCATGCCCGGTTCAGCATCTCGGCTGCCCTGTTGGGAACTACTTGTAGGCACCCACTGCTGTGTAGCAGAGGCTTCCAATCACCACACAATGCAAACTGCTCCTGCCTTGGTACCCAGGATTGCCCCCATGGTACTCTGGGTCTTGGCAGGGATGGGCTACCAAAGACCAGAATTTTCTCCAAGTCATTTCTTGTATCAGCTCCTGGCCCTGCCCCCTAGGGCTGGGCTTTGTTCGGATTCTCCCACCAGGCTGTCAGCATTAGCTCTGTTTCCTTAATGACCTCTCTGAAAATCCTTCCTCCCACCCTCCAAATGGGCATTTTCAGTGTGGGGGGGGGGGGGTCACACTTGTTTCTAGCAGCTGGTTCCTCCTTGACTAACACAGCTGCTTCTTCCTCTTCAGCCAGTGGGAGATAGGTCCCCAGCAGCACACCTAACACTTCAGCCACTGTAGTGATCAGCCTCTTCTTCAGCTGTAGGAGATTTGATCTTCACCTGTACTCCTAACACTGTCCACTGCAAGAATCAGCCTAATCTTCACTTGTTCCCCTTGTGTACACCTAACAGCAGGCAGGGCGCCACTACCCTGGGTTTACTTCAGCTTTTCTGCTATGGGGTTTGGGATCCCTCGGCACTGATTTCTCTGCCTTGGCCTCATAGTCTTCAGGTGGGGGTGGAGGAGGCTTACCACACTATCATACGATTCTAGGCAGTTTCCAAAATAACATACACAATAAGGGCCCTGTTTTCTAAGGTGCGCTAGCATTTTTAGCTCGCAATAAAGTTAGTATGCACTAAACGCTAGAGCAGAGGTTTTCAACCCAGTCCTTGAGGCACACCCAGCCAGTCAGGGTTTTCAGGATATCCCAATTGAATTTAATGGGGTTATCCTGAAAACTCCAACTGGTTGGGTGTGCCCTAATTACTGGATTGAAACACCCATATATTCCTATGGGTGTCTCTAACATTGGTGAGCGCTAAAAATGCTAGTATGCCTATAGCGCAGCTTAGTAAACAGGGCCCTAACGTAAAGATAGCAGACTAATACTTATCATTAAAAAAACATAACATAAAATTCATATGCAGCAAGTATGTGTAATAAGTTTGTACCCACAACAGCTATCTTTACACAATGGCAAAAGCTCGAGTAAACAAGAATGTCTTCAATTGCTTTCAGAATTGCACAGTAGAACAAATTTTGTGCAAAACTTCAGGCAGTGTGTTCCATAACATAAAATACAGATCGAAAAATACCCAACCTAACCTGCCGAAAAGAAGGAACATCGAGCAGCAATTTGTTACCCAATCTCAATAACCTGATAGGTTTATAGATTTTCAATGAACTTGCCCGAATCAAAGGACCATTATTGTTATTATTATTATTTATTGCATTTGTATCCCACATTTTCCCACCTTTTTGCGGGCTCAGTGTGGCTTTATGATTCAACGCTTTGTGATTTTAAACCTAATCCTCCATACTAAAGGTAACCATTGTAGCTCCCTTACAATAGGAGTGATGTGATCAAAACAAGATCATTTTGCCACAAGGCGAGCTGCAGCATATTGACACATTTGCAAAACACATAGCTTGCAGGCGGGCAAACCTAAGGGGCCCTTTTACTAAGCTGCATTGGTCGCCTAAGTGCGCCCAACGCACGTCATTTTGGAGTTACTGCCCGGCTACCACATGGCCCATGCAGTAATTTTATTTTTGACACATGTCCGCTAGGCATGCCAGAAAATATATTTTATTTTCTGGCGCACAGTGAAAATCGGGCAGTAACTCTGACTTGACACGCATAGACGATTACCATACGGTTAAAGCAAGAGACCTTACCGCTAAGCCAATGGCTGGCGGTAAGGTTTCAGACCCAAAATGGATGCGCTCCAATTTTTATTTTGCCAGACGTCTATTTTCAGCCAAAACAAAAAAAAGGTTTTTTTGCAGAAATGGACCTGCGCGCGTCCAATACATGCACCTACACCAGAACAGGCCATTTTTTCAGTGCACCCTAGAAAAAGGACCCCTAAATAAAGAGCATTACAGTAATCTCATAGAGGCTTGATCTCTCCACCACAATGCTGCTTCTGCTCTCCTCTTTGTGCATCTGTAAACAAAATCTTTCTTATTTAGAAACAATACCGGGCTGAACCCAAAGAAACATAAAAATAGCTTATAAAGACTTGAAGCTCTTTGACATTAATTAGCTTTCATAAAATTTATATATATACTAGCCGTTAAGCCCGTTAAAACGGGCGAGATTTCCAGCTACCCTCCTCGCTGCCGCTCCCTCCCCCCTCCGTGCCGGGCCCCCTGCACTGACCTGACAGCGCCTCTTACCTCCATGTGAAAGCGCTACAGGCAGCAGCAGATCGCTCTGCTGCTGCCTGCAGCGCTTCCACACGGAGGTGAGAGGTGCTGTCAGGTCAGTGCAGGGGGCCCAATACGGAGGAGGGCGGGAGCGGCAGCGGGGATGGGAAGGGAGGGTGGAGGTTGGTGCGCGCGATGTTTGTTTTCAGGCAGCAGCATCCGACAGTGACTCTCCGTTTCCCTCTCTGTTCCGCCCTCTGACATCATCACGTCTTGACGCGAGGGCGGGACAGAGAGGGAAGTCTCTACTGCGCATTTGCAGGTGAGTCGGTCACTTGCCGTTTATATGTTTGATATACACACACACATTATGTCCGGAACAAAATGAGCCCCCTAAACATTTTGCAATAACAACCTCAAACCTGCATCAAATTAATTAACATTTTCCATGTACAAAGTGACATCTATTTGCATCACTGACGCCAAATTACATAGGAATCACTTTTCCCGTTTAAGAGATTTTTCATTTTTACAAACTGCTGTCACTGAATCTCAGTTTCCGACATTACTTAATTGTTTATTCGCGGACATCATCTGTGATGTCATTGTGCATTGATAAACAAAGAAAACGTTGTCAAAAGAAGGTCGAGTTTTAATTAAAATATTCAGAGTCCAGATCTCAATCCAGTAGTCTACCAGACTTGGGGCATTTTTGCAGGAGCGAGTCTACCTCTGTCGGATCTGTGACGTTGACCATCTGAAAGAAAGATTGAAGAGTGGCACCACTTTGATCAGCATATCAATGACAGTGGCAGGATGGACTGTGTAAATATATTCGTGCAAAAGGGGGACACTTTGAACATCAGATTTAAACATTTGGACTGTTCAGGCTGACATTAACTGCATTAGAAACTCTACCTTTTTGGGTAGTGTTATTTAAAATTTGACATCTCAGTAACGTTAAGGTGTATTTCTGCAAAACCACACACCACTGTTTGAAATAGATGTCACTTTGTGCACATAAAATTGTAATTAATTTGGTGCAGGTTTGCAGTTGATATTGCAAAGTGTTTAGGGGGTTCACTTTTTTCCAGACCCAGTGTATACAAATACATGCATTAGGTACAATGCCCTTGAAGAGAGACAGTATTGTTCATTTCCTTCTCTTTTTCAGCCTCCTAAACCAAAATCCTCACTCCTTTTGCTCTGAAAGAGTACTAGAAAAGCAACCTCCAGTCTCCACTGTATTTTAACCTTTAATTCTGAAGGATCACTGAACATCTGGTCTAAGCAAGACTTGGTCAATGTTAAAACCAAGATCTGATGTCTCATTTCAGCAGGAACAGTACTCTATGGACAGACAGAAAAATCCTCCCTAATAGGTACTATTGCTATAACGAAATGCACCTAAAAAGTAAAGGTACCATCTACTCACCTCTAGAGCAGAGTAACACTGAACATCAATTAGCTGAAATCTATGTACTTTGAGGAAATGAAACACTGAATGTCATCCTCAGAAACTTAAGAAAGGACATGCCCTACGTCAGTCTTTAGCAATCCCAAAAACCTACGATTAACAAAATATGGAGGTGGTTAATATTAATTAACAGGTTAAAATTATTCTTCAGAGCTATAGCTCAGAAACATCACATCATGACAGTAGGAAAAAGTGCGCTTTCATATAGGTAATTATTAGGGTTATTTTTATGTGTTGCAATAATCAGTTCCTTTTTTCCAAATGTAACTCTGGTCCCACTCACACAGTTCACAAGCACCAGCTAAGCTCTTTGGGTCAAGCACCACAGGAGCAGGATGTACAAAAACAGAGTTTTAAGGTGTCGAGCTGGGTGCAGGCCACAGCCAGGCTTTATCCCAATAGGCAATGTACTAAGCCATTTACTGGGCACTCTCAAGTCCACCCTCATGCAAAAATAAAAACAACCAGCAGTCATTGGATTAAATTTCAAACTGGTTTTTACTTAACAGTAACTTGAAAACAGTTTATAAACTCATCAACTTGGTCTGTACATTTCAGGGCTTTTCAAATGGTCAGCAAGGCATCAAACATAATCTCCATATGATATCAGGGCATTCACATTACAGTTCAGTGCTACCTCAAATTTCCTCTATTTGCAAACTAGAACAAAAGTACTTAGTAATCTCTCCATAGACTTCTTAGAGTTTCTCAGTCATCTCCACATGGATTTCTTAACTCTCTCTCTCCCATCCTGGAACATGGATCATCCACATGTGCAATGATAGTCCTGCCAGAAGTGAGACACTCCCACTCCCACTTCTCCTATTTGGGGTGTCTTTTCCCCCAATCCCTCCTATTTGTTCCAAAGTTGAGAACACTCTTCAGGCACCCTGTGGCAGGGGCTTCAATTATCGTCCACTGTAAAATCCTCCTGCTTTGGTTTCCAGGACTTCCCCCTTGGTGTTCAGGGTCCACAATTTTCTCCTTTTATTAACTCCTGGCCTTGCTCCCATGGGCTGACCCTTCCCAAATCCATACACCAAGCTAGCACATCCCAGCTCCCCTTGATTTAGTGACCACCCTGAAAATCCTCCCTCCCACTACTTCCAGCAGGGCACTTTTAGGGGGAGGGGATCACACAAAGAATTTGTAGAGCTAAACCATACAGTGTACACTTGGCCTTCTATAACTTCACTGCCTGCCCTCCTTCACTTGCTCTCTCTTTTCCTCCACCCTCACCTCAGCCTAGAACTTCATCTTTAATACTCTCAGGAACACCGTGTAAATGGTGACCATATTGCATTATAAGTACATAAGTATTGCCACACTGGGACAGACCAAAGGCCCATCAAGCCCAGCATCCTGTTTCCATCAGTGGCCAATCCAGGTCACAAATACCTGGCAAGATCCTGCAAAAGTTCAATACATTTTATGCTGCTTATCCTAGAAATAAGCAGTGAGTTTTCCCCAAGTCCATTTTAATAATGGTTTATGGACTTTTCCTTTAGGAAGCCGTCCAAACCTTTTTTTAAACCCCGCTAAGCTAACTGCCTTTACCACATTCTCTAGCAATGAATTCCAGAATTTAATTACGCGTTGAGTAAAGAAAAATTTTCTCTGATTCGTATTAAATTTACTACTTTGTAGCTTCATCGCATACCCCCTAGTCCTAGTATTTTTGGAAAGAATAAAAGAACGATTCACGTCTATCCATTCAACTCTACTCATTATTTTATAGACCTCTATCATATCTCCCCTCAGCAGTCTTTTCACCAAGCTGAAGAGCCCTAGATGCTTCAGCCTTTCCTCATAGGGAAGCCGTCCCATCCCCTTTATCATTTTCGTCGCCCTTCTCTGTATCCTTTCTAATTCCATGAATTTTCCTTTGTTTTTCCTCTAACACTTGTTTTTTGTACCAATAGCTAAGAAGATCAGAAATGACTTAAACTGGATGTAAAAAGCCACAAAATCCCTCTTGTGAGGATAATAGTCCCCTGGCTCTTCTTATTTAAGTCTCTACCAAAAGCTGCAGCAGCCAGAAACTTCTCAGGCACAACATTTGCATTCAGCGAACATTCACTGATTAAGGAGCCACTCCTGGGAAACAAAACAAGGAGAGTTTAGAAAGACAAGGATACTAGGTTCAGAGCAAGGTTATGCAAGGGCACAGAAAGCACTGGGAAAGAAAGAATAGAAAGAAAGGGAAAAAGGGACGGACAGAGCCAGGGAAGAGAGAAAAAGAGACAGCATGAAAGCATAACCAAAACCAAGCTGCAATCCTTTGATTCTTTATTTAAACACATCAATGTTATTTCCCTGCAAATGTCTCTGGCAAGGTATTTAATTCCTCTCACCAGCAAGTCCCACATCTAAGATCTTGTACATAGGTGGTAAAGATCTAGCTAGTGGAAATTGGAATAAGAGGGGCATTTTCGATATGATGTCTAAATCTGATTTTCTATCTTTTGCTGAAAACATCCGAAAATAAAGTGGCGAACATAGAGTTTTTCTGATTCAAAAATTGCTATCTTTTTATTTTGAAAATGTCCATTTGCTAGCTATTTTTCTGCTCAGTGTGTCTATCTTTTTTGAACCATTTAAAAAAAAAAATAAGTTCAAAGGAAAATCATGCAAAAACAAGCCACTGGGATGTACGGAGGGGCCAGCATTCTTAGTAGACTGACCGCACAGACATCCCAGCAGAGTAGTGGGGCATCCTAGGAGGCAGTGCAGTGGATTTCACATAAATGTCCCAGGTACATGTCTCACCATTACCCTCTTATATTGTATGGTGAGTCTTCCAAAACCCACCAAAAACCTACTATACACCACTACAATAGCCTTTATGGCTGCAGGTATCACATATATGTGGGTTTTTGGCGGGTTTTGAAGGGCTCACACTTTCCACCACAAGTAGAGTGGGATATAGGCCTGGCTTCCGTTCCCTACAGTGCACTGCACTGACCACTAGGTTACTTAAGGGACCTGCTTGCTGCTCTATTAGGCCTGGTCATAACACCTGAAGCTGTCATAGAGGCTGGTATGTACTTTCTTTCACATCTTTGAGGGGTGGGAGGGAGTCAGTGACCACTGAGAGAGGAAGGGGGAATCATGCCTTAATCCCTCCAGTGGTCATTTAGGGCACATTTTTGTGACTTAGTCATGATTGAAACACTGAAACATGAAACATCTAAATTTTAGATCTGGACGTTTTTGCTTTGTTCCTTTATGGCAGAAAAACGTCCAAGTTTTGAGAATGCACAAATCCCGTCCCCGACATGCCTCCTTGTGATTTGGAAGCACTGTATACGAACTGCATAGAAAAACATCTTTAAAATGGGTTTCAAAAATAGCGATTTTGACGTTTTGGCAAAAAAAAAAAAAAAGGTCCATCTGCCATTTTATGCTGCTTGTTGAACATTTTTCTGTTTTGAAAATGAGCCCCCCCCCCCCCCCCCCCCCACCAAACTAGTTACAAAAAAAATCAGACATAAATGTTCAGGCTCTTTGTCTCTTGAACATCTGTTCTGATCATTTGAAAGCTGAGAGACTTTAAGTGAACATATTTATTCTCCTGCTTGCTTTGCTATTGTCGAATTCAGTCAGGTCTTTAATAATATTGGACAGTGGTATTACTTCTGCCCAGGCAGCCCCTGCAGTGTTTGGGAGAGGGTTGTAGGGAGAGAACCAAGGAAAGGGAGGCTGCTTGCATTCATTCTGAAGTGCTCCCCCCCCCCCCCCCCCCCCCACCACCTCTCTCTGTGGACCATTTCTGAAATGGTTGGTTTTGAGGCACTTACTTTAAATTTATGCCACAGGCTGTTGGTGGGGAGGGGGAGAGCAGAGATTCATATATTATAGCTCACTATACAATATTTAATTTTGTAGGTTTATTAGTACAGCACAAAGAGAACTGATACACTGAATGAAGTGATATAGAATTTTAACTCAAAATTAGATAAAAGTTAAGGTTATACTCATTCTCAAAGCAGATGGATGTCTTAAAATGCCTAAAGACCGTCCATCTGCTAAAAACGGTCAAATCCTGATTTTGGAAAGTCATCCAAATAGCAAGGGGGCGTATTGTGGGCGTATTTTGGGTTGAACTAGGGAAAGCCCAAAAGTAGACTGTCCAACAGGGATTTTCAAATGGGAAGAAACATCCATGACTTAAACAAAAAAAATACATTTTTATCTAGACTTGTTCAGTCACATCCAAGTTACAAAAGTTGCTCTAATTGAGCAGCTGACCACTAAAGGGATTAAGGCATGACCCCCTCCTTAATCCCCCAGTGGTTGCTGTTCTTCTCCCTCTCCCCTACAAGTGAAAATGAAAATGAAAACCAGGCTCTATGTCAGCTGCAGATATTATGGCCATCTGAACAAAGCACTAAGCACTTTTCGACATTGCTGACTTCATTGCCTTACTCGCTATTCAGCCATACTTTACATCAACGGTCTTTTAAAGACCTTTATAATCTATTGTTGCTACTTCCGGAGTTGTATTTCTAATCAAACATACAGACTCCTGATGTAGGCCTTTTGGCCGAAACACAACATTGTGTCGAGTCGTCTTTTCAATAAACTTTCGTTTTTCAATAAACTTTGTTTCATTATACTTTTACTGTGGTCCTGTCTTTATTTATTTATTGCATTTGTACCCCACATTTTCCCAAAAATAAATTGCTGGCTACCCTCCTGGCGTAAATGCCAAATTTTGGTGCCTCTGATGCGCATAAGTGCTACAATTTCTATAAACTATACACACACTGGGCACCTAATAGTAGTCACCAAGTTATAGAATGAGAGGGCTAGCTTTTGCTTTGAGTCAAAACATTAAATGCTTGATTTCCATACTTGACTCTGGACAACTTACTTAACCCTCCATTGCCCCAGGTACAAAATAAGTGCCTATATATATGTAAACTGCTTTGATTGTAACCACAGAAAGGCAATATATCAAGTCCATCCCCTTTCTTACCTTTTAGGGATTCTCTGTGAACATCCTACTCCCTTTTTCAATTTTTTTTTTGTTTCATTTGTACCCTGTGCTTTCCCACTCATGGCAGGCTCAATGCAGCTTACATGGGGCAACAGAGGGTTAAGTGACTTGCCCAGCCTGTGCCTGAAGTGGGAATTGAACTCAGTTCCTCAGGACTTCCTCCTTTTGCAGAGGCTTATTTGTACAGTAATACCTTTCAAGTACTTAAAGGTCTGTACTGTATCATGTCTCCTTTGTCCTTCCTCTCCTCTATGTATAATGTGAAGACTTGGTCCTTGGGGGGTCACTGAAATCTATCCTTTCAAACACAGTTTATACCTTTGCAGGTTGTCAACAGTTCTGTCACCACTGCAAGGTATTAGGTGCACAAAACTCTACATCCTCCGACTGGTCATTAAAGGAATCTCCAACACTAATTGTGCTTCCCCAACTGGTTTGGCTCTCCTAACAAATATTTCCCCGGTTACTGGCAGGTTCATTTACCATAATTGATAGTCTTTAATCTGCAAATCTCTATGACATAAATTTGTCAGCATATTCAGGGGCGTAGTCATGAGTGGTCCTGGGTGGGTCTTTGGACTCTGGTCCATCCAGCAACGGTGCTCCCTTGACAACGCCAGCATTGGGATTGGGGATCCACTGCTCTCTTGAATCTCCCTCCCTCTGTGACGCATCCATCTTCAAAGGGTCACCAGCAGTGTTTAAAAATCGCTATCGCTGCTGCCGGATGACCCAGAAGCCTTCCCTCTGCCTCAAGTTCCAGTTTACAGCCTGGAAGGAACACTCAGGATGGCTTCCTGGTCAGCTGGCAACAGTGACAGCGATTCTTACACGCTGCCAGTGACCCCTTGAAAGATGCTGCACAGAAGAGGGGGTAGGAGAGAGAGAAATTGTTTGACATTGGGGTGGAGGGGCGGGAAAAGAGAGATGCTGCATGGAGGACTAGAAGAGAGGGATAATTGTTGGACATTGGGGTGGAGAAATAATTGTTGGACATGAGGGGGGAGGAAGGACAAGATGCACGGGGAGAGAGGAGAAAGGGAGAATGTTTGGATGTAGGGTGGGGTGGGGAGAGGAAAGGAGAGATGCTGCACAGGAAGGGTGAAGGACAAGAGTGGAAGAAATGTTGGACCTGGGCTGGGAGGGAAGGAGAAATGTTGCATAGGGAGGATGAGAGAGGGAGAAATGTTGGACATGGTGGTGGTGGAGGAGGAGAGATGCTGCGGGGGGGGGGGGGGGGGGGGAAGCAATGTTAGCCCTTATCTCTTATGTTAACAGCTTTTTCTGTTAACATTTGGCCATCTCCCTCAGCAGCATCAATGGAATAATCTGCTTCTACCACCCACCCCATAGGCCCCAAAACGTCTATACTAATAGATTTCTATAAACTGCTGGCTGCTCCCCACTTGACATGCTCGGATTAACTCCCAGTTTCTAGAAGCTTAAGGCCTCCTCTTTTATTTCTGTCACTCTCTTCAAGATTTATACCCCATAACATTGTGCTTTGTGCCACTGCACTTTAAAGCTGATATCAGTCTAAACAGAATATGCAGACAAAGGTAATGGGACAAACTTGTGTGTTTAACTTTTCCCCACACATGACCAGCTGATGAAAATCGACCCTAAAATATCAGTGCCTGCAATTTTGTTTACACGTTACTAGGATGTGAAAAGACTGCCCTCTTGTGATCAAATTGCTTGGAATTATGTGAACTGAAATCTATGCAAGCATGTACTAGAAACATAGGACCACAAACAGACAAATGATTGAATTAGAACAGGTTTGAAAATTATAGTGCCAGTTGTCAAGGCTTCATTCTGGCAATCTTGCAGATCTTTTAACAAGCTCTCGAAAAACAAAGAGGAAAGAACCAGGCACACCCATTAAAGGGGGGCCGACCACAACCGGGCTGAAGGCCAGCAAAGACAGAAGTGTGGGGGAGGGTACAGGGAGGGCCTAGCTAGAGAGCAGAGGTAGTAGTGGGAGGGAAACAAGGGGTAGCAAGGGGAGTTGGCAGGAAAAAAGGGGAGGAGCAAGGGAGGAGGAGAGAGGAATTTGAACTGCACAGGAAGTCCTTTTGAATTTGGAAGCAGGAGAAGAGCAACCCTGGGCAGCAGCTCCTGAAATTTTTACAGGCACATGTTTTGTGTCTGCCCTGGGCAGAGCTTGTGCAGAGTACAGCCAAAGAAGCTCTTACAGCAGAGCACGATATTCCAGCAAATTGAGAACAAATTTTATGGTATGTAGACATTTAAAACTTTGTGCAAGGCATTTTAGCTTTCTCCTGCCGACCCCCATTTAGTTTTTCCAGGATGGCCGGCCATCTCGGGTTAGCTGCCTATCTCACGGCATTACGTGCACTAGGCTAGAGTCCCACATACGCTGCCCATGGCGCTTGGCAGATGGGTTTGCCACAGCGCGGTTGCCATTTTTGGCCGGCCATGCAGTGCTCACAATCTGCAGTGCATAGCACGGCACTGAGGCACGACTAGGAAGACCTTGTGCACAGTACTGAACCGAGGCACAAACTATCTCAGGGAGACGAAAACACCTTTAATGGTACGTCATTTTTGCTCTTCTCCTGCCTCAGCGGCACACCGCACGTTAAGATGCGGTGATGGCCGGCCACTAATAATTGGCCAACAGTTACGCACTATACAGCAACGGACCTTCGAGCCCCGTTGTGGCTAGCCATGCCGTGTTATCTAATTTGAAAAATAAATGCGGTATAAGCCGTCCATGCCATTACGGCGACGGACCTTAAGCCCCGTTATGGCCGGCCACACCAGATTTTCGATGTAATGCGGCAAAAATGAGTGCAGTATAAATCGCTCATGCTGTATAAGCCGCCCAGGCCACGCAGAGCTATACAAGCCCCATTGTGGTCTGCCACGCCGTGTTATCTAATTCGGTAAAATTTAGTGCGGTATAAGTTGCCCATGTTGTATAAGCTGCCCATGTCACGCAGCACTACGGCCATGCTGTGTTTTCTACTCGGTCAACTACGCTTCATCCTAAACGTTACTTACCGGCGCCATGTCTGTATGATTGGTCTGCCATGCGATATTTGAGATGCGGGTATTTGCAGAAACGTCCACATTGCGATCCTCGCTAGTCAGGGTCTTCTCTTGCGGGCCACTTAGGGGGAGTCCCAAATTGGCGGGACATGCGCTTCGCTACGCGTTGTAATTGCCCGCCCATACAGTCGGCCATTAACCTACAGAGGCACGTACGGCAGCGGTGAATTTCGATAGGGTGGCCATTTGCATGAGTGCCGATTGTAAAAACGGTGGCCACTTTCAATACACCGCCCATTCTGACTAGCAGTAAAATTTGGAAAAGGCAGCCAGTTTTATGGCGCTAAAATTCACTAGAATGGACATTCCAAATACAAATTTAACCGCAGCGGCCACCTTGGATACCGCACGCATTTGTGTCTTTGACACACGGCATAGGCTGGAACAATTGATATCATACCGTTTGGTGCCAGCATAGCGGGACACAGTACTTAGGGGCATCAGACAAACATATCGGTTACAGTATGCTACTCTCAGCTGCCGTTAGGACCAGGTCCACGGGGGGAAGGGTTGGTACAACAGTGTTAGTCCTAGAGGGCCATGTGCACTTAGCGGCCATTTTGACTAGAGCGGCCACGTGGACTAAAGCAGCTAATTTGAAAACGGTGGCCATTTTGATAGAAGGACCACCAGTCTTACTGATTTATCTGCCGGATTTACAGGGGCCTGGCCATTTTAATTTTAGCAGCCCATTTTGCATACGGCAGCCGTTTTGACTACCAGGCCAAATTTGAATGTAACAGCCATCGCCCGTGGGGCTTTAGGCCAGCCATTTAAGGAAGGGCGCACTGCGCAGACAGCACGCAGTCGGATATGTAGCTGTGAGCAAGGAGGGTACAGTTTACACAGGCACCATAAGATGCACGCAGCGATTGGGGAAGCCGGCGTCACCACAATCAGTTATTATGAGGTCATTTTGCTTTAAATTGTCTATTCTTTTAGTCTCTCCATTGCAGTAATGTCATTGTAGTGTGCGAAGGAGACATATGCACCAGCAAGGCCAGCCAAGCGGCCCACCAAAACTCCGCCAGCTAAGACGCGGAGTGCTGTGGCCCCAGACCTTAGAAGTCACAGTGGACCTACACCACAAGCACAGACGGTGCGGGGGCCTGCAAGGGAGGTAGCAGCACCGCAGACTCCACCTCCATAGTTGCGGGGCTACCGCCAGTACCGGCAAGGGGTAAGTCTAATGACAGCAGCACACTCCTTCCAGCGCAGACGCATGACATAACTAGATATGCAGTATGGGACGATAAGAACGGGTAACGGAGCCCAATATGGCAGGACAGAATGCGGTTGTGGCACCGGTCGGTGCACAGGGGACCAGTCAGGATGTGGGAGTACTTAATCACAGGAGCGATGCATTAGGTACCGTTCTCACAATACAGGTGGATCGATATCTTCTCCCTTCTTCTGTGGGAGTTGCATGAGGAGGGTACCGTAGGCAGGGATAGCGTAACAGATAAGAAGCCCAAGATATTCGGGTCCTTCATGGGCTGGTCGGAGGCTGTTCACATACTTAGGACACTCAGCTGTTGACATACTCAGGACACTCACTATAGTGAAGGAAACGGAAAGGGGCCCGGACTTGGTGTGGGATATGGAATATAATTTTAAAAGCGCATGAGATATTTAGGGGACGGGCATGGCTTAACTAAGATATTAAATTTACAAGAAAGCAGTGCAGACAATCCATTCATATCGGGTCAGCACCAGTGGTAGTCCTGTCAGGCAATGCCGTCAGGACAAAGGCAGGACGGAGGCAGCGGACATTGCACCTAGCACCCGACATGCCCGTGCGGGCAGGCATGCTGCAGGGCAAGGCAGGCTCCCCAGAGACAGGGAACAGCAATCTAGTAACACGGGACAGGGTACTGAGGGAGCTAGCACTCCCCCCATCAAGCTTATGAGACAGGAGAAAGCAACCTATTAACTCAGGACAGGGTCCGGAAGCCATCAAGCTTCAAGGTTAGCCCGTTACCCTGACAGAACGGGTGCATCACCACAGGTTTCCAATCAGGTTGCATGATTCCATATTAGAGGACAACACCACAGTGACAACACTACCCCAACAATGCATCCTCGATTCACATGCATCGACAGATAGCTGCAGGCAAGATTACCAAAGAACTATTGCTAGGCTGCATAGCGGGGCTGTTTGAGGACCCGCCCTTCAAGGCAACAACAGTGTCTCCGCTAGGCATAATACCAAGGAAGGAGCTGGGGAAAGGTAGGCCCAGTCGTAATTTGTCCCGCCACATAGGAACATCAGTAAATGACTACATTGACCATAGCAGCTGTACAGTACAATATGCATCTGTAGACAATGCCATTCAAATAATTCGGCGGCAAGGCAACTAGGCACATTGGGCTAAGGTGGACGGAGATTCGGCTTTTCGCACCTTGCCTTTACACCCACAGCCCTTTCCCTTGTTAGGTGTCAGGTTCCAGGAGAGGTTTTATTGCGATAAATATGTCCCCATGTGTGGCCACATCTAGTGCGCATACTTCAAAGAGCTTAGCATGTTTGTGCACGGGGTAGTGGAACAACTAGCCCCCGCTAGGTCTCTGGTCCTCATCTGGAGGACTTCCTGTTCAAAGACCGGGAATCACAAGAGTGGACGGATGTGTTACAGGTCTTTATCCACTTGGCACAGAAATTGGACATCCCATTAGCCGTTGAAAAAACAGTAGACCCACGGCGAATCCTTACATTATAGGTATTGAATTGGAACTAGATGTTCCAGACTGCCGGCTGACAAAATTGATAAGCTTGCCAGAGCGGCAAATACGAGGTGGCACTGTAAAAAAGCAAGGCTGAAGCAGGTACAGGAACTCCTGGGTCCAGTAGGCTTCGCAATAAGGGTGATTCCCAATAGCTTTAGCAACATCGGGAACAAACAAAGCGCATTTTCATCTCAGACGTACACAGGACATCAAGCGAGATTTAGCAGGTTCTTGGCCCATGGGATTTCATTTTGGCACGATTCACCCACTCTCACGGAAGCCCTGCATTTTCTTTACAGATGCGGCAGATTTACTTCCAGGGAGCGTGGTGCGCAGCAAGCTCGGGTTTCAGCAGGGACCACGTAGGATATCATGTTTCCTGGGGGGACCTGGCATATCTCACAAGTCAATTGTAATTCCCTCAGACAATATGGCAGTAGTTGTCCGCCATGCACTTCCCACAAGTTATGTGCGCAGACAGATAGTTCCGCAGTGATTACAGCTAAACATATACCAGGCAGGGAGAATGGTTATAGTGGATGCTCTTTCTCGTTTTTAGAGCGCAGACCCGGAAATGGGACCCGATGCTGCGATAGTTAACAGATACCTCGCAGACAAGATACACAACCGCACATATAGTCAACACTTAGAAGAGAAGGGTGGTACTGATATATTCCCGGTCCCCAGCATGTATGAAGGGAATTAGCAGAAACCAGGTCTCAATCATGTTCGCAGCCATCAGTTTTCTCGCCAAAGCGGTGGCTGTCCAAAATCCATCTAGGTCATTTGTTGTCACGAGACTGATGAAAGGATGGGGCAGGCCGGGAGTACCCTACCCAGGTAAAAGAAAACCCAGTACCGGCAGGGAAATGGGCCGTCTCTTTGCATCATTAGAGGAGATAAGTGACACTGAGTTTGAGGGCCGTCGAGTCAAATGCGCATTCTCATTAGCTTTGCATGGTGCTCTGCGAGTCAGTGAGTTGGTGGCTACGTACAAGCATGCCCACCATGGCATGTCCCTCTTAATACGTGACGCGGCCATTACAGCCGCGGCAACTGACCTACTTATTCACAAATCAAAATGGATCGGAACGGACATGCCCTGTCCTGAACCTTTAAGCCGACTTAAAACAAAGACCAAAGACCAGCCTGCTGATTCATACACTATGTACAGTACCCACTCATTTAGGATTAGGGCAGCTACGGCAGTGGCAGCGCTAGGAGTGTCCATAGATGCCATCAAAAGACTGGGCCGATGGCGACCTAATGTATATAAGCGCTACATCAGACCCATCTAGTGTATACAAGCGGTACATTGGACCCATTAAGGCATCCACAGCAAAGTGATAATGGTTGCTTGCACTGTGCTAACATGTTGCTTCCCATTATATTCTGTTACAGGTATCCATATCCAGAATGAGCTGCAGCGGATTTGGATATGCGGTCACTCATCACTTGTATGTACATTGGGCACAGGGAAAGGCGGTGGGCGCATAGAAGGGCAGCAGTGAGACCGAACAGTGAGAGCCTGGGTTGTCAGAGCGATAGAGGAGCCAGGGCGATAGAGTAGCCATAACAGGGTATAGGTAAGGGAGGGAGGCTTCAGGCATTCTTGTGTGCATTAAAAGTCATACGATCCCACATGACTTGCGAATAGATACAAGCCATAGCGTTAGGGCATGACCGCAGCCAGGAGGGGTGGGGGACCACGGCAAACGAGGTGTCGTTGCCGTGGCCTGTGGCGTTAGACTACAATGTTTACGCACAGCCAGCAATGGGTACACAGCAGCTTGACACATAACAGTTACAAGTTTGGGGTAACTACTGCTGCAGAAAGAGTTGTGTGGAAAATTATCAAGTTGATGCAAATGGTAGGCTTGCATGTGAGCAGCCTTGTTATAAGGAAACAACGTGTATACAGCTTGTCTCCTGGCTTGGGCGGCCGGGAGGCCTAGAACGTCATTTTGTAAATGTGGTAGGTGCCTCCTTCAACGGGAAACAACGTGTATACAGCTTGTCTCCTGGCTTGGGCGGCCGGGAGGCCTAGAACGTCATTTTGTAAATGTGGTAGGTGCCTCCTTCAACGGGAGACACCAAGTGACATCGGGTGCTTGGAAAACAGCACAGGGGGCCACAGGGGCTTGGTACGGCTTGGCCTGTGGCCCAGAATATGCAACTACGTGTAGAAGCTGTGTACCCGGGTAGAAATGCATGCTGGCATAATGATTAGTAGAAGATGTAATGTAATTTGTTTAAGTTGTAACAATTTTGATGTTCCTGGCTGCGGCCAAAATAAATCCAATTCTATCGAAGATATGGCTTGTAGTGTGGTATTGAAGGGGGCGGGGGTTGATACGTCTGAGTGTGTGCCGAATGCCCGAGTTGAGAACCAGGCACACCCATTAAAGGGGGGCCGACCACAACCGGGCTGAAGGCCAGCAAAGACAGAAGTGTGGGGGAGGGTACAGGGAGGGCCTAGCTAGAGAGCAGAGGTAGTAGTGGGAGGGAAACAAGGGGTAGCAAGGGGAGTTGGCAGGAAAAAAGGGGAGGAGCAAGGGAGGAGGAGAGAGGAATTTGAACTGCACAGGAAGTCCTTTTGAATTTGGAAGCAGGAGAAGAGCTACGCCCACCCGCCCACCCACTTGAGAGGCAAGATTTGTCGCAGCGAGGCATTAGACTACAATGTTTACGCACAGCCAGCAATGGGTACACAGCAGCTTGACACATAACAGTTACAAGTTTGGGGTAACTACTGCTGCAGAAAGAGTTGTGTGGAAAATTATCAAGTTGATGCAAATGGTAGGCTTGCATGTGAGCAGCCTTGTTATAAGGAAACAACGTGTATACAGCTTGTCTCCTGGCTTGGGCGGCCGGGAGGCCTAGAACGTCATTTTGTAAATGTGGTAGGTGCCTCCTTCAACGGGAAACAACGTGTATACAGCTTGTCTCCTGGCTTGGGCGGCCGGGAGGCCTAGAACGTCATTTTGTAAATGTGGTAGGTGCCTCCTTCAACGGGAGACACCAAGTGACATCGGGTGCTTGGAAAACAGCACAGGGGGCCACAGGGGCTTGGTACGGCTTGGCCTGTGGCCCAGAATATGCAACTACGTGTAGAAGCTGTGTACCCGGGTAGAAATGCATGCTGGCATAATGATTAGTAGAAGATGTAATGTAATTTGTTTAAGTTGTAACAATTTTGATGTTCCTGGCTGCGGCCAAAATAAATCCAATTCTATCGAAGATATGGCTTGTAGTGTGGTATTGAAGGGGGCGGGGGTTGATACGTCTGAGTGTGTGCCGAATGCCCGAGTTGAGCCTTGTAGAAAGCCCTTGTTCGAGGAATGAGAATTTTGACATTCAAGAGATAAGAACACTGTGGTTAGAATGCATCATTAAAAGCAACAGCCTGAGGTTATGTCCTCTTTTCCTTTTCCTTAAATTTTAATATTTATTGCTTCCCTCAATCATGCAATAACTTTTGTTTCCAAATGAAGAAGTGAAATGAGCAAAATGTAAATGATTAAGGGATTTTGGTTCAGTTTCTCCTACATAGTTAGCAAAGGGGATCAGAGCACTGGAAAGGATTTTGTTTCCATTTCATCCTCCTGTTAACCATAAACTGACCTGTAGGCTCTTAGCTTTTTTTTATTTTACCGAAATTTAAATTGTACTGTGTGACTTCATTGATATGACAATGAGTGATGAAACATGGAAATAAAGAGACATCTGCAATGCTGACATATTCTGAACTAGCCCTGCCACCATCAGGATAGGAGTTTCCACACATCAATTAAACTTATTGGGCCTAATATTCAAAGGAGTTATGCTCCTAACTTTGAGAGTCAGGGCACAGGGTGTAAGGGAGGTGGGAGCACCAAAATTATACCCCATTCATTGCCTTCCCTGCTTGGCCATAATTCTCTTTTCTCTCCTTGTCTCCCACCACCCCCCCCCCCCCCCACTCCCCAAAGTGCATCCATCTCCTTCCCTCAGCCCTCCTTCTGAAGAGTCCCCACCCTCTCCTTCCTCAAACCTCCCTGTAGCCTCCCCCTCCCCCACCAGCCTACCTGAGAGATTCTCTGGTGGACTGGAATAGGGAAGGAAGCAGTGATTCACAAATCATGCTACCCATACCAGCTATGGATACAAAATGTTGGCCACAACCTCTAGTAACAGGTCCTCCAGACTACTGCTAGAGGTTGCAGCTGCCATTTTTAACCTTGAACTGGCACAGGCAGCAGTGATTGGGAATTGCTTCCTGCCCTATCCTAGTCCACCAGGGAATCCCTCAGGTAGGGCTGGGGAGGGGCCTTCAGGAAGGTAGGGGATCTTCAGGAGGGGGGTGGATGCTCTTCAGATTGTGTGGGGGGGGGGGGGGTTCTTCAGGAAGGGAGTTTTTTCCAGGGGAATTGTGGGATGGAGTGCATGCACTTTGGAGGGGACTTAGGGAGGAGGCATAGTGCTCTGGTGGACAATTGAATAATGCTCTGGTTGACGTTGGGGCACCAAGGTGGGCAAGTCATAAAGAGCACAATTATAGCTTGCTATGGCTAGGGCCAGTGTTATACATGCTGGGGTCCCTAATCCTTCCTCCCCCATGCCCCTTCCCTCGATTTCCCCACCCACCACTACAACCACACATTAAACAACTTTAAATGACTTATTCAGACAAAAACACAGACAGAATTTCACCAAATACAGAACAAGGGATCACAAATTAGAAATATGAACACCAAAATGGAACTGAGAACCCCAGGGGCGTAGCTAGACAGCAGATTTTGGGTGGGCCTAGACAAGAAGTGGGTGGGCACCAAGTGTTCTACCCCCTCTCCCACCAACTTAAAAATATATCTCAGCTAGCGGAAAAGCACTGCTCTCCACCTTGGCAGCCTGCAGCAGGCATGCGCTGAAAACTGAGCATGCGCAGGTGCCAGCTTAGGAAGCTCAGACTGCTGAAGTGGAGAGCAATGTTTTTAGCACCATCAGGGGGAGGTCTTCAAGTGGCAGAGCCTGGGATCCCCACCAGCTACCACTAAATGAGTGCTACTGTTAGGTAGGCCTGAGTCCTAAGTGGGTGGGCCCCGGCCAACCCAGGCCCATCTGTGGCTATGCCACTGAGTTAAACTCAGCAAGTACTGCAACACTTGAAAAATAAAAATAGAAAGGCACTTCATTTTCTACTGAACACAATCAGTGGCATAACCACAAAGGGGAAGGGAGGACTTAGACTCCCCAAAATTAAGATCTCCCTTGCTGTGACGGGTGGGGCTCCTCAAGCCTCACCAGCTGATGACCACCTCCTTCCCCTCCTCAGCTCCAGCAACCAGAACTCTCCAAGCTCTGCTGCTAGCAGCAGTATTTCAGAGTTGCTGCTGCTGCCCCCGACCACACCTGCTTGTCTTTCACGCATTCATGAAAACTGAACATGCATGGTGGGTGGGGGGGGGGGGGCAGTGGCAACTCAGAGATACTGCCACCAGCTGCAGAGCTTGGAGATTTCTCACTGCTGGACTGGAGGAGGAGGTTTTCAGTTGGCGGGGCTTGGAGGATCCCCGCAAGCTCAAGTATTTATATTTTATATTTGAGTGAAGAGAAAATATGGTGCCCATCCATTTTGGGCTTAAGCCCCCCTCTTCCCAAATCAACCATCTGGATATGCCACTGAATACAATACAAAAAACATCTGTGATGCACATATCCCAAAGCTAATAAATTCCAGTTAATACATTCAAAATAAAACCTTTTTTTTTTCTACTTTTGTTGTCTGGACATTTTGTTTTTCCATCATCTTGGTCCCAGTTTCTCTTTTTCTGCTTTCTTGTCTGTCTTCTGCCAATTCTCTTTCCAGTGTCTGCTGTCCATTTGTATTGTCTCCTCTCTTCTCTCTTGTTCCATTCCCTCAGTACACCTGTCTCTAATATATTCATTTTTTTTCTTTCAGCTATTTCCTCCCTTTTTTCCCTTTCTGCCTCAGTCCACTCAAATTTCACTCTCACACTCTTCTTTTTTAATTTGTATCTATCAATTTCCAACTCCTCTCAGTCCCTAACTCTCCCACTTCCCATCTCACTCCTTTCCCAACCTTCTATTTCCTTCCATCTACTCCCCATTACCTGATTTCTACCTCTCTATTCACTATTCTCTTCACTCATCTTCTTGCCACTCTCCTTTCACTTCTCCCACATGGCTACATTTCCAGAATCTCCAATCCCTCTTTCCTCTCTTGTAGCCCACCCCAGTCTCATTGCCTGACATCCCACTGTCCCTTTCTGTCCACCCCCTAGCATCTTTCCTATCTCTCTTCCCTCCTGCCCCCCATGGGTCCATCTCTGCTCCTCTCCCCCCCCCCCCCCCCCATGATCCAACATTATTCCCTCTCTTTTCTGTTCTTCCCTCCCCTCCCCACCCTTTATGCAGCTTCTCTTTCCTCCTTCCATCCCAGTGTTCAGCATCTATCCCTCCCTTCCACCCCCAGACTCAACATTTCACCTTCTCTTTTTCCTCCCTCCTATCCCCAACACCAACTTTTTTCTTTTTCTTACAGACTGCCCTCCCATCCAGCATCTCTCACTCCCTACCCACCAGCCCCATGTCCACCATCTCTCCCTTTCTCTTCCCAACTTCTCTCTCTCCTTTCCATCACCCCAAGCCCAACATCTGTCCCTTTCTCTTCCCAATTGCCCTCTCTCCCTCTCCTCTGTTTCCAAGTCCATTATTTCTTCCTCATCACCTCCCCCCACCCTCGCTCTGGCATCTGCCCCTCTCTTTGAACCCCTCCCCCCAGTCTAGTTCAAAAGCAGATGCTCCAGGGGGTCCCCGTGGACTGGCATGTCTTCCCCTTCTCTCCACCCCCATCCAGCATCTCCCTCATTTTCCCGGTCTAACTTTAAAATGTTTTTTTCTTCATAGAGGGTTGCTGATGCGGCAATGATTCAGACTTGCTGCCTTTGGCCTCCTCAGCACTCTCCCTCTACCGTGGTCCACCCAGGCAGAAACAGGACGTTACGTCAGAGGTGGAGTGGACCGCGGCAGAGGAAGAGTGCCAAGGAGGCCGAAGGCAGCATGTCTGAATCACTTCCGCAATTCCTAAATTTAGGAGCATGAAAAGTGGTTGTAACCAGAGCAGGGAAATGATTAGGAGCTTAGCACTAATTCAAATATATAGCAGACCTAAATTTATAAGTATAACTTTTAAGCACCCGCATTAAGAGAATTTTCAGTTGAAAAATTATGCCCCTAAATTTGGCTGTAAATAGGGCACAAATTTAGAAGCATTCCTTAGGAGCCTAAGTTTAGGCGTTCAGCTTTTTTTGCACATTGGGCACGATATGTCTTTTGGACTTCAGATCTGAGAGCAGGGACTCACTCTTTTATGTGTTCATCTATTAATGCTATGAAAATGATAGATAGCAGCAGCAGTCAGAATAATAATTCTGGACAATCTATCTTTTATGATTTGAATATATTCACTACATGGTTTCATCAGTTTTTCATCAGTTTTATTTAAAACATTACCCCAATATTTATATTTACATGAAGCCTCACTTATGGGTGGATTTGATTCTAATGGTTTCCCAGAACAGTTTCTCCTCTCTAAATCACTTTTATTCACTTATTCCAAGAATACAAGGTGTAGAAAGTGCAGTACATGAATCATGTCTGTATATCACTGGGGCATGTCCAACACACCAAACTGTGTCGTTTGAATATCAAATGAGCTGTAGCAATAAATAAAGACACATGAGGAATGAAAGCACAGAGGTTGAGAACTTGGAACAATGGTGGTAGGTTGAGGAATTATTCGTCAGTTGCTGAGAGACTGGGCAAGGTGTGTGCTAAATATAAACATGCTACAAATTGTGATGAAGGGAGAATAGGGCATCTGCAAGCCAGGACTCTGCAGGTCTTAGGTAGGGTTATCATATACAGTGGTGGAAATAAGTATTTGATCCCTTGCTGATTTTGTAAGTTTGCCCACTGACAAAGACATGAGCAGCCCATAATTGAAGGGTAGGTTATTGGTAACAGTGAGAGATAGCACATCACAAATTAAATCCGGAAAATCACATTGTGGAAAGTATATGAATTTATTTACATTCTGCAGAGGGAAATAAGTATTTAATCCCTCTGGCAAACAAGACCTAATACTTGGTGGCAAAACCCTTGTTGGCAAGCACAGCGGTCAGACGTCTTCTGTAGTTGATGATGAGGTTTGCACACATGTCAGGAGGAATTTTGGTCCACTCCTCTTTGCAGATCATCTCTAAATCATTAAGAGTTCTGGGCTGTCGCTTGGCAACTCGCAGCTTCAGCTCCCTCCATAAGTTTTCAATGGGATTAAGGTCTGGTGACTGGCTAGGCCACTCCATGACCCTAATGTGCTTCTTCCTGAGCCACTCCTTTGTTGCCTTGGCTGTATGTTTTGGGTCATTGTCGTGCTGGAAGACCTAGCCATGACCCATTTTTAAGGCCCTGGCGGAGGGAAGGAGGTTGTCACTCAGAATTGTACGGTACATGGCCCCATCCATTCTCCCATTGATGCGGTGAAGTAGTCCTGTGCCCTTAGCAGAGAAACACCCCCAAAACATAACATTTCCACCTCCATGCTTGACAGTGGGGACGGTGTTCTTTGGGTCATAGGCAGCATTTCTCTTCCTCCAAACACGGCGAGTTGAGTTCATGCCAAAGAGCTCAATTTTTGTCTCATCTGACCACAGCACCTTCTCCCAATCACTCTCGGCATCATCCAGGTGTTCACTGGCAAACTTCAGACGGGCCGTCACATGTGCCTTCCGGAGCAGGGGGACCTTGCGGGCACTGCAGGATTGCAATCCGTTATGTCGTAATGTGTTACCAATGGTTTTCGTGGTGACAGTGGTCCCAGCTGCCTTGAGATCATTGACAAGTTCCCCCCTTGTAGTTGTAGGCTGATTTCTAACCTTCCTCATGATCAAGGATACCCCACGAGGTGAGATTTTGCGTGGAGCCCCAGATCTTTGTCGATTGACAGTCATTTTGTACTTCTTCCATTTTCTTACTATGGCACCAACAGTTGTCTCCTTCTCGCCCAGCGTCTTACTGATGGTTTTGTAGCCCATTCCAGCCTTGTGCAGGTGTATGATCTTGTCCCTGACATCCTTAGACAGCTCCTTGCTCTTGGCCATTTTGTAGAGGTTAGAGTCTGACTGATTCACTGAGTCTGTGGACAGGTGTCTTTCATACAGGTGACCATTGCCGACAGCTGTCTGTCATGCAGGTAACGAGTTGATTTGGAGCATCTACCTGGTCTGTAGGGGCCAGATCTCTTACTGGTTGGTGGGGGATCAAATACTTATTTCCCTCTGCAGAATGCAAATAAATTCATATACTTTCCACAATGTGATTTTCCGGATTTAATTTGTGATGTGCTATCTCTCACTGTTACCAATAACCTACCCTTCAATTATGGGCTGCTCATGTCTTTGTCAGTGGGCAAACTTACAAAATCAGCAAGGGATCAAATACTTATTTCCACCACTGTAGCTCCGTCAGATCCTGAAGTATTCAGTGGGGTAAAACCAGAACTGACTCAGCCTGTCCCTAATGATCTGAAGTCATCTGGCAAACTTAATGTCAGGCTCAAATCCTTGATCTGAGGCGCCGCAGTGGATCCAAAATTTTGTAGAGCACATCCTGAACTTCCAAAGTTTGTGGTTGTTGCTCTGATGTTAGTCACAGCTGAGGTATGCCTCACACACCATGTGTGATGGAAATGGTTCCATTTATTTCATATGTGTCTGCAGTAATTCAGATCTGTTCTTTTGTGGATTGTAGTGTTAGGTAGGAGGCATTCTGTGTGACATGTAGTGACTAACGTACCCATTCGTTAGCCACCCTGGCTCTTTGAGTCAGGTTTCACAGTAGAGAATGCACCAAGTGAGGAAGAACTGTGAAAAACAGACATTAAATAAGAAAAGTTCTTTCACAAGGAGACCCCAAAATGCTCTTTGGCACAGATTCTCTTCTGCGGTTATTGTCCATGCCACTTCCACATAGATGTTCTCAGAACATCTCCATAAACAAAGGAACACTGGAATCGTGTCTGATATTTCACAGTATGATGTCTCTTTTGTTAAGAATCCTTCCAAGAGGTTACAGATCTAATGCTAAACCTCCCAAATCTTGTTTCATCCCTGTTATCGGATCACTGTAACCTGTTCAACTCATTGTTGATTGAGGTCTTCCTTCATTACATCTGCATATTTTGGCAAGGGATGGGTTTGAAGACTGTTTCAATGTTCTCCAGCAGCACAAGATCATATCGGCACAGCTGAAGCCTGGGGAAAAAAGGGATGGAAAAAACATGACAGAATTAAAATCCCTCCTCTTGCATCAGAAATGTACTAGAGGGAAAAATAAAAGAGCATCTTCAAACAGAATGTACATGTGTACATAAGAACATAAGTTTCACTGAGCCCAGGATCTGCTGCCAGCAGTGATCAAACCAGGTCACATGTGCTTAGCATGATCTCAAAGACTAGACCCATTCCTTGTGTTTGAACTTTGTCTGGGTATGTGCGTTGGCTGAAAGGTATGTGGGTAATTATATCACAGGGCACTTAGTTTAAGGTGGCAAAAACAGGCTTATTTCAAAGCTATTTTATAAGGAAAAGTAGATGTCTACTTTTCTTTATAAAATACTGTGTAAATGGTTAAAAATGTACATTCATTTAAGGAGAGATTACTTACACCTGCCCTGTAGCTCATGTAAATGACCACACCTACATTTAGCAGGAACATATATAAATTATAGTATAACAGTATTCCGTAAGCCATGTGTGTACTTATTCATATTCTCCCGGATTCTACATATGGTGCCCAAATTTGGGTTCGCTGCCAAGATGTGCAAGCAAATTAATTGGTTAATACAGTGGCATACCTAGCTTGTTTTCCACCCGGGGTGGGTCACCAATGCACTCCCTCCCCCCCCCAAAGTTCATCATACCCCCCAAAGTGCATCACCCCACCATCTTTCCTCCTAGCAAGGGAGTGCGCAGACCAGGTGCACGGCTGTCGGCTCTGCCAGTCCCCTGACCTGGAACAGAAGTAATGTCAGAGGGGGGCAAGGGATCAGCAGAGCCAACAGCTGCATGCCTGCTTCACGCACCCCCTTGCTGCCTGCACCCTGCCCCCATCACCTCGCCCTTGGTACACTACTGGATTAACGAACTCTTAACCATCAATAATTGGGTGCCAACAACCAATTATTGATGTTAATTGGCACCTATTAAAATTTGCATTCAGATTTGGCTGCATGCTACTCTATAAGGCAGGCTGCCTAACTCCCATAGCATGTATCCCAAAAAGGAGCGTGACCATGGGAGGAGCTTGGGCATGTCAGGCCATTCCAAAACATTATGCATGGAGTTATAGAATACAGGGTAAGTGTGTCTAAGGTTTCAGCAGGTGTAAGTCTGGCATCCAAAGTTAGGCATGGGAATCAGCACTACTAGCTATTCGATAAAGGGTGCACACTTTTTATAGAATGGTGCTTAGCGTTGATTGTTTCAGTGCCCATTTTTGAGTGCCATTTATACAAGTCCACACTCTTCCCAGTCTCTGACTGTGAGCCCACCCATAGTGAAAGTACGCATCATGCAAATGACAAATGTACTTTGCATGGACCAGTATTTTATAAGAAGTCATTTAAATGACTACAACATAAACATTCACACACGTTGTTCATGCCTAACACTGGGCAACATATTATAGAATTACCCCAAACTGTGGACATTGCCACACAGAAATCATTGAAAATTTACCTTATACTTAACAATATCTCCCTAATTCTATCAAAGTTGCCAAAAATTGGGTGCACACCCAATTTACACATGCAATTTAATTGAATAGTGAGCTAATTAGTGCCATTAATTGGCTTTTTAACAAGCAATTATTGGTACTAATTAGATTTAATTGGCATTTATGCACGTGAATTTAGGCGTGGGATCTGCACCTAAATTTTATACACATCCTGAAAAAGGGGGCACGGAAATGGGAGACTCAGCAGCAGAAATGGGAGGGTAATGGGCGGATCATGGATATGGTTTTTGATTACATGCACAATTATAGAATAAGGGGACTCTGCCCCTAAATTGAGGCATGGGTATTTGCACCGCATTTTTGTTGGTGTAAATGGTCTGCCTAAATTTAAGCATGACCCTGGGACTTAAGAACTATTCTATAAACCATGCCTAACTTTAGGTGCAGCTTATAGAACAGTACTTAAGTGGGGGGGTTTAGGCGCTGATTTTTTAGGCTCCTGTGACAAAACAGTGGGATTCTAAGCCTGAAAACTGTATTATTTGATGAAGTTTGGTTCTCCTAATTGGCCAGCAGTTTAAGCTTATGGAAAGGCAATCTGCAGTACCATTGGCCAGATACTTTCAAAGTTGATGCCCTGGGGCTCTGATTGGCCGAGGAGTGGCCTAGTGGTTAGGGTGGTGGACTTTGGTCCTGAGGACTGAGTTCAATTCCCACTTCAGGCACAGGCAGCTCCTTGTGACTCTGGGCAAGTCACTTAACCCTCCATTGCCCCATGTAAGCCACATTAAGCCTGCCATGAATGGGAAAGCATGGGGTACAAATGTAACAAAAAAAAAAAATCTAGCCAGTAGGTACTAGATTTTTCTTTAATCTCAGTGTGGGGGTACAGAGGAGAAACAACTCTGTCCTGAGATCCTGTTCAGGGCTTGTGAACAGTTAAGTTCCTAAACTCCCCAGGTACTACCCAGGTAGAAACAAGTGTTAGATAGTTTAATGTTAATCCTTGTTTTGGTTATTTGTTATTGCTTGCTATACTTTTCTATCTGGTTTTTCAAAAGTTCACTGTTCAACTTTTTCATGATAATAAACCTATAGTTTATTAGTTCTACTGTTCTGGACTAAGAATCCTGGTTTGTGTTTTTGGGTCTGTGGATCCTTTCTAGAAACTGTGGGACCCCTAAGAGTGTAGTCCCAGTAACCTAGAAATCACCAGGGAATAATCTGAGAGTGGAAGATTAGCCTAGAGGCAAGCGGGACCCAGTCAGTGGGAGGAGGATGCTAGTATAGAGCACATGCCCAGGTGCAGGCAGGCCTGAACAGTGCTGGGGATAGACCCTCCAGGTGGCTGCAGGGTTAACCCCAGGCAGGCGCTAGGCATTTCGTGACAGCTAGTTTCTTAATAGGTCATTAGTTAGCTGTACAAGGTTACCTAAATCATCTCAACCCAACTGAGTCACAAACACACTAATTCATCCACTCACTTCTCTGGATCTGCTAGTGACCGCAACCTCATCCGAAGGACCCGGATCTTATACTTTGGGCCTATTATAGACCCTGTTGAAAACGTCAAAGAAATTCTTGAGACTTTTTCAAAATCTTGGTCAAACCTGGCAAGCAAGCTGACTTGACTGTACTGTTCAAATGTAGCAGTTTCACTAGAAGAAAAAAATAAAGGTTCCAAAAATAGTATATTACTCTCAGTCTTACAATTATGACTAAAACATTACACATTGCAAATGGAGGGAGTTTCTGTTTCACATAAATGCAAAAAAACTTAATTTCAGTGTTAAGAGAATAGATGCCTTTCAAACATGAATGATTCCATTTTATAGGTCTTCATGCTAACCAGTTGTAGAGCACTTCGGATATTTCCAAATATATGGTTGCACAGCTATCTGAGGTACACCTCACACACCATTTGCTATGGAAATGGTTGAGTTTATTTCAAATGTGTCTGCAATATTTCAGATAAGTTTATTATTTATATCCCACCTTTGCCCCAAGGCAGGGTACAATAAAAACACACATATTTAAAACAAGAATCTTAAAACAAACAATATACACATTAAAACAGGCAATTATTCACGCTGCTTTTGACACTGTCGATCACAGCATACTTCTCAATACCCTGTCCTCACTTGGATTCCAGGGCTCTGTCCTTTCCTGGTTCTCTTCCTACCTCTCCCTCCGCACCTTTAGTGTTCACTCTGGTGGATCCTCTTCTACTTCTATCCCTCTGCCTGTCGGCGTACCTCAGGGTTCTGTTCTTGGTCCCCTCCTCTTTTCTATCTACACTTCTTCCCTTGGTTCATTAATCTCATCCCATGGCTTTTCCTACCACCTCTATGCTGATGACTCCCAAATCTACCTTTCTACCCCTGATATCTCACCTTGCATCCAAACCAAAGTTTCAGCGTGCTTGTCTGACATTGCTGTCTGGATGTCTCAACGCCACCTGAAATTAAATATGACCAAAACCGAGCTTCTCATTTTCCCCCTCAAACCCACCTCCCCGCTCCCCCCGTTTTCTATTTCTGTTGATGGCTCTCTCATTCTCCCTGTCTCCTCAGCTCGAAACCTTGGGGTCATCTTTGACTCTTCTCTCTCCTTCTCTGCTCATATCCAGCAGACCGCCAAGACCTGTCGTTTCTTTCTTTACAACATCCGTAAAATCCGCCCCTTTCTTTCCGAGCACTCTACCAAAACCCTCATCCACCCCCTTGTCACCTCTCGTTTAGACTACTGCAATCTGCTTCTTGCTGGCCTCCCACTTAGTCACCTCTCCCCTCTCCAGTCAGTTCAAAACTCTGCTGCCCGTCTCATCTTCCGCCAGGGTCGCTTTACTCATACTACCCCTCTCCTCAAGACCCTTCACTGGCTCCCTATCCGTTTTCGCATCCTGTTCAAACTTCTTCTACTAACCTATAAATGTACTCACTCTGCTGCTCCCCAGTATCTCTCCACACTCATCCTTCCCTACACCCCTTCCCGTGCACTCCGCTCCATGGATAAATCCTTCTTATCTGTTCCCTTCTCCACTACTGCCAACTCCAGACTTCGCGCCTTCTGTCTCGCTGCACCCTACGCCTGGAATAAACTTCCTGATCCCCTACGTCTTGCCCCATCCTTGGCCACCTTTAAATCTAGACTGAAAACCCACCTCTTTAACATTGCTTTTGACTCGTAACCACTTGTAACCACTCACCTCCACCTACCCTCCTCTCTTCCTTCCCGTTCACATTAATTGATTTGATTTGCTTACTTTATTTATTTTTTGTCTATTAGATTGTAAGCTCTTTGAGCAGGGACTGTCTTTCTTCTATGTTTGTACAGCGCTGCGTATGCCTTGGAGCGCTATAGAAATGCTAAATAGTAGTAGTAGTAGTAGTAATTAGATGTAATTGGGTGTTACATGCATAAAGTTAGGCACAGAATGCATGCCTAAATTTTACATGTGGCTCGAAAAGGGGGACACGGAAAGGGGATGATCATGGGCATTTCGGGGCAGAACATGGGCATGCATAATTACAGAATAATGGTGGTCTGCACATAAATGTAGGCAGGGGCATTTGCACCACGTTTTCGTTGGTGCAAATGGTCACACCTACATTTACACACAGCCATAATGCTTAAACATTATTCTATAAACCCTGCCAATCTTTAGGCGTGGCTTATAGAATAATGCTTAAGCGGTGGGATTTGGTGCCAAATATTTAGGTGCCATTTACTGAATCTAGCCCATTTTTACCAGGGACAGGCATGCATTTGCAATGACAAGGGACATTTCAATAATATTTCCCATGTTGTTTCATGTCATTTTGAACCTGAAATGTCAGAGAAAGATCCAATTTCTTTCCTGAGTCATAAATAGTTTGCTCTGTTTCACAAGAGGGTGCTTATTTGTTCAAACAGAGCACCCACTTTGAGCAAAACCACTACCCCCCCCCCCCCCCACACACACACACACACACAAAAGAACAAAACTAAAAATCATGTAAACGACAGGAAATGAAACAAAATTGAAATCTTTGGACTGCACAGCCCTGTTTTGCAAACACTGGAGATTCACAGAAATTCAACGACAGTCTCAGGTTTCATCCCTCAGTAAAAACATTCAGTACGTGGTATATGAGAACATCAATGCTATTCTTGGTTTGGAGATTGCAAATACAAATTACACATAAGAGGAGTAGAAGTAAAGGACAATAAATAAAACAGAACTATATAAAGTGATACTTTTTTATTAGATGAAAAACATTTCTCAGATGTCTTTCAGGACCTACACTTCCTTAATCAGGTCAAAACCAAAAGATGCTTTGAGCAAGTCATAACAAACGATGACCCAGCTGTTATTGAACTGCGGCAGTCAGCATTTAAGCAAACGGGCAGTTGCTAAGGTCAAAATAAAACTGGATATTCCCAGATACTGGCCAGTGCTGAATATCCGATTTGAGTGCTAACCCAGAAGTATTTTATTTATTTATTTATTTAGATTTTGCTCACACCTTTTTCAGTAGTAGCTCAAGGTGAGTTACATTCAGGTACTCTGGATATTTCTCTGTCCCAGGAGGGCTCACAATCTAGGTTTGTACCTGAGGCACTCATGTGGTTATCAGTGCCTGCTAACCAGATAAGTACCTTGGGATGTTAGACCTGACATTACCTGAACATATCAGACCTGCCAAGTCTCCTGCTTTCAGCAAAGACTCCTGCTTTTGCGGGTCAACTCCCGCACTCCTGCTGGGGAACTGGGATCTCCCACTGAACAGCTTCCATTTCCAGTGACAGCAGGAAATGCCTTCATTAAACAGCAGCAGGAGATAATGTTTTATGAAGGCGTCTCCTGCTGTCACTGGAAACGGAGGCTACTTCTGGTGCCCAGTGTGTTCAGGCGGAGCTAGGAGCGGTTCTAGGTGGAGTTATGGGTGGGGCAGAGCTATGGTCAGGCCCTAAATCTCCCATTCGGTAGGCTGACCCCATCGCAACTCTGACATATAAGAGAAACACAGAGTATATTAAAATTGTGGTGTAGTTAAAGGGAAAGAGGAAAGAGGGAGGATAGTTGATGGATTTTTGCTTTCACCTGCTTATTTTGTTTTGATCTGAAGGCAGTATTAACTTTGGAAAGCTAGTCAAGAATTGTATTTAGTTCATGTGAGGGTGCTATAGGGCACTGCCACTTCCCCTTTAAAGACACTCCTTCACAGTATCAGAGCCACCTTAAAACTCACAGATCTGCCTATGGGGAGAAGTGGCATGGGAGTGGTGGAGCCAGGAGGGCATGTCTAGAAAGTATAAAAGCTACTAGGGGCACAGCCAGGTTAAGGAGGCCTAGAGGGAAGCAGCAAAGGCCCATATATTAGTAAACTGCAAGTAGGTAGATCAAGTTCAACTTGGAACCCTGATGAACTGCATGCTTGTCCCAGATAGAAGCTGGCTGGTGAATGTTGTTGACTAGAGATAGTAATACATGCTGTGGCATGGAGGAGCAAGACCATGGGAGGACTTTGCTTACATCTAAGGACTAGTTATGTTATTTTCTTCCCTTGCCTATGAAGCTAACAGGTCCCCCGTACATAGAGCTTTTAATAAAGTAGTATTTTCTGTTTACCTGAACCTGATGTGTGACTCAGTAGCATAGCTACGTGGGTCCACAGAGGCCTGGGCCCCCTCAAGTTTCCTCTAGGCCCCTAGTTTTGCTAGCAGGGGTCCCCAACCCCTGCCAGCTGAAGCCTTGTCCAGTGCCAGTCTCCTGCGCTGCTGCATTGCCTGCCCTGTTCTTTCTTCCCCCTCATGTCCTGCATACTCCTTTTAGTGAAATTGAGAGTTTGGAGAGTGGCCAATGTAAGGCCGATTTTTAAAAAAGGTGCCAGAGGTGATACAAGAAATTATAGACCGGTGAGTCTGACGTCGGTGCCAGGCAAAATGGTAGAGACTATTATACAGAACAAAATTACAGAGCATATTCAAAAGCATGAATTAATGAGACAAAGTCAACATGGATTTAGTGAAGGGAAATCTTGCCTCACCAATCTACTGCATTTCTTTGAAGGGGTGAACAAACATGTGAATAAAGGTGAGCCAGTTGATATTGTGTATCTGGATTTTCAGAAGGCATTTGACAAAGTACCTCATGAAAGACTCCAGAGGAAATTGGAGAGTCATGGGATAGGAGGTAGTGTCTTATTGTGTATTAAAAACTGGTTAAAAGAAAACAGAGAGTAGGGTTAAATGGTCAGTATTCTTAATGGAGAAGGGTAGTTAGCTGGGTTCCCCAGGGGTCTGTGCTGAGACCGCTACTTTTTAACATATTTATAAATGATCTAGATATGGGAGTAACTAGTGAGGTAATTAAATTTGCTGATGACACAAAGTTATTCAAAGTCGTCAAATCACGGGAGGATTGTGAAAAATTAAGAGAGGACCTTACGAGACTGGGAGACTGGGCGTCTAAATGGCAGATGATGTTTAATGTGAGCAAGTGCAAAGTGATGCATGTGGGAAAGAGGAACCCGAATTATAGCTACGTCATGCAAGGTTCCACGTTAGGAGTCACAGACCAAGAAAGGGATCTAGGTGTCATCATTGATGATACATTGAAACCTTCTACTCAGTGTGCTGCTGCGGCTAAGAAAGCAAATAGAATGTTAGGTATTATTAGGAAAGGAATGGAAAACAAAAAAGAGGATATTATAATGCCTTTGTATCGCTCCATGGTGCGACTGCACCTCGAATATTGTGTTCAATTCTGGTCACCGCATCTCAAAAAAGATATAGTGGAATTAGAAAAGGTACAGAGAAGGGCGATGAAAATGATAAAGGGGATGGAACGACTGCCCTATGAGGAAAGGCTAAAGCGGCTAGGGCTTTTCAGCTTGGAGAAAAGGTGGCTGAGGGGAGATATGATAGAGGTCTATAAGATAATGAGTGGAGTTGAACGGGTAGATGTGAAGCGTCTGTTTACACTTTCCAAAAATACTAGGACTAGGGGGCATGCAATGAAGCTACAATGTAGTAAATTTAAAACAAATCGGAGAAATGTTTTCTTCACTCAACATGTAATTAAACTCTGGAATTCGCTGCCAGAGAATGTGATAAAGGCGGTTAGCTTAGCGGAGTTTAAAAAAGGTTTGGACGGCTTCCTAAAGAAAAAGTCCATAGACCATTATTAAATGGACTTGGGGAAAATCCCCTATTTCTGGGATAAGCAGTATAGAATGTTTTGTACTTTTTTGGGATTGTGCCAGGTATTTGTGACCTGGATTGGCCACTGTTGGAAACAGGATGCTGGGCTTGATGGACCTTTGGTCTTTCTCAGTATGGCAATACTTATGTACTTATGAGAGTCTCACTAAAAGGAGCATACAGGACGTGAGGGGGAAGAGAGAGCAGGGCAGGCAACGAGGCGGAGCTGGAGACCAGCACTAGAGAAGGCTTCAGCTGGCGGGGGTTGGGGACCCCCGCCAGCCAAGGTATTTGCTGCAGCAGTGAGTGGGGAGCAGCGGGGGTGCAGCAAGGCAGTGAGAGGGCTGTGATGGGGTGGCACACCAAAATTGCCCCCTACCTCGGACTCCGGCCTTCTCCCACCGCAAGGTCTGCCCGCCCTTGTTCATGTTACCACAGTTCACTAAAACAGGTATCACCTTATATATTTGGGATTGGGAATTGGCTCATGCCTTTTCAGCGGTAGTTCACAGTAAGTTTATGAGAGTCTCACTAAAAGGAGCATACAGGACGTGAGGGGGAAGAGAGAGCAGGGCAGGCAACGAGGCGGAGCTGGAGACCAGCACTAGAGAAGGCTTCAGCTGGCGGGGGTTGGGGACCCCCGCCAGCCAAGGTATTTGCTGCAGCAGTGAGTGGGGAGCAGCGGGGGTGCAGCAAGGCAGTGAGAGGGCTGTGATGGGGTGGCACACCAAAATTGCCCCCTACCTCGGACTCCGGCCTTCTCCCACCGCAAGGTCTGCCCGCCCTTGTTCATGTTACCACAGTTCACTAAAACAGGTATCACCTTATATATTTGGGATTGGGAATTGGCTCATGCCTTTTCAGCGGTAGTTCACAGTAAGTTACATTCATATACCGTGGGCACTTTTCTTTTAGACCGCCCAAAGGGTCTCCCTGTGTATAATAAATATGGGCATAAAGTAATAATAAAACAAAATCAAAACATAACACTAAATTTTAAAAAATAAATAAATAAAAAGATCTACTGGAAAACAAAGATAAAATATAAATCCCATGCAGTCAAATGGATTAACACAGTAAACACATTTTTTTTTACATAAAAGTAAGAAAAGAAAACCAAATAATCAAGTTGGGAGGTAGAGACAGCACCTTGCCCTCTTTGGGGAAGATTCTAAATATGGTGCCTAAATAATCGGCAGTGATTTAAGTGTAATTTACAATTGGCGCCGATTATAGAATACACTTAGTTGATATTTCAGCGCCTAAATCTACCTGCATTCATTTACACCAATGAAAACATGGTATAAATGTCAGCATGTAGATTTAGGCACACTGGGCCATATTGTATAACTGGGTTCCTAAATTTCAGAACGCCCATGAAATGCCCATTTTTGCCTGCGTGCGTTAGAAGTTCGGCGCACATCGTTACAGAATACGCTTAGCAAGTTGTGTGCCTAAATTCAATTTAGTGCCAATTAGTGCCTATTATTGCTTGTTAAGTGCTGTTATCGGTGCTAATTAGTTTGTTAAACTTGTTAAATTGCACGCATTGTTATAGAATACACGCCGATTTTGGCACTATATATATAATCCAGGGGTTTGTCCACAACTGGCTATGATCATGCAATAAGATTCATTCAAGCAAACAGTACTTTAAAAAATTGCCAGTAACATGATCATATAACTACAGAAAAGAATGCTTGGGCGGTAGTTTTCTTTTGTCTTTTTTTATGTCATGTGAAATGCTCTTTGTCCATGGATGTTGCCCTTGTCTGCCTTTAGTTTACTCATGCTGGATACCTAAGCTGACATCGTAATAGCTTCCTGGTGAAAAGCAAATAGTGCTGCCTTTCCAAACAATCTCATTATTCATTTCAATATTGTCACGCCTTTTTTTTCTTATTATGTCATCATGTGCCACACGGGTTCATAAACTGGTGGAACTACCAGTATGTGGAAATCCAGCTAAGGCACACAACCCTGAAGCACTTCAGAAGCAGGGATGTGAATAATAGAAAATGTGGTTTTCTTATGTTTTGTTTGTCTTTTTCTGTCATTCCATTTGTTATGTTTTGTTTTGTGAGGGTCACTATTCAAAATGATTTAACCGACCAGACAGAATTCCTGGCTTTTTTGGGATCGTGCCAGGTATTTGTGACCTGGATTGGCCACTGTTGGAAACAGGATGCTGGGCTTGAAGGACCTTTGGTCTTTCTCAGTATGGCAATACTTATGTACTTATGAGAGTTTCACTAAAAAGAGCATACAGGACGTGAGGGGGAAGAGAGAGCAGGGCAGGCAACATGGCGGCGCCAGAGACCAGCACTAGAGAAGGCTTGGGGACCCCCGCCAGCCAAGGTATTTGCTGCAGCAGTGAGTGGGGAGTGGCAGGGCGGCAGGGGTGCAGCAAGACAGGAGAGAGCAGATTTCCTGGAGGCTCTCGGTCACCAGGGAGGAGGAGAAACGAAGGGAGAGAGAGATTCCATGAAGTATGTGGAGGAAGGAAGGAGCCTGCCACTAGAGCTGCCCAAGGGAGAGGAGCCAGCTACCATGGAGTGGGAGAATTCAAAGGTTGCCCTGCCCAGCACATGAAGGCAGTGGAGGAGGCCACACTGGCCATGGTGCTGAGAGGTGGGAGAAACTGTCAACCCTGCTCCTGACAGGGTTCCCTCTGTGCTGTGTAAAAAAAACAGGTGATTTGGGGTATTGATTTGATGTGCAAAGACTGTCAATGAAGAGTTTTTCTGAACTATGGTGCCCTATGGAAGTGTGCCGGACTCCTTCTGAAGGAGGGGTGAGGGAGGGAAACTAAGGTCTAGTAGAGGGCCTGAACTCATGAGGAGCTGAATATTTGCAGAGGGATTTGGGGCCTGGACTGTACCCTTTTCTTTTGAAGATTTTCTTATGAGGACTGTACCTTTTTCTTTTGAGGCTTATCTTATGAGGACTGTACCTTTTGTTTTGAAGAATATATTATGATTTTTGGCATGAAATTACCTTGATAATAAAATACTTTGGCACGAGTCCCAGTATCAGCAGTATTCGGTCCTGGAACCCTGGGAGCCCGCTGGCTTGCCGGCTCCACCCAAGAGGAGGAAGCAGACCCCCATTACAACGCACTAATGATTAGTGCGTGCTAAAAACACTAGTGCACCCTTGTAAAAGACCCCCTTAATTGGCTATGGTGTAGCCAGCTTTGGAAACACAGAAATGTAATGCCAGAGCCCATATGTGGCATTGAATTTCCAGGCATAATACCAGTAGCAGTCAGCAAAACGCTGACTGCCACCAGCTGAATAACAACCCCTTAATATTTATTTATTTCTATCTGCTTCATTTTAAGAAATATCAAATAGAAAAACAATTTTTAAAAAACACAAAAGGAAAAACAAAAGGATGAAAGGCCTTTCACACACACACACGCATACCATCCCCATCAAATCACTTCTTAGGCCTTCCCTGATGGCTCCCTCCCTCTCCTCAGACCCACTTTTCTTATCCCTGGGTCACTGTAGTGGAAATAGGGTAGGAATGATCCCCACTCATTCCTGTCCCTCTGGGTCCGATTTTCAAAATGGTACCCGAGTAGCCCCAAGGCCAGTGCCATTTTGTTATATTGTTGAATGCTATAATACAGCCATATGAGAAAATAATGCTGACGACCTCAGGATGAGGTGGTACCACTTTGAAAATGAAATCCAATAGGACAGGAGTGACGGAGAATATTTCCTGCCCTATTTCAACTATAATTATAACACAGATGGGGGTAAGTACAGTTTGGAGTGTCAAGAGTCATGTGGGAAATGTGGTATGCTTTTTTTTCATTTCCAAAACAAAAAGGAAACAGAAAAATCTGAAATTCAGAGAGTTATATTATCATTTTGTTCTCCAACCAAATGAAACAAGATTTTTCATTGGCTTTTTCATTTCATTAGAAAATGGGTGTGCATCCTTATTCAGAATTGCCCAGCAAAGACAGTGGAAGAGCATGTGCACAAGAGTGGCTGTAAGTTTGTGTGTGAGAATTTGTGTGCTACTGGGCCAGTTATAGGTACCTGTTGAAAAAAGGCACACAGATACTTATATTGCCTTTTCAAAACTAGAATAAAATAGGTGCTTCTTTTTGACCTATGTAGGCACCTTGTCTTAGCATATGCTAAGAAGGCAGAAATGAACTGAAAATAGATACAAATAAAAAATAAATCAAATGTTTTTCTCCCATGCACACCCCTAGCATGCAGGTAATATTCTCTATCATCTTAGAGCAATAATGTTTGGTATTGGTTGGCATACAAGACTTCAGGTATGGTCAAACTCATATGTCTAATGTACCTCTCATAGAACAAATCATCCCAAATACTGTCCAAAGTACACAAGAATTGGTACCTAATTATTACTGGCTAGCATTGTCTTCAGGTAATTGAACCTGTGGACCAGAGGTTTATCCAGATGTTACAGGCAGATGCAGTTTCTCACTTAGGCTTTAATTACTTAAACTGATACAAACTGCTTCAGGTTTCCCCTGGTAATCAATAAGAGAAATTGCACTCCATATGTACACCCCATGCAAGTCATCAGTGATGTATCGGGTAAAATCCAGCTTTCTCATAAATTGCACTCCATAAACTGAAACCAGGTGATGAATCACAAAAGCACTTACTGGTTTATTTTTGACTCTGTTGTGTTTCCGTCTTTAGTCATTAATTTAATTGTAATGTAACCCCTCCTAGTGCTTTTGTTCCAGGTAATAATATCCAGAAAATAATGAGCGACTGTAAAACAAGACAAGAAGCAGCAGGTATTATTTCATTTCAACATGCATGTGTGTGTATGTGAGTGGGTGTGTTTATTTCTTGGGAAAAATTATTTGATGGAAATTCAATTTTTCTTTATCTGTAAAGTTTTATATACATATGCATACACAGTTTTTCAAAGACTAACAATTCATTTTCTAGTTTTCTGGTGACCAATCAAAAGCAGGCATTAAAAAGCAAAATTAATATAAGGAACCTTATATAAAGATAAAAATTATTTATATTATGGCTGACCATCCACACCAGCAATCCAGTTGGCCTAATAACCATTTCAGTGGATGCTGTACTGAGTTTGGATAAGCCCAGCTAACCAACCAACATCTGCTGCCTTGTTGGAACCTCAGTGACCACCGTCCTCAGCCATAGGAGCCAACTTTTCAAAATGATTGGGGGGTGCTGAAATTTTTTTCTTTTTACAGGTGGTCCAGGCCCCCCTCCCTCCCTCTCTCCCTTCCTTTGAGTTCCAGACCCCCCTCCCTCCCTCGCTCCTTTCCCTCCCCTCCCTCCAAGTTCCAGGGTCCCCTCCCTCCCAGTTCCAGGGTCCCCCCTCCCAGTTCCAGGGTCCCCTCCCTCCGAGTTCCAGGGTCCTCTCCCTCCCTCCCTCCCAGTTCCAGGGTCTCCTCCCCCTCCCAGTTCCAGGGTCCCCTCCCCCACCCTCCCTCCCTCCGAGTTCCAGGGTCGTCGTCCCTCCCTCCGAGTTCCAGGGTCGTTGTCGTCCCTCCCTTCCTCCCTCCCTCCCTTTGAGTTCCAGGCCCCTCCCTCTGAATTTTAAAAGTCATCTTGACTTACCTCGTCGGGGTTACGGCGGCCAGCAGCAGCGGTAAAAAGCGTGCAGGCTTGGCCCTTAGTTCAGTTTTCCCTTCTCTCTCTCTCAGCTCTGGTCCCGCCCTCATTTCCTGTTTCCGCAAGGGCGGGACCAGAGCTGAGAGAGAGAGACAAGGGAAAACTGAACTAAGGGCCGAGCCTGCACGCCTTTTACCGCTGCTGCTGCCGGCCACCGTAACCCCGACGATGTAAGTCAAGATGACTTTTAAAATTCGGAGCGAGGGGGCCTGGAACTCAAAGGGAGGGAGGGAGGAAGGGAGGGACGATGACCCTGGAACTCAAAGGGAGGGACGATGACCCTGGAACTCGGAGGGAGGAAACGAACTTCCGGTGGGTGAAATATTGGGGGTGCTTGAGCACCCACAGCACCCGTGGAGTCAGCGCCTATGTCCTCAGCCTCTCTTTCACACACACCCGCTCATAGATCCCCTTGCTTATACACCTACTTTGTGCCTGAGTTGGGTAGCAAGTAAATGTGTAGATGCCAGCATTCAAGTCATTATATATGTATTTGAACACTTATATGTCTAAATAATAATCTGGCTATGTGCTATTCTGTAAGTACATATGTATCTTTGATAGCACGTACTTTCTAGGTGGATGTTCACAAGGGCACAGTCCAAGTGGAGCATGGGAGAGATGCACACTTACAGTTCCGCGCATATCTCCCAAATCTAGGTGAAACATTTGCACCAGCTCTTTGGCCGACATAGTGGCGAACCAAACACATATGTCTGTATATATATGTCGCCCATGTTGTTTTACATTCTCACGAGTTCATTAGACCAAACACTTTTGGGCTCATTTTTGAAAGAGAAAACATCCAAAAAGTGGCATAAAGCAACATTTGGACATTTTTCTCACAAAAACGTCCAAATCAGTATTTTTGAAACATATTTTTCAGACGTTTTTCGATGCTGTTCATCTGCAGTGCATCCAAATCTCAAGGGGGTGTGTTGGGGACATGCTAAGGGCGGGATTTGGGCACATCTAAGGCTTAGATGTTTTTCAGCCATAATGGAACAAAACAACATTTCAAGTAGTGGCTTATACTCCAGTGACCCAGCCTCCACTCGAGTCTCCTCTTTACACTGTGCCCTCAAACTCTCCACCTCTTGTACTGGTTCTAATTGAAACTCCAATCTGAAACTCATGGGGTTCCCACACTCTAAGAGCTGCACCATAATGTCCGTCAACTGCTTCACAGTGGCTTCCTCATAGGTCTGCAGCAGCTCACTTAGGACACCTGCATTCGTGGCCACTCTCTTTCATGTGTGTGCTCTTCTGATGTCTGTTGCCCATTCAGCGCACTCTTGGTTTGCAACTGAACCACTTTGGTGACCATGACTAGCACCCTCCTGGCATTCACTTCTTGTTTCCAGCACACTTTGAGCATGAGCCCTTGTATTGTCTGACTCTTCTGTCAATTTCTCCTTAAGGCTTCCACTTGAAGAGACATCTCCCTGGTTTGATCCAGGACATGCACACTTTGCATCAGCTGCCTCTTGGTCAATCTCCTTTTGACTTCCTTGAGTTGGTTCTCCAACTGAACCCTTGTCTGAGCAGCTTCCTTGATCTGGGTATCCATATACCCCAACTTCCTCAAGGTCTCCCTCCTAAAAACTTTCATCTGAGCCAGCTGGGTTTGTCTCTGGGCCAGCTGCCCTTGCAGTGTCTGCACTATTTCATTTAACACTGACACCTTTTCTTGGTGTTCCTGCAGACTGACACAATCAGTGGTGACGTGGTACTGTAACCCTGTCAACTCCTGGGACAACAGTGCATTCTCTTCCTGCAGCCAGATACACACATCTTGGGCTTCTAATTTTTTTGTACAGTACTCCTCTTTCCCGAGGCACATCTCCTGTACTTGACCATGGAGGTCAGTGATCCCACCTTCCAGTACTCGGACCTTCCCTTGCTCCTCTGCTGGAGATTTGACAGCTATACCTGCAACTGAGAGTACTGTTCCACTGGCACTGTAGCTGCCAACTCTTGCTGCAGCTGCACTACTTCAGCTTCTGCAGCCTCTGCTTTGGCTTGAAAGCCCTCAGTCCAGATTGTCAACAGGCGAACTTGGTCCTTCAACTCCTGGATCACTTGTTGCTACTGTATCAGCTCTCCATCCTTGGCTTCCAGTAGCTTGACTTTCTTTGCTACCTCCTCGGTCAGCGTCTTCCGCATTTCTGTAAATTGCTCAGCTGTCCATATAGTTCCTGCAACCTACAGGTTACTTCCTATTTTACTCTTACACAACTGGCTTTCTCCTCCGCCAGCAACTCTCTTTTGAGCTGGGCTTCCTTGCAGCGTAGTTCTTCCACCTGAAGTTTCAGCAGCCAGGACCGCTCATGGGACTGGCTAACTTCAGTCAAGGCATTCTCCCGTTGCTCCTCTGCAACCTGGGTGAGCTTCAGCAAACAGCCCCTCTGCTTGATTCTGCAGTGTCTCAGTGGAGGAGTTCATAAAGGTTATCTGCACTTGCAGTTGAGTAACATCTTCTGTCTTTTGCTTCAGACAGTTCCTCATCTTTGTGACCTTCTGCCCTCTATCACAATTTAGAAACAGGACTTTCTGGGTCTTAGCCTTCAATTGGGCTCTCAACCATTCATTCTGGCTCTGTGACCACTCTCTCTCCTTCTCCAACTGCTCCTCTCTGTAGCTTAAGGAGATTTCCAAAGCCTGGAGTTCCTCCAACCTTGTTTGTATTCCTGTCTCTGCAGGGTCTCTTCCTAAGGACACTTAATGCCTTATCTGCTCAACTTGCTGTTCAATGGTTTTCTGTCATTCTTTCTGTGTCATCTCTACAGCAGTGCGGACACTGTAATTCCTCCCCATACCTTTCTGTTTGCTTTGAGGGCTCCCATCAGCTCCTCTTTCTCTTTTGCCAGGTCCTGCAGCCTGATCTGATCTTCATTCCACTTTTCTCTTTGACTTTGCAACTGGTCCTTAAACTCTACCAGTTGCTGTTGGAGGCTCTTCTTTTCCTCCCTTAGTTGACCAGCATACACAGCGGCTTGCTGCAATTCTTCATCCAGTATTTTAATATAGCAATCAGCCTCCTCCAACTTGCTAACTAGATCCCGAGGTGGGTCCAGAACTTCTACTGGGTGATCCTCAAGGAGTTCTGTCTCTTCCCCTGGTTGAGACACCATGGCAGACAACCAATGCAGGTCTTCAGTCATCCCTAGGCTACAGTGGTTGACTTCCTTCTATCTCTTGGGCTGCACATGTGGCAGGCATTTAACCTTTACCTGTTGTTCATGACAAGCACCCTTTTCCTTCTGGGGTTTCTGGGCTTGGATTGTAACTCACTCCCTCACTCAGGCATCACTCTCCTTTGCTGCCCAGCTACTTGTCTGGCTTCTGGCTCCCTGCCTTTGTCAGGGCACGTAACCTCCTGAAGCCCTTTGACTTCTGGCAGGCCACTTAACTTGCTCCCTACCAGTCATCCCTTGTGATTATTCCATGGCCCTCTTCTTGGCCTTTTTCTGTTTCTCAGCCATGCCCCACTCCCAAGGCAGGTAATCGTCTGAATTTACATAGCATTGCTGCAGAGCTAGTTAGGTTTCTTGCCATTCCTGTTCACAAATGCCCATCCTGGAGTCTTACTTCTTTAACCCTCAAGGTACACTCACTGGTCCCCCACCAGTATATGCTTGAGTAATGACTTGGAACAGCTACTCCACTCCAGGATTTCCAACTGCTCCAGTTGCAGCAGCTTCTATCTTCAGCCCACAGCTTTGAGTTTTAATCCCTCTAGTCTGCTGTGTATTCAGGATCTGGCCTTGATTCAGGACACCTCCAGCTCTGATTCTAACTTCCACTCCAAATCAAGTTCCTGAACTACCCCCAGCTGAAGGTTCTTTGTCAGCAGTTCTGTTTTTAATACTTTTCTCTCTGCATAGCTTTTAACTTTATACTTCTTTGCTCTGCAGTTTCCTAGAGCCAGCTTCTCAATAGCAGCTCCAGTTCCAACTCCATTCCTGGCGTCTGGACAAGCTTTGCCCGGCTGCTCTAGTGTCAGCACAACTGCACTTTCAACTTTTGCATCAGGTTCAGACTGCAGCTCAATCAAGCTTCCAGCTTTCACAGAGCTCCCAAGTTACCCATTCCAGGAGGGAGACTTTTTGGCCAGTGCTGCTTTTCTGCCAACTTCATCCTGGTGCATTATGGGACCTGCAGCACTGATTTCAATGGCTAGAATCATGGACTACAAATATTGCACTGCTTTGGGATGTAAGTTTAAAACCAGGACCGGCCAAAAAGTCTCCCACCTGGAATGGGTAACTTGGCAGCTCCATCTTGCCACAACACACTTTCTGTCACTCTATGCTTCCAGTAGGGAACAGCTTTCAAGGTACTTGCTTCCCCACTTTTAAAACCTTTTTTTTTCTTCTCTTCTTCTACCTTGCCAACTCTCCTGGCTAGGTGTGGCTTGTACAACAGCCCCAAACACACTCTGCTGCACTTCTCTGGCCCCTCCTGGCCAGTCTTCCTGTGCATTCCAAGCCAGAGTTTACTTGCTGCACTACAGCACTGCACAATTTTCAAAAAACTCCCACAAAGTAAAACCTGCTTATCTAGCACGTAATAACTCTTTTATTTCCCTGTCTCTCTAAGGTGGAATTCTTCCCCTAAACTGTACTGAGGCCCCCAGCCCTGAGATAAGTGGGCTGTCTCTTCTGCAGAGACACAAAAAATCCCCAAACTGCACCATATGTGATACCCTGCGCGAGGATTGAGGGCTGAGTATCTCACAGAATATCTGTGAATAATTGAAACACTGCAGCCAGCATTTCAAATAAACACTGACCCTAGACTTTAAATATTAACCCTCTAATTCTATAAACTTGTGTGCACAATTTTATATTTAGAATGCAATGTTGCACGCATAGGTTATAAAATAGTGCCAGTTACGTGCATAACTTAATTTAATAATTAGCAGCTAACTGGCATTAACAAACAATTATTGGCTATAATTGGTAATAATTGGAATTAATTAACAATTACACTCATAACTGCCCTTAGTCAGGACTATAGAAATTGAGCATGCAAAATCCATAGTGCACAACTGTATGGAGGCTTAGACCTGGGTAGGGCATGGGCATGTAACGGGCGTGCCCAGCACTTATGTGCATATTCTATAGAACATTAGCAGTAGCACACCTAACTGAGCATTTACACCAGCCATTGAGTTGGCGTAAGTGCTCACACCTAAAGTTAGATATGTAACTGTGGATTTACACTAGTATTCTATAATGATGTGCAGCATCTTGGCACCTAACTTTAGTCAACCTGTACAGTATTAAAGATCAGAGCTCATTCTATATAAATCTGTGCCTGAATTTGCTGTCCATCGAGCAATGGACTATCCGTACTATATTTAAATTAAGGTTTAATCAATGTGAAGTAAAATTGTTTCACTCACTGCAATATGGCTCTTTAGTTCCTGTATCAAAATAGGCTTTGGTCACTGCCGGATTCTTTAGTACTAAATGGTCTTTCCAATTATCAGCATAATAACCTGCAAAAAAGAAAGATGAAATATCAAACTAACTCAAAAAGATAGTCACATATTTATTTGGATTTTTTTCTCACACCTTTTCAGTAGCAACTCAAGGGGTACACTGGGTACACTTTTTTTTTCTAAATGAGGTTTGCAATTTATTTGCAATTCAATTATCAACAGAGTTTCTCTGATTGAAGATCTACATTGCAGTATTGACCCAGGTCACTAAATGGCCCTAGTGGTGTAATTTACATGCCAAAATTATTAACACAATGTCTGATGAATTAAGGAGTAATTCTATAAGGGGGCACATTCTTTAAGCTGTAAACTATGTTCTCAATTATAGGTTTTGTCATCATTACGTATGGATGTGGCAACATATATATGTAAATGATCCCTTACCGAATACCAACTACGTTAAAAGTACATGCCATGACATAGTGGTGCATAATTTGCTGGTGGACTTGCACAGAGTTGGACTGTGGGTGCTTACAATAATGGATAATGTCTGGGAAGGGTAAGCAGATGGCTTCCCATTTGGAAGGTAAGAAGAGGAAATGAGGTGATCTGACTTGAATAGAGTCCTTAGAAGGGAGGGTTGTCCTTTTTCTTCCTTTCTACCAAGTACTCGGTAGGGTGCACACGACTCCTGAGAGGCTAAGTCCCCAGTACTAGTTTAGATGATGCAGTTCTGTAACTGGACACCACAATTTAGGAATCCACTTTATGCAGGCTATAATTCTGGTCATTTGAATCGTCTTTCCGAGGCTAACCAGGAGTTTTCAGTGGCAGTTAACTGCACAGTGGATAGCCAGCTTACTATGGAACAGCAGGTAAGCAAAATAATTTTAAAAACTCTTTTCTCTTATTAAGAAAATTAGAATATTTTTTGAGTTGATTATCTTTCATTTAATAGTTCAATCACTTACTTCTATTGTCACAAATAGATTACTGTAATGTGGTATTTGCTGGCTGTTCAAAATCTCTCACAAAAAAATTACAGACAGTTCAGAACATAGCCGCTAGAGTTATATATTCAGCCCACAAGATTCAATAGAATTTACCCTTTATTCATTAAACTTCATTAGCTTCCAATTGAGACTTGGGTACAATTTAAACTTTGTACACTGATCTTTAAAATTTGTATGGTGCTGCTCCACCTTACATGCCAGACATGATCCATCTATCAGTTGGTTGATGGCCTCATTTTTCCCTGTGATCAGTTGTTAGAAATGTAAAATATCATAAGCAGATGAATAATCTGTATTATATCAAGCTTTGCCAATTTCTATTAGAATGAGGAAAAACTATTTGCAATTTAGAACAGTATTCTCTGCACGTAAATCATGTCTACACAGTCTTATTTCTCTTTTAATTATTTAATCTTTTAGACTTCAGATTTCACCGGTGTGTTTATTACATATCGTAAACTACACCTCACCGCTGTGTTTAAATATAAACTGCGGGAATCCTCATTAGTCTTAAATGTTCTTAATTTTTTATTTCTTTTTTTATTTATATGTTTGATAACCCTTAAACATAGCACTTATCTTGTTTTCCGGTTTTTTTCTACTGGTTACTAAGACGCTCTACAGTGCGCTTCTGTTTCGTCAATCCTTCATCTGGAGCGATCACTTTAGTGTGCCAGTTCTTATGTTAGTTAGGTCTTCAAGCTGCTTAGTTTTTCGGTCTTTTTTACATATGTAAAAAAGACCGAAAAACTAAGCAGCTTGAAGACCTAACTAACATAAGAACTGGCACACTAAAGTGATCGCTCCAGATGAAGGATTGACGAAACAGAAGCGCACTGTAGAGCGTCTTAGTAACCAGTAGAAAAAAACCGGAAAACAAGATAAGTGCTATGTTTAAGGGTTATCAAACATATAAATAAAAAAAGAAATAAAAAATTAAGAACATTTAAGACTAATGAGGATTCCCGCAGTTTATATTTAAACACAGCGGTGAGGTGTAGTTTACGATATGTAATAAACACACCGGTGAAATCTGAAGTCTAAAAGATTAAATAATTAAAAGAGAAATAAGACTGTGTAGACACGATTTACGTGCAGAGAATACTTTTATTATTATCAATTATAGTGAGCACGAAAGTATCAGTATTATTAATTTAGAACAGTATAAAAAACAAACCTTTTTCAGAAATATGTTTTAAAGTGAAATTTTAATTGATTTAGTTCCATTCTTGAACACTGTGAGACTACTAGCAATTTAGGAAGGCATCATAAATAATTCCAGCTGCATCAATTTCCATTTGGTGATTATACATTTTATGTATCTTGTTGTTCTCTAGGAATGGCCTAGACATTTTTTTTAATGTGATCTGCATTGAACCACGTAGGCAATTGCAGAATATAAGCATCGTAATAATGTAATGTAACAATGTAATAGTGCCACTGAAATGCCCAGTTAGTGCTCAAGCTGAAACCAGCTATTTTGGGGGGGTTCCTAAGGCAGAGTTGGCACTTAGCGATTTTCAGCACTTAACTGCCTAAGATATCCACATAAACCCATAACTTTATTCAGTTCTTCATATCCTGTTAAGTGCCGAATATTGCACTTAACCAGCTATGTTTTTGCCGGCTCCATATACCGGGAAATTCAGTGCTGGAGCCCGGACATGGCCTGGCACTGAATTTCTGGGTCTAACATCGTTGCCACCAGCTGAATATTGTGCTCTTTATTTTTACATACACAGCCAAAACCTGACCTGGTCTGATCTTATTTTGTGTGAGTCAGACTAGAGAGAGAGAGAGAAATACTCTTCCATGTAAAGTGTCCACTGAATGTAGAGCCTTGGACTTTGTCTCTCCCCCCTTACCCCACCCCTCAGAACCCAGAAAGTCAGGAAAGTGGTCTTCCCCTTCATACACAGAGACAGCAGCCCAAAGCTATCCCATCTCACAGAAGGTGCCCAAACGACTAGCTACATATTTATGATATTTTTTTTAGACTGAGCATCACCTGGGACAGCTTGTTGAATATGCGATTAATAAATCTAAGTAAAGGTATTTGATGATAACAAGAACTGTGCTCTTATTTCCAGAAGCAGAAGTCATATGTAGGACATAAGCCTACAAAGATTACAAAGAATAGGACCACATGTTTCCCTCAAATACAGTGTGTAGTTAAACTCAAGAAGCTCTAGAGGTAACCTCTACTGTGGCATCAAATGGTAAACCACTTCACTGAACGTCGGGTATTCACACGTGAATTGACTCAATATGGTTCAAGCTTTACCCAGTACGGGGCATGTTAGTGGTAGGAAGTCTTCACAGCTGAAACATTTTCCATTCCGATAATCTCTGTATGAATCACAAGGATACGTGGTGACATTACAAGTGTCCTTTAGAGAAGACACATACAGAAAGACTGACCGTTGATGATCGCATTTAAAATATTGAGAACCTGGAAAAGGACAGAATGAAGAAAACATTGATTTCATTAGTTAATCCACAAGTGAAGAACTGTAGCACAGCAGGCATCCTGCATGAGCAAATGATTAGAATAAACTACTAATGATCTTTCTAATTATGGCTCATTTTCTATATTAAATTCTGCAGATGTTGCCCTTGGAGTCACAATAGAATAGAATCATTCCTAAAGGAAAATTAAATGAATACACATTGAGTCAGAGCTGGTGGCAACTAGAATAATCTAAGCCCAATCAAATGTTTTCCCTCCCAATCCATAACTGAAAAGAGGTTCAAATCTGGCTTAAAACAGTCCCCAAAGATCCCTATATGTATAACACTGACTAGGAGCACACAGTGAGATAATGCTTTTTACCATCCACCCCATCTCCCAGACAGTACCGTTTAATAGATATCTATATCCTATATAATAATTTGCACCTCCAACGTTCTACATCTGGATGCCTGGGTTCGTAACATCTGTAACCACTCATTACCCTGCCCTCGCATCAAAACGTAATGACATCAGAGGGCGGAACAGTGAGAGGGAAGGGAAGCCAGCGCCAGCCAGCCAGAAAACGTTCAGGAACAAATCGAGGGGAGGAGTGAATCGTGAGGGGAGGGAGGGAGGAAGGGAAGGGGAAGGGAGGGTAGGGCAGAGGAGAATGGATGGGATGGGAGGACAATAGAGGAGATAATCGCGGGACACGGATGACAGGTAGGGAAGAAGAGAATCGCTGGACATGGAGGGAAGGGAAGAATTGCTGGACATGGAGGCATAGGCGCCGACTCCGTGGGTGCTTGAGCACCCCCAATATTTAACCCACTCGACCTGCGCTGCCCACCCTCTTCTCCCAGTCCTTTGTCTGCTCCTCGCCTTCCTGCATGCCGCCTAGAATTTAAAAGTTCTTACCTCGGGATCCGGCTGCAGCAGTGAAAGGCAAGCAGGCTCGGCGCTTCAGCCTGTCTTCCCTTCTCTCTCAGCTCTGCCTCTGGTCCCGCTCTTGCGGAAACAGGAAATGAGGGCGGGACCAGAGGCAGAGCTGAGAGAGAAGGGAAGGCAGGCTGAAGCGCTGAGCCTGCTTGCCTTTCACTGCTTGCCAGACCCCGAGGTAAGAACTTTTTAATTCTGGGCGGCATGCAGGAAGGCGAGGGGCAGGCAGAGGACTGGGAGGGCAGGCAGCGCAGGTCGGGCTGCCACTCGGAGGAGAGGGAGAGAGAGAGAGGGAGGGAGGCAGGGGGCCTGGAACTCGGAGGACAGGGGAGCCTGGAGCTCAGAGAAGAGGGAGAATCACTGGACATGGATGGGAGGGCAGGGGGAGAGAAGAGATGGCTGGAATTGGACAGGAGGGCAGGGGGAGAAGAGATCGCTGGACAGAAGAAGAGGCGAGGGCAGGGGGAGAGAAGAGAATTGCTGGACATGGATGGATGGAGGGGAGGGCAGGGGAGAGAGGAGAATTGCTGGACATGGTTGGATGGAGGCGGCAGGAGAGAGAGCAAATTTGCTGGATATGGATGGATGGAGGAGAGGGCAGGGGAGAATGGAGAGTTGCTGGACATGGATGGATGGAGAAGAAGGCAGGGGAGAATGGAGAGTTGCTGGACATGGATGGATGGAGGGGAGGGAAGTCAGGAAGGAGATGCACATGGATGGAGGGGAGGGAAGAGAGGAGAAATGTTGGACATGGATGGAGTCTGCGTACTCTTTTTTAAAAAAAATACTATAAATAAAAATCACAAAAAAGAAAGATTAAAACAAAATAAAAACATAGATAAAACAATCCGTATCTCATACCCCTGGAGCATAATACTCATTATACACCCTTCCCGATTATTACTTATCATGACACAACATTTCTCCTAACGGTTCGCTTAAAAACATAATCACCATTACATGATAACCTTGCTAGCACCCTTTTCATTTGTGTAAGAAATGGGCCTTTTTTACTAGTATCTATATCTATATCTATATCTATATGTATAGATATAGATATATAGATATAGATATAGCAGATGCGTGTGTTTGCTTGTATCCAAACTCCTCCTTCCCCGCAGAGCTATGGCCACCACACCCCCGGCATGCAGACTCTACCCACCATTGCCGAGGTTGTTGTTTAGTTTGTCATGATTCGGTTCACGGGGGCACTCAGGAGAGGGGGAGCAATACATCCATCCATTAAATGAATAGGCTGCAGGTCAGAAAGTTCTTTCTTGCTAAGTGACAAACTGCTTGGGACAGGGTGAGGGCTCAGAGACTGGCGGGGAGAAACACAAACAGCAACTGTACAGCTGTCCCTCTTTCATTCTCTAATACTCTCTTCCCTAACACTTTCCGTACAAGGGACGTTCAAAGACTGGTGGGAACAGGGTAGGGAGAAAGTATTGGGGTCAGACTGGGAAGTGTGTTTGTGTGCATTAATTCACTACCCCACCAGGGGAATGCTCCTCGAAAAGGGCAGGAAACTGATTTTCAATATGCCCTTGAAAAGAAGGCTGTGTTTTGACAGGAAAATGGTGAAATCCAAATGGCAGGCATTTGCTAGATTGAAAGAAACGATTAATCAAGACAATCAACCTAAACAAATTGATTGGAAAAGTTTGTGCTAGGTAGGGATCCAGTCTCCATATTTTCTGATTTAAGAGAGTATTAAACTCAATGTCAATGTCAACCTTTCTCACACACCCCTCAGCACAACACCCCAGTCACATTCAGCCACTCTCACACACTCACACTCACCCATTCTAATATAGCACTCAGCAAAACACCCCAATCACCATACTCACACACCCTTCAGCAAAACAATCGCAATCACACACCCCAGTATAGCACACCCCCACTGACACTCACCCCTCAGTACCACATTCCCACTGACACTCACCAGTTCTCACACATCCCAGAGTAGCACACCTCCATGCACACTCACCCCTCAGCAGTACACCACCACTTATACACCACAAAATAACACACAACCCCACTCACTTTCATCTGTTCTTGCATACCCCTCAGCAAAACACCCCCACTCATTCTCACACATCCCTCAGCAAAACACTTACACTCACTCGTTCTCGCACACCCCTCAACAAAACACTTACACTCAACCATTCAGTACACCCCCATTCACACTCATTCATTCTCACACTCACCCCTCAGCACATTCTCAGTCCCCTCAGTACCACATCCCCATTCCCACTCACACTTCCCCACAACAGTACAACTACTCAGTCACACCCTCACTCACATTCACACATTCTAACATACTCAGCAATACACCCCCACTCAGCCATTTTCACACACCTCTCAACACTGTCAATGTTTAAGGTTCGCTTAAAGTAGAATACATTTAAAGCATACCATACTTTCTGGGCCAGTCATGGATCCAGATATTAAATAGTTTGTTTTCTATCCAGGGTGGCTGAAACTGCAATGGAAAATGAAATACAGCTTGCAGATCAGCGAAAAAGGCAGGCTAAACTAAAAGTTTTTTTTTTTGTTACATTTGTACCCTGTGCTTTCCCACTCATGGCAGGCTCAATGTGGCTTACATGGGGCAATGGAGAGTTAAGTGACTTGCCCAGAGTCACAGGGAGCTGCCTGTGGCTGAGGTGGGAATTGAACTCAGTTCCCCAGGACCAAAGTCCACCACCCTAACCACTAGGCCACTCCTCCAGATGAACCATATTTCCATACAATGCAAATCATTATTAAAACCACGAATGGTTATGTGAAGGAGCAATTATAGCTCTGAAAAACTTAAACGTCAATGAAATGAACAACGAAATCCAGGAAATGCTACCAGGTGAAACTGAAGAGTATTTGTCCATTGACACAATGCAAGAAACTACTGACATTGTAAATTATCCAGTTGAATTTCTAAATTCACTGGATCCACCAGGAATGCAACCATATCAACTACACTTAAACATTGGTTTACCATTCATACTGCTACAAAATCTAAATGCTCCAAAGCTATGTAATGGCACGTTTAGCTCTTAAAACTCTAATGCCACACGTTATTGAATCTACAATCTTGACAGGTTGTGCCAAAGGTCAGCATGTTTTTATACCTAAAATTCCACTTATTCCATCTGTCAGATACAGTTCAAAAGACTGCAGTTTCCAGTTTAAATAAGGCCAAAGGTCAAAGGTTAAAAGTCACAGGTGTCAACTTACAAAATGTAGTTTTAAATGGTGTCGGATCATGATGTCTTGAAGCATTTTACTTGTTCAAGTTATATGAATGTATTTTTTTACTATTAGATCAGGATAAATATATATGTAGATATGTTGATATTTCATCAGCCTGACCCATGCCTTTCATTTATCAGTCATTTATTTGACAGTTATCACTTTTCATTGTTTGGTGTTTCTCTGTCCACAATATCTGCTCACATAATTATAATATATTAACATTTTTTTACATAATTTATCATTATACATTTACAAATGTGCAATACTATTATGAATGTCCGTATATGTCTGACTACATATTTTATTAAGGCGGATATATTTTATTTGAAATCTCTTAATATTATGTTTTTAATTTGTCCTATTTTTTTGTAGAAAGTTGATTGTGACCCCTGAGGCAGGCGCTTTGGCGCCGAAACACGGACCGTGTTGGGTCCTTGATATGAATATTCTGAATAAACTGGTTTTAATATTATCTCCCTATTGGTTTGCGCATTTGTCAGCCTCTACTTTTGCTGTTTTGCGTCAACTTACAAAACCCATGTTTTTCACATGGCCAATTATATGTCGCCTGTTCAAGAATTGGCTCAAATAAGTCTTTATACATATATGCTCCAAATCAAGAAACAAAAACTGTTGTCTATCAAAATGTGCTCGAATGAGAACATATTACAAATTATATTAAACATATTTAATATTTACGTACTCCTGTGTGTTCTATTCTGTTTGTACATATAAAAGTATATCTATAATACCTATACCTATTCTTTATGTTTCATTTCTCGCATTAAAGACATCAAACAAAATGTAACAACCATCATAAACGAGTTAAAAATACATACCAGAGCTTAACTATTCTTTGAGTGAAAAGAATATTTCTTCCTATTTGTTTTAAAAGTATTTCCATGTAATTTCATTGTCCTCTGGTCTTTGTACTTTTTGAAAGCATGAAAAAAGGGAGCAATACAGAGGCATTATAATATTCTTGGTCTTATTTTGCATCCCTTTCTTAGGCAGAGGACTGGGAGAAGAGGGCGGGCAGCGCAGGTCGGGCTGGAGAGAGGAGGGAGGGAGGGGGGCCTGGAAATCGGAGGAGAGGGAGGGGGCCTGGAACTCGGAGGAGAGGAGGGCTTGGAACTCAGAGGGAGGGAGGGAGAGAGGGAGGGAGGGGGGCCTGGAACTCGGAGGAGAGGGGGGCCTGGAACTCGGAGGAGAGGGAGAGAGGGAGGGAGGGGGCTGGAACTCGGAGGAGAGGGGGGTCTGGAACTCGGAGGGAGGGGAGCCTGGAACTTGGAGGAGAGAGAGAGAGGGAGGGAGGGAGGGGGGCTGGAACTCAGAGGAGAGGGGGGCCTTGTACAAAATGTGTTGCTATATGCAAGATTGACAGATGCTGTGTCTCCAACACTACTAGGCAAACCCTGGGAAAGGGAAACTGGGGGAGGGGTTCCAGATGGGGAGAGAAGTGTCCAAAGGGCCCTCTGTGTCCACAATCAGAACAATGTCAAGTGCTCCACCAAAGAACTGGCCTAAAAAAGCGAGATCTACCTGCAGCAAAAAAGGCCCTTTGAGATTCATACCTCCCCCCCCCCCCCCCCCCCCCACCACCACCACCACCACCAATTCTCCCAGCCCACAACTCAAACCTGACTGGTTGCTATTGTGAGAAAACAGACGTGTGTATAACTTTCTTTCCCTCCTCATATATATTTTGGCCCCTCAGCTATATGGTAAGCTGTAAAGTATCATAGCAATGTTATTTGAATGTTCTAATTGTGTGCTTATTAGATATTCCATCACTATTATGCTTATATCATATTATATTTGAATTTCAGTGCTGTTAAATGTGTATATTTTTGATCCTGTTTCATGGTAGTCTTATTATTAGGTTTTAATTTGCTGTTTTCAAGTTTCCTATTTCATTGTATTTATGTACTGTGTAAGCCACATTGAGCCTGCAAAGAGGTGGGAAAATGTGGGATTCAAATGTAACAAATAAAAAAATAAATGTTTATACTTGTATATTTTACTATTGTTATGCTGTTAACATAATAGTAAGTTTGATGTTAAACTGTGTCTACTGTACACTGCCTTGGGTGAATCTCTTCATAAAGATGGTTAATAAATGCCAATAAATAAATAAATAAAATATGTATACAGTGTTAATACACACAAATAAACTTTGCTTTTTTCAATTACAAAGTACTAACCTATTGCCGAGCAATGTCAGCGGGAACAGCTAATTTAAAATATTCTTACCAGAAAATATGGTTTGTGGACAACCAGGTTGGTCAGTTCCTCCATTTGGATAAAAGTCTATGTGGCCTAAAGCTTCTTTGTAACCAAGTGCTTAAAATAGAAAGAAAAATATAAACACATGAGACACATTCATTTAATTTTTCTTTGAAAATCACCTAGGGCCCTGTTTACTAAGGCGTGTTAGCATTTTTAACGCGCCTACAATTAGCGCGTATGTTAACCGTGTATGCGCCTATAGGGATATTGTAGGCACATACATAGTTAATGCACGTACATGTTTAATGTGCGTTAAAGATACTAACACGCCTACAATGCGGCTTAGTAAACAGAGCTCCTAGAGAAAAAGTGCTCACAGAGATTTCCACCCAATTTTACTATGGACAGTAGTGAGCATTTTTTTTTCTAATGCCAGCTGCAACATTTCAAAATCCAGTGCCACTTTACAGATAAGCGGTGGTGCTGAATATACATAGAAGGAGCTTGTTGCCAGCAGTTATATATATATTGATAATATTCAGTCGCTATATCGCCAGCTAGCCTTATCTGGAGTAGCCCCCGATAAATAAATAAATATACACATAGCAAAATGATTTAATCAAGTATAGCCTTTCTAGCTCAATAATGCAGGAATGCCCACTCTCCATCTATGACATGCCCCCTCCCCAAAATATATGTTTTAGATAACTAATGCATGAGTTACTGCATGCTAACAGGCAAAATGCAGACAAAAGCTTTAATGCGTATTGCAGTAGTCTGTTGGTGCACACATAACCACACATTACAGGCTTACTGCCCAGTAGTAAAAGGGCCCTTTCATTTCCTATGTCATTTAGGGGAATTTTCTCTTTTTCTTTCATTCACACAAAGATCATAAATAGTGTGTCCTTGATCCGAAGACTGCGCACTATTTAAGAAACAGCAAGAAAATGAAAAATGTTTCTAGTTTTTTTTTCAGGCAAAACAAAAAATGACAGCAAATGACACGGGATAAATGTCTTTTCAAATAAACGTAATAATATGAAAAGGAAATTTCAAAATATAACAAATTTAAAAAATGTAAATTTAAATTAGTGAAGGTGCTCATAATCTCATACACATTTCAACCACTGGCTGATACTCCAAGATCTCAATCATCGCACCAGTCCAGAAACTCAGTCCAGTAATGCAGCCCTTAATCATGAACTGACTCAATCTTGATCAAAAAGTACACAGAAGATTAAGGGGTCCTTTTAATAAGCTGTGTAGGCACCTATGCACACCCAATGTGCGTCAATTTGGAGTTGCCGCACGACTACCGCATGGCCCATGTATTAATTTAATTTTTAATGCGCATCCGCTACATACACCAGAAAACATATTTTATTTTCTGGAGTGCGGTGAAAATCAGGCGATAACTCCGATGACGCATGTATGTGATTACTGCGAGAGACCTTACCACTAAGTCAATGGCTGGTGCTAAGGTCTCAGACCCAAAATGGACGTGTGCCAATTTTTATTTTGTCACACGTCCATTTTCGGCAAAATTTTTAAAAACGCCTTTTTTACAGGTGCGCTGAAAAAAATGGATCTGCGTGCATCCACAACACACGCCTACACTACCGCCAGTGGTGTAGCGAGGGCAGCTGCCACCCAGGGCAGTCCCCTCCCCGGGTGCAGTATGACACCCTCCCTCGGTGCATCACCCAAGCCCTCCCCCCGAGTGCATTCTTGCCTGCTGTGTGCATGCCGCTGTGGGGGGGGGGGGTGTCAGTTCCGCTGGTTCCCTGCTCCCTCTGCCCCAGAACAGGAAGTAACCTGTTCCAGGGCAGAGGGAGCAGGGAACCAGCGGAGCCGACACCCCCCCAACAGCGTGCAACCGGGGCAGACTGCCCCCACCACCCCGTCCTTGCTATGCCACTGACTACCGCAGCCCATTTTTCAGTGCACCTTAGTAAAAGGACCCCTTACTTATCCTGAGAACTGGATCAGGTGAACTTCCTTCTGGATACAAAGTACAAAAGTCGAAACAATGTACTCAATCCATCCGTGTGCTAAGTGCTCACTGTGAAGTGCAGATATATTTTTAAAAGTTTTTGGATCGTGTGACAAATATTCACTACTGATCCATCGTAAATTCCAACATAGTTTTTTGAAGGTAGCAAGCAGTTTTGGACCCACTGGATCCACTGAAGACGCGTATGTGAAACATAGAACTATGTTGGGATTTACTGGTGCGATGACTGAGATCTTGGAGTACCGGACAGTGGTTGAAATGTGTATAAGATTCTGAGCACCTTCACTAATTTAAATTTATATATTTTTTATTTGTTATATTTTGAAATTTCCTTTTCAGATTGTTACAGCTTCATAGAAGGAAAATTGATATATTATAGATCTCTAACTATGGGGGTCTTTTACAAAGGTGTGCTAGACAGTGGCGTAGCTACGGGGGGGGCCTTGGGGGCTTGGGCCCCACAAAATTGGATCCGTGGTCCCTGGTTTGGCTAGTGGGGGCCTTTCTCCAGCACTGTTCTCCAGTGCTGTTCTCCACCAGCATTGCCTGCCCTGCTTCCCCTCACGTCACGTGCATGCTCGGTTTTCGTGAAACTGAGCATGCGTGACACTTCTTGCTCAATTTCACTAAAATCAAGCATGCACAATGTGAGGGGAAGCAGGGCAGGCAATGCCAGTGGAGAACAGCACTGGAGAAAGTCTTCTGCTGGCAGGGGTTGGGGACCATAGGAGCCGACTCTGTGGGTGCTGTGGGTGCTTGAGCACCCCCAATATTGAGAAAATTCCTTGTATGTGTCCAGGGAGGGGTTATTTCCACTGGGCTTAGCACCCTCAATAATTTTGAAAAGTTGGCTCCTATGTTGGGGACCCCAACCAGACAAGGTCTGTGTGGTTGCGGTGGGGGTGGAGAACAGTGGGGAGATGGGTCACAATGTGCCCATCCCCAACTTTGAGCTTCAGACCCCCCCCCCCCAAAAAAAAAAAACTTTGAGGTCTGGTTATGCCCCTGGTGCTAGAGTTTTTAGTGTGCACTAATGATTAGTGCGCACTAAACACTAAAGATGCCCATAGGAATATATGATCCTAACGTTTAGCACATGTATATTTAATGCACACACTAAAAACGCTAGCACGCCTTTGTAAAAGGACCCCTATAATTATAATTTGAGAATTTAAAATAAATGCACGTTCCCTTAGCGTCTTAAGCCGTATTAAAATTTAATATTTATTTAAAGCATTTTATTTGCATTAACTTATTGATTTTATTGTGTGTGTTGTTAGATGGTATTATGTTTGCTGAATTTCGTTCAGAGGATCTTACTACTTATAGACAAGTGAAATATTTAAATAAATAAATAAATAAATAAATAAATAGATCTGAACAGGGAAACCCTACAATTACATCAGTTGTCACATCCTAGATTTGTGTTGGCATTTTTTGAAGCAACTATACTTTAAACAGACAAGAAACAATGATGATAATGTTCTGTAGAGAAGCAAATTGCATCACCACCAATTTGTGCCACCACAGGGCTGACAGGTCACTAGTAGGGCAGCTATCTGGTACCAAGTGAGAGGAACAAGGAAATCCAAGCCTCAGTTTAACCCAAACTATGCTAAAGAGCCAACTAGAAAGGAGGACAGAGGAAGCAGAGGAGAAGACATTATATACCATTTACATGAAAATGGAACAGACACTTTGAGGAAAAGAACACACCTCCTCTAAGCACTCATCAATACAGTTACAGAACTGAAATGCAGTGGAGTGGAGGAATGGTTAGGGAAGAAGACTGAAAACCAATGAAGCTGTGGTTCAATCCCACTTCTGTTGGCCCTTACTGTGGTCTTGGGCAAGTAAATCAGCCCTCCATTGCCTTAGATACCAACTTAGACTGTAAGCCCCTGAAGCAGTACCTTTTGCACTTGATTGTATCTTGACTTAAAATCATGTTTGGAAAGGAAAGTAATTAAATCTAAAATGTAATTACAAGCACAACACTCCAGAGGCCACAACAGAGAGAAGGAGTAGAGGTGGTGTTGTTGGGGACTCTCTCCTGTGTCTAAGTGACATACCCGCTGACCAGACATACTCTACAAAAGGATATTCTTCCTGCCAAGACCCCAAATCTAATACACAAGACAGCAATTGCTGAAACTCATCAAGCCTCTGACCACTACCTCATGCTGGTCATACGTGCAGGTGCCAATGAAGGTATGACCAGAAAGGACTATGAGGCACTGGGAGCACAGGTGAAAGAGGAAAGAACACAGATGGTGTCCTATCATTCAAGGTTAAAGACATGACTAGACTGTTCCGTATAGCATAGAGCCATCCCTAAGCTTGAACTCCAAACCTTACCATCAGTATCAGAGTGTATGACATCAACAAACTGTGCATCACTAGGATCTAACCGCTCGTCAGGTGGGTTCCCTTTAAATAAGGGGCCAGCGGGATCAAGACCTGTAATAAGAAAAATGTTGCTCAGTAAATGAAGATGATTCTGTAGTATGGGATTTCTTAACCTTTTTGACTTCCGCACCACTTTAACTAATCACTGAAACCTTTGAACCCTATTCCTAAACCATGTGTCCACTAGTGACAACTGACAGCTATATATGTCGCTAATTGTTAGTCACTAACAGTGCTACCTGCTAACATGTTGTTAAAATTACAGTAGTAAACAGTTATACTACCGACAACTGTCCTAATAACTGCCTTCACTCTATCTAGAAATTTTCAAAAAACTACCCCAGATTTCAAGACCCTTCTCCACATACTGTTTGACTTCTTCCCACACCCTATGGGAGTATGGGCACCATTGGTTAAGAACCCATGCTATAGAATGTCAATAATCCTCTTGCAACACCTGTATAGGTCCCATTTTTTTAAACACACAGCAGCAAGGACATAGATCTTGGTCGACTGCTATTTCCTTTGTAAAAAAAATATGTTACTAGATTTATACGGGTGGGAATATCTCAGTAGGATGAATTTTTAAAATCTGTATTTAGCAATCTCTCTTCAAAAATTATGGAAAACTAGTTTCTGAAGCTTCTAATTGATAAGGCACATGCCTTACCCAGTACTGGGTATGTCAGGGGTAGGAAGGCTTTTCAGCTGGTACATCTTTTATTCAGAAAATCTCTGTACAATTACAAAGCTATGTGGTTATCTTATAGGTCTCCGATAGAAAAGACATATACAGAAAAACTGATCACTGGTGATCACACTTAAAATATTAAGAACCTAAAATGGAGGAGTCAAGGCAGCATGCTGGGTGTCCTGATCTCCAGTTTGGTTTGAGTTCCGTTCTAAAAGATTTTTTCTTCTTTCTATGTTTCCTGCGATGCCACACAAACGGAAGGGGAAGGTAAGAGCCCTATCTGTTACGGGTTCAGTGTCTCCCACGCTTTTGGCGACCTGACCCCGGATTGAAGGATTTCTTACCCAGCTTGTGTCCAGAATTAGTAGCGTAGGCCAGACCCCTGCTGCGGGCATTATTGGTGGAAACTCTGACCTGCTTGGAGGTAAGATTTCTCTCAGCCCCCGTGAGCACTCGGCACCAGCCCATTTGTCAGCACTTCCAGGTTCTGTTGGAGAAAGTGTTGTTTTGAATGGAAGTGTGAGTCCAGCCCAAGTGTACCTCGGAACCCTCCTCCTCCTTCCTTCCTTCAGCCAGATGGAGTGTCTCATACTACAGAAGGAGCCGCTTGGATTCTTCCATCGGAAAGGCCAGCTCGGCCATTAACTTCTGTGTTGGGGATCTCCAAGGATCCATCGGAGCAGCGGGCTGATTTAACACCTAGACCTGGAGCAGTGTCTCAGACAGGGGAGGTGACTCTTGGGACCAGTTAATAAGGTATTCTATTTACCAACTAAAATATTGGCTGATAATGGGCAATTTAATTTAGATGTATCTGCTATTTTGAACTCTTCTCAGGAACATGTCTCAGATTGTATCACTTTGCTTGTTAAATTTGTGTTTGAACAAGATTTAAATATGGTGATGAGTTTATATTTCCACAACTTACAAGTACAGTTTTATGGACAGAGAGTATGGATATTTCTGGATATGATGACAGTGACTCAGGTGAGACGTAAGGCCTTTCTGGCCATGGGGCAGGAGGTCTTGTCTTTGGGTGCCTCTTTTGTATTGTGATATCCTTGCAAATGTATAATTAAGGGTCCTGTTTACTAATCCGCACTGTAAGCACACTAACTTTTTAGTGCGTGCTAAAAATTAGTGCACACTAACACTAGAGACACCCATAGGAATATATGGGTGTATCTAGCATTAGCGCATGCTAATTTTTAGTGCGCACTAAAAATTTAGCATGCCTACAATTTTTTGTTCTTGTTTTCACTTAGTCTGTGCCTGTGGCACAGGGTGAATTCTTTGTTGTTTGGTTACCATTATTCCCTTTGCCTGTGTTTGTTCTGTGAGTCTGTAGCAACCAGCTTTTTCTCTGATTACTTCTCTGCTGTGCAGCTGTGTTCAGCTTCTCGTTGTCCGTTGCTTCACTGTGTGCCTTGCCTTTCCCTTCTCCGCTGTGTGTGCTGGCTGAGTCTGTGGTAAGAGCTTACTTCCTTTGTTTGGATTTCCCTATTAACCCTTTCCCTGCTGTATTTGTTCCTTGGGTCTTGTGAGCACAGCTCCTTGTCTGACCTGTGTACTTAGAAGCAGTCTCTCTCTGTAGTCTGCTTAAGCCCTTTATCTGCTGTATCTGTTGCTTGGCTCTTGAGAGAACTGCTCCTCATCTGACCTGTGTACCCAGAATCAGTCTCTCTCTGTAGTCTGCTATAACCCTTTCCCTGCTATATTTGTTGCTTGGTTCTTGTGAGCACTGCTCCTCATCTGAGCTGTATAACTAGAAGCAATCTCTCTCTCTGTAGTCTGCCTTACCCTTACCTGCTGTTTGCAGATTGCTCCTTATCTAGGTGTGTTGCTTTCACTGTCTTTTGTGTGGTTTCTCTTTTCCCTATTCTTGCTGTAGCTCTTGTTTGGATCCTGTGTAGGTCACTCCTTTGTTTAGCTGTGTGGCACTGCTTGGGTTGCCTCTCTGTGTGAGTTCCCTTATTCTGGTTATTGTCTGTATCTGAGTGTTTGGTCTGATGACCTTTTGTTGGTGTCTGTGTGTGGCACTGTAACATTTAACTGTATTTCCATATATGGGACATAGGCAAGCACTCAATGGCATTAAGAGATGAGAAACAGGTTTAGGTGTCTCTAGTACTCAAAACATGTATACAAATACAGGTCCATATATACCCAGAGGTTCAACAGACTGGCATGTGATCAAGGTCTAAGTACTAGCTGCTTGCAATATAACATAATCAGTATCAAGGTCCTAGCCTGTAAGTACTTATCAGACTGGGTGGCAATTTCTACTCTTCATATTTATTGATGACCATGATTTGTACCCTGTGCTTTGAATTAAAAGAATATGCACTATCATCTAAGCAGAGGTCACAAATAACTCTTAACATGTGCATGCAGCAATAAAATGGATTCAGTTATTTTAGTTATTTATTTATTTATTACATTTGTATCCCACCTTTTCCCACTTATTAGTAAGCTCAAAGTGGCTTACATAGTTCTGGAGAGGTGGTTACAGACTCCGGTATGAACAAATACAGTATAGGGGTACTATTACAGTGACAAGTACAGTAAAGAAGTATCGGTAAATAGGTTGGGGTGATTCAGACAAAATGTTAGGGTGTGATCATGCGTCGGGGGTTGAAAACTGTCCATTTCTTGATTAAAATGCCATATTTCATTATGACATAATGATTATGAAATACTGAGATATGATAATGGGTCCCCAATGACTCCACCAGGCCAAACTCTGTATCAGATCCACTGCTTTACTCTATGTCTAGATTATTTCTTACCTGTAATTCTCCCAAGTTGCCCATTGTACATATGTCCAACAAATCCAGCTATATGAGCTCCAAGGCTGACTCCTATCATGTAAATATTTTCAAGTGAAGCCCCTTCATTCTGTGAAAAAAGTAATCAATAGAAATAAAACAAAATAAAACATGGAAAAGAAAAAAAGATGATACATTTTTTATTAGACATAACTTAATACATTTCTTGATTAGCTTTCGAAGGTTGTCCTTCTTCATCAGATCAGAAATAAGCAAATGTTGGTAGATGACAGTATATATAAGTAAAAGAGTACATGACTGATCAATTGGTAGAGAATTGAAAGACAAATGGGGGCTGCCTAATTTTATTTTTCTCTTCCCTTGGTCCTTATGAAAATGTTGTAATTTTAGTTCTAGGAACAGAATACTGTTTTAAAATTGTCTGCCTGTAGCATGAAATTGTACTGACTATAGCTCTGAGTCAAATGCAGTGATTTCCAAATCTGGACCCCCAGCCAATGCGGTTTTCAAGATATCCTCAATATATATATATATATATATACATACGTGAGACAGAAACACATAATATGATGGTAGATAAAGGTTCTAAGGCCTATCCAGTCTGCCTGTCCAAATCAATTGATCAGCTCTCCAATCCAGGGGCGTATCTGGCCTCCGGCGGTAGGGGGGGGCCAGAGCCAGAGGGAGGGGGCACATTTTACCCCCCCCTGCCGCCACCGACCCCCCCTCCGCCATTACCGGATCCCCCCCCCCACCGCCACCAACGACTCTCTCCACCCCCCCTCCCGCCGCCAGCCCTCCCCCGCTGCCGTTTCTTACTTTTGCGTCCGCTTCTTCCTGCGCCTTTAAAAATATTTCTTCAGCTGGCGGGGGACCCCAACCCCCGCCAGCCAACCCGAGATGACAACTTGCAGGTTCTTCCTCCGCCGTGGCCAACATGCTGGAGTTGAGCGTCTGAATCCAGTTCGAGTCTGGCCCCACGCAGATACGCCCCTGCTCCAATCTCTTCCTCTCCCTCAGAGATTGTCATTGTTTCATGCTTTCTTGTTTTCAGATACAGGTTGTTCAACATATCCACTACCTTAAGTACATAAGTATTGCCATACTGAGATAGACCAAAGGTCCATCAAGCCCAGCATCCTGTTTCCAACAGTGGCCAATCCAGGTCACAAATACCTAGTAAGATCCCCAAAAAGTACAAAACATTTTACGGTGCTGATCCCAGAAATAAGCAGTGGATTTTCCTTTAGGAAGCCGTCCAAACCTTTTTTAAACCCCACTAAGCTAACCACCTTTACCATAAAGAAATATATCTCTAGATTGCTTTGGAGTCTTCCTTCATTCACTCTCATCCCATAACCCCTCAATCTACAGAGTCCTTTCTTTTGGAAGAGACCTGCCTCTTGTGCATTTATACCTTGGAGAAATTCAAATGTCTTTATCATATCTCCGCTATGCTGCCTGTCCCCAAGGGTATATTTATTTTATTTATTTTTCCAAATTTATATCCCACTTTAAAACAAAGTGGGTTACAGTCAAACATACGTAATTTAAAATACATAAACCAAGGCACATATAACCATGTCAAGCCCCCCCCCTCCAATCTTCAGCTACATACCCAATTCAAATAAAAACTCTTAGCACCAGTTTGAATTCATCTCTCGAAATAACAACTTGAGTCCAGCCTGAAGTTACCTCTCCAAGAAAACTTTCACAAGACAGTGAGTTTTCAAACATTTCTTAAACTGTTGTCTATTCACACAAAGTCTCAGATGCCCTGGAAGCTTATTCCACATAATCCCCCGGATTCTATATAGCATCTCTAGAGATCGGCGCCGAAATCAGCATGGATTTTATAACAATGCACATAATTTAGCAAGCTTAATAAGCTAATGAGTGCTGATAATCACTTACCAAGCAATTATGAGCACTAATTGGCATTGATTACAATTTAGGCACACAATTCACTAAGCGTATTCTGTAATGTGTGCTGAACTTTTTTTTAAAATAATTTTCAAAATAAATGACAAGTAATGTAACATAGTAACATAGTAGATGATGGCAGAAAAAGACCTGCATGGTCCATCCAGTCTGCCCAAGATAAACTCATGTGTATACCTTACCTTGATTTGTACCTGTCTTTCTCAGGGCACAGACCGTATAAGTCTGCCCAGCAGTTTTTCCCGCCTCCCAACCACCTGTCCCGCCTCCCATCACCGGCTCTGGCACGGACCATATAAGTCTGCCCTCCCCTATTCTCGCCTCCAAACCACCAACCCCTCTTCCCCCCACCTGCTCCGCCACCCAATTTTAGCTAAGCTTCTGAGGATCCATTCCTTCTGCACAGGATTCCTTTATGCATATCCCATGCATGTTTGAATTCCGTTACCGTTTTCATCTCCACCACCTCCCGCGGGCATTACAAGGTCAATGAAACACAGCACCATATTAAGCATATGGAATAATTGATACATCCAATAATTCACAAGGAATTAACACAAAATGAAATTAATAACCGTTATTCTATCATTCAAAAATGAGTACAGGCACAAAGGGGAATGGTTATGGGCGGAGAAATGGGCAATTCATGGGCATTCTGAAATTTGCACACCTACTTATAGAATATGGCCCAGTGCACCTAAATCTACGCGCTGGGATTTATGCCATGTTTTCATTGGTGTAAATGGATGCACATAGATTTAGACGCTGATTTATCAACTAAACTTAGATTGTGAGCCCTCCTGGGACAGAGAAATATCCAGAGTACCTGAATGTAACTCACCTTGAGCTACTACTGAAAAAGGTGTGAGCAAAATCTAAATAAATAAACGTATTGTATAATCAGCACCTAAATCTAGCCAACGATTATAGAATACGCTTAGTTGGCACTGATTTCAGCGCCAATGTTTTACGCGCCATATATAGAATGTCCCCCAATAGGTCCAGCAATTGAAAATGCTTGTGTACAAGTCTCAACAAAACGATATGTTGTAATTACCAGAATATATAATTGTTTTTGCCATTTCAGATCTTAAAGCTTGCCTTGGCTGGTACATATTCAAAACATTTAGAAAATATACAGGTTCACCAGCAGGGTGGTGGACTTTGGTCCTGGGGAACTGAGGAACTGAGTTCAATTCCCAGCACAGGCAGCTCCTTGTGACTGTGGGCAAGTCACTTAACCCTCCATTGCCCCATGTAAGCCGCATTGAGCCTGCCATGAGTGGGAAAGCGTGGGGTACAAATGTAACAAAAAAAATCTACTGATGAATCAAGGATAAAACTTAAAAAATAATCTATATTTCACTGGTAGCCAGTGAAGCTCTTTCAAAATTGGCATGATATGAACAGATCTTTGGACTCCCATAATCAACTGTGCTGCTGCATTCTGGACAACCTGCAGAACCTGGAACCTTGCAGCTGACATCCCCAAATATAACGAGTGAAAATAATCAATTCTTGTTAATACCAAGCTCTGCACAATTATCTGAAAATCCAAAGCAGGCACCATCCCTCTCAGCTTACTCAAAAGATGAAGCTGCCCAATTACCCCTGGGTAAGCCCCCGGTGCTAAAAAAAATAAAATAATTTTTTGAATGGTGCAGCACACATTGCCAGGCTCCTGTGGTAGCCCAGTGGTAGGGCCAATTTGTTGCATGTCATTGCCATGGTAGCCCTACTGTGATTTTGTAAAAGGGCCCTGCTATAAAATAAGTACCTGAATATATGTAAACCGCTTTGAATGTAGTTGCAAAAACCTCAGAAAGGTGGTATATATATATGTATATTTTTGTTACATTTGTACCCTGTGCTTTCCCACTCATAGCAGGTTCAATGTGGCTTACACATTATACACAGGTACTTATTTTGTACCAGGGGGAATGGAGGGTTAAGTGACTTTGCCAGAGTCACAAGGAGCTGCCTGTGCCTGTAGGGGGAATTGAACCCCGTTCCCCAGGACCAAAGTCCACTACACTAACCACTCCTCCACTCATGGGTGTATCAAGTCCCATTTCCCTTTTCCCTAAGTGCTTTGAAATAGTGAAACATTAATCCTGAGCTTGGTACATTTTTGTCTTTGGTTCTATTAATAAGCAGCACATTTTCTAGTGCTCATCACTAAAATCTTTGTTTGAAAAAGGGGGCTTTGACAAGTTTCTCAAATGTTAATCACCTTGACCATGTCCTCCAGCAACAGATTCCAGACTACAGTTTAATTATATGCTGCATGAAACAATACTTTCAATCTTCTGGTCATTAGTTTCACGGAGTCTCTGCTTCTTTTAGCGTTGTTTGAAAGGCCCCATCCTTGGCCACCTTTAAATCTAGACTAAAAGCCCACCTCTTCAACATTGCTTTTGACTCGTAACCACTTGTAAACACTCGCCTCTACCTACCCTCCTCTCTTCCTTCCCGTTCACATTAATTGATTTGATTTGCTTACTTTATTTATTTTTTGTCTATTAGATTGTAAGCTCTTTGAGCAGGGACTGTCTTTCTTCTATGTTTGTGCAGCGCTGCGTACGCCTTGTAGCGCTATAGAAATGCTAAATAGTAGTAGTAGTAGTAGTAGTAGTTAGTCAACTGTTCCCTATTTAACCATCCACCCCACTCAGGATTTTATAAACTTATATCATGCCCATGAGGGAATTGGTTGGACCACTGAGTGACGAAAAGACTGGTCAGGGGGGATAAGTTCACAGCAGAAAAACTAAATTATTGGTTTTCAGTCTTTACTGGGGTGACGATGATTCCCTATTTTTGAATATTCAGTTTGGCACCATAAGAGATTCTATTTCTAGCGTAATGGCACCAACCCTCTGGAATTCTTTACTATGTTACTTAAGATTAGAACCATCTCTTATGAAATTTAAAACTGGACCAAAGACATTTCTATTTCATCAAGTTTTGATCTCTCTCTTATCTCATACTCTTTGGGTGATGTAATTTCAGTCAGTCTTGGACTGTATATCAAATTCAAATAAACTATAATAATAATAACTATAATGCCGACACCTAAAACATTTGATAGTGATGATCCACTTGTACCCCTTGTTGTCTATTAAGATGTTTTAATGTATATTATATTGACATTGTAATGTAGCATACTATGCCATTCTGTGTACTATTATTTGATTATTTTAATGTTTAACAATTTTGTATTGATCAAATTAATAAAATACAACAGAGTAGCAAGAAACAGATGCTGTTTAATATTTTCTTCCCTTTATCCTTCCCCACTCCCTCTCCTCTCCCTTCTCCCCGTCAAACGAATCCAGATGTAAATAATGAAGGGCTTGGACTCTTATAGCCTTCCAGAACATATACAACAGAATACAGTTCAATATATCTCCCCCAACCCTCACCCAAACTAACAACTAGCTCAGAGATCAAGAAAACCAAGAACCCTCAACCCCAGACTGAGAAATATAAGATATATTATATAAGAATAGGTGAAGTCCCCCCCCCTTGATTAACAGGGTAACACATTGTTAATAATGGCAAAGAAAAATTACCACGAACAACCAAAAATAACAACCCAAAACAGAAACCCAGTAAGTACAAAGTAGGTCAAAACATAAATAAAGCAAGAGAGGTTCCAGGTCACTCAGAACCTGCAAATCCACCACTGCTCCTACCCCCCCCCCCCCCCCCCCCCCCCCCACTACCAATCCCCATGAAACTTCAAAAACCGGAATAAACCTATTCTCCCATAGCACTCACTGTTATACAATAAGCAAAATTACCCCTATTTTCCTCCAAACCCTCTATCTCCCAAATGCTTTTTCCAGGCCCCACTCCTCAAACCAACCCCATCCAACAACAATAATCTTCAAAAAGCAATTCAAACCCAGAACTGAGATTACAAATGTCTAGAGGACCCACCCAAAATATTCACAATGGAACTTTTTGCTCTTGAAGACAGGGAACGCTTTCTACATTTAGGAATATCCCTCAACATTCCAAAACACAAAGATCATGCAGCCCACTCCTCTACTCCCAATATGAAGGTGACTCTGTTTGCAACCAATGTCAAAAAACACATTTCAATGCTGTCACTCAAGCTTTTTGAATTAATAATTTGGTGCCCCTACCCTGTATAGCTAATGCTCTGTCCCACCCAAGGACTAATCCCCATGGGTGAAACGTGATCATCTGACCAGTTATAGAGGACAACTAACGAACAAGGGTGGCCTAATAGGACCAAATTAATGGACAGCACCATAGCATATGGCCCAAATCCCCCCTAGAATGTCCGCATTTAATACATTAAGAAAGAATAGGATTCCCCACTTTAGATAGTCTGTAAGGGGAAAAATATGCTCTATGAAGAACCCTATACCAACACTCTGTATTCTGAATTAAAGAAAGTCTGGGGAATTTGTTTGACTATTGTGGAAAGATCAACATCATCCCTAGGCCTTTTTTATTCTACTTCCCACTGTCTATGAAGGTGTTCATAGCTTTAGGGGGTCCCCATGTCTTAAGAGTCTTGTGTAAGAAGGAAATAGATGAAGAGTCTCCATTCTGTGTTGTACAAAGTGTTCTCATTTTAGCCAGAAAAGCAGTCGATAATGACTGAGGGTTGAGAGAAGCAAAATAGTGGCCTAATTGAGAATATGCATACTGATCTCCTGAATAGTCTCCAAGTCTTTATCTCAGTTGCTCCAATGAACAAAGTTGCCCAGTGTCCCACACACAATATTCTAGCAAATGCAACCCCACACAATTCCACCTTGAAAATGTTACATTATCCTGGTCAGGACTAAAATGTAAATTCCCATGAAGGGGTAGAAAAAGAGGGCTATGAGGGTCCTGGCCTAAGAATGATGTGAGACTCAACCAGTCTTCAAAGAGAGGCTAGTAAAACATTATGCTTAACCCAAGAAGGCAAATCTGCCAAAGGCGCATGGAGCAAAAAGTTGAGATGTAAAGGTGAAAAATATTCCTTCTGTATCTGATAGGGGGTAAACTCTTCCATTCCCCTAAAACAGTCACCTAAATGTCTCAGCAAGCATGCCCAACCACAGAGTAAAAAATCGAGGATACCCAGGCATCCACTCGACCAGTTACCAACCAAAAAGTCATTATCAGAGCCTAGGTTCCCCCTCCAGCAAAAATGTCCTAATTCCCTCTGTAAAGATGCCAGAATTTTGCATAGATTTTTAGACACTCACCGCTCCCTGACAAACCTCACTTGTGGATCAGCAATCAGCTGGGGCAATACAGGGCCGAACGATTAGCTATCACCTCAGCTAGAAGCTTTACCTCAAAGTTAAGGAAGGAAATCGGGCGGTAGGACTTGGGCAAAGAATGATTCTTACCCGATTTTGGCAAGACTGCAATACATGCCATGTAAAGGGAGTCCAGCATATTCTTCTCTGTTATCATTGAATGAAACATCTCTGTCAAGGGGAAGGCAACAAGGCAACATATTCTTGGAGTATCTTATAAAATTCTACCCGAAATCCATCCAGCCCCGGGGCTTTATGGTTGGGACTATGCCTAATAACAACTTTAACTTCATCCACCGAAATGGGTCCTTGAAGGATCTGGACTAAATCTGCATCTAAAGAGAGTAGATCCATACATTGGTGTGCTAGAGCCGCTCGCACCCTCTCACCAGAGCCGGTTGTTATTTTTTCCAAAGTTTTGCGAGCCAGCTGTTAAAACAGGGACCCGGCTCTATCAGCTCAGCAGCAATTGCAACAGGCTTTCTCCAGCCAGACTCAGGTCCTTCCCTCTTTTGCAACTTCCTGTTGCCATGTGGGAAGGGCTTGGCAGAGGAAATGATTTGGAGTGGCTGCTGGAGGGAGCCTGATTTGCCCTACCTCCCTCTGCAATTTCACACTCAGAAACCGCATGAGGAAAGGAAGGAAGGAGAGAAAGTAATAGGTAGGAAGCAGGGGTGTAGCTATGGGTGGGCTTGGGTGGGTCCAGGCCCACCCAGTCAGTCTGTCTGAGAGCACCAATCAGTTGCATTGCCTTATGCATCAGTCGATTATGTCCCCTACAATTTACTTCTGGTGCTCCAGCAAGCAAGCAGCAAAAGCTGAAGCCGCCACTCTCCCCTTCTTTCCATGCTGCTGTTCAGGCCTGGAGTTGGGCTTCGCGGGATGCTGCAAGTTTACCTCTGCCTCAGCTTCCCTTGTGGCTGCTGTGCTATTGCAAGTAGCTCTCTGGCTCTGCTACTCACTGTCTCCTGCCTTCGTGCACTGGATATGGCATGGCTCAGCTCAGCTCCATGGTAAAATCAGCCCCTGCTGTGGAGTTGGGAGCTCCAGTGCTGCTTTTTTAAATTTAGCTGGCTGGCCCCCGTCCCGTGCAGCTGAAGAAATCTGGGCACTCATCAGCCTCAGAAGCCAGGAGTCAGCAGCCACTGCTCTGAAGCAGCATCACCCCCCCCCCCCTCCTCCAACTGAGTCAATCCTACTCCACCCGTGGCCTCTTCTCCAGCACAGACTAATCAGGTAGTACCCATAATGATTCAAAGATCTTTTTCTTGAGTGATGACCCCTAACTATTTTTCTCTGTGCACATCACTTTGCACTTGCGTGCATTAAGGAGCTCTTTTACTGAAATGCGGTAAAGTTTTGCACTTACCTGCATTAGTTGCAAAAACTAACATATGTACAGTAAATGCAGGAGGTGTGTCCATCATCTGCCCTGCATTTACCACACAGGGCAGACACTTACCACACAGCACTGCATTTCATAAAGAGCCAAATAGCACAAGTGGCCATGTTATCTGCCTCTGCAGGTAACATGGTAAGGGCCCAAGCGTAAATAAATATAGCATAGATCTGCACACATACACACACATCTGATCCCCCTCCCAACTACTCTTGATCTGATCTAGCATTCTATACTCCTAACTCCCTTAACTTACCCTTCATCTGATCCCCCCAAACCCTCAATTCAGTTCTCTCAATAAGCCTCTCTCTAAACCAGTCCTGCTCATAAGTGTCCAAGGAAACCCTCCTCCGACCCCTCATATAGAAGAATGCCCCCTAACAGAAGTACTGTGTGATTAATGCTTGAGCTCATGGCAGCCATTTTGCTTCCCAGATGGGCTGGGAGCAAAGGGGAAATGCTCCTTTCCCAACTCACTGGACTACCAGGGATCACCTGTGGGTAAGTCCCAGGGATGGTATGGAACCAGGGATGCCGAGGTGGGGGGAAGATTTCCTTATGAGTGGCCTTTGGTTTGAGGAGGGGCTTATCAGGGGGGTTGGAGGGAATCAGAGGGGGATATGCTATGGGGGTTGGGGGTTCCAATCAGGGGGGGAGTTGGGGGATCAGACTGAGGGGTACTGGGGGGAATAGGATGTCGGGGGAGAAGGACAGAGGGAGCCAAGTGCCTGTACTATTAGATCTGTGGCCATGCTATCAGACTACCAGTAGCATGGTGGTACATAGGGCTACCTCGACATGGCAGTGCAGCCATGCTATTGGCAGTTGTGACAGCTAGCACACAGTACCAAGCTGTGCACTAGCTGTCACAGCCAGCCACTCCTCCAGCCCATCCATGCCATGCCCAGCTCCTGACCCTACCCATATTATGCAGCTAGAATGAGATTTGTCACCATGTTGCTTGTTTTAATGTGCAACAGCTGTTCGTTCAGGTCCAATAAACCTGTGCTAGCTGCTTAACACAGCTTAGTAAAAGAGCTCCTAAATTTCATCTGCTATTTAGATGCTCCTTTTCCTGTAAAAATTCCGTGTAGCATACAGCCGGAACAAGTTCAGAAATTTGAATTTTTACCAAGGTATTAAAACGCTCCATCATCAATCGATACACAATTGAGCACTCATCCATTGACCCCTGAGGAAGGCTGCTATAGCCAAAACACGGGCCGGGTTGGGTCCAAATAAAATTTTCATTGGAGCATCTTATTCTGGTGTGGTGACTGATCACTTGGAATTGGTTCCTTTCCACCCTCTTACTGCTGTGTTCTGTCCTTGTGGAGAGTGTGAACCTCATTTGTCTTTTCGGTCAATGTATTATAATACATTAACACGGTAATTCCAGCTAGTCTTTAGTAAAACAAGACGCTGACTTAAAGTCCTATTAGCTTCTTATGTCATATAAACTAACTTCAGTTCCAGCACGCAAGGTCATATATAATTACATCTCATCCCATAACCCCTGCAAAGCACCCATAAAGTCAGGAGGAAAATAAAGAGGACTTCAAAACAACAGTATTGTTTCTTTAAATCCGTACGTGGTCTTAGCCAAGCGAAAAAGTCACTGGACCACTGCTTTGTCAGCACACTATCTGCCACTGTTGCCCAGGTCTATATAAAAGAGATATCGGTGACCATAAACAAAGGATAATATTCTTCCTTTCCACACTACTGAAAAACAACATGCATTACAAATCCAGCGCATCCAAATCTCTCTAAGGAACCATATCCAGTTATGGATGTAAACAAAGTATCAACTGATTTGCTGAGTGCTTAAAAAAAAGCATCAAACATAAATAAATAAATAATCCTATCAGAGCTCTCAAAGTTGGCCACATTTTAATGGTACCTCATGTTGTTCAATGCACTTTCTTTGCTTTCTGTTTTGCCTTACCAGCATCTTGTCGATGTTGTTCTTCAGGATATCTGCAACCTTCCTTGTATTTTTTGCAGCAGTATGATAGATGAGGGTAGTGGCTCCCCGGTTCCAGTCTACCAAAACCACATTCATGTCCTGCACTAACAGCAAATGCTGCACGATATCCTTCAGCCACACGGGTGGGGACCCCGTCGGTCTGTAGCCATGGACAATAAAGACAGTTTTTCGGCTGACCTTCAGGTAACTGGAGTTGAGGGGTTTCTCCTGGTTAAGATCTTCGGCACAGTCTAGGTTATCCTTGGTGAAGAGCAGTAGCTGCACTTTCAGGCCAGTTCCCACGATCGAGTTGTGGATGTTAAGATCTGTGAATTCGTGGCATTCCTCTCCCGTGTCTGGAAGAGAGTCAAGTGGGAGCATGTTTAAAACCCACCTGAAGCCATGTGGAGGAAGCAGTTTGTCATAAACAGAACATAACAGAAACAATGTTTTGTACAGCTGGCCCAGATTTCTCTCCCACCCTTCTCATGCCCTGGTAGTCATTTTCTCACTTTACATCATCCCTAGTGTATTACTTCATTAGCCCCACTCCCTCTGGTGAGTGAGCTGGTAGGTCTCTCCAGCCAGCGCACCCTTACCTGGAAATAACTTCAAAGAAAGCAGCTACTTCATCAAGACTGTTGCATCTGACTAAAAACTTCGTCTAGGATTTTTCTAAACTAATGATACTGATAGCACAATCGATCACAAGTTTTGAATGTTTTTATTATCTTCTAGCATTAGCAGAATACCACAAAGTGTAACTCGCAGTAAAACGTAATCCAGGTTTAACCCACTTTTTGGAAAGCCCAAGTAATCAGAAGAGCAAGCTCAGCAATAATTGTTTTAGGAACACCCGAAATTCAGGCTTGATCTTCCTCCACGTTTCGCAATGAAACTTCGACTTTTGGCAGAATGTAAGGCAATGAATGCGGTGGTGGAGAGGGGGAGGCACCGGTTATCCTGTCCCTGATAACATTCGTTTTTTTTTTTTCCCCAATCTCGCACTTGTAGCCCAAGTGCAAGATGGAGAAAAATGACCCTCCACACCTGCTGTCCCTAAGCCCCCGCATGAAAATCTGGCCGGGTTCTTCTTACCAGGGGCCACCTGCCAGCAGATGAGCGACAAGAAGAGGAAGGAGAGTCTCGGCAGCAACATCTGGGATCGGAGAAGAGACAGAGCAAATTGGCGAGATCAGCGAGACTGGCATGAAAGTGCTAGATAAGAAAGTTTCAGGGAGATCCCTCTGATTTCTTCCTACGCATTTTTCTCTCTCTCTCTCTCTCTCTTTCTCTGTCCCTTATGACATTTAGGGTGTGTATGTGTGTGCTGTGAGATTGAGAAGCAGGAAGTGTGAATTTACAGTACAAGGAATGTAACCTCCTCCCCCCCCCCCCCCCTCCTAGTGCTATGAAACTGAAGCAGCGGCTGACTTTTCCTTCAAGGGGGTTATTTTTATCACCATGTTCCCCACCTATCAATATGCCATAATTGCTTCAAGATCTCTGCAGGTCTGCAGAGCTCCGTTTGGGCTCAGCCGCTCCGACACAGCCCCGGTGGTTTGGCAGAATGTTGTGTTCAGGGAGGGGGAAGAGGCTAATTGCAGGGTTCTCTTTCCCCTCACCAGAGACTCAGCTGCAGCGGTTCCACATCTGGAGAGGGAAACTGGTAGCCAGCTGTGCAGAAGGACAGTCTGGAGAGAGGACAGCGGAACTCTGGTGTGCCAGGTGCCCTTTGCTTTGACTAAATCAGAACAAACTATGCCTAGAAATAAAGATCAGGACCACTTTATTAACTTCCCAGGCGAAAAGTGATCAAGAACAAGGGAAGTGAACCTGAACTTCAGATGCTATTTCTCGGGCTTAGTTTTCACTTTACCTGCTGATACATTCCTGATGACTAAAGTGCGAAGGCAGATTAATGGTTTATTTTAGAAAAGGTAGAAGTGTTTGGTCACCCTAGTTGTCTAATCTGCTCCATGCAGCCCGGAATTTATTTACAAACAGCGCACAATTTCATAATCCTGGCTCAGGACAGGCCAAACTATTAAACAAGAGGGGAGGGGGTGTGGGGGGGGGCGGGTTAGGGCAGTAGCGTCAAGGAGCAGCAAAGAGCAGCAAAGAGCAGCTGCAGTCAAAGCAAAGCCATAGTCCTGCACAAGACTGACGATCTAGGGCACCGGTGGGAAACCACAATCCTCAAGAGCCACAACCCAGTCGACTTTTCAAGATTTCCACAATGAGTTTGCATGACATTGGTTTGCATGTATTGTTTTCATTGCATGTGAATAGATCTCATGCATATTCATTGTGGAAATCTTGAAACCCCAGACTGTGGCCCTCTGAGGACCGTGGTTGCCCACCCCTGATCTAGGGTGCCCAATACCTCTGCACTAGCCCTGCCCTGTCTTGGGAGGCACAGGGTGCAAAGCTGAGAATGGGAAAGCCTCTGGTAAATGTAAAGCCCAGCAGACCTGATTTCTGTTAAATGGCACCTCTTTGTGGATCATAAGGTAAGTGTGTAAGGGGAGGTGAGCAGCCTTACTAGGAGAGATGTCCTAAAGAGGTTGCAGCAGTTTAGGTCTGTGAGGAAGAAAACTGCTTAATAGAACTGATGCTGAAACAGACCACGGTGCTCATTTTCAAAGTCCAAAGAGAATCCCATGTGTGCGGAGAATTCGAAAAATCCCAGCCAGTAGCTCAAGAAGAGAAGGAGGATAAAACCACGGTTTCCAGAGAATGGAACACAACCAATCTTGAGTAAAACCAGTGTTCATTAAAAATCAAAATGACTCATTTTCAAAGCGCATAGACTTACAAAGTTAAAGAACTTATGTAAGGTTGTAAATCTATGCGCTTAGAAAATGAGCCTCTGTGTATGCTGGTAACTAGGGAGGGACCGAATGCTCTGGGTCAAAGTCTGTTGTACAACATGGGCCAGCCCAGTGCCTGCTTGCCAAGTGTTCTCTGCCTCTTCCGGCCCAAATGAAGGATTAGCTCAGCTCTGTTTTATTCCTACTCTGGTGCTGCTGAGGTATGTGTGTTTTGGGTGTATGATTAACCTGCTACTCTGTGTCATTATACTGCTCTGTGTCACAGCATATGCAAACTATAACTGAAACAGAGAAGGAAAACTTTTAATCTCCTTTCCAAGCAGGGCAGAACCATGGCAAGGTTATACTGAAGTACATAAGTACATAAGTAGTGCCATACTGGGAAAGACCAAAGGTCCATCTAGCCCAGCATCCTGTCACCGACAGTGGCCAATCCAGGTCAAGGGCACCTGGCACGCTCCCCAAACGTAAAAACATTCCAGACAAGTTATACCTAAAAGTACCTAGGTTTTAAAAAAAAAATGAAAAGAAAGAAAGTTTATTTTTGGATTTTCATAGTTTCCTCCCAGTTTTTGCACTTTTTAAACTGAGCCCCAATAAAAAGGTATCAAATACAATATGGTTTTCAGGAAAAGTGTAATGCACTTTATACATGTAAACATGGGTTGAATCAATTTTCTGCATACTAAGGGGCCCTTTTACTAACTGGCAGAAGGGCTACTGCCTGTGTAGCACACAGTGAATCAACCCTACTGCCTGGCTTGCGGAGGAGCCCAGCGGTAGCTCTGGATCTGCTGTGCGTCATTTCTGGCACTAGAAAATAGATTTTCTTTTTTAGCACCGGTGGGCAGGGACTAGGCATGCCAGCAGTAATCAGGCAGCACTGTACACTGCCCGATTACTGCAGGGTTACTGGCTCTCACCACCTCCTAAATTTTCAAAGTAGTGCACGGCCATTTATCACCTTTTTTGAAAAACAACCCTTTTACCCTCTGCGGTAAAAGGTGGCCTCTGCACACATCAATCCTATGCGCCAATGCCACTGCGGGCCACCTTTTTCCGCTGCTTTGATAACATGTGCTAATGACTGCACATCTCTAATAAACTAGCACAATCCAGCCAAGTCCAGGGATCTGCAGATTCTTCATATATCTCCTTGAACTTTTTCCTGCTGTAAAAAGGGAGACTATCAGGCTTATTTTCGAAAGAGAAGGGCGCCCGTCTTCCGACACAAATCGGGAGATGGGCGTCCTTCTCTCAGTGTTGCCCAAATCGGCATAATCGAAAGCCGATTTTGGGCGTCCTCAACTGCTTCCCGTCGCGGGGATGACCAAAGTTCAGGGAGGCGTGTCAGCATCATAGCGAAGGTGGGACTGGGGCATGATTAGGAGATGGGCGTCCTCGGCCAATAATGGAAAAAAGAAGGGTGTCCCTGACGAGCACTTGGCCGACTTTACTTGGCCCATTTTTTCTTGCGACCAAGTTGTGAAAAGGTGTCCAAACTGACTAGATGACCACCGGAGGGAATCGGGGATGACCTCCCCTTACTCCCCCAGTGGTCACCAACCCCCTCCCACCCTAAAAAAAAACAACTTAAAAAAATGTTTTTGCCAGCCTCTATGCCAGCCTCAAATGTCATACCCAGATCCATGACAGCAGTATGCAGGTCTCTGGAGAAGTTTTAGTGGGTGCAGTGCACTTCAGGCAGGTGGATCCGGGCCCTCCCCCCCCCCCCCCCCCCACCGTACACTTGTGGTGGTAAATGTGAGCCCTCCAAAACCCACCCGAAACCCATTGTACCCACATGTAGGTGCCCTCCTTCACCTCTTAGGGCTATGGTAGTGGTGTACAGTTGTGGGGAGTGGGTTTTGGGGGGCTCAGCACCCAAGGTAAGGGAGCTATGCACCTGGGAGCAATTTGTGAAGTCCACTGCAGTGCCCCCTAGGGTGCCCGGTTGGTGTCCTGGCATGGCAGGGGGACCAATGCACTATGAATTCTGGCTCCTCCCACGACCAAAGGGCATGGATTTGGTCGTTTTTGAGATGGGCGTCCTCGGTTTCCATTATGACTGAAAACCGGGGACAACCATCTCTAAGGTCGACCATCTCAACATTTAGGTTGACCATCTCTAACACTCAAATAGGAGGACTGGAGGTAGCTTTTGTACTACTCTATTGGGTGCTCCAGTAGTGAACAATTATATAGAAAATAAGGATAATGAAAAGCAAAAGACAGACTGTCCATAGTATAAGTAAATGATGGCAACACAAGTCATAATGTTTGCAAAAGAATACACCTAGGTCTTCCTCATTTCTGTCTCATGCATCATTCACACTCTTTGGTTGTGAAGTTTGAAGAAGAGCTCCTCACTGCTCAAGATGGGATTGTTTTCTCTCCACACTGTTTATATATCACCCTCCTTTTCAGCTACTTGTTAGTTTAACTCCCAAGCTCTTGGTGTAACCCGCTTTCCTTTAGTAATGGGGCTATTGATATTTCCCTGCTGTATTTCTCTTTCTCTGCCCCTGCTTCTTTCTTCTGCTTCCAGAGCGCTATAGTTTGCCTTGCTGCACAGCTTAAGGAAACGTCCCTGGGTTGGTGACTTATCCTCTGCAACTTTAGGTTATTGGTTCTAAGCAGATCCACTGCCTCCAACTCTGAGCTCCTTCCCCGACAGGAGCTCTGGCTGATGGCAGCTTCTCCTCTCAGAAGTTGTTGACTTTGGGTTTGTGTTATCTCACCATGACTAGATCTTTCTCTAAAGGGCTCACTGTACTACAGGGGTGTAGCTGTGCTTCAGACTAACAGGACCCCCAATCAGTTCTCTTGAGAAATCTCTTCTGCTGCTGGCACCAGGGGAAAGTTTAGGCATGCTGGCAGTCACTGGGCTATTTGTCTCCTTCCCCTTCTCTTTGGTCCCTATTACAGGAAGCTAAGAATCTGGTTGCCCCTGGGTGGAGTTCCCCACTTGCTGCTCCTGTGCATTCTGCTTGCTAGACACTTTCAGGGAGAGGAAGTGGCAAACTCCTCCCCTTAACTTTGGATTTTATATTTCCCTCCAAAAGTTTACATTAAAATATCATCGGATCGGGTTCTCTGCATAAACTGCCTTGTCAGGGAGTGAATGGTATAGTGGCAGGTGGCCCTAGGAACACTCCCTCAATGAGGTTGTAGTTTATCCTCCTTACAGCCAGTGGCACTAAACCTGTCATGTCAGAGGCTGAGTTGAAGGGGCGGGGCTCAGGCACAAAGGTGGTTAAATTCCCTGAGCCAGAGCAGTTCAGAGAGTTCCAGAAGAAAGAGGCTTTCCAGGGTGAGACCCTGAGATAAGAGGTCCCTGGAAGGGAAGATCCTGAGGCAAGGATCCTTCCAGCACATCCTGTTGGTGTAGTACCTGAGGAAGTGGAGCGGCCTTCAGGGGACATTGTTACGCTGAGTTTGTGTGAAGAGATTCCAGTATGGTAGGAGAAATACATTGGAACCTAAATTAAGAGACTCTGGGGACCTTTCACCAAGCTGCGGTAAAAGGGGCCCTGTTAAACCAGTGGAGGCTGTTTTTGCCATGCTCCAGGGCCCCTTTTACCGCAACAGGTAAAAAGACCAAAAAGAGAAATAGCCATGCAGTAAGTTTGCATTTGTCGCATGGCCGTTTCTGTGGTGGGAGGGGGGGAGCACTTACTCGAGGTGGCGGTAAGGGCTCTCACAGTAACCCAGCGGTAACCAGGCAGAGTGAAATGCTGCCCAATTACTGCCGGGTAACCCCCTATGGAAATATTTTTAAAATATTTCTGCTAGTGCTGGAAATGGCGCACACTGGGGGTGGAACTACTGCCGGCACCTATGTTCGGCCAGCGGCAAACCTTTAGTAAAAGAGCCCCTCTGAGAAGTGATTGTTTAACCTGTGAGAGCTGTGTCTAGGCCACAGGCCCTGCTTCATGAGGGTACACAGTGTATGGTGAAGTGTGAAACCTACTGGAGATAGAGTACAAAGGTTGTATTTGAGAGACTTTATTGAGGCTGCAGAACCAGTGGAGAATCAATCCGGTTTATTTTTCCCTTTGTACAGAAATAAAGCTTTCCTTTTGACCTTTTCACTACCCACTGTCTGTATTTTCTGAGAAGTCCAAGCCTTCCAGTTGCTCCTGTTTAGGATTGATTGACACCTTTTCCTTGGAGCAGAGGCCCTGGTTATTCCCCAAGCAACTGCAATGACAGAGCATTATAAAATGAGGGCCATTTCCAAAAGTCATTTATGCAGGTATTTGGGAACTGCACACCCTCTCTAAAAGTTTATGTGCTTGTGAAAACCTATTAAGCTATTTTGAATGCAGCATCTTTTTGTCACCCAAGGTGATGATCAAGTTTTCCTAATGGTTAAGTGGAACCTGATAAGATTTAATGGTACCATGGACATTTGGGGCAATGATGGAATCAGTCAGTATTGCAGTATGTCCAGGTGTCCAGCAGATGTCGATATAGGCACTCCAGGTTGTAGTATTGCCCATCCACTACCATACACCGTGTAGAGATATGGCACAGCCAGGAGCCTCCTTCCTCAGGTCAATACAATATAGTGCTGTTACAGTATCCTATCCTGACCTGAGGAAGGGGGTTTTGTTCTCCAAAAGTTAGTCAAAATGTATTAAAATTAGTACAATAAAAAGATTACTATTTACATGTTCTATTTATAAACATCTATTAACGCATCTACAATACTACTTTATCCTAAAGCAAAAAAATAAAAATATATATTTACAGTTTGTTGTCTCTGGTTTCTGCTTTCCTCATCTTTTCACTGCCTTCCTTCCATCCAGCACCTGTCTTCGCTCTCTCTCTGCCATCCCCTCCATCCATTGTCTGCCCTCTCTCTCTCTTCCATCCAAATCTGCCCTCTATCTCTGCCCCTTTCATCCACCATCTGCCTGTCTGCCCTCTTTCCCCCTTCCATCCACTGTCTGCCCTTTCTCTCTGCCCCTTCAATTCACCATTTGCCCTCCCTCTCCCATTCATATAGGGTCTGCCCTCCCTCTCGCTCCCCCTTCCATCCAGGGTCTCTCCCCCTCTCTCTCTCTGCCCCCTCTTTTTGGCCCCCAGTTTCAGCCCCACTATCCCACCAGTCCCCCATTTTAGCCCCAGCCCTTTTCTCCCACCAGTCCCGAGCTTCAGCCCCCAGCCACTTCTCCCTGTCCCCTTTTCAGCCCCCAGTCTTGTTTCAACCCCAGCCCTTTTCTCCCACCAGTCCCAAGCTGCAGCCCCAGCCACTTCTCCCTGTCCCCTTTTCAGCCCCTGCCCCTTTTCAACCCCCAGTTCCAGTACTAGCCCCCATATCCCACCTACCCTCCTTTTCAGCCCCCAGTTCCAGTTCCCTTCATCCACATGCCTTGCATTAGGGCCTCCCCTTTTCAGCCCCAGACCCATTCTCCCACCTGCCCCAGGAATGGCCCCATTCTCCCTCCTGCCCCCTTCTCCCATCTGAGCCCCCTCCCTGACCCAGTCCCCATCTGCCTACCAGCTCCGTCGACAGATGACCCTCTTCTCCTGCCACCCGGCACCCAGCCTTAAAAAAAATCAGTGAAGCGCCTCGCGTCTGCTCTGCTGTAAAAGAAGCAAATCGCCTCGTCGCGTCAGCCCTTCCCTGTGTCCCGCCCTCTGATGTAACTTCCTATTTCTGCGAGGGTGGGACACAGTGAGGAAAGGGCCGATGCAACGAGGCGATTTGCTTCATTTACAGCACAGCAGATGTGAGGTGCTTCACTGATTTTTTTTAAGGCTGGGTGCCGGGTAGCAGAAGAGGGTCGTCTATCGACAGAGCTGGTGGGCAGATGGGGACTGCGGAGCACCCCCCACCTGCTGATACACGGGGTGCACCGCCCCACCCTTGGTATGCCACTGCCATACTGGGTCAGACCAGTGGTCCATCTAGCCCAGTATCCTGCTTCCAATCCAATCCAGGTCACAAGTACCTGGCAGAAATCCAATTAGTAGCAACATTCCATGCAACCAATCCCAGGGCACGCAGTGGCCTCCCCCATGTCCATCCCAATAACAGACTATGGACTTTTCCTCCAGGAACTTGTCCAAACCTTATTTTTAAACCCAGATATGCTTACTGCTGATACCACATCTTCTGGCAGCGAGTTCCAGAGAACTATTCTTTGAGTGAAAAAACATTTTCTCTTATTTGTTTTAAAAGTATTTCCATGTAATTCATTGAGTGTCCCCTGGTCTTTGCACTTTTTGGAAAGATAAAATCTACAAGTGTTTATTTCAATCACATTTATTGTAAATTCAGCATATTGCAAAGTTTCTTAAAACAGACACATGGAATATATACAGAAACATAAGGCATCTTAAATATGCAGTAACAGTCACTAGCAGAAGAGATCCAGGAGATTTATTTATTTATTTGTAGCATTTGTATCCCACATTTTCCCACCGATTGATGGCATTAGGTTTCCTCAGTTCTATGGAAAGGTGTTTCTCAATGATAGTAATACTACTAGTAAGACATGACACAAATTTATATCATCCATTTACAGTCTGAGGCATTCTTAGAGATATGAATCACGCTGAGTGAAACCACTGAGTGGGTGTTTCAGAGTTCACCTTGTCTGTTCATCTGTTTAACTGGGAAAATATTTCAGCTATGCTCTATATAACATACAGTCATTGGGCAGCAGACCAATCACTGGCTTTTAGTGGCTTCTTTGATTTTGCAGTTATAAGCAAACACCTTACAAAACTGAAGGGTGATATAGGGATGAAAAAATGAGCACATATTTACAGCAGGGTGGCAGTTCTAAGAGAAGTTGGAAACTGGAGATTACTAAGGGAAGGCAGATAATTTTACAAAGTGGTTGCAAAATTAGTATTTCATTGCTTTTTACTCCAAATCTTTCCTTTTTCTATCACAGAAAATGGGTTAATTTGGGGTTTAATTAATCCACAAATTTCTCCTGCTGCTTCCAGATCAATTGAAAGTGGCCTCAACTCAATTATGGCTCCATCCACAATTATCCAGGGATTTTCCCTCTATTTTATATCCCAGCTATTGCATGCAGCAGACCTTGGCTATGGAACCTTACACCAGGGCTTTTCCCAGAACCTTGCAATTATGGGCCCTGAATCCAGCCACTAGGTGTCACTGCTGGGACACTCTTCCATAGAGGATGTAAACATTAAAGGGGGTAGTTATTAAGATGAAGTAAAAAGTGGGCTTTTACTGCACCCTAGTTCACCATCGGAGTCACTAACCTGTGGTATCTTGATACCACAGGTTAGTGGCTACCATGGTACATAAATACTACAGCTTACAATCAATCTCACAAATGCCTTATTCATACTGCCTGGCAGCATCTTAAAGAGGCCACGCACTAATACAGTAATCTCTCAAAGTGAAATATTTACTTTTAGTTATCCAAAAGTTTTTTTTTTCTCCAAATAAATGGCAGCTGAATGTTGTGTTTATTCAGTGTTCAGACTGTGTTTTTGGTTAAAGCTCCAACTTATTTCCATTGACAGTGCTCCTAGTTCCAGGGTATCCTGATGATTTTACCCATTCCCAGAAGTCCATCCTGCCTGTCAACCCCACTTCTTTTTTTCATGGAAGAAAGGTTTTTCTTTTCTAGTTCATTTTTCCTGTAAATGTATTCTGTTACAATCTTATATACCTTGTCCAGGAAGACCACAAAATTTTATAAATGTATACTTTTTCAACATTGTCAAACTTAATAAAAATGAAATTTAGAAAGGTCTGTGTAACCAGAGAAAGTGATTCCTTGCAACAGTTTCCCTTTGAAAAATATTCTTTTTTTTTTTTTTTTACCTGATTCACAACAGGAAATAGTACCTATTGCGGAGGGTCAATCTGTCTCTCCATTTGGCCTTCCAACCACATGCGTTTGGTTTGCACAAACCTATGCAAAAGGACTTAGAACAGCACTGGAGCAGTGAACAGCAAACTGCAAAGTGGGAGCGAGGTCAGGGCCTACCACCCAGGGGCGTAGCCAGACTTGGACCCCACCCCAGATAAGACACATCCCTTCACCTCTCCATAGACACAATTATGAACACCACACATAGATCACCATTAAGCACATAGAGCCCCCCCCCCCCCCCTCACAACCATACCTGGTTTCATTTCAGTACATGTCTACACACCACATCCCCCACAGATATACCCGACTTTGAAAACACCAAAAGGGGAAACCTTTCATCGCGTCTCACTGTAACTCTGTACTTTCCAACTTCTTCCATTCTTGTTACGGCAGTACTGGTATTGGATACCACATCTTCAAATACAGATGTGTGAGGGTATATGTATGATACAAATGTGAGTTTAATTTCCAAGGCATCACCAGTTCACACACCCAGTGGAGAGGGAAGAATGCCTTGGTGTTAGCTGTGGGGATTTCTCAGTTAGCATGGATTATTGGGATCTGGTGGCCAGACTTATGGTGCATGTGTACCAAATTTCAGACAGTGCTGCAATCTGTGTCTCTAGGCCCCTGTGATGACTTAGACATAAGAAAAAAGCTAGTAAAAACGGTGAGGTAAGGTGGGGTAAAAGAGGGATCCTGAGCAGTTGGCAGTGAAGATTAATGGCACATAATCCACTAGAGGCCACATCTAACTAAACTGGAAGCTTGAGCAACAACGAAGGAAACTGTAAGGCTAATAAAAACACAATGAAACCCAGATGCAATTCCTTAAATTCCAACCTTCTGCAAGACAGTCCTTGGTGTGTGCATAACAGCCATACTGATTCATTAGAAAGGCAACAATTTATGGCAGAGCTGCTTTTAGCAAGTATCAAGAGCTCTCTGGCAGAAAGTTTTACTCTCATTTCCGAACCAGTGCTGACAAAAACTCTATTGGGATGGGGAATACGATGGTGGAATTTTTCTCTGCTGAGATGGTGTTGAGTGTCTGCAAGTATCGCAGTTGTAAGGCTGTGGGTGACTCTGAAAGAACCAAGGCAGCTTCTTTCAGAGCTTGGGAGGCTTTCATCTCTCCTTCTGCTGCAGTGACCTGGTGGAGAAAAGAAAGGACAAGAGAGGCACTCGTTCCAAGAGGAATCCAAACAGAGACTTCTTACAAAAGGACTAGTCAAGACTCATGCTACATTCTGTGAAATATATTCATCAGACTTAGAGCCTTTTTACTAAAGCTTAGCGTGCGCTAAATGCCAAGAAGCCCATTTTATATCTATGGGGTTTTTTTAGTAGTTAGCCTTCACTAAGATTTAGCAAAAGGGCTATGACGTTTATGTACTAACACTTTTGCTGCAAAAGGCAGAAATAATGTCCATGAGATTTGCAGAGCAGGGATGTCCACCTAAAGTCATCCATAAAGCATATAAAAGAGTGCTCTATGACAACAAAAGACTTTTTATTACAATCATTGCGGAAGGAAACACTCAGCTGTTTGTGTGTCCTCTCTAATTCAGATCGCGCCTTTAAAATCAAATGCATTATTAAAGAACATTGGTTTTTGCTACAACATCATTGCGTTTCAAAATTGTTTTGCATTTTCAGGAGGTAAGAATCTAAAAGAACGACTTACAAGATCTCATTTTATTATGCATAGTTTAAAAAAACGACACCAGGTGTCAACACACCAACTGTGGACACTGCATTGGCCAATACACGAAAGACACTCAGACAGTGGAACATCTGACATGATATAAGAAGTACTGGTTGAAGACATGGACAGATTGTTCAATTAAATGTGTAATATATATGGTGGTGTGCCCTTGCCCAAAATTGTATGCTGGTCATACTACAATAATTCAGGTTCACATCACAGAACATTTTAGCCACTTTAGAAATGTGGTTATAGTACAATATTGGATCGCACAGAAGCATTATTTAAATGAGTTCCAATTTGTGGCACTGGAGGCCCAAGTTTTTTGAGAGTAGGAGATAGTGCTAGATGTCTTTGAAGACAGGAACAGAAATGGATTTATAATTGATGTTCCATGGAGCCACAAGGACTTTAATCCCCTTTTACTAAAGCGCGCTCACATTTTTAGAATTTGCTAAAATTGGGCATGTGCTAAATGTTAGAGAAGCCAATGTATTCCTAGGGGTGGTGTCTCTAACGTTTAGCGCACACCCAATTTTAGTGCACTCTAACAACGTGAACGTGCCTTAGTAAAAGACCCCCTTAATCAGGAAGTGGAGTGGTAAGCATCTTTATGAAGTTTAGTTACACTCTCAGTGTTGTGAAGATTTAACAACTTTATTTCAAAAAGTTCTTTAAAAGCCTCCACTAGCGCGATACCGGAAGAGTAATGTGTCCCCAGAGATCATTAGGGAATGTCCACGGTTTATCCGCCTACGCAGATCTTATGTAAATGGTAACTTACTCAGTTGCTGGGTACCTATCACTTGCTCCCAGCACTCAGGAAATTATATCACTAGCTCCCAGAAGGGTTAGTTGTCCCCTCCACCCATCACTTCTACGTAGCTTCCCTGATGGCTACTTCCTCCCACACAGGGGTCCCAGGTCTTCACCTTAACTGTAAGAGCAGGCCATGGGACTAACCTCAAACCCAGGTGGTTGTTGTCTTATACAGCCTAACTCTGGTATTTTTGCTGGGCAGAGGGTCTTTATCTCTCCATGAAGGGACATACATCCTATCACAATGATATGTTTTACATTAAGAGTTCCAGACTACATAATTAAACTGCTATAATTTTTGCTGCATATAAACAGCATTGCGGAGATCAATATTCAAATGGGACATCCAGGAAGATCCCACAATCTCCTGGATTCTATATAGGGTACCAAAATTTGTATGCGATCATAGATGCATAAACAAATTAGCTAACAAGTCAATAACTAGCTTTTAACAATCAAGTATTGCATATAATTGGCATTAATTAGATTTTGCGTGCACATCTTCTTGCTCATCTCTACTATAATAAAAAGCACCGCCAACGTTCTGAAGCTGACTCCGTGGCTTCACTGAAGTGAAGGGTTCGTAAGGTATTCCAAAAATTTGTGCACGGAGTTATAGAATACTGCCATTTCTGCACTCAAATACCAAGAGGTGGGCGCCAGCATTTACACCAGGTTTCAGCTGGTATAAATACTGGCTCAAAAACTATAAAGAGCGCTCAACTTAGAGTACTCTTTTTAGAATACTACTCTACGCCAATTTTTTCCAGCACCCAAATTTGGGCACCATTTTCTGAATCAGGGCCTATATGTGTAAGGTCACATGTAGCTCAGCCATATTTTCAGTGGCACTACATGTATGCTTCATGGCACTGAAAATAGATGTGTAAGCTACACACGTATGCAACGATTTTCCACGACTATACATGTAGCTTATAGGGTTGGCCTGAATGCTCCAGATTATACCTGTTTTTTGCCACATCCAGGCCAAATGTACAACTACACATATAGACACTGAATACTGGTGCCTACATGTGAATACACAAGTACCTGGTGCCACCCCTGGAATGCCCCTTCCCTTCCCCATTTTGCTGATGAATGAAACTGTATTTGTACTTGTGCCAAAATGGTTACACAAAGGTATTTTGGACATATGGTGTTGTGCCGTACATCCCTTTTGAAATCTGTACAACCTGGAAATATGTTTGTTTGTTTTTTATTGGGACAACCATCTGATTTGAGTCAGGGGACCTCTTGCTCCCTGACTGGAGATCTAAGGAGGGCTCCCCAAGTTTGTGGCTCATCCCTTGCCTCAGACAGCAGACTGCCTTAGGCTGCCACTGAATCTTGATAACTATGGCTCATACAAATAAAGAAGATAAAAGAAACATTGGGACATTTTGAGATTACACCCATTTTTTAGTGAAAATTCATTGAGGATCACATTTACCAGGGAATGTAATTTGGAAGATATACTGTGCCACTCAGTATTGCCAAACGTGTATAAAATTGATACTGTCATTACAGTACTGAGAACATTATAAGTGTGGGAAATACAGAACTTGTGAGATCAATTTACAGTTAAAGGAATTCATTAATCCAGTAGACAAGCAAGTATATTTGAAACAATTCAGTACATATAAAAACAGAGTTTGTGGTATATGTCATTAAATGTCTGTGTTGAAGATTTATGTGGGGAAAAAACAGAGCTTGTAACCGAAAGATAGCAGAACATAAGAAGGAAAAAGGTAGATGCAGCAATTGTCCCTCATTGTGAGGCTCCTGGATATTCTTGATTTTTTACTATACTTTATTGTGGAACATTTACCAGTGCTAACAAGAGGTGGTGATAGAGGGAAGTACAGTGGGGGAAATAAGTATTTGATCCCTTGCTGATTTTGTAAGTTTGCCCACTGACAAAGACATGAGCAGCCCATAATTGAAGGGTAGGTTATTGGTAACAGTGAGAGATAGCACATCACAAATTAAATCCGGAAAATCACATTGTGGAAAGTATATGAATTTATTTGCATTCTGCAGAGGGAAATAAGTATTTAATCCCTCTGGCAAACAAGACCTAATACTTGGTGGCAAAACCCTTGTTGGCAAGCACAGCGGTCAGACGTCTTCTGTAGTTGATGATGAGGTTTGCACACATGTCAGGAGGAATTTTGGTCCACTCCTCTTTGCAGATCATCTCTAAATCATTAAGAGTTCTGGGCTGTCGCTTGGCAACTCGCAGCTTCAGCTCCCTCCATAAGTTTTCAATGGGATTAAGGTCTGGTGACTGGCTAGGCCACTCCATGACCCTAATGTGCTTCTTCCTGAGCCACTCCTTTGTTGCCTTGGCTGTATGTTTTGGGTCATTGTCGTGCTGGAAGACCCAGCCACGACCCATTTTTAAGGCCCTGGCGGAGGGAAGGAGGTTGTCACTCAGAATTGTACGGTACATGGCCCCATCCATTCTCCCATTGATGCGGTGAAGTAGTCCTGTGCCCTTAGCAGAGAAACACCCCCAAAACATAACATTTCCACCTCCATGCTTGACAGTGGGGACGGTGTTCTTTGGGTCATAGGCAGCATTTCTCTTCCTCCAAACACGGCGAGTTGAGTTCATGCCAAAGAGCTCAATTTTTGTCTCATCTGACCACAGCACCTTCTCCCAATCACTCTCGGCATCATCCAGGTGTTCACTGGCAAACTTCAGACGGGCCGTCACATGTGCCTTCCGGAGCAGGGGGACCTTGCGGGCACTGCAGGATTGCAATCCGTTATGTCGTAATGTGTTACCAATGGTTTTCGTGGTGACAGTGGTCCCAGCTGCCTTGAGATCATTGACAAGTTCCCCCCTTGTAGTTGTAGGCTGATTTCTAACCTTCCTCATGATCAAGGATACCCCACGAGGTGAGATTTTGCTTGGAGCCCCAGATCTTTGTCGATTGACAGTCATTTTGTACTTCTTCCATTTTCTTACTATGGCACCAACAGTTGTCTCCTTCTCGCCCAGCGTCTTACTGATGGTTTTGTAGCCCATTCCAGCCTTGTGCAGGTGTATGATCTTGTCCCTGACATCCTTAGACAGCTCCTTGCTCTTGGCCATTTTGTAGAGGTTAGAGTCTGACTGATTCACTGAGTCTGTGGACAGGTGTCTTTCATACAGGTGACCATTGCCGACAGCTGTCTGTCATGCAGGTAACGAGTTGATTTGGAGCATCTACCTGGTCTGTAGGGGCCAGATCTCTTACTGGTTGGTGGGGGATCAAATACTTATTTCCCTCTGCAGAATGCAAATAAATTCATATACTTTCCACAATGTGATTTTCCGGATTTAATTTGTGATGTGCTATCTCTCACTGTTACCAATAACCTACCCTTCAATTATGGGCTGCTCATGTCTTTGTCAGTGGGCAAACTTACAAAATCAGCAAGGGATCAAATACTTATTTCCCCCACTGTAGTTGATACAATGTGAACTGAAGTAGATTCATAAATTGAAGGGTGCTGAGCCTAAGGGACAGAATGAATTCGAGTCTCAAACTTGATAACACTTTTTATCGGAAGGTGGTAAGGAATGAGATAAAAGTCAGGAACAGCTCTATATCAGCGCTATTGCATCTAAACTTCCTAAATACGATCGGGAGAAGGCAAACTCTGCTGACCCCAAGATGGCGGATGCTGCATAGAGGTCTCAAGGGAAGTGGTGGAGAAAATGATGGACAAGAAATTCCAGATGATATATGATAAATTAGAATTTTAGAAAATCATATGGGGGGGCCCGTGCACGGAAGGTTTTTTTTTTTTCCAAGTGAGCCTGGAAGACCTGGAAGACACAGCACAGGAAGAAGAGAGAGAGAGAGCAGATAGGCCTAGCCAAACGATAAACTGTAGTGGAGGAGAAACTAGATGACATCGAAAATTTCTCCTGCAGAAATAATGTCAGGTAGGTAGGCATACCAGAAAGTACAGCAGAGCAGGAGCTAGGTGGGTTTCTGGAGACCTGGTAATTCACAGTCTGGGGCTCCCCTCAAACATACAGCCTCTTGTATAGAATGAGCTCATTGGGTGGGTCCTAAGATAAGAGTTACCATACGTCTGGATTTCCCTGGACATGTCCTCCTTTTCAGGGGACTGTCGGGGGTCTGGACAGTTTTTTCCAGCCAGCCTGTTAGCCAAGTTTCTGGGCTGGGACGGTCGGGCTGGCCTTCTCCCGCCCAAGCCTACCGTAGTGCACCCTGGTGGTCTAGTCACCTCTTTGGACAGGATATAGAGCTCCACTTTTTCCTGCTCGCTGCCACTGACCTCCCCGCTACTGCTGCTTCTTGAAAATGGCTGCTAAGAGTTCAAGCGGTGGCCTCGCGAGACTTTGCGGAAGTCTTGCGAGGTCACCACTTAGTCTCAGCAGCCATTTTCAAGAAGCGGTGGCAGAGGGGAGGTCAGTAGCAGCGAGCAAGAAAGAGTGGCGTTCTTAAAATTTCATGTTTTATTTCCAGTGAAAGTACATCCCCAATTTTTGTTCTTAGGACACTCAAAGACAATTGAATACAAATACGGAATTTGAATTCACTTCCACTTGTCATTCCTGAAGTAAGACCATATAAGCCAAGAGATTTCAACCCAGCCCTCTAAACACACCCAGCCAGTCAGGTTTCACTGTAGGTAACCTGAAAATCTGACTGGCTAGGTGTGTCCCGAGGACTGAGTTGAGAACCCATGATAGAAGCTGATGTGGCATCTTGGCGTGTGCTCACGATCACAGGTTCTTGTAAAAACGGACCTAAAAACAATTGTGCTTGCAAACAAACACAAAAAAGATTACCAACAAAATAGAGAGATGACAAGGTGGACTCTGAGCCTTGAGAGCTCATGTATCAATAAATTGTTTAATCTATAACACAGATAGGCAACTCCAGTCTTCAAGTGCCACAGTTAGGCCAGCTTTTCAGGATATCCACAATGAATATGCACGAGATAGATTTGCATACAATGGAGGTAGTGCATGCAAATTTATCTCATGCATTGTCATGGTAGATAGCCTAAAAAGCTGACTTACCTGTGGAACTTGAGGATCAGAGCTGCCTATCTCTGGTCTGTAAGGTGCCACCTGTCTCTGGTGATTTTTGCCACACTTGAAAAAGTACATTATGTTACAAAAAAAAAAAAAAAAAAAAAGAGTACCATTATTTTGGTGTTATTGTCTCCATGTAAACTTATTGGACAGAATTTTAGTACTATGTACCTGCAGGTAAGTGTCTTGTACTTGGGGCTGAAGAGTGGCTTCAGTATATGCCCAGATGATATCCCAACACACAGACACATGTTCTTACCTTAGCTTTGGCCTCTCTTGCTGCCTCAGCTTCAGCCGCCATGGCTCTCTGCAAGGACTCGGGTAGCTTCACATCCTTCAGTTCTACTCCTTCCACTTTCACACCCCATTCTTGTGTGGTATCACGCAGGTTAAGCTGAGGGCAACACAGAAAAATGAAAGAGGAGCAAAAATACTTTCCAAGCCAAAGAGCAGAATGCAAACAAACATTCACTTAACCTTATTTGGCAGGCTTCTGGTTCGCACAAAACGTGTAACATAATACAGAAGAAAGGGTGGAACACATTAACCTACTAAAAATGATGTTTCCTGAAATACTGAGATCTGGATTTGTTTTTCAACTTCCAACTTAATTGTAACTTTGCAATTCTAAATTTTGGACACTGATGGGTCAATATTCAAATGCTGAGGTCAGTGTTTTGTTTTGGATTTTTTAAAAATGCTGATTGCAGCATTTAAGGGGCCCTTGCACTTGCTGGTTTTGGCACTCGCCGATTCCTGTGCTAGAAAATTATTTTCTAGCACAGGGGGTGGGGAGAAGGCATTGCGGCAGTAATCGGGCAGCACATGGCCATCGCCTTGCGCTGCCCGATTACCACCAGATTAGCGAGTGAGCCCTTACTGCCTGCTAAACAGGTGGCAGTAAGGGCTAAGGAGTAATGGCCACCCGCCAATTGTTAAAGCAGCGCATGGCCATTACTGACATAAATGCAAAAATAGACCTTTTTCTGCCACAGTAAAAAGTGGCCTCAGCATCAATACCGCAATGGAAATAAGTCAAAAAGTTTAAAGTTAATTTATTGACAAGAATTTTAAAAAAACTTTAAAAGCTAAATATGGTAGAGCTGACCTATGAAGATGATGGATGTTGTTAACATTGCCATATAAGATAATTATAGTTGGCAATGAACATTGCTGAGGTCAATTGAATGATTTGATGAAAAATTTATATAAGCTGTGAAAAAATTTTGCATATAAAGTGTGTTATATATATATGATTTTGGACACTTGAAGAGTACAACCCAATACCGCAGGCCACTTTTTACCACAGCTTGGTAAAAGGGCCCCTAAATTTCTTATGTATATTCAGCATCATTATCTGCATATCTGCTGTATGTTATTACCACTAGGGGTCACTCTAGTGGCTGCACCCGGTCCAGTGATCCATATTAGGAAAGAGCGCTGCCCTGTTTCTACTGCTCCTCCCCCACCGCTCCCCCTGGGCTAAGCCAATCTTTCTAATGCAGAATCCCTTATGACCATGACAGAAGAGCTGCTTAAAGAAATATTTTTAATCAAGCACAGGAATTGAAAATTAGATTCAATCAAAGGGGATGTCCGCAAAAAGTGGTAAATAGAGAACTTAAAAGTGCTTATAATTCTCACAGCCGCAAAACCAAAAGGGGTTCAAAATTTCCACAGAAATTCAACAACACAAAAAGAGGTGGAAAAAGAGACCAACTTCAAGTGATCAAATAGAATGCCAGGATGAGATGCTCCAAAACACAAGAGAGGGAAGAAGTAAATTCATGGGGCACCAGAGACAGGGATTTGCAGACCTCCAGATAGGACACTGCAGACTCAAGCCACCCGCAAAGCTCAACTGGGGACTAGTTGACCAACTAGTTGACCAGAGAGTGGAGGAGTGGCCTAGTGGTTAGGGTGGTGGACTTTGGTCCTGGGGAACTGAGGAACTGAGTTCGATTCCCGGCACAGGCAGCTCCTTGTGACTCTGGGCAAGTCACTTAACCCTCCATTGCCCGCCGCATTGAGCCTGCCATGAGTGGGAAAGCGCGGGGTACAAATGTAAAAACTGGACCAGGGAGAAAGGACTCAGAACCAGAGGCTGAAAAGAATGTCCATCCCCTGCTAGAGATAGAAAATAAAGAGAAGCTAGACTGGATGTCAAGAGAGCTATGTCTCAGCTCAGTTTTCAGATCTCTATCTCCACCTGCTGGTTGATGGACCCAGCTATCCCACAGATTCTGGTTCAGTGGGAAGCTATGCAATGGAAAGGTAGATGCTTAAATCACAGTCATCAAGATGAAACAAGGAAAAGTGTGCACACTCACTGGAAAGTGCACACTTACTTATGGGAACTCACTGGGAACGTGTGCGCACTCACTAATTCTCATATGCATTCACTACCTGAAACTGATGATACATGTGTGTACCGGTATTATAAAATACAAGCAAACTTTGCAGATGTATATCCCTTTTTTAAGATACAAAGTTACCTGAAATCTTTTATGTACACTTTCTCTCCCATGTTAAAATTGCTTCCAATGCTTACCCTTTCTAGTAGACAACTCCACTCCACTCCACCTTTTTATGTGCCTACTAGTAAAAGAGACCAGTTTCTGAGGAAATGAAACGGGCGCTAGCAAGGTATTCGTCGCCAACACCCCCCCCCCCCCCCCGGCCAACCCCTTCGTTGTTCTGCCATTGCTCCGCCCCCAGTGTCACGACGTTTGATGCGAGGGCGGGGCCCGGAGCGATTTCCCACCCCCCACCTCCCTCCCTGCCAACCCCTTCGTTGTTCTGCCATTGCTCCGCCCTCGAGGGCGGGGCCCGGAGTGATTTTGGTGGCTTCACCACCACGAACCTTCGAACCTGGCTTCACTGACGTCAGTGTCCTCAGAACGTTGAGGGTGAGTTTTATTATAGTAGATACCCCATATAAGCCTTTCTAAGTTACCCCTTAAGTGATACAACTTAATACATCAGTTATTAGCTTTGGAGAGCCCTGCCCTCCTCCATCAGGTCAGTGCAGAATTTTCTAGTATATTGAAAGAATGCACAAATATTTACAGGTAGCCTTACAGCTGTGGTGTTTGTTCAAGCTGTAAAGAGTTGGAAAGTAAAAAGGATGAGAAGGAGGTGATGTGTTTGCAGACGGTGAGAAAACAGACATCAGAATTGAAAGATACAGGACGGCTCTGCTGGTAATGGGTAGGGCAGCTTAAAAAAAACAGAACAAAAGTCTTCAGTGAATTCCCCATAGCTGTATAATGCTTGTTGTTGAAAATGACCAACCTCCTTCCAACTACTTACACTTTATACATAGAAGGAAACAAAGTAGACATAACTTCACAGTATCACCTAATCTCAAAACTAAAACTGCATTCTCTCTCCATCAGAGGAATGCTTAGGAAATCCCCTGGTTAAACATACCCTCTGAATGACAATTCCCCTCACCTTCTTGCAAAAAAGAAGTGTTGTAACCTGTTCTTTTGTTATCCTTTTTCAATAGAAGCACCTTCCTATTTGAACCATTTGTTAAAGAAGTAAAATAAAACTACATTATCAAACTATATGCATCTTTCCCATCTAAAAGGTTCCCTTGTCCCCCTTCTTGCCTACTACCACCTTTTGAATCAATCCAATCAGAAGCAATGGACCCTGCAAGATGCTTTGAATGTTTCCTGCTTTATTGATTTATCATCTTTCAAAATATCAAACGGTGGTTTACAATAATACAATTCTAGGGGGGGGGGAAGTAATGAACATGACCAACACATAAGGTCATAGGTGCCCTGTATAATAGGCTTGGAAACCCCAACCTTCCCCTTTTTCTTGCTCACTCTTGTTACCACTTCCACCGGACTGCTGCCTTCCTGGGTTGGAGGAATGTAAACTTGTTGTGTTGGAGAGGTAGGACTAGCAATGCTAGCAGCAGTGCATGCAGGGAAATGGTCTCACACATCTTTCCTGTTGATTTTACCATTGCTACTGCTAACCTGGGAAGGGCAGCAAGACAGACAGGTCAGTGCAGAATGAGAGGAGAGAGAGAGAGAGAGAGAGATGATCATTGTACGATGGGAGGAAAGAAAGGGTCATGCCAGATGGGAGAAGGCAAAGAGAGAGATGGGGTGATGATGGATTAGGGAAAGGAGAAAGAGACAGAGAGAGAGAGCGAGCAATGTTGAATGTGGGAGAGGGGTATGGAAGAGAAATAGAGAGAGACGAAACCACGTTGGATTGGGGTGAAGAGATGGGGTGATACTCAATTGGGGGGGGGGCAAAGAATGAATCAAGTGGGGAAAAGCATGCGTATGTGAACAGCTATGTTGTCTCTGTGTGTGCTTTATTCATAACTTTCCCTTCACACGTCACCTTTCCAGAAAAGGAAAACAAGCAGACCCTAATTTTTAGCTGCAATGGCAGCAGCATCTTATGAGTAAGCGTGGTAGCTGCACAAGTATATGCTTTGAATGGAGTGGCCTAATGATTAGAGAAGCTGGATTGTGGAGGAGGGGATGCTGTGTGTTGGGGGATGGGGATGTGATATGGCCAGGAGAGTAAAGAACAGGGGAAAAGGCAGTTTGAAAGAAGCAATTCCCTAACTGCTATTTTTCACTGTATCAAGGTTTCTAAGCTACAGAAGCTCGAACAGAGACAATTGGCCCATTTTTTAACTTAATGTGTCTCTTGGCCAGTTTTTCCCCATGCCAAATTTCATCCTCTTCTGTTAAAGTTTTACAAAGGTTTTTGGCCCCAAGACAAATAAACATTAATGCCCTATGTATATTTCTTTCTGACATGGTGGGTTGGAAAGAAAAAAAGAAAATAGAAACAAAACAAGCAAAAAAATAAAAAAATAGAAAAAATATATATATTTGTCTTACTTCCATCTGGTTTGCCATTTGCTCCCGTTCAACCAAACTTCCGAGAGGTTTTTTATGCCCAGTATGTTCCTGAGTGTGGTTTGGGCTAGCATTTGAGTTGCCAAAGATATATTGTCCAGCTTAAAAACTGAAGCAAGTGGATCCACTATACGGTAATATAAAACCGCATCCACCATGATGGTGACCGAGTCCTTGGTCAGAACCTGAGAAGATAAGGCAGACATGAAGGTAGTTACTAACAAGAACACAGCCCAGAAGCACAGAATTCAAAATGCTGCCAAAAAGCACACAAGATTTTAATATTTCAACTGAATATATACAAACCCCCTGTTTAATAAGCCACGCTAGCAGCTGCCGTGTACTAATGGAGAAACAGCCCATTTACTTTGAATAGGCTGTGTCGGCATTGCTGGGCAGCTAAGTAAACAGGGGGGAAAGCCTTTTGTTTTATGTAGGAGTTCCAGTCACCTATATCTTAAGTAGTAACAACTGCAGTGAGAGTCATTCATCAGTGTCCAGCACAGAGACTTGGGGGGTCATTGTAATAAGCTGTGTTATCCTTTAGCACAGCAGTTAACTACCCATTTTCCAATACTACTGTTATAGTAAGATTTGTTAGTGTGGAAAGCACAGAAGTAAAGCCACCGAGTTGGGGGGGGGGGGGGGGGGGGTAAGTGCTTGTTCAGAAATATTTGGTGTTTAGAAAATGTACAGTTTGATGCTCCTCCTGTGAAGAGTTCACTACAGGGGGATCTGTTTGCTTTTTGCATTTGCTGTGTTATTGATGATTTTGCTTGCTGTGTTTTTCAAGGCTGTTTGATAAAAAGAATTAAAAAAAAAAGTAGTAACACCACCATGCTAAAGGGTAGCTTGGTGGGTATGCAAAACACATGCAAAAAAAAGGTGAATCCTTAATTATTCCCAATGGTAAAAACTGCTACGTTATGCTGTTTTTTTATTTGCCTTATTTATTAGGATTTATTTAGTGCCCTTTTGAAGAAATTCACCCAAGGCGGAGTTCAACAAGATCAATCTTGACATATGAAAAAAATATCAACAGAAAAAAATATTCAAATAACAGTACATATTTTAGCATAGTATGGTACTCCACATCACCGACAAAGAGCAGTGAGTCCACAAGAAAAACAGTCCAGGATACAAATTAAAATGTATTAAGTTTCACAAAAAATTTTTGAATAGTTTATATATGGACAAATATCAAAAGCACATCACAATAAACATATAAAATTTTGACGAAAGATCAAACCACCAACACCTACTGAAAACAATGCTCATCTTCTTAAAGACCTTTTGCCAAGAAAACATCTGCATAACAAGCTTCAAAACTAGAAATAAAAATTATAAGTTGTGTTATGTACATACGTATAAAAACAAGAAAAACAAAAAATAAGAATGCATACGCTTTATCTGTTTTTTGTTCTTATGTGTGTATGTATGTTTATGGACATTTACATTTTACAACAGTGATAGCAAGGGGGTCACAACCAGGAGGGAAGCTTTTATTGTGTGTGTGTGGGGGGGGGGGGGGGGGGGGGGGGGAAGCAGCAGGGCAGTTTTGGTTATAGTTTTGGTTTCTACCAAAACTGAAAAACAATTTTGGCGCAGATTCGGTTTTGGCAAAAAACGAAGATCCTGGGTTTAGTCGGGCTCTATTTATAATTTTTAGTTTTGAAGCCTGTTATATAGGCCTCTTACATAGTAACATAGTTTACATAGTAGATGATGGCAGATAAAGACCCGTACAGTTCATCCAGTCTACACAATAAGATAAAACCCTAGCATATGATGCAATACAACATATGTATTCTTGACCTGTCCTTGCCATTTTCAGGGCACAGACCTTACAAGTCTGCCCGGCACTGGACATACTCTGTAACTTCTGGAGTTCCTGTAAAAGCCCACTCCAGCCCATCTAGATCTGTTTAGCCATAATCGGGGCACAGACTGTAGACGTCTGCCTGGCACTGGCCTTATTTCCCCATTAAGATGAAAATGTTTTCAGTGTTTGTTAGCGGGTAGGCGCTGGTGGTTTGATATTTCTTTTTTTTTTATAATAATTTTTATTGACAAGAGGAATAAACACAGCCTTCAACCATATAATCATAAACCAACAGTACCACACCACAAGAGATATATGGAATGACGCAGATGTTATGCTCTGTTATGTAGTGATAGGTCACAGAATTTGTACTAGAATTTAAGAAGTTAAGTGGCTCTGATGTGTTATACAGCAATGGATTTGTGAGATTTTGAATATTTATATAGATATTTCAGTAGTTAAACTTTTATGCATTTATTGCCATGTTCTTTTGATAAGTCATATCTATTTTATTTATTCTTTATTTTTTGTTATGTGGCCCCACCCCCTGGGAGCTGAACCACACCCTACAATTACTTTGCCCATGTAGTCAGTAGCCATTACCTCAGGTGTGATTCCCTCCCAGGCAGTGGTGTGCTGGCACCGGCTCGCAAGAGCCGGTTGTTAAATTTTCTTCCGGCTTGCGAGCCGGCTCTGGCTCTCCTCCCTCCCTCCTCCCTCCGGATTCGCCTCACCGCCCGCTTGTTTTTTTGAATTCTTCGGGGCAGGCAGTCTTGCCTGCCCGCTTCCAGCGCTGACTGTCCTCCCCTGCCAGTTCGCGCTTTAAAAATGGCCGCCGAGACTTCCAGAGGCGGCCTCGCGAGACTTCTGCTGAAGTCTCAGCGGCCATTTTGAAGCGTGAATCGGCAGTGGGGGACAGTCAGCGTTGGAAGCGGGCAGGCAAGACTGCCTGCCCCGAAGAATTCAAAGAACAGCGGGTGGTGAGGGACCAGATAGGGAGGGAGGGAGGGAGGGAGGGAGGGAGGAGAAGAATTCGCCAAACAACTCGGGAGGGGGTGGCAGGGGGGAAAAGGGAGTCACTGCTGGGCATGGGTGGATGGAGGGGGTCGCTGGACATGGATGCATGCAGGGCAGAGGAGGGTCGCTGGGTATGGGTGCATGCAGGGCAGGGGAAAGGAGGGTCACTGCTGGACATGGGTGCATGCAGGGCAGGGGAGAGGAGGGGAGAGAGAAGAAATGCTGGACATGGATGGAGGGGAGAGAAGAGTAAGGAAGGAGATGAGATGAGGGAAAAGGAAGAGAGGAGAAAAACTGCACATGGATGAAGATAAATAGGCAGAAGCTGAGGACCAGAAATGAAGAAGAAAGGAGGGAAGTAAAGAAATAAATGGAAAGGAAGCCCTGGAAACAGAGTTAAGAGGACAGATAGCAGCAGAATCGGATGGATACTGGGCCAGCATGATCAGAAAAACAGTCACCAGACAACAAAGGTAGAAAAAAATCTATTTTATTTTCATTATAGTGTTTGGAATATGTTCACTTTGAGAATCAGGTGCTCAACATTAAAAGTTTATATTTATTTACGGCATTTTATCCCACATTAAACATAAATTAGATTGGAACCTGGGATCATTTAATTTTTTTTTTCCAGGAGAGAGTAATGCATTGTCGTCGTCCCCCCCCCCCCCCCCCCCCCCCCGGCTATAGCCAGCTCTGCAATTTTTTTTGGGGGGGGGGAGGGGGCGCAGAGGTAGACCGGGGAGAGAGCCTGTTAAAAATTTACCAGCACACCACTGCTCCCAGGTGAACAGGTGTCTACTACAAGGGAAAGGGAAAGGTTTAAATTATCCAGAACCAGTTTAGAAACAACTTTAGTACTGACACTTAATACTGTTGTAAAGAATAGCTGCATTTAAATTCTTATTTGTTCAAATACTAATCTTGAAGAACTCAGTGACAGATCTCCATAAAATCATTTACAATTTGAGAACACGGTCCCTTTACAGAGCTGGAAACTCTCCAGTTTTTTTTTTTTATCTCCAAACAGCTACTGTTGTATAATGAACAGTCTCTGCTATCAGGTAATATTCAAATCAAACTCAGGTATACATATAAAGTATCACATACCACGTAAAATGAGTTTATCTTGTTGGGTAGACTGGATGGACCGTACAGGTCTTTATCTGCCGTCATTTACTATGTTACCCAACTGTAGAACCAGGATTCTACTTTTAAACTTCAGTAAACTCTAATTTTAAGTAAGCCACCAAAATTTAAATAAAATAGGCTCAGATTACAATATTACATCCCAGTCTCTCCATACCCTGAAGCCAAGTTACACCGCGAGCTTCTAATTTAACTAGTTCAGATTCACTCCACACATCAATTATAGAACCCCTTCAAGATTTCAACACTGGGCCCTTATACCAAACTCTCAAACACAAGTCTTCCTCTCATGATAAAACCCACCAAACTGACTCCATGGACAGTTTTAGAATCTTCCCAGGAATTCTGCCAGCTCAAACACTGCACATGCTGCATTCCAAAATTCCTACCACCCTCACACACAATTTCCTCTAAAATTATTTTTTAACACATTTAAATACATTCCCCACACTTTCCCTTACCTGAACAGGATCTTTTTCTTCAGCAATGCAAATTTTTGCACATGCACCGATGCTCCTTCAACTGCATGGCTCTGCACATGAGCCTGCAGCTCCCGCCGCTATCTCCCAGGAAACAGAAAACTGCCACATGCGAATGTGTGCATAGCCAATCAAGCCTGCACTCGATCTGGCCACAAAACTCTTTAGGAGACTCTCTGGAGCCCTTCCCAACTTTGGCCACAAAACCACAGCTGTCCTCTTCACTCGGTACCAGCCCCGTTACTCAAATCAGGCTGGTACCGCTCAGGCCTCAAATCTTGGCGCTGCTGCGCATTCACAGTCTGTCTGACATCACCACCCCAAACATGGTGACATCAGATGCCAACATGGCACACACAGGGCTTTCTTCTGTACTCCTGCTGCCACAAATGCAGCCCATTGCTGCCTATTACCTCCTGCAACCGACACGCCTACAATGCCCGACATTGTAGCACCCACGCAAATTTCAGCACCCTTTTTGGCTCCCGCAAAGACCGCACCTCAGGCCTCTCAGCACTGCTCTGGACTGCTTTCAGGAACCCTAGCAACTCCGAGCTCCCAGCCTCAATCCTTCACCTGACCCCGGACCCCACCAGGTATTTAAACATCTTTAACCCTACTGGGTTACGTGGAGGGGCATAATCGAACGCAAACGCCTATCTCCATGGGCGTTTATCTCCGAGAACGGAGAATGTACGTTTTTGAGCTGGGCATTTGTTTTTTTTTAGCGATAATGGAAACTACAAACGCCCAGCTCAAAAACGTCCTAATCTGAGCCATTTGGTCGTGGGAGGGGCCAGGATTCGTAGTACACTGGCCCCCCTGATATGCCAGGACACCAACTGGGCACCCTAGGTCAGTGCGGTGGACTTCAGAAAAAGCTCCCACATGCATAGCTCCCTTACCAGGGGTGCTGAGCACCCAACCCCCCTCCCCCAAAACCCACTACCCACAAATGTACAACACTACCATAGCTCTTAGGGGTGAATAGGGCACCTACATGTGGGTACAGTGGGTTTTGGAGGCCTCCCATTTACCAGCACAAGTGTTACAGGTAGGGGGGGATGGGCCTGGGTCCACCTGGGTGAAGTGCACTGCGGTACCCACTAAAAGTGCTCCAGGGACCTGCATACACGCAGGCCTCTAGGACTTGTTGCTGCTGTATAACATTGGCACACCAGTTTACACCTGAAGACTAATCTCTCCGAAAACGTCCTTTACTGGAATAAGCACGTTTACTCACAGTTAACTGCAGATCAGAGGTTGTGCCCCAATGGCAACGAGTCTCCCTGGTACTGAGATTAGCAGTAGGTCAGAGCTGGCAGAATGCTGTGCCCTCTTTCAGCCACATTCAAGGTAAGAACTAAGTTCTCTAACGTGGCTAACACATGAAAGGGATCTAAAACCGGCTTACAAAAATGGCCACTACCTCGTGGAATACCGGAAACAAAACTGGACACACTCTCTGACCCAGTAGGCAGGGGGAAAAGCACCATGGGAGAAGAGCCTACCAACTACCAACATCGTGAGACTGTAACACAAGCTAGTGAAATCATGGAGCCCAATACCCTACACCCACCACAATGCAATGCTGATGTGACCCTGTACTGCACCTGAGAGCCACATCTGACCCAGGGAAAGGCTGTGACAGGATCGAACACATTCTGCTGTCATGGAGGTGGGTACGGCATTTGAGGCTGGCATAGAGGCTGGAAAAAAAGTTTTTTAAGTGGGGTTTTTTTGGTGGGAGAGGGGTACTGACCACTGGGGGAGTCCGGGGAGGTCATCCCCGATTCCCTCCAGTGGTCATCTGGGCAGTTGGGGCACTTTTTTGTGACTTGTTTGTGAAAAAAAAGGGTCCAAAAAAAGTGACCCAAAATCGCGGTAAAAACGCCTTTTTTTTTTTCCGATTATCAGCTAAAGACGCCCATCTCTCCTCAGCTGATAATCACTCCCCAGTCCCACCTCCACCACGCCTCCGACACACCCCCCGTCAACTTTATTCGTTTCCGTGACGGAGTGCAGTTGGAAACGCCCAAAATCGGCTTTCGATTATACCGATTTACTGTAGGCGCCTTTGCGAGAAAAACGCCCATCTCCCGATTTGTGTCAAAATATAGGCGTTTTTCTCTTTCAATTATAAACTGGATTATATTCCTTAAAAAAAAAAAGTTTTTAAATCCTTCCGGGACAATGAATAAGAAAAATTATGTTTTATATTTGATTGTAACTTATTCCACACTTGAACAGCCTGGTATGAGAAAGAACTTTGCAAAACGTTTTAAAATCTTACTTCCTTAAATGTAGGACCAACAAAATTCATACAATGCACCGAACCTGTAAAATATCCAATATAATAAAACTCAACCTCAACGTTCTGAGGACACTGACGTCACTGTCAGGTCCTCCGGGCACTTCCTTCCGGTTCGAAGCCTTCGTGGTGGTGAAGCCACTGAAAACACTGTGTTGGGGCCCCGCCCTCGCGTCAAACGTGATGACGTCGAGGGCGGAGCAATGGCGTCAGTGGCTTCACAAACAACGAATCAGCAGACTGAAGGTGGCGTGCCGAGGTCCGCAACAATGGCGGACAGTGCCTTCAGAACGCCGAAGGGGTGAGTAGGGAGGGGGGGGAGGTTCGGAAGGAAACCGTGCTAGCGCCCGTTTCATTTGCGCAAGAAACGGGCATGTTTTACTAGTTACTTAATATTTTAAGTACCCCTGTGTGAAGGAGCATATAGGAGAAATCCCCAATCTATCTTAAGAGACAAAACAACCCTGGTCTACCTTGACAGAAATTTAGCTAAGGGACTTGGGACGGAAGATGGTTCCAAAGAGAGAGGGTTAAAAATGAGACCCAGAGTAGACTAGGAGGAGGAAGCCCTGCTGGAGTATGCTCAGGCTGTCTAAGTCTGAACCTTTTTTCTTTTGAAGCTTACAAAATAGGTTTTTGTTCTTTAATAAAGCATTTTGTGTGTTTGAAACCTGACCTCAGCCTGATGTTTGTCATAAAAGTACTTTACCACAAGTAGCAGAACCCAGCTGCTGGCTTTTAGTATCACACCCTAGACAAACTATGTGATGACACCATTCTTCCTGGTACAACATTAAGCACCTACATCTTTTTTTTGGTAATAGTAATGTCTATATGTTGATTTTAAGATAGAATTGACTAAAAAACGAGTTTGGCAGGTATAAAATCTGGGATACCCTTCCAGTTGATTACCACTTTTCTTTTTTTTAGATGTTAATAACAGTCAAAATGTTTAGTGATTCATAGACCTTCAGTTAGGTGAAGCTAATGTGGACCCTCACTAGCTCTGTATGCCCCTGAGTTCAGGACCAAGGGTGTAGCCAGACCTCCACGGGAGGTGGGGGGCACATTTTGGCCCACCTCCCACTGCCGCTGGAAGGTATGTTTCATTAAAACAAGCATGTACGGCGCTGAAAACAGGACAGGACGCCAGGCAATGTAAGACAAGCGTGAGACAAACGCCTTAGCTGGCAGGGGTGGGGGTTGGGGACCCCCGCCAGTCAAACCAGGGGCCCCGGAGCCAATTTGGGGGGCCCAGGCCCCCGTAGCTACGCCACTGTTCAGGACCATTCCAACTTTGTAGAAAGGAAGTGTATACTAGTCTGCTTCAGCTGCCTCTGCTGTGATGCTTCTACCTGCTGAACATAAGTCAAAGGTCTAGAGAGTGTGTGGTAGATTAGAGGTGGCTGTGTGAGAAACCTATTTAGTTTATGTCTCAAGAGCAATGTCTCCAAATGGGTTACTTTTGCTCATAACATGACAGTAATGAACCTCACCCCTAAGCCAGAGTATGTGGAATATGATCTTAGTCTCTCATATTTACTGCTACTTGCTGTAGTAATTGCCAGGGGCGTAGCTACGTGGGGCCATGGGGGTCTGGGCCCCTGTAGATTTGGCCCTGGACTCCCCTGCAGACGACCCTCTCGACCCCCCTCCCGCCGCCAACCCGCTGTCGCTGTCTGCTACCTTTGCTGACGGCGGACCCCAACCCCCGCCAGCCGAGGTCTTCTTCCTTCGTTCTGAGTCTCCTTGTGACTCTGGGCAACTGATGTGTAGGATGATGTAATAGTGAAAAAACATTATACGGAGCAAAAAAATCCTGCTCAAACTCTATCAGGGTGAATTTATGTGACCCCCCCAAACCAGTCCCCTAAGTGTTGCAGAAGACACGCCTGGTTATATGAGGACAAGTTAGGTAAGCCCAATTCCCCCCTCCTACTTCCCAACATGACATTTAAACGCAGCTTCGACTTTTTACCCCCCCCCCCCCCCCCCCCCCAGCAAAAGCGACTAAATAACTTATATAGAGCATTCATGTCTTTACGAAGCAACCGCAAAGGCAATGTTTGCAGAACGTAAAGCCACCGCAGGAATACGACCATTCTCAGTAAGCATATCCTGCCTGTTAAAGATAACGGAAGTTCATTCCATTTACTTAACTGTTTTTTTTGTTGTCGACATGAGCTCCTCTATATTCAAAGAATATAGGGACTGGACCTCCATAGATAACCTTATGCCCAGGTATTTAAACAATTTCTCTGCCCACCTCAAGGGGAAAGTCCGGCCCCAACCCTGCTTCACCTGTAAAGAGGATGCCAACGCCTCTGACTTCATCAGATTTAGTTTAAAACTGGCATAATCTCCATATTCATAGGAGCCAACGTTTCAAAATGATTGGGGGTGCTGAAAGTTTTTTTTTTTTTTTTTTTACAGGTGGTGCATTCCCCCCTAGAAATCGCTGGGGATAATTTGAGAGCAGGAGACTCGCCGGAGGCGGTTCTGACCCAGTCGGTGGGAGGAGGGTGCTAGTGTAGAGCACAAGGGGCAGGTGCAGGCTGACCTGAGCTGTGCTGGGGATAGAGCCTCCAAGTGGCCACGGGGGAACCCCAGGTGGGTGGGTAGGCGTTTCGTGACAATTAGCAACTAGGAAGACTGGTAAGCAGGGGTAGAAGTTGATTTGTTTGCCTTCCTCCCCCCCCCCCCCTCACACTAGCTTGGTCTGACCCTGCATAGTCAAATACTCACACAGAATACCTCAGTAATACTTGCATTTAGGGGGGGAAGTTATCAATGTGGGCTATCATAAGATGGAATATTTTATTTTACCGCAACTCGTGCTATTAGCACAGGTCCCATTTTATGCAATGAGACCTACTCACTAATAACCCAGGTTAACAGTAAAATAACACATCTTAACAGTAGCCCACATTGATAACCCCCCCCCCCCCCTTTAATGGCTTAGTTAAGTTCCAGGCTCTTGAATGTATGCCTCCAGCTCTCACCTCCTCCCTTTGGGCTATTAAGCATGATCTTGGTGATAACTGGTAATTAGTTAATCAAAAAAAAAAAAAAAAAAGACAACAAGCCATCAGATACTAAAGCAGAAGACTACAAACAAAGGATGAAGCGAAAGAATGGATTCTCTGATAAATATAGAAAGTTACAAACTTCCCAAAATATTCATAACCATAGCCCCAAAAGCAGTTTTTTACAAGTGCATACTGTCCCAAGATCAAACAAAACTGTATTGATCTTATCGAGAATTCATAAACGACAAATGTAGCAAGCTGGAAAATATTTCTGCAAGAGTAAAAAGGTTTATGAACTCAGAGTGAGGCAGCTACAATTCCATCCCCCACCCACACATCAGTTTATCCTACTGATGGGAAAAAGTGCACACAGCAAAAATTTTCATAAACTTTCTGTCTGTAATTTTTTTAAACCTATTTTTGGACTCTTTTGGTTTCATACATTTGTTTTAATAACAATTTTTTAACATGTCCTAGAACTTTTTAATGCATGTTAATTGGAAGAATGTCACACCCTAAACTGATTTAGCAGGTGAACCCATGCTACCTGCCGAGGCATGGAATTCAGGCCCCGGCAATAAAACAAAATTCCTGCAGCTGTGGTGGCATAACCCTTGCCCCTTCCCAATTACCTCAACCCAACCTTCCTGCCACCTCCCCCCCCCCCCCCCCCCCAGGACTTCCCCAGGCATATCCATGGTCATGTAGTGGAAACGGTCCCCACTCCATCCCTGTTGGGCTCAGGGATTCAAAATGGCAGATATGACCCCTAGCTGTAGTCTTGCATTATTACTAGAAGGGAGCCATCTTTCCATTTAAGGGCAATTGCTTCCACCCCTCCCACTAGAAAACCAAAGATACACTAGATAAGTTCTAAGGTGGGTGATGGAAGGATCAGTTTGAGGACACTGGAGAGAGGCTTGGAAAAGGATGGGTTTTTGCATCTGGTGGGTGGGGCTTGGCTGCCTCTTCTTTCACAGAGCCGTGGCCATGCTCCCAGACTACCGGTACAGTGGAGCATTGTGTAGTTACACTATCAGCATTCATGACAGCTAACACACAGCCACCTGTCAGTGTCAGCTACGCCCTGTTGCTACCCATGTCCTGCTCCTACCTGTACTAAGCAACTACCACAAGATTTTTACTACACTGATTTTTTTTTTTAGAATGCATAGCCATTAATGTGGATCCAACTTAATCCAGCTAGTGTGGGTATTAACTATGTGTTAATACCCACACTAGCTGCTTTGTACAGCTTAGTAAAAGACCCCCTACATTTTTTTATGACGCACTACTGAACGTACACTAATGCACATCCTCAATGGAACCAGAAAAGAAATGGAGAGGCTGGTGGTAGCATCAGTCCACAGAATTATTTTAAACTAGTAAAAAAGGCCCGTTTCATTATGAAATGAAACCGGCGCTAGCAAGGCAATCCCCCACCCTCCCTCGCTGTCTCGCTCTGTCCCCTCCCACCCTCCCTCCCAGTTCAAAGCCACCCTCCCTCCCTGCCTTCCTCCCTCCCTCCCAGTTCAAGGACTCCCTCCCAGTTCAAGACCGGCCTGCCTCCCTCCCACCCACCCACACAGGCCTCCCACCCACCCATTTCAAGGCCCCCTCATGCTCCTCCCAACGAGTTCCAGACTCCCCCTTCCCTCCGATTTCAACACCCCCCTCCACATTACGGACCCCTGGACCCCCCTGCGGCAACCCCCTCGACCCCCTCCTTCCAGACGAAAACACTTCCCCGCCGCCGTCGCGTACCTGTGCTGACAGGGGACCCGACCCCCGACAGCCGAAGTTCTGTTTTCGTCTGTGCCGGCGTGTTGCTTGCTGAATGATCATCTGTTGAAGTTTCTGTGCGTGCGTCTGACGTCAGACGCACGCACAGAAACTTGAACAGCTGATCATTCATGAAGCAACGCCCCGGGTCGCGGCAGGGGGGTCCAGGGGTCCATAATGCGGAGGGGGAGGGTTGAAATCGGAGGGAGGGCGGAGACTGGAACTTGGTGGGAGGGGCGTGAGGGGCACACGTCATGATGGTGCCTAGCAGACCACAGGAGCCACGGTCCCAGGCAGGACAGAACGCTGGAGGTGAGAATTATATATATAGAAAACCATCACAACAGAAGCTGGATCAATGTTAAAGTGCAACTGTCCTTGTCAGGAGTGAGAAACACAAGGTGGAATGGGGTGGGACAGGGTCTATACTCAGGGCCAGCTTAACCATTGGAACAGGTGAGGACCTGGCCCAGGGCGCCGGTGATTAAGGGTGCCAAAATACCCAGCCTCTGACCTCACCTGGTTTGCAGATTAAGCCTTTTCTTCCCCTCCCTGTGGGTCCGGCAGTGCTTCCTCATCTCTCTCCCTCTCCCATGGTCCTGTAAAGTCTACGTCAGTTGCCAGCAGCAGCATGACAGGCTGCCTTTGGCCAGCCCCTTGGCATTCCCTCTGCCGCGTCCTGCCCACAGGAAATTGCCTCCTCGTAGGACTACTCACATCTTTCATCCTGTTCACTGCTCTGTCTATACCACCTTCTGGGAGCACTTTTTCTACAGTTAACCAGGGGAAAGAGAAGAAGGTTACTGTTAATCTTAATTAATTCAAGTGCAACATGGTTTGAACACTCATGGGATATTGTTTTGTTTGTCTGTAGCCTTGAACAATATGCACCTGTTAAAAAAAAGTTTTGTGATTTATTTGATGAATAAAGATATGGAAACATTTTAGACTCCCCTACCCTTACACAGAAAATGAAATCCTTCTTCCATGTTTGCCCAAATCCTGATTTGTGCAGTCTGATTTATTTTGCTGTCTTTCCCTCCTGCTTAGGTAGTTGGAAAATCCAAATAGTAACTAAACACTTACTTCTTGTGGTGGAACTACAAAAGCGATTGTTCTTAGGTCAATACGGCGAAAGTCATCAATGCAGGGAAACACCCAATATATGCCTTGGAAGGAATTTACAAAAAGAAAAATCAGATTAAGAGAATAAAGAAAGTAATCTACATCTGTTTTTTTTGTGCTTTGTCTGTCTTAACGTTCAGAGTGCTTCACTGACATTTATCATAACCCAGGTAATTCCTTTATTACAGATAACGATTACTGTTTCTGTAAAACAACAGAGAATTCCAATGTGAGGTCTCAAAATCAGAGGGGTCCTTTTACAAAGGCGCGCTAAAACTGGCTTGCGGTAATGTAGGCGTAGGTTTTGGGTGCACGCCGATCCATTTATCAGCGCACCTGTAAAAAAGGACTTTTTAAAATTTTTGCAGAAAACGGACATGCGGCAAATCAGCCATTGACCTAGCGGTAAAGACTCACGTGGTAACCGGTCGATAACGAACCTACGCGCACCAAATGCCACTTGGCACACGGCCAAAAATAAAAATTATTTTTCGGACGTGCACCAAAAATTAAATTATTGCAACAGCCACGCGGTAGCCGGGCGGTAATGCCATTTTGGCACACGTTGGGCGCGTAAAGATGTTTACGCGGCTTAGTAAAAGGGCCTCAGAGTAGAGGCAGGTAAGCATTATACAGTAAAGGGTAAAACATTTATACAGATACCCCCTAATTCTATATATGGTGCTCAATTTCCTTACACAATTTAATTGCATAACAAGCCAATCAGCTATTCTATAAAGATGTGCAAATGAATTTCTTTTTGACCTTTATTTTTATTAAATTTCTTTAAAACAATGAACAAACCAAAATGGAAATATTACTAGAAGGAATATCCAATAGTTCAGCTAGGAAAAAGTCAGTGGTTACTGTAACCACTCTCAGCTGAGAGATGAACCCAGTCCTATTTTTTTACCTGTTTGTGTAGTCATGGAAAACCAAGTTACCTCAGACTGCATTCAACTCACAGAAAGGAGGTACCACAAAAGAAATTACTCCATCTATAAAAGATGTCACCGGATGAAAACCACTATAAATTAATGTGAGCAAGTATAATGCTGCTAAGAGAATCAATTGATGTTACGTGTCTTATTTCTCACTCAAGTAAGAATAAATAAATACTTCAATAAAGTGAAAACAGTAAATTTATTGCACTTGTCATCTAATATAACTAATTAGAAATGTTAAAAAACTATTTAAAAATCTTAAAAGTGCACAATAAATAATTAAAATTCTACCTACTGGATTCACATATTAGAATTCTAATTTTCTTTCCTTCACAGGTGTATGTATATCCACACAGAACATTCAGGTGAATATTGTACAAGAAGTATGTCAAAATATTTTAGTTAACAAACCACGGGCCCTGTTTACTAAGCTGAACTGTAGGCACGCTAACATTTTAGCATGCGCTAATGCTAGAGACACCCATATATTCCTATGGGTGTCTCTAGCGTTAGCATGCCTACAGCGCAGCTTAGTAAACAGGGCCCCAAATGAATTCACTTAATAAATGTTTTCCCTTTTTCTTACAGAGTGTACTAAAAGGTAAGTATATCTTGCAATTTACTTCTCAATTTGTCTTCTACTAAGAATTTAAGGGCCCTGTTTGCTAAAGTGCATTAGTGTTTTTAGCATGCCTACACGTAGCGTGCACGCTAACCATGTAGGCGCCTATAGGGATATTGTAGGCACTTACATGGTTAACGCGTGTTAACGTCCTATAACGCTGCTTAGTGAACAGGGCCCCAAATCTATTGACACATTTTCTCTCTCTTTTCCAGATCCCAGATTTTCAAAGGTGAGTATAAATGAGTATATATATAAGTGTGAACATGCTATTTCTTTTAAAAGTCCTAGAGTCCTTTGTAACTGTCTTCTTCTTATCTTTATTTTCAGGCACTCTTGGATTCATTGCTTCATCTGTCTTGGATGACTTTGCCTTGATCTTCTCCCTAAACCTCTTTAAATAAATATAACAGGAGAATCTGCCTCCCTACACTACGTGTCAGTATATATATATATATATATATATATATATATATATATATATATATATATATATATATATATATAAATGCCTGCCTGTCACAGGAAACCTGCACTGAGGAGCTGGCTAATAAAATATAATTCCTTTTTCAGGAAAAATAGTGCTGAGTGGCCTTATTAAACTTTTAAAATTTACTTTCCCTCACATTAACTACAAGGAGAGATAAATCTTCAATTCTTTCTATTTTTCTTCTTCTTAAAGGTATCATTCAAGTTCCATTCAGTTTTTCAAACTAACACGTAGAAGAAACATCAACTCTTTTAATTCTGGGCACAAGACCCTTGGCATGTGTTCACACCAAATTAGCCCAAGTTCAATATTTCTTTTAAAACTCACTAGAAAGTACACATTTCCTCTCTCACTTTCTTCAGACAGCTTTTGTTTTTATTTTCAGGCAATCATACTTTAATTTTTTCACTCTTTAATTCTCTCATCCATCATAATCAGACACTTCCCACAGTGCTTCTGTCTTCTTTCAAAATCTTCCACTGCTCTCCCAACAGCTGTTTATGCTCAGGTTCCTTTGGGGACTAGTGCAGCCAAACAGACAGCTCCTTACAAGAACTCATATCCACACTAACATTGCATTACACTATTTTATATCAAAATAAGCCTAAAAACCCTCGTTTTTGGATTTTCTTTACATAATTCAGATCAGAACAATGCTCTAACCAGAACTATGTAAAAATTTGCATTCTTTTAAAGCCCCAAATACCTTAATCAGAACTCTTTTGAAACACACTGATTTGCAAACTAATGGGGCACAAATTAAACTATAATTCACATTTGCATACTCCCTACTCCTAAATTCTTTGCAGCTACTTTTAAAATTTTAAATGTATTCAATTTGTGTTGCAGGTGTCAGTGCAGGTCTCCTTAGACCTCACTGCATATGCGTGATTTTTTGCGCCGTTCCAGGGTCACTAGGGTCGCCAGACAGCCTCCCCCACACTTCCCAGCATACTCTGGGGTATGTCAAATTAAAAGTGTGCCATATGTGTGCGATTCATGCATGCGTGCCCATCACATTGTGACTGGAGCTCAACATGTAAATGAACCCCTTACAGGTCAAACAAATACTTCCCGATTAAATTTAATTAAATTGGTGGTACAGTGCTCCCGGACTTCCAGAATATCTCCGAAGTCACCAGGACTAAATTTCCCATGTGCATGTGACATCATCACATGCCACTAGAGCTGTGCATGTGTGTGCCGTCATCCCCATGGCCCCGCAAGCCATAGCTCACTCAGGGATATTCCCACCAGCCCCAACTGGCTTCTCCCAACTTCAGAGTGGCCCAGGATCCCCGCAGAACGCACCGGAACCAACTCCTGTGCTGGATCCGCCCCCGAAATGGGGACTTTCTCCTAAACACCCTCCTAGTAACCTCACACACTCCCTGGCCTACTAAGTTTTAAACTGTATATAATTTTATACTGGTTACATTACTAACAATAGAATCCTTACTAAAACAAGGAAACCCCTCCCCCACACCTAAACGAAGCCCAAAATAAGACCAAGAACTATAGATACTGTGACAAGGCAGTAGCAAAGGCTTGTCACAAGATTGGGGAAAAGCCCTACTACAGGTCCCAGAAGGCATTTGGAGCACCAGCTCAAAACCTGGAGTGGTGCTGCCTTAATGGAACAGGGTGGTTTCCCTCAGAATCAGTGCTGAGATTTCCCTTACAAAGTAGGAGGGGAGCCATAAGGATATAGTCAGAAAAACAAACTCTTATCGGGAAAGAATGACAAGAGTGGGAAGCTCTAGGGCTGGGTGTCTGTTGCCCAAAGCAGAGTGTAGGATCTTCCTGTTCCCCCACAGAAGGGAGAGAAGCTAATGTCCAGGCCTATCAGGTGATCCTCGGAGACTGCTTTATAAAAGATTCCTTCCTGGGAGAAGCAAGGGAGTGCTCATGTAATAGGATGTGATCAGTGGGGAAGGGACCCCCACAGATTTAGTCCTGGCCCCCTCCACGTTCGACCCCCCCAGGCCGCCAACCTCTGCCAGCCTTAGTCTTCTTTAGCGCCGGTATCCAGCGCATTTGCTGATCTGTGCCGCGAGTCCTGACATCTAGCATGTCCTGCACATTCCTTTGAAACTGAACATGCAGGACATCAGGACTCACAGCACAGATCAGCGAACGTGCCAGAGACCGGCACTGAAGAAGGCTTCGGCTGGCGGAGGTTGGGGACCCCCCGCCAGCAAAGGTGCCTTGCAGCGGGGGGGGGGGGGGGGGGTCGGCGGCTGGGGGAGGCGGGCTAAAATGTGCCCCCCCACCTTGGGCTCTGGACCTCTCTCCCGCCAAGGAGGTTTGATTGAGAACAGGAGACAGCATGATGTGAAAACGTTGAAGCCACCTATGTTTCCTCTTCCCCGCGCATCCGTCATTCTGCGTACACTCAAAACAAAGCAAACAAACCTATGTCATTTTTTATTGCTGGAGGCATTTTTATTTAATCTCACTAATATTTTGAAACATGCCAGCTTGTGCAACAGATGGATGTATACAGAGGAAGTATAATAACGGAATAACTTTTCATAGGTAGAGTAGTAATTTTTATACATCGTAATCAGTGTCTCATTTGGAGGGGCTGGTTATAGGGGCACCCTGGCATGTGTTATATTTATGCAGAGATTTTTTTTCTTCTGGTAAAGGGCCACTAAAACAGACATCATGTTAAGAGAATCAGGTGCTCAACATTCAGAGTTTCTATGTCTTTATTTACTTATTTATGGCAGTTATATCCCACATTAAACATGAATTAGGTTGAAACCTGGGAGCATTTAAAATCTTTTTTTTTCCGTGACTAGATCAAAGGAGAAAGATGGTTTGTGGGAACTTGCGTATTTTGTTTTGTGGAATGCAGTGGTATATTATAAAAATGTACTTAATATTTATTTTTATTATTTTGACTTATGAAAACCACTTGTCCCTGAAACATGCTCAAAACAGAATAATCAATTTGTACAAAAGAGATGAGGTGAAAATGTGATTCCATGTGCCCCAATGAAAGGAAGAGTTTAATTTTACTTCCAATCTTTATAACACCAGGCTTCCCAAGGTAGATTACAACAGTTATGATGAACCCATCAGTAAGCAGCATATCCTCACTGAAATTTGGCCATGTATTACTGTATTGTATAAAATAGTGTAGAAAACTGAGCACAAAATACAGCCTTTATTAGTGCTATTTCCACCAGCTACAATAAATTTTTGAAGCTGTTTTAGTGATATTCAGTTTTGATTTCATGATATTTACATCTACATATGGGACGCTTTCAAATAAATTAAAAAGCTGTCAAGTAAAAATAAAAAAAATCTTTTGTCCTCCACCTTTTAAGGCACTGCCTATCCAACTGGAACAGGTTTTGACGTTTTACAGACGAACCACGCATAGGCAGTCCATTATTTCTAATAATCTTTTACTAATGCTCTCAATAGTGTTTGCTATTGTTTTGGGTATACTTGTACAAAAGTATACTGCCACCTACTGCCAGCAAGCTACACCTACTGGCTTCAACCCATAAACTAGTTTTGATAGCCTCCTACTGTCTCCTGTTCTCAATCGAACCTCCTTGGGAGGGGCAAAAAGAGCTTCCTGACTCCACGGTAGCTAGAGCCTAGGGAAGCGGTTCCCAAACCTGATCCTGGAGGCACCCCAGCCAGTCAGGTTTTCTGGATTCCCACAATGAATATTCATGAGAGAGATTTGCATGCAGTGGAGGCAGTGCATGCAAATCTCTCATGAATATTCATTGTGGGTATCCTGAAAACCTGACTGGCTGGGGTGCCTCCCGGATCAGGTTTGCCTAAAAGTATGGAAATGACTGGATCTATTGGCGGCCTTGACTTGGAGTTATAGAAACTAGTAAGCTGGGAGTACGGGCAGCTACCCGGTTGCCTGAGGAGCACGGTGGTCTGAAGGCTTAAGGGATCATCACAATACAGAGTTTCAACCAGGCAGAAACTTATGAGCCAGAATGAACCAGGAATAAGAAACAGAAAAAGAAAAAAAACCACACCAAAGCATCAAATCAGAGTCCACAAAATAATAGCCTCAGGAAGGCAAGGACTAGTACCCCTCAAGAAAAGGCGCCCAGATTCGCTGAAAATAGACCAACTGGCCCCTCTTCTGTGCAGTTAATTTACTGAGATAGTAAGCATCCCACAAGGCACTCCGGATCTGCGACATTGTCGGAAGGGCTGCGGATCTCCAATACTTTGCCACCTCTCGATGTATGATTCCTATACATGGGAGATGGACAAGCACCCGCAGTAGAAAAAGAGTAGGGTCATAAGTACATAAGTAGTGCCATACTGGGAAAGACCAAAGGTCCATCTAGCCCAGCATCCTGTCACCGACAGTGGCCAATCCAGGTCAAGGGCACCTGGCACGCTCCCCAAACGTAAAAACATTCCAGACAAGTTATACCTAAAAATGCAGAATTTTTCCAAGTCCATTTAATAGCGGTCTATGGACTTGTCCTTTAGGAATCTATCTAACCCCTTTTTAAACTCAGTCAAGCTAACCGCCCGTACCACGTTCTCCGGCAACGAATTCCAGAGTCTAATTACACGTTGGGTGAAGAAAACTTTTCTCCGATTCGTTTTAAATTTACCACACTGTAGCTTCAACTCATGCCCTCTAGTCCTAGTATTTTTGGATAGCGTGAACAGTCGCTTCACATCCACCCGATCCATTCCACTCATTATTTTATACACTTCTATCATATCTCCCCTCAGCCGTCTCTTCTCCAAGCTGAAAAGCCCTAGCCTTCTCAGCCTCTCTTCATAGGAAAGTCGTCCCATCCTCACTATCATTTTCGTCGCCCTTCGCTGTACCTTTTCCAATTCTACTATATCTTTTTTGAGATACGGAGACCAGTACTGAACACAATACTCCAGGTGCGGTCGCACCATGGAGCGATACAACGGCATTATAACATCTGCACACCTGGACTCCATACCCTTCCTAATAACACCCAACATTCTATTCGCTTTCCTAGCCGCAGCAGCACACTGAGCAGAAGGTTTCAGCGTATCATCGACGACGACACCCAGATCCCTTTCTTGATCCGTAACTCCTAACGCAGAACCTTGCAAGACGTAGCTATAATTCGGGTTCCTCTTACCCACATGCATCACTTTGCACTTGTCAACATTGAACTTCATCTGCCACTTGCACGCCCATTCTCCCAGTCTCTATGATATGGACAGAAAACATAGTGGAAAACCCCCCCGCCCACATAGCCCAAAAGAAGCTGATAAGGCGGCAATCCCACCAAATATGAAAAAAGTTCCCATGCCCCCACAACCCCTCCAGCACTCCCTCGCAACCGTGGGAAAGAAGCGAGCAATAGTTGCAGGTGCTTTTTACCAGCGGTATAACAACTTAGACCCATTCTGCAAATTTTCCAAATTAGAAACACGGGATACATTTGTATACGCACACTCCCACTCCTGCGGAGTCAGAACATGCCCATGATCATTCTCCCACTGAGTAAAATACGAGGGTATCTGCTGAGAGGCAGGAGATAAAAAAAAAATCATAAAAGGAGGCTAGCATTTTCTACTGGCAGAGGCCTTTAACTAAGAACTCCTTAAATGAGGTCACCGAAGCCTACAGACCTCCCCCCCCCCCCCCCCCCCCCCCGGTAAGTACCAAAGTTGCAAATACATTAAAAAAATTTCTACGATCCACCTAGAAATTACATTGCAACTCTAAAAACGGCACAAGAAGATCTGTCCTAGAGAAACCAGACCCCTCCGTTCCCAATGATGAAACGCACACTGGGATCAACCCTCAAGGAGAAGAGCTAAAACAGAGAGGCACACAACGTGGGACCCTAACACCCTTAAGCAGGATATGAAACCAATGCTAGAGACCCACAGATAATAGGATAAAGATACGCCACCTACCGGACATCTCAAGGGGGGGGGGGGGGGGGGTCCAAAAAGGTTACCGACATGAGCTCACCTCCAACAATGCCTCCTCAATTCTCACCCCGTCTCCTCATTAATACTCACTTAGAAACGCAAAGAGGTCTTCTCTTCCAGATGTATTGAAAAAGCTTACGTTGTAAGTTATCCAAGACTAAGGAATAGGGACCAGAACGGTCTGACATAAATATAGGAATTGAGGCAATAACATCATTTTACAGATAGCCACATGCCCATCCACATATGTGTTACGCCATGTCACTGATCTAAAGCCAAAGAAAGCTCCTGCAACACCCCCAGGCAACTGTATTTATAAAGACTGGAGTAGTCTGGGCATATGTTAACTCCCATGTAACGTATATACTGCTTAGCCCACCTAAAGGGCAGGGAGGACTGCAAGGAGGCTGCCCTATCAGACTCCAGAATAATATTCAACATTTCTGATTTATTAGCTTTCATCTTAAAGCCAGCAAAGGCACCGGAGGCATGCAATCTGTATAATAAAGGATAGGAAAAACAAAAAGGAGGTGAAATCCCTCACGGAACGTGAGATACAAGACAAAAAAGTGAGGAGAATGAGTGAGGATACCAAGAAAAATGTTTATTCACATAAAAAATGACCCGATACGGCCGTGTTTCAGCCCAAAGGCCTGCCTCAGGGGTCTTTATAACCTCAGGTAGTCTGATGTGAAACGTGCACTCTGAGAAAAATAGTGTGGGTGAACCCTCTTGGGTCTCCTCTCCTCTAGACAAATTTTTAGATATTAACCAGGAACTAGCCTGTTATACTCCTCTCGTAAAAGCGGTTTGCAATTACAAGAACGCTTATTCACTCAAATTCTAGCTGTAGGTGACATACAGCGCAGAGATCCAAGATTGAAAATGCGGCCCAATTGTTTTTCCATCTGTATTCATGAAATGTGAAACTTGTAAAAATACCCCTAATACTTTTATATGGTGTACAGGTCGATGAAAATAGGATGCTTTTCCATATCTCACATCTTTTCTTTTTAAAAGGCATCTTACAGTGTGTCTCTGTCTTGCTAGAAGTCCAACTGTAGAAAGCAGGGCTGAACTCTTTCTGCTGATGACTCTGCTTCCAAAGATACAGCCTGAACATTCATGAGAGGTGTGGGGGAAGGGATACTGAGGAAAATGAGCAAAAGCTCACAGGGAACCTGAGCCCTGCCTCCCTGCCTGCCTCTCCCCATTCCCCCTCATACACACATGCCTTGTTTCCCAGAGGGAGGTGTAGCAAATGAGATACTTCCTATACTGTAGCCTTATTATGGCTTTGATAGTGCTGGTATACACAGAGCTTCTCTGTGCACATCAAGCTATTTATTGCCAGAGACAGTCCACAAGACAAAGAAAGCCCTCAGAGTGTTATCTCGGTGAACGGAACAAAAACATGATGACTATGGCTGGAATGATACAAAACATCTCTTATTCTAGTCCAATAATTGCACATACCGTCTGGGAGAATGGCAGGGATCTCTCCCTCAAGTGGAGTAATTGTTCTACTGTACATGGGCTAAAATCAAGATATTCTACATCTCCTCAGTCCTGTACAGCCAGGTCTTATTGTCATACTTAGAAGGAACAACCTACCAGGTGCACAGACACCATCTTACCTGGTCCACTGGCTCCACGTTGAGTGAGTTTACCCAGTCGGAAGATGATTGCTCTTTCATATTCTCGAACAATCTAAAAGTGAAAGGAAAAAGGCAAAATTCTACCCTAGTGTCTCAGTAACTGATATTTTGCATTAATGGGCTCACAGTTTATTTATTCAACTGGCCATTCTCTGCTCCCCAATAGTCACTGTGCTAAATATATGCAAGGAAATCCTGTAGGCCAAGCCATGCCCACTTAGGGACTGATGCACAGAGCTTACCTTGCTATTAATGTTTGCTTTGGACCAGTGACGATCCTAGGATGGCTGCCTCCCGGAGCAGATCGCCGATGCGCACCCCCCCCCCCAGGTGCAGAACGACCTCCCACCCCCACCCCAGCGCACCAACCCTCCCCCCCTCCCCCCGGGTGCATTCTTGGCTGCTGGGAACAGCCACGCGGCTCCGCTGGCTCCCTGCTCCCTCTGCCCCGGAACAGGAAGTAACCTGATCTGGGGCAGAGGGAGCAGGGAACCAGCGGAGCCAACAGGTGCGCGGCTGCTGTCTGCACCCCTCCAGTGGCGTGCACCCGGGGCGGACCACCACGCCCTTGGTACGCCGCTGCTTTAGACTGGTTCTAGCCAGTCTAAAGTAAACGTTTAGGTAGCTAGGAATGCACAAAGGGGGTTTTCGTGGCTCTAACGTGCCGTTAGCAGCCACAAAGAACCCCATGCAAATGTATTACAAAAAGCTTGTTAGTATTCTAATGAGCTCATTCGTAATCTAATGTGTATTCCAAGGGATGCACAGCTCCAGAGCAGCCCTAATTTAACAAGCAAATTTTATGGCTGCTCTGGAGCTGTCAGAAAGGAGGAAAGGAGAGAAGTACAAGCAGGAAGCTATAAAGGCTGCCTGCTTGTGCTTCCTACTTCTCACCCCTCGGCGCCCCTCCCCACCACATTTTTTTTTATTTCCCTGGTGGTCCAATGAACCATAATACCCCCCCCCCCCCCCCACCGCATCTTGTTATTTCCCTGTTGGTCAAGTGGACCCTGACCCCCCCCCAAATCTTTTTTTTTTTTTTTTTCCCTGGAGGTCCCCCCTCCCCTGTGACCCCGGAAACTTTTTAAAAACTTTTCCCTGGTGGTCCAGTGGACCAAACCCCTTCCCCTGCGCAGGCAAACGCCCCTCCCTCCCTCCCCCTCCCTGTATCTTTAGAACAAGGTGGAGGCAGGAGGGCAGGAGCAATGCCTCCTCCCTCGGCCCTGCCCAGTGAATTCTGGGATGCACTGGGCAGGGCCGCCCTTTTGTTCTGGGCAGGCCTGAGGCAGGAGGGAGGAGCCGTTGCTCCTGCCCTCCTGCCTCCACCTTGTTGTAAAGGTACAGGGAGGGGCGTGTGCCTGCGCAGGAGAAGGGGTTTGGTTCATGGGATCACCAGAGAAAAATTTAAAAAAAGGTTCCAGGGTCATAAAAAGTTTTTAAAATATTGGGGGGGGGGGGGGGGGGGGGGTTCAGGGCCACTGGACCACCAGGGTAATTAAAACAACAGTAGAGGTCCAGTGCATCAGAGCTGTCAAATCCATTTGACAGCTCAAACTCGCAAACAGCGAGGATGCACAAAGGGGGATCCATGCAGCTCATTTGCCTGCGATTCCCTTTGTGCATCGCTGGCTTTTAGCAATTCGCTAAGTTTTAGTGAGACAGTCGTATTTTATGGCTGCCTTTGTGCATCGGGGCCTCAGCATTGATGCTGGAATGACCTAATTTTGGTACATACTGGGACAGACCAAAGGTCCATCAAGCCCAGCATCCTGTTTCCAACAGTGGCCAATCCAGGTCACAAATACCTGGCAAGATCCCCCAAAAAAGTACAAAATATTTTATGCTGCTTATTCCAGAAATAGTGGATTTTCCCCAAGTCCAACTTAACAATGGTATATGGACGTTTCCTTTAGGAAGCCGTCCAAACCTTTTTTTAAACTCTGCTAAGCTAACTGCAGGACGTCAGACTCAGTCAGAAACAAAATGAAGGAAGACGACTTCGGCTGGCGGGGTTTGGGGTCCCCTGCCAGCAAAGGTAGTAGGCGACGGCGGGCGGGGGTCAAAGTTGTTGGAGGTGTCGGCAATGGAGGGCAGGCGGGGGGGGGGTCTGCGGCGCTGGAGGGGGGGGGGGCGAAAATGTGCCCCCTCACCTCGGCCCTGGACCTCCCTACCGTTGAAGTCTGGCTACACCCCTGCTATAAAGTTATATCAAAGTGGTAATAAGCATATTGCAAAAATTATATATTCTATATAAACTAGAGATCATATTCAGTATTATTATATATCAATCCTACACTTCCATTAATCTACATACTAACATGCAGTGTCAAACCCCTAAGCAGGGGGCAGTGGTTTTAGTGTTATTGTTGGACAGCAGGATGTACATTGCTTGCTTAAATACCTTTCATTGGCCCCTCCCCAGACAGCTGTCAACCAGTCCCATTGGCCTGAACTTGCACTCTGGAATATTTTCCTCCTCTGACCCTCCAGTGCCATCTTCTGGTGAAGTGTTCCAATAATGTACTTTGTCTTAGGGCCCTGTTTAAAAAGGTGCTCTAGCGTTTTTAGCGTGCGCTGTGTAGATGAACGGTTAGCATGCACTAAAAATGCTAATGCGCCTTTTTAAACAGGGCCCTTAGTGTATCTTCTCAGGTCACTCCCACATAAGAATATAAGACAGTGGTTTTCACTATAAAAAGTCTGGGATTCTAAGTGTGGCTTGGCTTCCCGGCTCTCTTCCTGCATGGAAAGAGAGACTCCATAGAAGCCAAGGCATGCATTAAACTGGGGGAAGAGCTAACTTGGAGAATATGAGGTAGCCTCCACAAACAGGCCCTAACTCTCATCACCTCTCGCTTAGACTACTGCAACTTGCTTCTCTCAGGTCTTCCACGCAGCCATCTCTCTCCTCTTCAATCTGTTCAAAACTCTGCCGCACGACTAATATTTCGCCAAAGTCGTTATGCCCATATCAGCCCTCTCCTGAAATCACTTCACTGGCTCCCTTTCCGTTTCCATATACAATTCAAGCTCCTCTTGTTGACCTATAAGTGCATTCACTCTGCAGCCCCTCACTACCTCTCCACCCTCATCTCTCCCTACACTCCTTCCCTAGAACTCCGTTCACTAGGCAAATCTCTCCTAATTGCACCCTTCTCCTCCATCGCTAACTCCAGACTCCACTCCTTCTATCTCGCCGCACCTTATGCCTGGAATAGGCTTCCTGAGCCATTACGTCTAGCTCCAACCCTGGGTGCCTTCAAATCCGGGCTAAAGCCTGTTTGATGCTGCTTTCGACTCCTGACTTTTAACTTTTATCTTATCCTTATGTGTCCTTCTGTCTGTCCTTCCCTTATCCTTTTTGGTCCTGTCTGTTTATCCTGATTTAGATTGTAAGCTCTTTTGAGCAGGGATTGTCTTCATGTTCAATTGTAAAGTGCTGCGTACGACTGGTAGCGCTATAGAAGTGATTTATAGTAGTAGTAGTAACTAGTAAGAAATGGGGCAAGAGTTTAGTGACTGAAATGCGTGTGGAGGTACAGGCTGGGAAACAGTTTTGGGGGAGGGTGTAATGGGGAAGGAAGCTAAAGGAACAGTGGAGAAGATGGGCTGGGGGAGAGGAACGGAGAGTGGGGTAGAAATGGGTTGAGGGGAGAAAGAGCATGGGGAAGCACTTCTGCTGTAGTTGCATAAGTTATGAGTGGACCTGAGTCTCCAGGTCAGTTGCTTCACTGGAAGCTGACCCGCCCCACCCTCTTTCCCAGGGCACTGGCTGCTGTTTCTGGTGTCACTCCTAGCTCATCAAGGTTTTTACTCTTCTTTTGTCTGGGGTAGCATCTGTCCTGGTTTCATGTGTTTACTTTCGTACTTATGCTGAAAGAAACTATCTTTTTTTTTTGTTATGCTCTTTGTGAAATTCTATATGTAATGTGTTAATAAGTGCTATTAATATAACAGTGCTCAGTATTTACATATTACTCCATTTGCATAGTTCTTAGTAATATGTTCTAGCCCACATCACTGCACTGTGGCCCTCTCTGCCTCCTTATATTATATTTCTTTGTTTTGCTCTTTTTATGTGCTGTTACCCAAATTTCATACCATTTATGTCAATTGATTAGCATAAGCACTTATCTTAGGGTAGATCTTTGGCCAATTTTCCTCCGTGCTGGTGGTGGTGTGCTGAAGTTTTCAGAGTAACTAATGTGCGTGATATCGTGTTCGTGAAGACTTTTAAAATTTTTCCGTTTATATTTTATCTTCTTTCTCTCCATCTGTTCTCAACACAAGCTGTGTTTCGCAAATTGGTCGCATCTACTACTACTACTACTACTTAACATTTCTAGAGCGCTACTAGGGTTACGCATCGTCAGGCGAACTTATAGTATCTGGTGTGGATCGTCATTTCTACTCAAGATTGACCAAACTCAAGACTGGTCAGTCTTGAGTAGAAATGACAATCCACACCAGATACTATAATTTGCGAAACACAGCTTAAAAGCTTAAAAGTCTTCACGAACACGATGTCACGCACATTAGTTACTCTGAAAACTTCAGCACACCACCACCAGCACGGAGGAAAATCGGCCCGAAGATCCACCCCAAGTGCTTATGCTAATTGCCATAAATGATATGAAATATGGGTAACAGCGCATAAAAAGAGCAAAACAAAGAAAGATAATATAAGGAGGCAGGGAGGGCCACAGTGCAGTGATGTGGGCTAGAACATATTACTAAGAACTATGCAAATGGAGTAATATGTAAATACTGAGCACTGTTATATTAATAGCACTTATTAACATATTACATATAGAATTTCACAATCATCAAGGTTTATTTATTTACTGCATCCCACATTTTCCCACCTCTTTGCAGGCTCAATGTGGCTTACAATACATCATGAATGGTGGAAATACATAAGAAAATATACATTTAGTATTACAGAAGGATCTTGGGTAACATGATAATGATAAAACATGGTAGTAGTTTAACAAGCAAATATTGTAAGACAGTTCTGGATATATGTATAGGAGTTCACATTTGTTGATGTTTGTGGTATGCCTTGTTAAAGAGATGGGTCTTCAGTAGTTTGCGGAAGTTAGTTAGTTCAAAGATCGTTTTTAAGTTGTGCGGCATCGCGTTCCAGACTTGTGTGCTCATGTAGGAAAAAAATTGATGCATGCATTTGTTTGTATTTTAGACCTTTACAGTTGGGGAAGTGAAGATTAAGGAATGTGCGGGATGATTTTTTAGCATTCCTGGGTGGTAAGTCTATCAGGTCTGACATGTAGGCTGGGGCGTCTCCGTGAATGATTTTGTGAACTAGGGTGCATATTTTGAACGTGATGCATTCTCTAAGTGGGAGCCAGTGTAGCTTTTCTCGTAGGGGTTTAGCACTTTCATATTTTGTTTTACCGAATATGAGTCTAGCTGCAGTGTTCTGAGCTGTCTGAAGCTTCTTGATTATTTGCTCTTTGCAACCAGCGTAGAGTGCGTTGCAGTAGTCTAGATGACCGAGTACCATTGCTTGTACCAGGTTGCGAAAGACGGTCCTTGGGAAGAAAGGTCTTACTCTTTTAATTTCCACATTGAGTTATGCCATAACTAAAGATCACCGACACAAGATGTACAATGCTGGGTCAGATTAAAAGTCCATCAAGTTCCGTATCCTGTCTCTGATAGTGGCTACACCAAGTCACCAGACAATACCCAATGGATCCCAAAGAGTACATCCATACATGTTGCTCACTCCCAGGAAAAGTGGCTTTTTCAAAGTCTTTCTACTAATAACTTTTCATGGACTAGTCTACCAGGAATTCATCTAAATTTCCTTTAAACCCAACTATGCTAAACATCTACACTATATGCTCCACTATATGCTCCAAGGTCCATATATCTTCAGTTCTCAGAGGCATTCCTGGATGAGGCCTGGTATGCTATTTGCTTGGAGAGCCCACTGCTAGGAGGAGAAATCCGCCCAGTTTAAAGAGGTCTGAATTACCTTTAGGTGGTTAGAGATTAGTAATCACACAAAGTTAATAGACAAAAACTATAAAAGAACAGAAGGATGCATTTGAAAATTCTTTATGCTATACAAGCATGGTTCACTTTCTATCAGTATAAACCTGAATTAGAGTTTTCCAAAACTAGTCCTTGGGGATCTCAACCAGGATAACCAAAACATATAAATTTAAAACATGTGCAAATGAAGCTCAAACCTATTCCTTGAAGCTTGCCTGAAAATCAGCTGAGATTGACAAAACTTGAGACTCTGGAACAACCAGCAAATGACACACAACCACTGTCACTCTATCATGTATTATTTACAGAAATTCCCATGTCCACTTAAAGAGGCTTGAAGGAGGCTCATTCAGCTTTTGGGATACAATCCCTTTGCTGCTGAAATTCTCCCACCAGGTATGGATAACAGCATCTTTCAGAGATGGGCTCGATCAGCTTCAATTTTCTTTATCAAATCCTTCAGGAAGACAGCATGTTGCGCCCCAAGGGGGATTTTCCGGGGGGGGGGGGGGGGGGCAGAAGGAGCATGGAACACAATGTTTGCTTACAAACAGTTGGAACATTATATGGCCTCCCACGAGCAGACCATTTTACTAGTAGGGTATTCGGGAAGCTTAAGGAGTTTTCCCAGGTGGAAACAATGGAATGCCAATCCATCTGTAAGCTACATATGCAAATCTCTGTCCTCTTATCCCCAAAGAATTATTTAGAGATCCTTAGGTGTTAGACTCATGACCTAGGCATAACTAATGCAGAATTCCTTCAATGTTAGGCAGGACTCCCTCTTTCTCTTGTTGGGCCAGTGTGACAGAACGCCACTTTCGCACGCTGACCCAAGCTTACCTTTCTACCATACAAGCATTTTGAATGGGAAGTGTGGCACGGGGGAGGGTAATTTGGCTCATGCACTCTGGAGGTGTCCTAGGATACAACACTTTTGGTCCCAAATGGTCAGATATTTGTCATATCTACTGGAGAAAAGTCTTATGATCTCACCACTTGGGTTGTTGTTTAGGAAAGTTTCAGAGTGTGGTATACTACTTAAAGGTGAGCAAATGTTGCTGACTAAAGCCTGTATACTTGCCAAATGCTGTATCCTGCAATGCTGGGTGGAAAAGGACTTGAAAATCCTTGAAGACATATCTCTTCAACAAAGCCTACAAAGAGGACCCATAGCTTAACTCTACAACCACACTAATCCTCACCAGTCTGAAACTCTTCTTTAATAACTATTTTCTTAGAACTCTTTCCCACTCTCAATCTCTTTACATTACCAATTGTATCTGACTCACTGGAATGGCAATGCCATAGCAGACCTCTGTAAGCTACATTGAGCCTGCAAATAGGTGGGAAAATGTGGGATACAAATGCAATAAATAAATAAATTGGCATCGGAGGAATAAACTGTACGAATGTATGATATTGGAAGGTATAGAAACCCACTTATCTCTTAAAAGACGAAAGTTGTTTCTGACCATTTGGGAGGTGTACATTCAATCAAAGAGTGAGAAGTGACAGTCTTAATAGGTTGGCTGTATAATTGTATAATAGTGGTTTGTTTGGTTTATCCATGCACCTTTTGTGTTTTTTTCTTTGAGGGGGGAACTATTGTAGGAGGAAGGGTTTTGAGTTGGAGAGTTGGGATCCTGGAAAGGGGTCGTATTACAGTAAGGATGATCCTGTTGGCAGTACTGTTGTTATATCTTAAGGTGTGTTCTGGTCGTCGGTGGGGGGGGGGGGGGGATATTTGCTATTTATATACTGTACTGATTATGCCCCTCTTGTTGACCCTGTTATTTTTTTTCTCAATCAACATAAGTACATAAGTAATGCCACACTGGGAAAAGACCAAGGGTCCATCGAGCCCAGCATCCTGTCCACGACAGTGGCCAATCCAGGCCAAGGGCACCTGGCAAGCTTCCCAAACGTACAAACATTCTATACATGTTATTCCTGGAATTGTGCATTTTCCCAAGTCCATTTAGTAGTGGTTTATGGACTTGTCCTTTAGGAAACCGTCTAACCCCTTTTTAAACTCTGCTAAGCTAACCGCCTTCACCACGTTCTCCGGCAACAAATTCCAGAGTTTAATTATGCGTTGGGTGAAGAAATATTTTCTCCGATTTTGTTTTAAATTTACTACACTGTAGTTTCATCGCATGCCCCCTAGTCCTAGTATTTTTTGAAAGCGTGAACAGATGCTTCACATCCACCTGTTCCATTTCACTCATTATTTTGTATACTTCTATCATGTCTCCCCTCAGCCGTCTCTTCTCCAAGCTGAAACAGAACTTTAAATAAATAACTAGAAAGTCCCATCACTATCTCCCTTCTTTTCTAAGCAATTTATACATTTTAGCAATGTAAAGGAGCAAGAGAGAGAGTGCAGCCATGGAGACCATGATGTAGAAGCCACTATGAGCTAGAATCAGTAAATGGCGCTGAAAATTTGGCACTGGGAAAAACTGGTGCTCAGTGCTATTCTATATAGGGTGCGCCAGGATGAGCGCTCTTTATAGAATAGCGCATAGAACCAATTCCCATAATCAACTTTGAGTGTGAGGACTTAAACCAGACGAAACCTGGTGTAGATCCTGGCGTGCAAGTTGAGAAAGCATCCCCAGAATTCCATTATACTGCATGCAACGTTTCAGGATGTCTCTGACCCGCCCATGCCCCCTCCCATGGCCACGCTCTCTTTTGAGATCCAAGCGAAACCAGTTAGGTGCAGTTGGTAGAGAAGTGCACCGATCTAACGCCCAGCTGATGCCAATTAAGTGCTTAACAGTAATAATTGCACCAATTAGCCAATAACTGTCCCAATTAAGCAGTTAAAGTTGCACAAATTTCAGCACCATATATACAATTCAGGGTATTTAACCCTCCTGCGCAATGCATCTGAAAAGATTTTTATCACCATGTTCAGAGTACTCCAAGAATATTTCTGACATTTCTCACTACAATTTTAAAAGCGCTCTGACCATAGTTTTCAGAGAGAGTGGGAAGCGTTTCAAATCAAAAACTGTAAACGTCATTTTTTAAAGCTATTCTGGACCTGGTTTTAGATGCCCTGCCTACAAAGTTAGAACCAGAAAGATGGATTTACCTTGACACAGCACCAAATAGACAAGGGTAAAGTGGCAAGAATCAACAGGAACGAGAAGAACATCAGAGTCCAGCCACAGCAGCCAATCCCTTCATTTTGGCTTTCTACAACAGCACAGAAGAATACAATTATACAGAAAAGCATGCTAGAATTTCAAATGTTCATTTAAAAAGAGAAACACTCTAATCCAAAGAACCATATATACAGTATATATTTTTTTCATTATTCTAGAGTACATTTTAAGAATCAATAGTTAGGAAGTGTATATTCTAAGGTTCAACGGTTTTTATTTATGTAATTGAGGAAAGACATCAAACAAATGGATTATACAAAGTGTCAATTGTCAATACAAATTAAAACAAACTAAAAAAGGTCACCCGCAAGGGGTTATAATATAGTCTCCCCAGCCCTCCCCGATCCTAAAACAGCCCACCTATCACTCAACCCTAAAGGAACAGGATGAAATCCTGAATTGTATTGCCAACAGCATGAATTACACAAAAAGTGAAAACTCAATTAAACAGCAAAGTTAACAAATGCATAGATCAACGCCAAATAGAGACACTTGGTTCTTACGGTACAGGAAGTTGTATATTCTAGTAAAGTATTTCCACCATTACTGCAAATGATCTCAAGACTTCAGAGGTTGTTTGCTTTTTAATGTGAGAAGGCACTTGAGAAATCCGATTCTTTGTTTTGTACCCCCCCCCCCCCTTCCTCAAAAATGGAAACTGCAATTTATTTCCAGTGTGTCCCTCTCTGCCCACAACTCCCCTTCTCTTTTCCCTACAGCCACGTCATTCTCCCCCTCTCTGAGTCTCACCTGATCTAGATACTACTTGCTCGTTAAGTTTAGTGCATCTGGCCCTAAAACTCCAACTTTCCAGGACAGGTTGAATTCAAATTATCTCATGCTCCAGATCCCACAAGTATCCCACGCTCATTTAACCTCTGCGAGACCAAAAAACATTCTGTCCAGAAGACACAACAGCACCACCTTTCCCCGATTCACCAGACACAAGGTGTATCTTCTCTCCAGTCGAGTGTAGACAAAAGGTATCCCCCTCCTAACATCTTAGTAACTTTTTCCCCCATCCTCTACCGTCAGTGTGTCCCCTCCCCCAAACACACAAACTCACGAGGCTCCAGAAATGATTTACAGACGAAACCATATTTTACACACAGGGTCATATACTTCAGTTATACATACAATACATTATACACTGTACTAGTATAATTCCCTTTTCTTGTTGATGGCAATGGATGTGTATGGTGGCCATTATGAAGCCATAATCTGTTAGAGTGGGTAGTAAAATGCTAATTTAGAAGGCTCAGGGGCCAGCACAGGCTCATTCGATAAATACAAAACCTGAGTGAGTAATCAGTCAGGATAATCCTGCAAAAAGCAGTTCTGTGGTGTGTTTGCACAGAGACTCCGGATACCGGATACGTGCTGTTCTCCCTTCCAAGACCTCTGCTAAAAAGCTGTGTTTGACACTCGCAAAACTGTTATGTTCTCCTTATCATTTAAGCAAGACCGACATAAACGCATATATATTATATTTATTTTTACCAGGCTCTTATTGCAACGTACATACTTTAATAACCACGTGCAATCAGATGTTTCTATACTGGCACTCTCTTTTCACATAATCCTTATTTCTTTGCTCAGTTTGTGTCCTAGCTGAGAAAGTGAGGCACTGAGGAGACAGCAGGCGCACAGAATCGGCAGGTTTACCATAAGTTCCTTCCTCTTTACGTTTGCTCTCCTCGGTTCTTAGGGGCTGCTGCTGGGCGAGCTCCATGTCTGTCTGCATTGTGTTTACCGAGGAGGAGGCGTTTACAGTACGTTCTGGAAGAGAGAACTCTTCCCCCAGCCCAGTGCACTGGGCTCATTCAGCACAGCCGCCACACCCTGCCCACATTCCTGTTAAAGCCACAGGCAGCAGAGAGTTTGCAGCAACTGGTGGAGATTCTCTTCCAGGGTAGGAAAGAGAAAGGCATAATGGACTACAAACGCATCATACCCAAAGCATCCTGACAATTCGATCACGGTTCCTGACCTATAATTTATTAACCACCTTTATAAAGAAGATACACCCAAGGCGGTGTACAGCAGGTACAGTTTAACATCAAACTTCCAATTTTGTAAAAAGCATAACAGTAGTAAAATCTACAAGTACAAACATAAATACATTAAATACAGCAAATTGAAAAGGATTACCATGAAACAGGATCAAAAATGTACATATTTAACAGCACTGAAATTCAAATAACAGAGATATAATATGGTGTAAGCATAATACTAATGAAATATCTAATAAGCACACAATTAGCACATTCAAATAACATTGCTACGATCAGGGGCGGCCCCCAACTATTACCACCTGAGGCACTCATCAGGAGCGGCACCTCAGAGGGGCGGCGTTTTACCTCACGGTGACATTCCAAACCCGGCAGTGATTCCCATACACCAGGGTTGCCAGGTGGAAAATTTTTTTCCAGCCCACTGGAGCCCAAAAAACAGCCCAAAAACCGCCCAAACACAAACCCCGCCCCTGACACCCCCACCCCCGCGTCATCACCCCCGCCCCCGCCGTCATAAACCCCGCCCCCGCCGTCACCGGCCCCGCCTCCCCGTCATCGGCCCCGCCTCTTACGTCATCGGCCCCGCCTCCCCGTCATCGGCCCCGCCTCCCCGTCATCGGCCCCGCCTCCCACGTCATCGGCCCCGCCTCCCACGTCACTAACCCCGCCCAAAACGTCATTAACCCCACCCAAAAACGTCACTAACCCCGCCCCCCCGCGGCCGAAAAAACCGCCCGAAGCACAAAAACCAGCCCAAAAAACCGCAACCCGCCGCGGGCAAAAATTTCCCGCGGCGGGTCGCGGAAAACCGCCCAATTGGGCGGTAAAACCGCCCACCTGGCAACACTGCCATACACTGCCCTGCCGGCACCCACCTCTTCCCTTTACTGCGGCTGCCTCTCTGATGTAACTTCCTGTTTCCTCAGCGGCTCAGACAGCCGCAGTAAAGGGAAGAGGCGGGTGCCGGTGGTAGCAGGGCAGCATATAGGAATCGCTGCCACTGCTGGGTTTGGAACGTCACCGTGAGGTAAAACGCTGCAAAGGGAAGGGAGCGGCATCTCGGCCGGGGGAGGGGAGCTGCACCTTAGCTCCGCCTCAGATGACATCTTGTCTTGGGTGAGCCCTGGCTACGATACTAATGCTTTTCTACAATACTACTTACCATATAGCTGAGGGGCCAAATGCAGATATATAGATGGGGGCAAGATGCGTGGTACAGAGTCAGGATAAATAAATGGGTGGCTAAAGTAAAGACAAGTTCTTTGTACAGTTAATCAAGATATAAGGAACTGGTCTAAGTTACAGTGTGTGTGTAGCAAGCTAGTCCAGGTGCAGAATGGGTGTATAGTGAGTATTAGTAAAGACTTGGGAGAAGAGACAGGCTTTCACCTGCTTCCTGAAGTAGAGGTAGTCTCAAGTTATATGTAGCCCCTCTGGGAGTAAATTCCAGAGCGTGGGGGCTACTCCTGAGAAGGCTCGCTGGCAGATATCACATCATACAATTTCTTTTGATGAGGGGACAGATAGTGATGATCCTTGAGAGGTCTCAAAGGTGTGTAGAGGGCTAACTTATTCTTGTCTGAGGGCCTTGAAAATCAAATATAGAGTTTTGAATTTAGCCCTGTAAGGTACTGGGAGCCAGTGTAGTTTTTGCAGGAAGGGTGTGATGTGGTTACGACATTTGCAAACTTCTATCAGTCGTGCTGCAGCATTCTGAATTACTTAGAGCTGATACAAATTCTTTTTTGGTTTGACCAGTGTACAGGGACTTCTGAAGCCTGTTTATAACCTCATTAACTCACATAAATGAAAACAGGACTCATGTATTTGCAAAACGGCAACAACTTGGTCCTATCTTTATTTAAATCCAACTTAACTTAAAATTAAGTATCCCCAAGCCAACCTAAAGCTTTCAAGATTTAACATGCCAATCCCAGTCCACCACCGTTAGCAAGACTGATAATTCATGAAGCGGCAAACCAGAATTCCCCACCGCACAGCAAGGGGGCTCAATGTTAAGCCCAGCTGCCCCAGCTGCAGAACTTATGTCACACCAGGCTTGGGTACAGCTGCTACCAGCCCAGGATAGTTTTACTTGCTCCAGGCTATCTACCCATTCCGCTGCAGTCAGTTGTGCCGAGATTACATTTTCAAGTATGTTTTGCAAATCATTATTAAACAGGTCATTCCCAATGTCTGACAAATACACATTGTCCTTCCAAAAGAACCCCTCGCATAGCTCCTTAGCCCATGTATGTGACACTTGCAGGCCACCCATTTGAAGGACACATGTTGCAATTTGCCTGTTCACCTTTTTCCTTTCTCTGCCCAATAACTTCCATTGTTTGTGACACAGTAGCCATTTGCAACAATTCAACTGAAGACCGTGCTCCCAAGTAATTTCCACCTAGATGTATGACAATGGCACTTGCGGGGGCCAAATTGGCTGATCTATGCCAGAGAAATGGGACAAACTATGCCCATCTCATTCCCCTAACTTCCATCCAGTGCACTCTAATGTCGCATAAGGTTTTGCCTCGGCTCAGCAAGCAGCCCATTTGACAAAAGAGTGTCCAACAATCCACATGCTTTTCGTCCCAAAGGCAGTCCGTGAAACAGAAAATAAACAGTTGAATTATCAAAAGGCCTCATGGCTGTATGGGAGTACATTTCTAACGTGATTTATATGCCTCCGACTTCCATCTGCCTATTTTTTTGATTGTTATTGGTGGGAGACTTTTGGCCATCGCGCTGGTGGCAGCACCTATCCTAAAGGAGTTTGTCACAAAGTTATTCGGATTATGTCCCAAGTTCTGTACACATTTACGCAATACTGCCGTGAATTGGAACAAGGTGAGTAGGGAGCCATCCTGCTGTACTAAAAAGGGTGGCTCCCCTTTTGGCCTCATCAGTATGTAATCCTGTATGTTTACAACGGGCAGGCAGGTAGAGATTCCAACTGGGTTAATAGAATGACCTGCCCCCTAACCATCTGATCTGTCTTTGATTTGTGAGTCGTAAGTCACAGGGTAGTTCCCTCCAGAGTGACCTGGCTGTGTAGCAGTCCGCGCCCTTCGCTTGTCCTCCTGGAGGGAACCACCAATTTGCAGATTCTGAATGCCCCAAAAAAGGCTAAGGAAAAGGCGACCCTGAATAGTCTGGTCTCAAACTGCGAATTGCTAACCTCCGCCAATGCATGCCAAATATTTAACAATATCTCATGTGTGATAGGGAATCTTTTATCAGGCCTGACTCCTAGCTCCCACTTCTAGTCCTCTAGGAGCTTGCTTATGAGAAAACTTCTCCTTGGGTCATCCCATCCTGCCATCTTCATGAAAAATGATACTGCAGATAGGTAACTAGCCACTGATGCATATGATATGCCCTGTTTTCTTATATATTTGACTATCAGATTCTCAGGGATGGGGCCATTGTGCCAACCAAGGTTGTTTTGTGGGTGTACATGAGGAATTGTGATATTGAATAAATAAGGGTATGTTTGTGTCCCTAGTCATGCATCCAAAGGTTATATAATCCTTTCCAGGCTCCGCTCATTCTGCCTCGCCTCACCCTATGCTTGGAACAACCTTCCTGAGCCCTTACGCCAAGCCCCCTCCCTGCCCGTCTTCAAGTCTTTGCTTAAAGCTCACCTCTTCAATGCTGCGTTCAGCACCTAACCCTTACCATTCAGTGAATCCAGACTGCCCCAATTTGACTGCCCCTATCGGACCGACCGTTCACTTGTCTATTAGATTGTAAGCTCTTTGAGTAGGGACTGTCTTTCTTTGTTAAATTGTACAGCGCTGCGTAACCCTTGTAGCGCTCTAGAAATGTTAAGTAGTAGTAGTAGTTCAAGACAGCCACTTAATCATTTAACTTATTAGTGGAACATAACTACAGAGGCATGGTGTGGTCGCATTTTCAATATGGTAATACTAGGGCCCAGCTAAGGAACAGGCTATTTTGAGTTAGTCTTTATTGGACCAAACTTGCTTTCCTTGTGCCATCACTATCCAGCGGGTAGGCAGTGTCTTAAAAGGTGGAGGCTAAATTTTTTGTTTGTTTGTTTTTAACATTTAAATCACACATTATCCCAAGCAAAGCCAGGTTCAATGTGGCTTACATTTGAAAATACAGTGAGACAGAATAATTGAATTCAGTTATATCATGGGAGCAATTAGATGGATATGTCTGAAACATTTAATAAAGTTGAGATTAGCATATATAGTCAGCTGGGCATTAAAAAGTTTATCCTTTATTGATGCCACATGTTCAGAAATCATAGCCATAAGTATAGGCAGTTATTCAAAGATTAACACATACACCCACCAAGTCAGGCATCCATACACACATTACAAACGTAAACAACTTCTACAGAGTACATCCAAATTTTAATTTTGATTTCCTTATTTCCATCTTCCAAAATTCCAGACAGCAGATGTACAGATCAGTAGGACCCAAAGCAGTCCAAAACAAGTAAAGTCACAAACAGTTTATACCTAATTTTTCAACCACCCTTAGGATTCACCTTTGGGTTTAAAAAGCAAAACTATGTGCATGTAAGGTCTGGATGAACAAATGAAAACAATAAAAGTTTAAGGAAATGCCCATAATATGTGGTAGCAATAATGAAACAATGATGGAATAATCACATAGCAAGCAGCCTGAGGCAACAGCGTTATTTTCCACTAAGCATAATTAACTTTGTATGAACTTGGCTGCTAATATTGTGCTGAACTGGACAATGTTGGCACATTTAGACTCTGTGTACATCCGTATGCTGCACAAGCTGGCATGTTTGAAAATATAAGCGAGATTAAATAAAAATGCTACCAACAATAAAGAACGACAACACGGTGGCAGCAGCTCAAAGGTTTGTTTTGAGTGTACTAGAGATGACGGCTGCGTGGGGGGGAGTGGAAATAGAGATTAACCTAATTGGTTTAAACGTGTCGACGTCACTTCGTCTCCTGTCTATTAAATCTCGTTGCTAGCACCTCCCGGCGTGGGGGTTAGTACTGCGCATGTTCTACGTTGGAAGTCTGTATCCAGGCAACCTCAGCAGCAGACGTGCTGCAAATCATTTTTTTACGGCAACTATAGTGAGGAGTGATGATCGTGTTCGTATGAGGAGAGGGTGTGTGTGAGGTTTGGTAGCTGCGAGATAGCTTCTGTAACTTTTCTTTGTTGGCTGTGTCGAGATATCATTCAGTTTCACGTCACGAGTTCTGCTACAGAGATTCTTAGATACCCATTCTCTAATTACGAGAGCTGTCATTGCTGCAGTGTCCGTGACTAGAGAGACATACTTCTAGAGGGCTGTCGCTGCTGCATTATATAAAAGTTATAGACGCCCCCACTTCTAACTTTTCTCTATTGGCTGTGTCGAGATATCCCCTAGTTCACGAGCTGTGCAACAAAGATTCTTAGATAGCTGTCAATGCTGCAGTGTACGTGACTCAAGAGACATACTTCTAGAGAGCTGTCGCTGCTGCATTATGTAAAAAGTATAGACGCCCCCACTTCTAGAGAGCTATTATTGCTGCAGTGTTTATAAGAGACGCCCTCACTTGTAGAGGGTTGCCACTGTTGCAGTGTCTTTGAGAGACACTCCCATCCTCGGCTGCTTATCACTGCTGCACTGTCTATGAGATATACCCCTACCTTGGGGGGGGGGGGGGCTGCCGTTAATGCAGGGTCTATGAGAGACATTCTTAGCATTAGAAGGCAGCCGCAGAGTCCTGAAGAGACTTCAAACTCCATTCCTCGGAGGGCTGTCCTGTACTGTCTGTGAGAGATGTTCTCCACCTGGAGGGCTGTTAGTGCTGCAGAGTCTGTATGAGACCTCTGCGTACACCTCCAGAAGGCTGTCCCTGCTGCAGAGCTTTTCTGAGACCTTTATAAGCCTAGAAGGCTGCCACTGTGTCAGTGCTCTGGGAGACATCACTTATTTCTTAGAAGGCTGTTTGATAATATGTCTATTAAGAAACATTCCCTGACTGGGTATTGATACCACACAGCTCACCCATGTTCCGGACACAGGATGAGATGGACAGGACCATATTTGTGGGCAATTTGGACAATGATGTTAAAGAAGAAATTCTCTATGAGCTTTTTCTACAGGTATATGAGGGAAGGGGGCTGGCTAAAGGGATTGGGGGAGGGGAGGAGAAGTCTGGAAAAATCCTTTAAAAAGCCGTAGGATGTGAGGAACTTTAGTTATGCTATGTTGGAAATGTCAGTAGCCTAAATGGTAAAATAAAGTTTTCTGAAGTAGTACTTTTTACAGTAAAATCTAGTTATGCACAGGTGCAGCTGAATGCCATTATATAAATGGGATATTGGAAGTCATCAGAAAAAATGTTCTTAGAAGTTTTTGTTTGTTTGTAGCTACAGACTTGAAAATTCCAGAAATGCTTGGTAGTACTCACATTAAAGTATACCTTATATTAAGTAAATTTTCAGTAGAGAACTATAGAAGCCAAATTCATGACCAGCCCAAGAGTATCCAGTGCCCTAGGTGATGTTTCAGCCAAGTGCCCCACCACCCTGCCTCACTCCAGGGGTAGCTTAAGACCTTACTCCCTCCTCATTCAGCATCTCCCCTTATCCTTCAGCCCTACCCCCCATAGTCTTTCATCTCCCTTTGCTGATCAACTTCCCCCAATCCCATAGTTCAGCATATCCCCATCCCATTGTACCCACTGTTCAGCTTCTCCCCCTCTTTCCTTCCCCTTGCACTGCTGCTACTGTCACCTCTCCTGAGATCAAAGGAACAAGCCTATTCAACACTGGTGTGGGGTCTGTAACCAGAGGCTTGTTCTTCAGCAGTGCCACATCCTGCTTCCCCTCCGACACAGGACTGTATTGGAGGGGGGAGCAGGCTGTGGTGGCGCTCAAGCATGGGCCTGTGGTTGAAGACCTCACGCTGGCACTAAATCTTTGTCCCTTTGTTCCGGAAAAAGGGAGGGCAGTAGTGGGAGCAGCAGCAGGGGATGGGTAAACAGGGGAGATAAAATACGGCACTTCCCCCCCCCCCTGTCCCCTTCACGCCCAGGTGGTGTTGCTCTAGGCAGATGCATGGTCTGCTTAATGGCAGGGCCTGCCCTTTCCAGATGTAATTTAATTGATCATTGCTTGTTTAAAGTTAATTTCTTTTCATTGTAAATTTATTAAAATTGTAGTTATTACATCCAAGAAACTGTCTTGTTGAGAACAGTATTGAATTTTAGGGGAATAAAAAAAGAAACACTCAAAAATAAATTGGCGATGCCATAGCACTTCTGTGTTCTACCAGTCCACAGTTAAGGAGATTACCAGATCACAATTAAAAATACCTGTATTATAAGTAAGACAAATATGCTTGCCAGTAACAGACAATTCAATATTTAAATGTGTATATTTAATTACAAGGGTATATAACTGGGGAGGAGATAAGGGGGGGAAAGGTAATTTTGTTTCTGAATTTTCAGGGGAGCACATGGAGATGTAGAAAGGTCAATTGACCTGCAATTTGATATTAATAAATGCATTCTAAATATTTGCCTATAATGTTGATAGTGAAGAAACTATGTTTTACGCCTTTAAAATGTATTGGATATTTTCCTTTAAATATGTCTGGTGTATTTCTCCAGTTTGGCCAGCAGGTGGTGCATGTTTATGCTTAACGCTGTAAGAGGACTGACTTCTCTTTCTTATATTTGGCACACAGATAATAGGAAGTGCATGTAGTGATGTAACCAGTTGTTATTTGAAATTTGACTGTTCTGGGCTCTGATTGGCCTGGAGTTTTGAAATTGCCCAGCAGTGGCTGGCTGGCTGCTTCAGTTTCAGCCTGGGAGAAGGAGAGAGAGAGCTTTTTTGCTGAAGCTCAGTGAGCAGATATATGCCCTGATCTCCCCAGGTACTTTATAAGAAGTATGCAAGTGTTTAGTTAGTGTTATGATTGATCCTTATTTCAGTTACCAGTTATTGTTTGCCAATTGCACTATTTTGTTCCACTGTTCAATCAGTATTTTTGAAGAGAATAAACATAATTGTTTGCCTTGTTTGTCTGGATCACTAGGGATAACTTGAGAGCAGGAGACTCGCCCAGAGGTGGTTGGGACCCTGCTGGTGGAAGGAGGGTGCTAGTGTAGAGCACAAGCAGCAGGTACAGGCGGACCATAGCTTTGCAGGGGATAGACCCTTTAAATGGCTATGGGATAACCCCAGGTGGGTGACTAGGCATTTCGTGACATTGACCCCTCAGGTACCTTGGTTATGGGACGCATCCAAAGACAAAGTGTGAAGGAGAGACTACTCTTCTGAGTCCTTGAGAGGTTGGCGGAGGACAACTTAGTTTGAGGGTCTGTGTTTGCTGGATGCTTATTAGCTTGCATTTGCATTCTTCATCTTCTCTTTTGATTCGCCCAAATGAGATCAGGTCCACAGAAAGATAGAGGGCTTTGACTGGAATATGTGTTGAGGGTCTCTGTTTCCAGTTCTTTAATTGAAAATGGTTACAAAATGCTATATCGATGGTATTTCGCCTCCAGTAGATTGGCAAAAATGTATAATCGGAGATCTGGTCGATGCTGGAGGGCTGTGCAGAGGTGGGAGACATGTTTCATATTTGGTGGACATGTCCTAAGATACAGATCTATTGGGCAGAGTTACTGAATATATTTAGCCAAATTATTGACGTGCACTACTCCGCCATAGCAGAGACCTGCCTCCTGCACTTTTGCCCCATTGGGGTTCCCCCGATACACATTGCCTAGCCTCAGTGTTGTTTGTAGCGGGGAAAATTAGGCTGGCGTCTGCCTGGAAGAACCCCCTTCTGCCTCTGGTGTTGAAGGTTATCCACAAGATGGATCATTTATATCAGGTGGCAAAAATGACTGCTATAAGAGCTGATCACATTATACAATTTTACAGGCAATGGAATGTGATAAAAGAAAAGGAATGCCAAATTAAAAGGGAAAAGGGCATAATGCAAGCAGAATGGACATAGCACAACAAAGGCTGAAGAAAATTAGGCAGTGAACATAATTTACACAAATACAATAATAAATGTTTTGATGTATTAATTTTATATACCGTCTTTTACCAAGGAGTAAAACTAGTTTACAACCAATAAATACACATTAAATATAACATTTATGAAATAATAAAGCAATGTTACAAACTCATTAACCTCGGAAGTTTAAGTTAGGGTAGCATTTTTTTCTGAAGGTAGTGCTTATATTAAGCTGCTATCTATATATCTGGGCAAAGTGCTCTTTACCTTATTATTCCTCCAGACCAGTTCAGGCAAGCGGGTTATGCATTCCTACTAGCAGATGGAGATTGAAAACCACTAGCCTTAAAGTGAGTGTATAACTAACCTGTGCAGCCTCCCCTTAGCCAATATTTTCTCAGTCTCCGCAGATGGTAGGTACCTGTGCAGCCTGCTTGTGTAAAGGGTCTCCTGGTAGGTTTTGGTCCTTTCCCTTTTAGGTTAGGAGTCTTCCCAGGAGTTGTGCCCACAAAAATGTTTTTAAAAAAGCAATTTGGCATATTTTTTCTTTGGCAGCACTAGCTCCGCATCCTCCCAACTTGAAGATGCCATGGAACCTCTCTATTATGAAGAGAAAGAGGAGAGGATCAATCAAGGCTGTTCCCCCAGTGGCTGAACCTACTTCGGCTTCTAGGCAGCTAAATTTGGAAGCTTGCAGGGTGAGGACAGAATCAGTGTCGCTGGTCACTTTTTTGACCGGGTCTGTGTTGACAGACTGCAGTGCAGAGGAGATCTCATTGAGCCCTATATTGACAGCACCCTCCCAACCTGGAAGTGCTGTGTTCATCGGAGGAGAGCGGGACAGAGGAGCCAGTCTGGTGCAGATGCTGTCCTCGCTCGGGGGTCTTCCGGTGTCTTCTTCCTCTCCCAGTGCTGGGGGCATGGTGTCATCATCTCTAATTGGAGTTGCTGCTTCCTGTGGAGTGTCTGGAGAGAGTCGAGTGGGAGAACTGCAATCTGGAGGTTTGTAGGTGAAGAAATTGGCTGTTGTGACTTTAGAGTTGCTTTGGGAAGTAATTCAGGTAGTGAACTGCTCTTTACAAACAGTTGTTCAATAATTGGTGACAGTAAAAATTTCAAAAAGGTTCAGCAGGAACAGGCTACTTGTGTGGTTGGAATCCACAGAGGGGCGATCTGCTCAGACTCAGGAGGGAGTGGTTGCCTTGATGAAGGACAAGGGTATGGAGTCCAGGTGTGCGGATGTTATAATGCCGTTGTATCGCTCCATGGTGCGACCGCACCTGGAGTATTGTGTTCAGTACTGGTCTCCGTATCTCAAAAAAGATATAGTAGAATTGGAAAAGGTACAGCGAAGGGCGACGAAAATGATAGTGGGGATGGGACGACTTTCCTATGAAGAGAGGCTGAGAAGGCTAGGGCTTTTCAGCTTGGAGAAGAGACGGCTGAGGGGAGATATGATAGAAGTGTATAAAATAATGAGTGGAATGGATCGGGTGGATGTGAAGCGACTGTTCACGCTATCCAAAAATACTAGGACTAGAGGGCATGAGTTGAAGCTACAGTGTGGTAAATTTAAATCGAATCGGAGAAAATTTTTCTTCACCCAACGTGTAATTAGACTCTGGAATTCGTTGCCGGAGAACGTGGTATGGGCGGTTAGCTTGACGGAGTTTAAAAAGGGGTTAGATAGATTCCTAAAGGACAAGTCCATAGACCGCTATTAAATGGACTTGGAAAAATTCCGCATTTTTAGGTATAACTTGTCTGGAATGTTTTTACGTTTGGGGAGCGTGCCAGGTGCCCTTGACCTGGATTGGCCACTGTCGGTGACAGGATGCTGGGCTAGATGGACCTTTGGTCTTTCCCAGTATGGCACTACTTATGTACTTATGAATATTTGCATTGCAAGGTTGAATTTTTGGAAAATCAAATGAAGAAGAATAACTCAAGGTTATTAAACTTTCCACGTTCTCCATTAATTACAGCTATTGATATGGTCTGTAAATTTTTCCTTGAAATCCTGAAGATTCCATCTGTGGCATTGTTACCCCCCCCCAGATTAGAGCTTACTATGCTCCTGGCTTTGGAAGAGTATGCAATGAACAAGGTAGGGAGATACTTAACTTCAGAGAGGAAGAGCATGAGAGGTACCAGCACCTGCCCAAGTTCCCGTAAGTGGAGATGGGAAAGAGGAGGGTATTGTACTCTTAACCACAAGGAAACTGCTGGAAGAGAGATGCCAGGAAGGCAGAATGAGAACATCTAATTCATAACAAGCTAGAGACTATCTGTGACCCCCCTGAGCAAAAAAGTACCAAAAGTTGGGGTATGTAACTTATTTATACCACAAGATAGAAGGATATCAACTGCATATTCCTGCAAAAATTTGGCCTTAGATATGGACTAATTATGTATTTAAAATGAGAAACATTCACTAATAAGCAATTAACCCCAGATGTCACATACCTCACTTTAGGTATCTGCAGTTTTTAGGCTGTAGAACATGAAAAACATCAAAGCTGCGAAAACAAATTGCATAGTCCCTTTCTATTGACACTATAGTACACAAAACTATCAAAAATAAAGGTTGACCAAATGTACCCCTCCAAACTTTTATAGCCGTTATCTCTGTTATTTGTAACCCCACTTTGGGTGCCTTTTCATTCAGTGAATCACATTTTTATTTTTCAGATTTGCAATGTATTGAAAATTTTTGGTTAACCAGAAAAAAATAACAAAACAAAAACATAGCAAAAAGGAGAACCATAACGGTGAAAATAAGCAAATGAAAACTTATACTACCATAAGACATATGACTTACAAGGAAACACAACAAATAGAAAACATTCATCCACTAAATAAAAACTGGTCTACAGTCAAACTAGAAGAATTATGGAGGGAGATTACATATTAATGAACAATAAAGAAAGCATAATACATACTTATTTGACTGCAAATTAAAAAGTAATATCAACAATGGTACTCTACTTCTTCCTCACCATGAGCCCTCTGAGCCCTGCTCAACAGTAGTAAATAGCTCCTGCAGTTGTACAGGGTCAATAAAGACATAGGGGATCTTTTACTAAGGATTAGCGTAAGTTAACTGCCACAGGAGCCATTTTATTCTTATGGGCCCTGCTGCAGATAATATGCACCGATCTTTAGTAAAAGACACCTATAGTCTTGCCACTGAAATTTATATTTAAATCGTTTTTATTGATGGTAGTAAACAATACAATCTTTATAATGTAACAGCTTCCATCATTATGAACTTCCCTACCCTATCCTTCCTACTCTACCCCCCCTTCCCTTTCTTCCCGTCCCTCTAGCCCTTCTACCTCCCCCCCCCTCCACCCCGTTCTAACGGTTAACTTTCATAACAACTATCAACAAAGCACAAAATTATACATTCAATAAGTGGCTTCTTGTTCTAGAAGGCAAAGTATCTAGAAATGGGCTCCATCTCGCTATATATAGATCGAGCTCTTTGCTAGGTTTTTCTTTGCAGCTTAGTCTCTCCATTCTCAATAGAGATATCATCTGTATTCTCCATGTTTGAAGCGATGGTCCTCGTGTCTCCAGCCAGTCTATTAGAATTGTTTTCTTCGCCAGCATGATGGCTCTTTTCACAAAAGCCGTATAGCCTTTGGGTCTTGGTTTGCTGAGTTCCGGTCTGCCAAATAAAAGCAAAGGTGAGTATATCCATCTTGCCTTCCACATTCTTTCTACTTGCCCAATTAGGCTAGTCCAGAAATGTACAACTCTTGGGCATCTCCAGAACATGTGTCCTAGGGTTGCTCCATCCCCTCCACATTTAGGGCAGGCCCCATCAGGAGACAGACCCATATGGAATGCCCTCCGGGGTGGAACATACAACCTCACGGCGAACCGATATTGGGTCTCCCAATGTGCAGCCCAGTTAGTTACTTGTCTCAGCGACACTACATATTCCTTAAAAGTACTCGGGGGTATGTGCGTTGCTAAATCCTTGCTCCAGTCTCTAGCATATTTCGCATAGTCCAATTCTAATTTGGTGTCTTTTATATGTCTGTGGTGATACAGTAATGGTACTTTTTGTTGTGCGTTCAAAGATAAAGCTGTTGGTAGTTCTTCCTGAATGTCCTCTGCGAGTGCCTCCCAAGGCAGGCTGCTCACATAATGCTTTATTTGCCAATAATGGAACTGATCCTTGGGTCCGAAAAGTTTCATTCCTTGTAGTTGCATTTGTGGCTGTAATCTCCCATCTTCGGTAAGTATTGGTAGTAGGTACGTAACTCCTTGGTTTTTCCATCGGGTGAATATGTTGTAAAGGAGACCTGGTGGGAAGTCCGGATTACCACCCAATGGAAGAAGTGGAGTTGCCCTAAAGGAGCAGTGATGTAATTTGCAAATCCACTTCCATGCTTTTTGAGCCGTGGGTAAAATGTGGGATATTTCCAGTGTTGGTGATATTTGACATTGTAATCCATGAAGCAAGCTGCTAAAATGGTATGGTTTAAATAGTTCGAGTTCGATCTTTGTTGCTGAGAAATCTGCAGTGTTTCTGAACCAGTCATTTAGGTGCCTCATGGCACAAGCTATAGTCATTGATCTTATATTCAGCAATCCCAGGCCTCCATATTCTCTAGGAGTACCCACCAAGTTCATTGGTAGTCGAGATTTCTTTCCTCTCCACAAGAATTTAGACAAAGCTGAGGTCAATTTTTTCTCATCTGTGCTTTTTAAATATATTGGTAGCATTTGGAATACATATAACCAGCACGGCACCACCATCATGTTATACATAGCAATTCGTCCTAACAATGATATTGGGAGTCCCTGCCACCTCTCCAATTTTGTTACAGTTTCTGACAGTAACCTATGGACATTCAGCTCATATAATTTAGACAAGTCTTGTGGGATATGTACCCCCAAGTATTTAAGTGCTGTCTTCATTTGTAGCTGAATGTCCCCTGCCACCCGCAGCTTCGCCCCCTGGGGGAACATCTGCATAATGCTTGATTTCTGTAAATTAATCTTGAATCCCGACATGCCTCCAAATACACTCATATGGTGGGTCAACCTGGCGAGTGACGTTTCGGGGTGAGCTGTCACTATCAATAGATCATCAGCAAAAGCCATCACCTTGACAGTGTCTCCCCCTACTTCCACCCCTGGTATGCCCCTCTCCCCTATCAGTGTCCTCAATAGCGGTTCAATCGCTAGTAAAAATAATGTGGGGGATAACGGGCATCCTTGTCTAGTTCCCCGTGCTATGGGAAATTGTGAAGTGCGGACTCCGTTCACTAGTATTGCAGCTGTAGGGTGAGAATATAATGTTTGGATCGCCTGGTGTATCCAGCCCCGGAACCCCAAAAGTCGGAGCACTTCAAACATATATTCCCAGTTTATAGAATCAAATGCTTTTTCAGCATCTAGGCTGATTATCACTGCCTCTATTTTGGCCTGTTGGCAATGCCCCATAGCTAACAAGAGCCGTCTTACATTTACTACCGATTGTCGATTACGTACGAATCCTACCTGATTGGGACTTATTAATCTAGGCAGACACTGGTGGATTCTATTGGAAAGTAGTTTGGCCAAGATTTTTACATCTACGTTTATTAAGGAGATGGGCCTATAAGAATCTGCCTGTATGTCTGGTTTCCCCGGTTTTAAGAGTAAAGTTATCAATGCTTCATTCGCATGCGCTGGGAAAGATTGTTGTTGTATTACCTCTTCAAAGTAATCCTTGAGGGCCCCTATCACTGAGGGTCCCAAGATCTTATAAAATTCACTAGCATATCCATCAGGGCCTGGGGCTGAGCATGTAGGTAGTGATTTAATAATTTCCTGTAACTCTTTCCCTGATATGGGTGCTTCCAGGGCCTGCGCCTCCTCACCCGTCAATTGCTCCATGCCTGCCCTTTTGAAATAGCTTTGTATAGTCCCTTTGTCTGGCGTCTGGCCTTGTTTGTACATAGAGCTGAAAAATTATTGGAAAACCTGTGTTGTTGTGTCTTTTTTGTGTTGGGGCACTCCCTCTCTGTTCTTCACCACTGTAATCACACGGGGCCCTCCTTTTTGTTTAACCAAGCTAGCCAGTAGCGTCCCTGCTCTATTGCCAAATCTCTGGAGTTTGTACTTCCTAAAGATTAACGCTTTATTAGCTCTCTCATGGAGCAAGGTGTTCAGCGCTATTTGTGCCGCCTGCATTTGTTCTTTATGGTAACCACTCGGTATCTGGATATATCTCCGTTTCGCTTTTTGGAAATTTTTCTCTAGATTGATAATGGCCCCTGTCATTCTGCGCTCTCGCCTAGCTATGTATGCAATAATAGCTCCCCTTATAACTGCTTTTGCTGCTGGCCAGAATATGGTGGGGCGATTTTTATATTCTGCATTGAATTCTATGTATTCTGCCCATTTGTTTTGGACATAGCTCTGGAAATCTTTGTTTGTGGCTAGGTATGTTGGGAATCGCCACCCCGCAGCACCTTGTCTGTTGTCTGGGTCTTTCAGAGCCACCCACACCGTAGCGTGATCTGATATCTCTACTGGCCCGATTTCTACTTCTTCTATTTGGGAGAATAGTCTTCTGTCTACCAATGCATAATCTATTCTTGAAAAGGTGCCATGTGCTCTAGATAAGTGAGTATATTCCCGTCTTTCTGGATATAGGTTCCGCCAGGCATCTACTACTCCAAGGTCTTGCATAAAGTGATGTAGTGCTCTAGCACTGCTTCCCCCCCCGCATTGCCCGTCTTGGAGTGGAGCAATCTAGCATTGGGTCTGCTACTAAGTTAAAATCACCTAACATTAACAATGGGAGTGACTTGTATGGTAGACATATTTGTACTAGTTGTTCATAAAATGCTTTATCATATAAATTCGGTCCATATATCGCTGCTACCAGGTATTCTTTATACTGCAGCCATAAACGGATGATCACATACCTTCCCTGGGGGTCACTAGCTATTAAATGGGACTTAGCTGCAAGACCTTTGCGTATCAGAATCGCTACTCCTCTCTTCCTTCCCTCTGTTGATGTAGCCTGTACTTCTCCTACCCATCCCCGTTTCAATTTTTGATGTTCTTCTGGTGTTAAACGCGTTTCTTGAAGACATGCCACATCTGCTTTATGGCGTTTTAATGCCGCCAATATTTTAGCTCTCTTTACAGGGGTCGAAACACCCCCCACGTTCCACGTAAGGAACCTAGTTGATGTGGCCTTAAGTATAGGGTAATTTTAGAAAACTAACTAGCTGTGTGTTTTTGTCCAACGCCGCCTCCGGTGCCCAGCTCACCGAGGCCTTCCTCCCCTCCTCCTGATTGGTCCCTGCTATTTTTTCCTGTTCCCGAGTACCCTCTAATCGGGATTGATGGTGCCTTCTTAACCCTTCATCAATGAGGTCTCTACATTCCTTCAGTTGTATTACTTGCGCTTTGCCTTCCCTCCTTCTCTTCCCTTCCCCCCCTCCCTCCTGCCTACCCTCCCTCCCCTCCTTCCCTTCCCTCCCATATTTACCCAACCCTCTATACTTCCCTACCATTATCCCCTCACTCTTCCTCCCACTTTCCAGTTGAAAGAGCGTGGATCTAATGATGGTGGGCTGCCCCCCCCTCCTTTTTCACAACATATCTGAATAGGTTGAACCCTTATAGATACAACCTATCTATACAATTCTCAACTGAACATATTTATATAATGTTAACATGTGGTAACCAAAGCTCCTATGAACTTAACTGAATGTCCTGCCGACATTTGCTGATCTTTTCGTCAGGTCTGCCTGATTTCAGTTTGGCCTCTACTGTTCTTCCTTCTCCTTGTGTGATGGTTTCATCCTTGTTCAGCATTTTCCTCTGTTTCTATTTTTAACCCCTGCTGTGCTTCTTGTGGCGTTGGAAAAGTTCTCCACACGCCTTCGATTTGTACTTTTAGTAGTGCTGGGTATAACAACATAAATCGCTGTTTCCTCTCTGCCAGGCGTCTGCATATAGGCCCAAAAGCCCTCCGCTTCTCTTGTACCGCTATTGAGTAGTCCTGAAACACTTTTATGGGCGCTCCATCGAAAGCCAGTGTGTCCCATTTTAGACGGGCCCCTCGTAAGATTTCCTCTTTGTGTATAAAGTTGTGCACCTTGACGATTACTGCTCTGGGTCTGGTTCCTGTGTTGCTCCGTTTCCCCAGGCGGTGTGCCCTCTCCAGACACAGAGGCCCCGTACTATCAGAGAGCGCGAATTCCGCTTTAAGCCAGCGTTCAAGCTGTACAGCAAGAGATCGGTCCGGGACAGACTCTGGTATTCCGATCAGGCGGAGGTTCGACCTCCTAGATCTATTTTCCAGGTCATCTAAGTGTTGGGTAAGAAGTCCAAGTTCGCGCCGTATTTCTTTAAGGTCTGATGCTCTGGTTGATTCTGTGTCTTCAATATCAGACACGCGCACCTCTAATTCCCCGGTTCTACGTGTTGTTTCTTCCAAGCGGGTTTCCATCCCCGCTATTTGGTCAGAGAGCTTGGAGAATTGAGGTGCCAATGCGGACTTCACCGCCTCTGTAAGCTGGGAGATCTGTGCTGTGGTAAAAGTTGTTGTATTCTCCGTTTTCGGGCTTGCCGCCATTTTGTGCTCTCCCTGCCCTCGGAGTTTTTCAATCTCTTTCTTTGCCGTCCTGGTCGACATCACCCTCTGTTCCCGAACTACAAAGGGGTCCATGTACTCTCCTTGAGTATAGCGTTCAGAGTTCAGGGTTCAATCCCGGATTTTATCGTTCTATGAAGTTAATAGAGGGGGGGCTCGCCCGGGAGAAAGCCAAGACACGTCTGCTCTCTCTCAATCCATCACGTGATCCCGCCACTGAAATTTATAATAAAAATAATTTCCTAAGAAATTTCAAAAACACATTAATCCTCAAAATTACATTGGCTTCCTGTGCAAGAGCGTATACATTTTAAAATCTGTACCCTAGTCCACAAGATACTTTATGAAGCAGCCCCAGCGTACATGGATGCCCTTGTCCACCTCCCTCCTAGAAACTCACTCAGGACTGCCCGTTCATACCTAACCCTCCATTACCCTACGTGTTCTAGGCTGAAGTATAAGACCATGTATGCTTCCACCTTTTCCTACATCAGCACTCACTTGTGGAATACCCTGCCAAAATCAGTGAGAATGGTTCCGGATTACCTGGCTTTTAGGAAATTGCTTAAGACCTGCTTATTTGAGCAAGCCTACCCCACAGATCCTGTTCGCCTTCGTTAATCTCAGGAAGCCACCAGTTTGGACTGACCCTGCTATCCTGGACTGACCCATCTATTTTTCTCTAACTTACTGTCCTGCTTACCCCTTTCCGTTTATTGTACTCTGTCTGTTTGTTATTCAATTGTTGTAAGCCACATTGAGCCTGCCAGAGGTGGGAAATTGTGGGATATAAGCACAGTAAAATAATTAATAAACAGCCAAGGGCCACAGTGAATATAAGAAAGCTCCAAGGGCCACCAACAGATTTCAAGCATACATATTTAACTTTTAAAAGTTAATTACCACTAATTATGTAAACCGCCTTGATCTGCTTGTTTAGATGGGATTTTAAACATTGATACCAATATTGATTCTACCTCACTTCAAGGATAAATGTTTATTCTGCAACAAATCAAAAATGTTTGAGCTGCACATCCCTATAAAAGACCCCCCCCCCCCCATAAAAAAAAAGAAACATTTCATTCATTGTATATATATCATTTCCAATTCAGTCTGCAAATTCTGCAGCATAAAAAGGAAAGTATTACTCCAATTTACTATATGGAAAAATATGGGGCCCTTTTACTATAGTATGTAACCAGGATAAAAAACTGCTCCCCTGAGGGATTGGCAAGAGTCATTGAGGTCGCGGAGGACTTCTGTCTCCATGGTGTTGGGGACTAATCTGGACCGCTGGAGCAAAGGTGCTGCAGGGCAGCATTGGAAATCAAGCTGAGAGCTGCCTACTGAGGTTTCGGAGCCTGATTATACATTTTGCCAATCGGTTGGTGAGGTTTCAGAGCTGCCGGGAAGTGGGTGGAGCCATAGGAGCCAGCTCTGTGAGTACTTGAGCACCACCCAATATTGAGCAAACTCTGACTGTGTCCAGGGAGGGGTAGGTTCCATTGGGTTCAGCAACCCCAATCATTTTGAAAAGTTGGCTCCTATGGGTGGAGCAAGGGCCCCGTGAACTCAGAAGTGTTCATGGCTGCGGGGCAGAAGCAGGAGGGATTTAGCTGTAGCATATGATAAAGTGAGGCGCTGCTGGGTTCGGTTGTGCACATGTGCCTGCGAAGTGACATGGGCATGAATGTGCATGCCTCCAAATGCTGGATCCTGCTGGGAGAAAGAGGGGCCTTGTTTGGGGCTATTTCATCTTGAAGAGAAGCCACGGTTAGAGAGAGCATGGGGGAAGAGTCACAGGTCATATACGGGCGACAACTGGCATAGTTCTTTGACAGGACTTCTCAGTCATTTGCAGGACTTCTGTTGACCATTCTCCCAACTGCTTGAGGGCCACAAAGGAAGACTACGGGAACTGCATGCAGCCCACGTGTTTGAGACCATTGCTGTAGAGTGAAAAGACACATTATCTAACCCTTCTTTTGTGGACTGTATGCTTGATTGTTTTTGTCTGCTGTTATATATTTTTGCCTATTTGGAAAGTGCCCAATAAATAGTTTCCATATAAACCGTTACTGGACTCCAGAGGTTTTCCTCCCTACATCGAAGATTTGCTCAGATCTGTATTGGCCTGAAGGTTTAGGAGAAAGTGGTTTTAGTTCCCATTGGGAATCCTTTATCTGTGTGCTCTGGATTGGGAGTAAAAGAGCAGATAAGTGTGTGCATAGTAACCACAGACACCCAATCAACTGTCTGTATGGTTCGGGAACACTCACAGCCCCACCCAACAGAGACCCAACTACAATAAAACAAACACCTACTTGGCCTTCATTATAAAATTACCCTCCACAAGGCTCTATTGAATTAATGCATTTGCCTCAGGATCAGATATTCAAAGGGACTTAAGTTTAGTGTTAGCTGCTAAATAGGGAATGACCAATGTGTATGCAATACTACTTTAGTTTTTTTTCATAATAAAGCAGCCTGATAATCTTCCCAGTGATCTTAGACTTAAAAGTTTATCACGTTTTCCAAAGGTAACCTAAAACTGACATCCCTGTTGCTTAGTTCCAGCTCATTTTCAAAAGATAAAAACGTCCAAAAAGTGTCATAAAGCACCATTTGGATGAATTTCTTCTCAAAATATCCAAATCAGTATTTTCAAAACCTATTTTGTAGATGTTTGTTTATGCAATTTGTCTGCAGTGTGTCCAAATCACAAGGGGACATGTCGGGTGTTTTGGGGGTGGAATTAGGGCGGGCATACAGCGTTATGGATGTTTTACAGCCATAATGGAACAAAATGAATATGTGTAGAGCTAAAACTTCAATGTTTTGATCTAGACTTGTTTTTTGAACGAATAAGGCACAAACAGGTGCCCTAAATGTCCAGATGGCCACTGCAGGGATTCAGGAATAACCCCCTTTCTCCCCCAGTGGTCACTGACTCCCTTCCACCTTCCAAAGACTTGAATAAAAATAGTACTTACCAGCCTCTGACAGCTGCAGATGTTATATCTACCTGTGACACTTGTGGAAATTGTGAGCCCTCCAAAACCCACCAAAAGCCTACTGTACCCACATATAGGTGACCCCTTCATCCATAAGGGCTATTGTAGTGGTGTACAGTTTGGGGCAGTGGGTTTTGGAGGGCTCAGCAGACAAGATAAGGGGTTAATGGTGAGATGTCTACCTGGGAGCTTTTATATGAAGTCCACAGCAGTGCCCTCTAGGGTGCCCCATTGCTCTCCTGGGATGACTGTGTGGCTAGTCTACTAAGATTGCTGGCTTCTCCTACATCCCAATGGCTTGGTTTTGCGTGTTTTACACTGGGATGTTTTTTTTTTTAACGGACCAAAACGATAATTGCACAGAGCACAAAACCATCTAGCAAGTGGCCATTTTTGAAAATCACTATTTGCTATTTGGATTTGGGATGTTTAGCACAAAATGTCCAAAGTCTGACTTAGACGTCATATAGAAAATACCCCTCTGTGTTCCTCTTCCTCCCCTCACCCTGTCTCCTGTGGGGGAGGATGATGAGACCTTAATACTCCCTCTTATACTTCCCTCCAAAATTTAAAGGAACTCCTGTAGCCAGGGGCTACCAGACTAGCCACCCCCAATTACAGTTGATTGGCACTCCTGTTCAGCAGAGACCCAGAATATTCCTTCTATATATTCAAGAAAGGGTATATTTTGTATTTTGGCATCCTTCATTATAAAGACACATATGTGCAAGTGTGTTTGTATAAAATGCTAAGGCAAAAGTGGTAGAAATCACAAGTAGATTGAAGCACAGACATTTATGCCTGCTCAGGAGCAGGTGTGACTCTTTGTGCATTCACACGTTTATTATAACATACCTTCTTGGCACTGCACATACTTTGACATGCATAGCCTCTGGGGTAAGTTTGCGAAAATCCTTTATAAAATTATCCTTTTTGTGACTTATACAGATAACATTATTTGACCAGTTTACTCCACGCTGCCAGGAATAGAAATACCACTTTTCTACTGTACTTGGTAATGGGCTTCCTGTGAACTATATTTGAATAGTGGGTGCCCTGTAACTTTGTCAAGCAAGAAGAATGGAAGTATAACCACAGTAAGGGCCCTGTTTATTAAGGTGCGTTAGTGTTTTTAGCGCACCTACAGTTAGCACGTGCGCTAACCATGTAGGCAACTGTAGGAATATTGTAGGCATGTACATGGTTAACGCACGTTAAAAATGTTAACGCGCCTATAGCGCTGCTTAGTAAACAAAACCCTTAGTGTTAATGACAGTGTCAGCTAGAGTATCCTCTTTGTTAAAACTCTACAGTCTTTGTGAAATAGCCTAGCATGTAGAGGAATTTTATGATGTGTCTTCTGTCAGTATATATGTATACCTTAAAAATTCACCTAACATGATGGAAGAAGAATAGAGTCTGGAATTTTGTACTTTCTTGCAGGCTGGGCCATTAATTAAAGTGAGCATAGCTAAGGACAAAGAAGGAAACCCTAAGTCCTTTGGATTTGTCTGTTTTAAGCACACAGAATCTGTCCCCTATGCTATAGCTTTGTTGAATGGCATCCGTTTGTATGGCAGACCGATCAAAATAGACTACAGATCTGGTAAGTTTTGGTTACGTCATCTTATGCATATTGAATTGTATCAACATTTGACTGTGTGAAATGGTACCTACCGTATGCTTGACTGTCACACTCAGCTTCGGTGACATTCAGAATGGAATCCAGCTGCAGTACAGGATATTGCTATACCATGCAAATGCCTAGCTGTGAAAGTGTTGCCATTTCTTGCAAGTGACTATAGTTGAAGAAATTACATCCTGTTTTAGATTTTCCTTAGCGTCCCTCCAGACCGGCCTAGACGGTTGGGTTATGCACGCCTACCAACAGGTGGATGGAGACTGAGAACTACAGTATTTCTCAGTTTTCCAGCAGTTGGTAGAGGTGCGAGCCTGTACAGTTTCAACTAGTCTGGTAGGCCTGGGGATTCCTAGTCCTAAGGGGGGGGGGGAGTTACTAGGGTCAGCAGTGTTTGTAATTCATTCTAACTCCTAATTTTTCTGCTTCTTTTCCTGGGCTCCTTGGCTGCTGGCTATGGCTGTGACCTATGGGGGGTTACATTATGTCCCAGGGGTGTCAAACCTTGGAGGCTGTGTCCCTATACCTTCTGGTTCCTTGGCCCTGAGGGGTTCCTTTCTGTTTCTGGAGGTCTTTTTATGTGCCTCAGTTCCTGGTGCTGTTTTTTTTGTTTTTTACATTTTTAACACAGGGCAGTCTCAGGTTTGGCAGCGCTCTACTACTACTACTACTACTACTATTAAACATTTCTATAGCGCTACTAGACTTACGCAGTGCTGTACAAATTAACATGAAAAGACAGTCCCTGCTCAACAGAGCTTACAATCTAAAATGGACAGACGAACAGACAGCTAGGGGTGGGGAAATTGCAGTGGTAGGGGTGATAAGTGAGGGTGTTGAGTAAGAGAGTCATGGTTAGGAGTTGAAAGCAGTAGCAAAGAGGTGGGCTTTAAGCCTAGACTTGAAGACAGCCAGAGACTGAGCCTGACATACTGGCTCAGGGAGTCTATTCCAGGCATAGGGAGCAGCGAGATAGTCGCTGCAGTCTCTTTTTGTTTTATGCTCAGTTTGGGAGCACACGGGCTTTACCTTGCTGGTGGGGGTTTTCAGCAGTGTTCTGCCCCCCCCCCCCCCTTCCTCCAGCTACTTCTCCACTCCATGGGCCTGATTAACAGCAGTGATACATTGCCTATATATATATGACTGTCTCTGGGAAAGGTGACTAAAATAATGGATCCAAAATGTTGACAATGGCTGATTTATTTATTATTTTTTCATGTTGTGGGTCCTTAAGTAGTCTGAAAAAGTTGTATGTTTGAACTTCTGTAGCTTTATTTTTTCACATAAAAAGGATGGAGTTTGGATTGTATTTGCTCTAACATAAGTCATTAAAACCTAATTTTTTGTTTCTGGTGACTTTAGTCACCTTTTCCCAGAGATAGTTGGATATATCACATTCAGTGAATTCCAGATGGCTTAGGTGTGGTATTCGTTTTCCACATCATGATATATAGAAACGTAATCCATTTGGAAATGCCGGTAGAAATACACAGAGGGAGCAGGAGATCACTTGCCACTTACCAGTTAATTTGTTAGCTGGAGTTTTGTTTGTTACTTTACTGGTACTTTGGAAAGAAAGGTTGAAGAGAAATGCCTTTGTTTCTTGTCTTTCACCTTAACTTCCTGATTACTCCTAATTTAAGCAACAATTGTAAAAGATATTTTGAGAATTTAACAATATTTTTCATTTTTGATTTGTACATTTTTCCTGATGGGGTATTAGTGTTTGTTTTGCAGATGTGTCTCCTACATAGTTGCTCTCACCATTTTGGATCTCAAATCATTTTGTCATATCCCTTTCAAACATGCACATTTATTTTAAGAGTAGAATTGGAGGGGGGCTAGGAATTACAAAAAAGAACAGAGGGCTTGATCACAAAAGAAAGCAAATGCTTTAATTACCAAAACATTTTCCATAATGTCCCACAGATCAATCCAGAGACTTCTGGGTTATGTCTCTCTGCTAGCAGGTGGAGATAGAGAGAACTTCAGAGGCTTACTATTTGTGGTCATGTTAAGCCACCTTAACCTCAGTATTCTCTCTCGCTAGCAAGAGGATGATCATAACCGTGCAGCTCTGGATTGCTTAGCTCCTGCAAGAAGTTAACTCTGGCTTGGGTATCGGACAGCTGATGTAGTTTCCAAGTCACATTTAGTAAGCTACCTTTTAGCAGTAATCTTGTGCTTGGAGAAGATCTAGGGAAGTTGGGTAGAGACCTGAGGGACTCCCAAGTCTCAGAGCATGCCAGAGGATGAGTCTAAAGATTCTTTTAAATCCTCTGTTTAGTCATAGGTTTTGTGAGGCCAGGAAAACCACTTTCAGGGTTTCCACTTCCACTTTGACAAGCCATGCTGACAGAATATCTTGGCTTCAACTCCGGGTCTACCTATGCCTGCTGCATCTCCCAATGATGGGTCTTGGTTCACTCGGATTTCATAATAGTAGGGCTCTTTTACGGGTTTCATGAGGAGTGGACCAAGATTGCCTCAGACCAATGTGCATTGGATTTTCTAACACAGGGTTACAAACTGGAGTTTTCCCATTCCACTTGTCCTGACTGATGAGATGTGAGCCCTTGGGTCCCCCAGGAGAGCGTAAGGTATGCCTCAATGTTCCCCCAAAGGACAGCCGAGCACCCCGACTTCACCCGCGGCGACCACCGTTCACCAGAGGTTGAGCCCCCAGCTGCAGGTGGCCAACGGGACTTCTGGAACCGCGGGGGTGGCCGGACTGACCGGACACAAGGGGACAAGCCTCCCAACCCCAGCAGGGGAGAGGAGCAGGCAAGGAGCAGAGTAGTCCAGGGACAGGCAACAGGTCAAGGCAGGCGGCGAGCGGAGTAGTCCAGGGACAGGCAACAGGTCAAGGCAGGCGGCGAGCAGAGTAGTCCAGGGACAAGCAGATGGTCAAAACAGGCGAGACGCAAAGTAGTCCAGAAATCACCACTAAGCTGGAGCCTCACTGAACAGAAGCCGAAGCAATACGCCTGCCGGAGGTGACGCTTTAAATACTACTAGCAATCAGCAAGCGAGCCTCAGCTGACAGGGGCGGAGACTTCGGGGGAGCTCCCTCGAGGAACCCTTCGGAGTGGTTCAAGGCCGGTCTTCAGGTGGAGCCTTGGTCCCAACCATCCAATCAGGGTCCTCCAGGGCGGGATCTTGATTTCCGCGTTCACTAGGCGGAAGAGACGCTGTCCCCAAGTTCCCGGCGCCATCTTCCCTGCCGGAGCGAGTGCAACTTCCATAGCCGGCGATGGAGAACTGGAAGTCATAGGAGGCCGGTCTTCAGCCGCAATCTCAGCGGCGGCCGGCCCCCGCTCTTGGCCGGCATCGCCTCGAGACCGGAATGGCCGGCCATCAGGGCGAGGAGCCGGCGCATCGCTCAGCGGCGGGATCAAGGCCGGCCATGGCCGCGGGCCGGCCTCTGGGTAAGCACAGACGGAGTTATATAGGGGTTGTGACAGTATCCTCCCCTGATGCCCCCTTCCCTCTGGGTCCTGGTTTATGGGGGTAACGGGCATGGAATTCCCGAACGATCCGGGGCATGAACGTTCGCAGCCGATTCCCATGAGTTGTCCTCTGGCCCGAAATGCTTCCAGGAGAGGAGATAAAATAATCTTCCCCGCCACCTCTTGGCATCGAGGATCTCCTCCACCTCATATTCGGGGTCTGGCTCTGCATCCATTGTGGTCGGCTCCTCCCTCTGAGAATGCCATGGGGACCCCCGTAGGCCTTCAACAAGGATACATGGAATGCATTGTGAATACGTAGGCTCCCTGGCAGGCGGAGGCGGTACGTTACGGCCCCAATCCGGGATTGGACCATAAAGGGTCCGATAAAGCGTGGAGCCAACCTCCGAGATGGCAGTCTGAGTCACAGATACTTTGTGCTCAGCCATACCTTCTGCCCTGGTTGGAAAACAGGAGCAGGGCGTCGATGCCGATCTGCGAATCTCTTGTACCTGGCGGCCGTTCTCTGAAGCTGTTCCCGGACTGAGTTCCAGATCCTTTGCAAGTCACCCAGGGTCTGCGTCAGCATTGGATTAGGCGAGGCTGTGGATATGGGTGGTGGGAGGCGTGGGTGGCGTCCATACACGAGGAAGAAAGGTGATTCCTTGGAGGCGGAATGTTCGCTGTTATTGTATGCAAATTCCGCCCACGGGAGGAGAGATGCCCAGTCGTCCTGTCGACTGTTAACAAAGGCCCGCAGGAATCCCTTAAGGGTTTGGTTGACCCTTTCCACCATCCCATTGGTTTGGGGGTGGTAGGCCGAGGAGAAGTGAGTAGCTACCCCCAGAGCGGTACATAAAGTTCTCCAAAATCGTGATGTAAACTGTGCTCCTCGGTCACTAATGATCCGAGCCGGCAGCCCATGGAGGCGGAAGATATGCTGGATAAACTGGCGGGCCAAGGCTGCGGCCGACGGAAGCCCGGGCAGGGGCACAAAGTGCGCCATTCTAGAAAATCTGTCCACCACCACCCAAATCACCGTATGCCCCTGGGAGCGAGGAAGATCTGTGATGAAATCCATGGAAAGTTCCTCCCAGGGAAGTGTTGGAACTGGCAAGGGTTGTAAGTCCCCCCCAAGGTCGTCCCACCGCAGACTTGGTGCGAGCACAGACAGGGCATGCCGCCACGAATTGACGGATATCCTGGTTCATGCGGGGCTACTGATATTGTCGGGTAATTAGGCGGAGCGTCTTTTGATACCCAAAATGCCCGGCCAGGGCCGATGAGTGTCCCCAGTGTAGCACTTTCTCCCGGTCCTGAGGGGACACAAACTCCCGGACTGGTGTCACCATCCCCGGTGCCGCGGGTAAACAGGCTGGGTCCAACATCGGGTGGGGTTCCTCGAGATCATCGGGGGCCTCAAAAGCCCGGGAAAGGGCATCGGCCTGGGTGTTCTTCTCGGCGGAGTGGAACACCAGTTGGAACTGGAATCTCGCGAAGAACAGTGACCAGCGGGCTTGTCTCGGGTTCAGCCTCCGGGCCTCTTGTAAGTACAGAAGATTTTTATGATCAGTGATCACGGTAAACCGGTGCTCAGCACCCTCGAGTAGATGTCTCCATTCCTGGAGGGCCAACTTCAAGGCCAGCAGCTCTCTGTCCCCCACTGTATAATTTCGTTCAGCCGGGGAAAATTTCCGAGAGAAAAAGAAACATGGCTGGCGTCTCCCCTTGGCATTGATTTGAGAGAGGACGACTCCAGCGCCCAATGCAGAGGCGTCCACCTCTACCACAAACGGTTTGCTGGGATCTGGGCTATGAAGAATAGAGGCTGATTCAAAAGCTTCCTTCACGCGGGCAAAAGCCGTCAGTGCCTCCGCTGACCAATTCCTGACGTCTGCGTGCTTCCTCGTGAGCGCCGTCAGTGGCGCAGTCAGCTGAGAGTAGTGGGGAATAAACTGACGACAATAATTGGCGAACCCCAGGAATCGTTGCAGCGCTTTCAATCACTGGGGTCTGGGCCACTCCCGGATAGCCCGGAGTTTGTCTGGATCCATGCATAATCCCCCAGGCAAGATGATGTGTCCAAGGAATGGAAGAGTATGCTGATGGAAGGAGCACTTACTGAGTTTGGCAAATAGTCGGAATTGTCGTAGGCGTTGAAGCACCGTACGGACGTGTGACACATGTTCTTGGGGGTCCTTAGAAAAGATCAAAATGTCATCAAAGTATACTACTACGGTGGAGTGGAGAAGGTCTTCCAACACAAAGTTCATGAAGCTCCGGAACACGGCCGGCGCGTTACATAACCCGAAGGGCATGACCAAGTATTCGAAATGCCCCTCATGGGTATTGAAGGCTGTTTTCCATTCGTCCCCCTGCCTGATGCGCACCAAGTTGTAGGCCCCCCGTAAATCCAACGTTGAAAATCTGGGCATCCTGAAGGCGATCAAATAATGCTGGAATCAACGGCAGGGGGTACCGATTCTTCACTGTGATGGCATTGAGGCCTCGATAATCAATACATGGTCTCAGGGAGCTGTCCTTCTTGGTGACGAAGAAGAACCCCGCCCCGGCTGGAGACGTGGAAGGCCGAATGAACCCCTTCTGGAGATTCTCTCGAATGTAAGTTTGCATGGCCTTAGATTCGTCCCGCGACAGGGTGTACAGCCGCCCTCGCGGGGGCATCCGGTCAGGTACTAAGTTGATAGCACAGTCGAAGGATCGATGTGGGGGTAGCACCTCTGCTTCAACAGGGTTGAATACGTCCGCGAAGTCCCGGTATTCCTTGGGCAGGGCGGCTTGACAGGGCTGAGGCCCGCGCGGAACAGCGGCACAGGCCGCGCAACTAGACTCCTTGCCCTTCAGACAGGACTCCGCGCAGGACTCTCCCCAGGCTCGAATCTCTCCCCGGATCCAGTCCACTACAGATGCATGACGCCGTAACCAGGGGAGCCCCAGGACCACGGGATGGATGGTTCTGGGCAGGATCAAAAATTGGGCCTGCTCCCGATGGCACTCCCCTACCTGCAGTCCCAAAAATGGAGTAGCCTCGGTAATCGGTTGGGGTAGCACTGTCCCCTGGATGGACGTCACCTGCAACGCAGGGCGATAGGGTATAGTGGGCCACCCCATCTGCTTCAACAGCTCGGAACTGATAAAACTCCCTCCTGCGCCAGAGTCCAATAAGGCTTGGGTGTGGACCACCGCTTCCTGCCATCGCAAGGTCACTGGGAGGGTGATCAGATTGTCAGGCAGGGGGTTGGAGTGACCCAAGACCCTTCCCCCTACTGGGCCTTGGGGGCGGCGTTTCCCGGCCGCGACGGGCAGACATTGACGAAATGGCCCGCCTGGCCACAATACAGGCAGAGACCGCTCCATAGACGATGAGACCTCTCGGCCGCAGTTAGCCGCTGACGGCCAACAACCATGGGTTCCTCCGGTGTGTCCCCCGAGCCTCTGGAGGTCCGCCGCGGGGAAGAGGTCTGTCTGGCTTGGCCCCCGGGGCCTGGGGCCCTGCGCCGGGCAGCATGTTCCCGGGCTCTTTCCCGAAACCGGGTGTCAATGCGGATACAGAGGGCTATTAGGGCGTCCAATGCTTCTGGAACATCCCGACCGGCCAGCTCATCCTTGATGCGGTCCTGGAGGCCCTGCCAGAAGATGGCCGACAGGGCCTCCTGATTCCACCGTAGTTAGGTGGCCAGGGTCCGGAACCTGACCGCATAATCGCCCACTGTCCCGTCGCCCTGCTGGATCCGCAGCAAGGCCGAGGCGGATGAAGAGGGTCTCCCAGGGATATCAAAGACCATGCGGAACCGACGCTGGAATTCCTCATAGTTAGACAGGATCGGATCCCGTTGTTTGCACAAAGGAGAAGCCCAGTCCAGCGCCGGTCCGGCTAGGAGAGAGAGGACGTAGGACACCTTCACCTGATCCGATGAGAAGGCCCCCGGCTGCATGGCGAAGTACAGGTTGCACTGATTCAGGAACCCCCGGCAGTTCCCCGGGGTTCCATCGAACCGGCCCGGCTCAGGGAATCGAGGTCCCACAAAGGACCCTCCCAAATGGGGAGCCTGAACTGAACAGGAAGGCGACGACTCCTTACAAAGTGTCCACACTGCAGTGAGATCATCAGATTCCTGACCCGCTGAGCAGAAATGACTCCCAGCATAGCCTCATGCTGTCCTCTTGCTGGTCGCAAGGAAGGGGATCTGGTTTTGAGAGCCGCGGTGTCCATTGGAAGAAGGAGGCTTCTCTGTAGGACAGTCTCCGCCGTTTTAGTGGCAGCACTTTCTTCCAGAGTGCAGGTGACTTCCTTCTCCATGTCCCATTTAGCTTCTGTGGCTGCCTTTTGCAGTTCAGCCACTTGGTCTTCTGTCCTTCCCTCGCTAGGCATTGCAGGCTTGATGTGGCATTGCTAGGCATTGTGGGCTTGATGTGGCAGCGCGTGTAGCCACAGCCTGTGAAGCATCGCTCCAGGCTGCTGAGGTTGTAGTGCCCCGCCCCACTTGAGGACCTCTTTAGTACATCCCACAAGTCTCTGGCTTGATCTGTGGGATGCTATGGAAGGTAAAATTTGTCTTTCCTTGATAATTTTCTTTCTATTAGTCCCAACAGATAATTCAGAGGCCCGCCCTTTGTTGTCCTTGGTTGAGTGTTTTCTTCTAGTTGCTTCAGTTTCATCAGATTCCTTCGTTTGATTTTGGCTATAACCAACAAAAAAACAAAACAGGCAGGAGAGGGCTTACTGTTGGATTTCCTCATCCTTCTTCCACTGCTTTGGTACTGACAATACTGAGGTTAAGGTGGCTGCACATGACCACATATAGTAAGCCTCTGAAGTTCTCTCTATCACCACCTGCTGGCAGAGGAACATAACCCACAAGTCTCTGGATTGATCTGTTGGGACTAATAGAAAATTATCAGGTAAGGACTAATTTACATAAAAATACTAAAAAAAAATGAGGAAGTAACAGCTACTCCTCCCCCCAAGCTAAACTGATCATTTCAGATGGTACAGTACTTTTTTAAATTGTTTGCTTTCGTACCTCTTCTGGTATTTAAATTGTGCAGTTGGCATTGTTTTAAAACATCAACCATGCCTGTACAAGGCAGCTGCTGGTTATTCAGCTGTTCAAACTTGCCTGGATAGAGTGGAGGAGTGGCCTATAGTGACTAGGGTGGTGGACTTTGATCCTGGGGAACTGAGGAACTGAGTTTGATTCCCACTTCAGGCACAGGCAGCTCCTTGTGACTCTGGGCAAGTCACTTAACCCTCCATTGCCCCATGTAAGCCGCATTGAACCTGCCATGAGTGGGAAAGCGCGGGGTACAAATGTAACAAACAAACAACCAACCAGGTATCAGCGCTGAATATCGTCAGCATCTGGATAAGTTCCAACTCTGTCCCTGTACAGTTCCAGCAATATCCTGATAGTATATGTAGAAGAACTGCTAGGGCAAGCAATTATTTAATACGAATAACCATATTGAAGCCAAAAAACATTTATGAAGAGCAGCATATCCTCAGAAGGGCGATTTTTATCTTACGCCTAAAAGACCAATGTGAAAATTGTGCAGCATCAAAAGTAAATTATAAAAATAAATAAGTTATCTGGAGATTGGTATACAGCTTCCATGAAAATACTGGTCACTTAACGTAGTCCTGTCTTAATATCTTCTACTTGGTCCGTGCTTTGCCTACCAGAGCTGCTTCAAGGAGGAGAAGTTGCTAACCGATATCAAAAATGCATTCATGCTGCAGGCATATTTTCCTAGAAAAATAAGGGCCCTTTTGCAAAGGTGCATAAGGGCCTACGTGCATCCAGTGTGTGCCAAATCAGCTTCGCCATCCGGCTACTGTGTGCCCTGGGCGGGAATTCTGAAATCGGTGTGAGCTGAAAACACGCAGTAGAAAATATTTTCCATTTTCTACCGCGTGGTGCTTACCCGGCAGTAAACAGCAGTGGGCATGCGCTGCATGCCTACTGCCTGGGTAGCGTGGGAGACCTTACCACTAAGTCAGTGGGTGGCGGTAAGGTCTCAGGCCGAAAATGGTTGCATGCTGGTTTTTATTTTGCCACATGTCCATTTTCTGGCCCCTTAAAATAAGGCCTTTTTTTCCAGGATGTGGCAAAAACTGGCCAAGCGCACACCCAAAAGACATGCTTGCACTGCTGCAGGCCACTTTTTGCTGTGGCTTCGTAAAAGTTATCGCTTAAATAGGTACCTCCTTGATATCTTTCATAAAGGTAATTAATACATCCCAATAAATAAACACACAACATCCTGATAGTGCCAGGTGGTCAGGAAGAATTTTCTGTACTACTCTCTGGATGATGCCAAAAATTCGGTTTTGGCCTCAGTAAGTAAGGCCCACTGAAAATTGGATCCCTAGCTTTTGACCTAAGCATGCCTAAAAGAAATACGGCATAATTACATTTAGAAGCCATTGTTCTTTGTTATTATATTATATCTTGAAATACTGGGCCATTTTCCAAAGGTACAGATGAGAATAAAATAACAAGATACAGTAAGAACAGAAGAATTACTATTCTGGGTCAGACCAAATGTCTGACAAGCCCAGCATCCTGTTTCCCACAGTGGCGAGCCTGGATCACTAGAAAGTATTAGACTCGGTGCAAGGATATTGAGCACCCTAGGCAAACCTTCAGACTTCCACCTCTCTCAGCTGTACAACTCTTAGCTTGCCCCCTCCTCCCCCCCCCCCCCCACATTAAAAAAAAAAAAAGTCATCAACAGTTATCACTCCAACATCACCCCTCCTAGAACAATCCTGCAAAAACACATAGTTTCTGCCCTAGACAATCGTCTAGTACATGTAAAAAGAAGGATAACAGGCTTTATCCCATGTTTCTCTGTTTATAGGGAGCTCTCATACAGCTGAATCTAGTAGTCCCTACCAAGGAGTAGAGAACAACTCTAACAGAAATACTACAGCTTACAGGTATGGAAATATTAGCTCACCCCTAGAGCAAGTGGAAAATACAGTTGCATACTAAGAGGGTAATTTTATAAACATTTCTGTATGTAAAATGCTGATATGTGGGGAGAAAAGGCACCTTATAAAATTAGATTTGCTTAGGGGCAGAGTTATAAGTTGTGCACATATTTAATAAAATACACCTGTATGAGCATAAAGTATTATGCCCACACCTCATTTCAGCAGGATTTATTGCTAGTATTTTATAAAGACACACAGACACCTATGTGCCTTTTATAAAATAGGATAAGAATAAGGTGCCTTAATGCCCTGTTATAAAATTACCCTTTTTGGGCTTGATTTACGATGCTTTTTTTCTCCATAGACACAGAGTAGCAGAAAAGCTTTAATAATATCTTGTTTTACCAGCACATCAAAGATATTCAGGCAAGTTCATAAAAAGATCCTTAAAGACCAAACGTAATATTTTAAAATCAATTCTAGCAAAAATGGGTAGCCAATGTAACTCTTTCAATAAAGGTGTTATGTGATTGGTTTTCCTTACATTCACCACCATGCATGCTGCAGTATTCTGGTCATACTGAAGCTTCTTCAGACTGTTCAATGTGAGACCATAATACAAAGAATTATAGTAGGCCAACCTACTGGTAAGAAACGCATGTACCAGTTTAATTAAATTAGAATGTGTCAGAAGAGGCTTGAGCTACCGATTTTACTACTTGGCTGATTTGTTTATCAAATTTTAGTGCATTATCACAATGAACCTCTAAAGTCAATATTTCTTCCCTAAGAGAAATTAAATGACAACCCATAGAAGAAGTGGTGGCCCTATCATTAGGCCAACTGAGGCGGGGGCCTTAGGCAGCACTCTCCCCTTCCCCCCTCAACCGTCTTCCCCACGTTTATCTTATTTTTTTTCTTTTCCAAATGGCTACAATGGCAGAGGCAGCGATTCCCATAGGCTGCCCTGCTGCCGGTACTGGCCTCTTCTCCCTACTGCGGCTCACCTCTTGACATAATTTCCTGTTTCCTCCGAGGCGGGATGTAGTAGAGCAAAGAGGTTGGTGCCGGTGACAAGGCAGCCTATGGAAATTTCTGCTGCCTTTTGGAAAAGAATAAAGAGTAAATGCGGGGAAAGAGAGTTGAGAGAATGGGGGAGATGCCAGACCTGGCGGCTGCGGCTGGGATGCCTTGGGCCGCCCCTGCATAAAACGAAAAACATGCAGTGACTTGTTCTGACAAAAAAAACAATATAGCTGCAAATTTATCAGTATTCAGAATCAAATCATTATACAATAACCACCTTTCCAAACTACCCAGTTTACAGTTGAGATCAGACGCTACTGCGCTACCTGATACTGATCATCCTTCATAAACACAACAATTTGTATGTCATCAGCAAAAAGAAATGAAACGTAACTCCCCGACTCTAATAATTCAGCTAAAGGAATAAGTTATAAATAACATTGGCTAGAGTAGTGAACTCTGAGGCACACCATGCTCCAAATATCTATGAGAAGAAAGTTCAGAGTTCGAACAAACCATTTGAGATCAATTGGAGAAATAAAATTGAAACCACTGAAGAACCGTGGACTGAAATTCTAATTTTTGCAGCAGACTGAGTAATTTAGAATTTGAAAAAGTATCAAAAGCAGAGCTAAGATCTAATCAGATCAATAATGCATCATATCCCTGATCACCCTTTACTAGTATCTCGTTTACTAGAGATACCAAGAGTGACTCTGTGCTATGATGTGATTTGTATCCAGATTGACACTTATACAAAATTTGGCAACAAAATCATTTAACTGCTCTAAACAGATTTTTCAAGCACCTTCATTAACAATGATGTTGGAAATCGGACGAAAACCAGAATAGCCATAAGACCTGAAATGTTAGTAGAAAAAAAGAATGCTGGCAAGTGAATGTATTGAAGACTCTGGCTAGCATGGCAGCTTTTAAAGGCCATTTCCTTATCCTGCTAGACCAGTCCAGCCTACCAACAGATGGAGGCAGAGAACCTGATATCTTTCAGTGTTGACATCACCAGTATAAGGAGTGGTGCAGCTCTCCTTGGAACTTGCCACTATTCTCTGCCTTCAACAGATGGTTGAAGTTTAGACTGGTGCAGCAGGTGTTTCCTTCCTGAAGCCTGATTCCCTAAGTGCAATTTGAAGCCCATGGCCCTAAGATTGAGCCCCACTAGGCCTGTGGAAACTCTCGGGGATCAGTAGGTAGACATGTACCCTGAGTTGGTGACGTTTTCTCCTCTCCTGTCCCAGGGCCCCAACCTGCAGGTGTTTCCCTTGGTGAGACTTCTTTTCTTTTCCTGGCAATAGTCCTTCAGGCCTGTGGTGGGACCCTCAGAGAGAGCGAGAGAGAGAGCGCAACAAGGAAGGCAAAGGAGGGGGCTTGTCTCTACCCTTTTTTATTCTCTCCCCCCACCCCATCTTCCTTGTTGTGCTCGCTCGCTCACTGTCTCTGGGGCAGTGGTAGGGACTTCCCTACCACTGCTTCAGAGGCCAGTACTCATGGTGGATCCTGGCCCTTGAGAGGACCTAGTTGAAGCGCCAGTGTTATGATGATTGTGATGCTTAAGATGTGTAGAGTCTCTCTTCCTCAGCAAATGTTAGTGTGGCACCTGTTTGATTTATGGTGTGCTGGTTGTGGGCTATCTGTTTGGCAAGTGGATGTGCCAGCCAATTTGACTTTCATTCACAGATGTCTTTACCAGGGGTTAGTTCTGAGTTCACGCAAGGTACAGGTGGTAGCACTTGTTTGTTACAGGGATTGTGAAGGATATTTCCCTAACTGCCCACCAGATTATTGCTAGTTTATTTGTAAGGGTTGAGGAGATTCAAACTTTTATTTCACCCTGTGGTTCCACAGAGGTATCTCAACCTTTGAAGCACATGACTTGAAAGATTTGCCCTTTAAAATGATTTTTTTCGGTTGCTATCTGCTCCGCCAGTCATTTTGTCTCATTCGCAGATCCTTTTTTGATCTTTGCTGTGGACTTGGTGTCTGTGCACACAGTTAAAACTATTTATCCAAAGTTCATTCGTTCGTTCTTCCTTTCTCGCTTTTTTGTTTTCTTTCTCTCTCTCTTTCTTTCTTTTCCAATAATTATATTGAACAGGTGCCAATAACATGAGCACAAGCCTGTAGATATTCATGCATAGACAGCAAATACGGATACTGAGAGTACTTTGCTGGCACAGTATTGTAGGAACCAATAGATACATTTGTAGATTCATATCTTCAAGCATTTATGTAAACAACCCCTTTTCTCAGAGTTAGTTTTTTTCCCACTTATGTTAAGCAAACCACATTCCACCACATGCTAAACTTCAAGTTTGTATTGTTCTGTCTGGACAAGATTAACTTTAAGGTCAAAACTTTCAAAATATTAAGCAATTTTACTTCAGCTTGGGATAGATCAGATTTTACACCACTATATTGCTAATCTTAAATGTGAAGTATCCTACTTCACACTGCTTGCCGGAAGATGTGTACACATTAATCATATAACATATCAGCAGGGTGCCCCATTCCAGTTTGCAAAACTGCTTTGACTGTATCTACAGAAAGGCGGTATATCAAGTGTGGAAGTATCTGCTTTCACCGGTGTCCAGGCTGCTCTATGAGCAATTAAATAAAGTGATTGGGTGTGGAAGCAGAACAGGAACTTGTTTTCCCATGTCTTAGAAGTAGTGTTTTCCTTAATTCTTCCTCCCAGTCATGTACTATTCCCATTTATATTTTATCTTAGCTTGAGTAACATGTCAACACAAAGAAAACCCTGTATTTCAGTTGGGATAGACCGGTATGAGGTATCTAGCCCATTATAGGGGTTGAAGCCAGTAGGTGGACCTTGCTGGCAGTAGGCGGAGTCACCGGTTCACCCAAAACAATAACAAATGCTATTGAAAGCAATAATAAAATATTATTAGAAATAATGGACTGTCTATCTGATCCATCTGTAAACAGTCAAAAGCTGTTCCAGTTGGATAGGCAGTGCCTTAAAAGGTGGAGGACAAAAGTGTTTGGGTTTTTTTTTTTACTTGACAGCTTTTAATTTATTTGAAAGGATCCCATATGTAGATATAAATATTGAATATCACTAAAATAGCTTCCAAATTTATTGTAGCTGGTGGAAACAGCACTAATAAAAGCTGTATTTTGTTCTAATTTTTCAATATTGTCCTATACAATACAGTAAATATATGGCCAAATTTCAGTTAGAATATCCTGTTTACTGATGGGTTCATCTTAACTGTTGATGTAATCTGCCTTGGGAAGCCTGGTGTTAAAAAGATTGAAAATAAAATAAAATTCTTCTTTTATTTGGGCACATGGAATCACATCTTCACATTATCTCTTTTGTATAAATGGATTATTCTGTTTTGAGCATGTTTCGGGGACAAGTGGTTTTCATAACTAAATGGGCTATAAGCCTCTAATGCAGTCCATTGGTTTTCTTATATTTTGTCCTTGTGATGACTTATACTGTAACAAGAAAATCTGCACTGAAAAGTTAAATATTTAACATGTGGATTAACTCTAGAGAGGTAACCAATTGACCTGCACACACCAAAAATGTGGAGAAGAAAGACCTCAGCGTTACCACTCAAACCAACAGAAGTTTAAGGCATTGAGCACAGCATACCATCACAGGTCAGAAAAGAACTCCACTTATATAGTGTACACTAATCTTTTCAATTCCCAAACAGAGTAAAAAATGTGTATCCATGAGTAAGAAAAATAAGTCTTAGTGAACAGTGGTCATGACACAGGACAGTAACCCCTGACGCAGCTTTAGTGAAACGGGGATTCCCTGTTGGGTACTGGGGACTCACAGGTTGCAGATAAGAAGATATTCAATATGAAGACAGCGCGAGAGAAGTTAATTAGAATTATTCACCTGTTTGGGACTACAGTGACTGTGACTTATTTTTCTTACCCATGGATACACATGTGTTTTTTACTCTGGGAATTGGAGAGATTGGTCAATTTTGTATTTTGAAGCCACACAGACCGGCTCGAGGAGTAAGTAGAAGCTGTGCTGAATAACCTTGTAGCAATTCAAAACTGAGTAAAAGCTGTAACAAGTGTACAACATGGCTGGAAGATTTTAGTAACTTGAATAGAAGAAACAACTTGCAAATTATTGGCTTAGTGGAAAGTACGGAGTGTAAAGGCGTGTAAATTGCTGGAGACTTTCTTGCCTTCGCTTTCATTGTCCAAGTAGATCAAGGAGGCAGTCAGTTCTGCACCTGTTTAGAATTGAAGACATTTGCAGGGCGGCGACATGGTCTTTCTGGTGTTCCTTTGTCAGGCACTACAGGCTGTGAATATATATGCAATTGAATATGTCTCGTTTGGGAAGGTTGTACTTGGGGGTCCTTGTCTTATCACATAGTAACATAGTAGATGACGGCAGAAAAAGACCTGCATGGTCCATCCAGTCTGCCCAACAAGATAACTCATATTTGCTACTTTTTGTATCCCCGCCTCCCAACCACCAGCCCCGCCTCCTGAGGATCCATTCCTTCGGCACAGGATTCCTTTATGCTTATCCCACACATGTTTGAATTCCGTTACCGTTTTCATTTCCACCACCTCCCACGGGAGGGCATTCCAAGCATCCACTACTCTCTCCGTGAAAAAATACTTCCTGACATTTTGCTTGAGTCTGCCCCCCTTCAATCTCATTTCATGTCCTCTCGTTCTACCATCTTCCCATCTCTGGAAAAGGTTCGTTTGCGGATTAATACCTTTCAAATATTTGAACGTCTGTATCATATCACCCCTGTTTCTCCTTTCCTCCAGAGTATACATGTTTAGTTCAGCAAGTCTCTCCTCATACGTCTTGTAACGCAAATCCCATACCATTCTCGTAGCTTTTCTTTGCACCGCTTCAATTCTTTTTACATCCTTAAAAGAAGGTGCCTCCTTCTCCACAATTTCCCCAACACCTATTCTGAATCACAGTTACCTGATGCTAGGGTCCAACTTAGGAGTCAGAACTTAAGAAAAAGATCTGGGTGTCATTGTAGACAATACACTGAAATCTTCTGCTGTGTGTGACGGTGTCCAAAAAAGCAAACAGAATGCTAGGAATTATTGGGAAAATATTAAGACCAAGAATATTATAATGCCTCTGTATCGCTCCGTGGTGCGACCTCACCTTGAGTATTGTGTTCAATTCTGGTACAGCAGAATTAGAAAAGGTTCAAAGAACAACAACCAAAATGATAAAAGGGATGGAACTCCTCACATATGAGGAAAGGCTAAAGAAGTTAGGGCTCTTCAGCTTGGAAAAGAAAGGCTGAGGGCAGTGGCGTAGGCCGGTCATTTTTTAACACCCCCCCCCCCCCCCCCCCTGAAATCCAGTACTAGGCATACCGAGAATACAAAACACTCAGGACCTATAGAGCAATTCTACCATACCATAAGCAGTAATTTGTACGAGTCACACAAGGAAAAGGAATGCATCTTAAACACTACAGTGAGCACTAGAACATCAATTCACCTATTGTAAAACAAAAACAGACAGATTAGTACAGATCGTCGATCCTGCACAGTCAATGCCAACCGAAAGCCATGTCTTTTTCACAAATACAGATACACCCTAATCCACTATAGAATAAGTAATCATAAACTTTCTATTTAGACAAAAATTAAACTGAACCCCCGATGCCAGACTCTGCATACAATGCAACACCACAGAAACAGAAAATGTCCTCTAGTACTGTGCAAAATATAAAGACAGCAGATGTAAATTTGAAAAAGCTAACACAATCACCACTTTACAAATTAACAAATAGAAATAAAACAAATATCATTTTATTGGACTAATACATTTAGCTTGCAGAGGCCAAAACCTCCTAACTCAGGTCAATTCAGTATACTACTGTTACAGTGTCCTATCCTGACCTGAGGAAGGGGGTTTTGTTCTCCGAAAGTAAAATGTATTAAAATTAGTCCAATAAAAAGATTACCTTATTTACATGTTCTATTATAAACATTTATTAACACAGCTACAATACTACTTTATCCTAAAGCAAAAAAATAAAAAAATATATTTACAGTTCGTTGTCTCTGGTTTCTGCTTTCCTCATCTTTTCACTGTCTTCCTTCTATCCAGCATCTGTCTCCGCTCTCTCTCTGCCATCCAGTGTCTGCCCTCTCTCTCTGCCCCTTCTATCCACTGTCTGCCCTCTCTTCCTTCCATCCACTTCTGCCCCTTCCATGCACCATCTGCCCCAGTCTGCCATCTCTCTCTCTCCCCCTTCCATCAACATCTGCCTTCTATCTCTGCCCCTTCCATCCACCATTTGCCCCAGTCTGCCCTCTTTCTCTCTCCCCTTCCACCCACCATCTGCCCTTTCTCTCTGCCCCTTCAATCCGTCTGCCCTCCCTCTCCCATCCGTCCAGGGTCTGCCCTCCCTCACGTGCCCCCCTTCCATCCAGGATCTGTCCCCTCTCTCTCTGCCCCCTCTTTTCAGCCCCCAGTTCCAGTCCCCTTCATCCACCACATGCCTTGCATCCCCCCCTTTCAGCCCCAGACCCATTCTCCCACCTGCCCCAGGCATGGACCCATTTTCCCTCCTGCCCCCTTGTCAGACCCCAGTTCCAGCTTCAGACCCCTTCTCCCATCTGAGCACTCCCCTCCCCCCAATCCCCTTCTCCTCTCTCTGAGCACCCCCACCCTCCCTAATCCCCTTTAAGCACCTCTCTGAGCTCCCCCACCCCTCCCCAATCCCCTTCTCCCTTCCTTGATGCTCCCCCACCCTTCCCCAATCCCCTTCTCCCCTCTCTGAACTCCCCACCCTCCCTAATCCCCTTTAAGCACCCCTCTGAGCTCCCCCACCCTTCCCCAATCCTCTTCTCCCCTCTCTGAGCTCGCCCACCCTCCTTAACCACCTTTAAGCACCCCTCTGAGCTCCCCACCCTCCCTAATCCCCTTTAAGCACCCCTCTGAGGTCCCCCACCCTTCCCCAATCCCCTTGTCCCCTCTCTGAGCTCCCCCACCCTCCCTAATCCCCTTTAAGCTCCCCCACCCTCCCTAACCCCCTTTAAGCCCCTCTGAGCGCCCCCACCCCTCCCCAATCCCCTTCTCCCCTCTGAATCCCCCCCGACCTGACCTGAGATCCATTCTCCTACCCTGTCCTGCTTTAAAAAAAATGTTTTCGAAGCGCTGGAAAGTGGCAGGCAGCGCGCCTCGCTGGTAACGAAGATCTCGCTGACATCGTCGCCCTTCCCACAATGAGTCCCGCCCCCCTCTGAGGCAACTTCCTATTACCGCGAGGGCGGGCGGAACTCAATGTGGGAAGGGCGACGACGTCAGTGAGATCTTCTTTACTAGCAGGGCAGACGCGAGGCGTGCTGCCTGCCACTCTCCGGCGCTTCGAAAAAAAAAAATTTTAAAGGCGGAGCAGCGGGAGCGAGCACCCCCTAACCCGATGACACCCGGGGCGGACCGCCCCCACCGCCCCGCCCTTGCTACGCCACTGGCTGAGGGCAAATATGATTGAGGTCTATAAAATCCTGAGTGGTGTAGAATGGGTAAAAGTGAATCAATTTTTCACTCTTTCAAAAAGTACAATGACTAGGGGACACGCACTGAAATTACATGGGAATACTTTTAAAACAAATAGGAGGAAATATTTTTTCACTCAAAGAATAGTTAAGCTATGGAACTCGCTGCTGGAGGATGTGGTAACAGCAGTCAGCGTATCTAGGTTTAAAACAGGTCTGGACAAGTTACTGGAGGAAAAGTCCTAATTATTGAGATGGATGGGGGGAAGTCACTGCTTGCCCCAGAATTGGTAGCATGGAGTACTGCTACTAACTGGGTTTCTGCCAGGTACTTGTGATCTGTATTGGCCACTGGTGATGATGTCACTGAAAGATTCCAGGTACTTTGCATCCATCTGCTGGTAGGGCAGTATAACTCATTGGTCTGGACTAGTCTAGCAGGAATCAAGGGGCCCTTTTACTAAGCCGCGTAAGAGTCTACACACACCCAGCATGCACCAAAATGGAGTTACTGCATGGCTACCACGTGGCTCTTATGGTAATTTCATTTTGGAGTGCATCCGAAAAATAATTATTTTCATCTGCACGTATCGAACATGCGCCAAGCAGCCCAGTTAGAAAATCACCAGCAAGTAATGGCCAATTCTCCGAGGACAAGCAGGCTGCTTGTTCTCACGACTGGGTGACGTCCGCGGCAGCCCCCACCAACCGGAAAGAAGCTTAGCGGGACGGTCGGCACGCAGGGCACGCCCACCGCGCATGCGCGGCCGTCTTCCCGCCCGTGCGCGACCGCTCCCGCCAGTTCCTTTTTTTCTGCGCCTGGAGAGAGTCGTGCCTCGCCGCTCTCTCTTATTCAGCCGCCGGATTTTCGATCGCGTTTACGCCGATCGTGTTTTTTCTTCGTTTATTTAGGTATAGTTGCCGTCCGGTTTCTTTTTGAAAAAAAAAAAAAAAAAAACCCTGCGCGTGTGGAGCACGCGCTCCCTTTTTCCCTCGCTTCCAGCGGGGACGCCGCGTTGCGGCCTAGTGGCCGCACGGTCGTTTTCCTTTTCGTGGTGTGATTTCAGCCACCATTGACGACTTTGACTTCGCCGACGCGATTTTTCCGTCGATGTCCTCGAAGGTCCCGAGTGGATTTAAAAAGTGTGGTCGCTGCGGCCGGCCGATCTCGCAGACCGACACCCACGCTTGGTGCCTCCAGTGCCTCGGGCCGGAGCACAATATCAAGTCGTGTTCTCTGTGTCTCGGTCTCCGGAAACGGACTCAGGTTGCGAGGCAAGTTCTGCGGGACCGTCTTTTTGGAACTTGCGCCGGCCCCTCGACGTCGACCTCGAAGGCATCGTTATCGACGCCCGGTCCTTCGGTACCGGTATCGATGCCCGAGACATCGGCACCGATGGCAGCGACCCCAGGAGAACAGGTCCCGTCGGCCCGCCGGTCCTCCGGTGAGAGTGGGGGTGAGAGGCCGCGTGGGCAGTCGGCCCCGGTCACTCCCTCAGCTCGTGGGCCACGGGACCGAACCCTGTCTGACCCGGTACCTCGAGACCGAGGGGGATCGACCTCCTCCTCCTCCATGCCCTCCGGCGCCGGTGACGGGCATCGTAAGAAGGATAAGAAGCGTCGTCACCGGTCGCCCTCGGTGCATCCGGATATCGGAGAGGAGGCGACGCCGAAGCGTCATCGTCGAGAGGAGAGGTCTCCGTCGGTTGTGGAGGTACCGACGCGTCGGGGTTCCGGCACCTCGGTGCCGTCTCCTGGCCCCCAGCAGCTTCTGGCGCCGACACCCCTACCGGCCCCACCGCCTTTCCCGACAGCGGGCCTGGACGAGTGCCTCAGAGCCATCCTTCCGGGGATCCTGGAAGGGCTGATGCACCAGGCTGTGCCGGCGCCGGGGGTGCTTGCGCCCTCGGCGCCGATGACTGTGGCACCGGCGAGCTCTAGCCCGGCGCCGGGGCCGTCGACACCGCCGCCGCTTGCGGTGCCGGTCTCGACCGCCACGCAGGTGGAGTCCCCGTCGACGTCGATGGAGGGAGCTCTGTCCCCACCGGCGCGGGAGTCCACCGCTCGACGACACCGAGACCCTGGTGCCTCGACGTCGAGCCGGGCCCGGTTCAGGACTCAGCTACATGAGCTTATGTCCAACACCGAGGATGAGGACTCGTGGGGGGAAGAGGAGGACCCTAGATATTTCTCCTCAGAGGAGTCTACGGGCCTTCCCTCGGACCCCACGCCTTCACCGGAGAGGAAACTCTCACCTCCCGAGAGTCTCTCCTTTGCCTCCTTTGTGCGGGATATGTCTATTAGCATTCCCTTCCCCGTGGTCTCTGTGGAAGAGCCGAGGGCCGAGATGCTCGAGGTCCTCGACTATCCATCACCACCTAGAGAGTCCTCCACTGTGCCGCTGCACAATGTCCTTAAGGAGACGCTGCTTCGGAACTGGGTGCGACCATTAACTAACCCCACCATTCCCAAGAAAGCAGAGTCCCAGTACAGGATCCACTCTGACCCAGAGCTAATGCGGCCACAATTGCCCCATGACTCAGCGGTCGTGGATTCTGCTCTCAAGAGGGCACGGAGTTCGAGGGATACCGCCTCGGCGCCCCCGGGGCGGGAGTCTCGCACTCTGGACTCGTTTGGGAGGAAGGCCTACCAATCCTCCATGCTCGTGACCCGCATCCAATCATACCTGCTCTATATGAGCATCCACATGCGGACCTATGTGCAACAACTGGCGGACCTGGTCGAGAAGCTCCCGCCGGAGCAGTCCAGGCCTTATCAGGAGGTGGTCAGGCAGCTGAAGGCGTGCAGAAAGTTCCTGTCCAGGGGTATCTATGACACCTGTGACGTGGCATCTCGTGCTGCGGCCCAAGGTATAGTGATGCGCAGGCTCTCATGGCTGCGTGCCTCTGACCTGGACAACCGCACCCAGCGGAGACTGGCCGACGTCCCTTGCCGGGGGGATAACATTTTTGGTGAGAAGGTCGAGCAGATGGTGGACCAACTGCATCAGCGGGAAACCGCTCTCGACAAGCTCTCCCACCGGGCGCCTTCAGCATCCACCTCCACAGGTGGACGTTTTTCCCGGGCCCGGCAGGCTGCACCCTATTCTTTTGCGAAGCGTAGGTACAACCAGCCGGCCCGAAGGCCTCGTCAGGCACAGGGACAGCCCCAGCGCGCTCGTTCTCGTCAACAGCGTGCGCCTAAGCAGCCCCCTGCGCCTCCACAGCAAAAGCCGGGGACGGGCTTTTGACTGGATCCACGGGAACATAGCCGCCCTACAAGTGTCCGTACCGGACGATCTGCCGGTCGGAGGGAGGTTAAAATTTTTTCACCAAAGGTGGCCTCTCATAACCTCCGACCAGTGGGTTCTCCAAATAGTGCGGTGCGGATACGCCCTGAATTTGGCCTCCCTGCCTCCAAATTGTCCTCCGGGAGCTCAGTCTTTCAGCTCCCATCACAAGCAGGTACTTGCAGAGGAACTCTCCCCCCTTCTCAGCGCCAATGCGGTCGAGCCCGTACCACCCGGGCAGGAAGGGCAGGGATTCTATTCCAGGTACTTCCTTGTGGAAAAGAAAACAGGGGGGATGCGTCCCATCCTAGACCTGAGAGGCCTGAACAAATTCCTGGTCAAAGAAAAGTTCAGGATGCTTTCCTTGGGCACCCTTCTGCCAATGATTCAGAAAAACGATTGGCTATGTTCCCTGGATTTAAAGGACGCATATACTCACATACCGATACTGCCAGCTCACAGACAGTATCTCAGATTCCGCCTGGGCGCACGGCACTTTCAGTATTGTGTGCTGCCCTTTGGGCTCGCCTCTGCCCCACGAGTGTTTACCAAGTGCCTCGTGGTGGTAGCGGCCTACCTACGCAAGCTGGGAGTGCACGTGTTCCCATATCTCGACGATTGGCTGGTCAAGAACACCTCGGAGGCAGGAGCCCTCCGGTCCATGCAGTGCACTATTCAACTTCTGGAGCTGCTGGGGTTTGTGATAAATTACCCAAAGTCCCATCTCCAGCCAACCCAGTCTCTGGAATTCATAGGAGCGCTGCTGAATACCCAGACGGCTCAGGCCTACCTTCCCGAAGCGAGGGCCACCAATCTCCTGGCCCTAGCTTCGCAGACCAGAGCGTCTCAGCAGATCACAGCTCGGCAGATGTTGAGACTTCTGGGTCATATGGCCTCCACAGTTCATGTGACTCCCATGGCTCGTCTTCACATGAGATCTGCTCAATGGACCCTAGCTTCCCAGTGGTTCCAAGCCACCGGGAATCTAGAAGATGTCATCCGCCTCTCCACCAGTTGCCGCACTTCACTGCTCTGGTGGACCATCCGGACGTCCATTTCAAATTCCACAGCCCACGAAAGTGTTGACGACGGATGCCTCTCGCCTGGGGTGGGGAGCTCATGTCGATGGGCTTCACACCCAGGGTCTGTGGTCCCTCCAGGAAAAGGATCTGCAGATCAACCTCCTGGAGCTCCGAGCGATCTGGAACGCACTGAAGGCTTTCAGAGATCGGCTGTCCTGCCAAATTATCCAAATTCGGACAGACAATCAGGTTGCAATGTATTACGTCAACAAGCAGGGGGGCATCGGATCTCGCCCCCTGTGTCAGGAGGCCGTCGGGATGTGGCGTTGGGCGTGTCGGTTCGGCATGCTCCTCCAAGCCACGTACCTGGCAGGCGTAAACAACAGTCTGGCCGACAGACTGAGCAGAGTCATGCAACCGCACGAGTGGTCGCTCCATGCCAGAGTGGTACGCAAGATCTTCCGAGCGTGGGGCACCCCCTCGGTGGACCTTTTCGCCTCTCAGACCAACCACAAGCTGCCTCTGTTCTGTTCCAGACTTCAGGCACACGGCAGGCTAGCGTCGGATGCTTTTCTCCTCCATTGGGGGACCGGCCTCCTGTATGCTTATCCTCCCATACCTTTGGTGGGGAAGACCTTACTGAAGCTCAAGCAAGACCGCGGCACCATGATTCTGATTGCGCCTTTTTGGCCCCGTCAGATCTGGTTCCCTCTTCTTCTGGAGTTGTCCTCCGAGGAACCGTGGAGATTGGAGTGTTTTCCGACTCTCATCTCGCAGAACGACGGAGTGTTGCTGCACCCCAACCTTCAGTCCCTGGCTCTCACGGCCTGGATGTTGAGGGCGTAGACTTCACTGCGTTGGGTCTGTCTGAGGGTGTCTCCCGGGTCTTGCTTGCCTCTAGGAAGGATTCCACTAAAAAGAGTTACTTTTTCAAGTGGAGGAGGTTTGTCGTGTGGTGTGAGAGCAAGGCCCTAGAACCTCGTTCTTGCCCTACACAGAACCTGCTGGAATACCTTCTGCACTTATCAGAGTCTGGCCTCAAGACCAACTCAGTAAGGAATCACCTTAGTGCGATTAGTGCTTACCATTATCGTGTGGAAGGTAAAGCCATCTCTGGAGAGCCTTTAGTCGTTCGATTCATGAGAGGCTTGCTTTTGTCTAAGCCCCCTATCAAGCCTCCTACTGTGTCATGGGATCTCAACGTCGTCCTCACCCAGCTGATGAAACCTCCTTTTGAGCCACTGAATACCTGCCATCTGAAGTACTTGACCTGGAAGGTCATTTTCTTGGTGGCAGTTACTTCAGCTCGTAGGGTCAGTGAGCTGCAAGCCCTGGTAGCTCATGCTCCATATACCAAATTTCATCACAACAGAGTAGTGCTCCGCACCCACCCAAAGTTCCTGCCGAAGGTGGTGTCGGAATTCCATCTTAACCAGTCAATTGTCTTGCCAACATTCTTTCCCAGGCCGCATACCCGCCCTGCTGAACGTCAGTTGCACACATTGGACTGCAAGAGAGCATTGGCCTTCTACTTGGAGGGGACACAGCCCAACAGACAGTCCGCCCAATTGTTTATTTCTTTCGACCCTAACAGGCTAGGGGTCGCTGTCGGGAAACGCACCATCTCCAATTGGCTAGCAGATTGCATTTCCTTCACTTACGCCCAGGCTGGGCTGACTCTTGAGGGTCATGTCACGGCTCATAGTGTCAGAGCCATGGCAGCGTCGGTGGCCCACTTGAAGTCAGCCACTATTGAAGAGATCTGCAAGGCTGCGATGTGGTCATCTGTCCACACATTCACATCTCATTACTGCCTCCAGCAGGATACCCGACGCGACAGTCGGTTCGGGCAGTCGGTGCTGCAGAATCTGTTTGGGGTGTAAATCCAACTCCACCCTCCAGGACCCGAATTTATTCTGGTCAGGCTGCACTCTCAGTTAGTTGTTCTTCGTAGGTCAATTTCTGTTGTACCCTCGCCGTTGCGAGGTTCAATTGACCTGGGTTCTTGTTTTGAGTGAGCCTGAGAGCTAGGGATACCCCAGTCGTGAGAACAAGCAGCCTGCTTGTCCTCGGAGAAAGTGAATGATACATACCTGTAGCAGGTGTTCTCCGAGGACAGCAGGCTGATTGTTCTCACCTTTCCTCCCTCCTCCCCTTTGGAGTTGTGTGTTTCATTTTTTTGCTAGTCATTCAACTGGCGGGAGCGGTCGCGCACGGGCGGGAAGACGGCCGCGCATGCGCGGTGGGCGTGCCCTGCGTGCCGACCGTCCCGCAAAGCTTCTTTCCGGTTGGTGGGGGCTGCCGCGGACGTCACCCAGTCGTGAGAACAATCAGCCTGCTGTCCTCGGAGAACACCTGCTACAGGTATGTATCATTCACTGTCACAGAGGGGCCCTTTTACTAAGTCGTGTAAGCATCTACACACGCCCAACGTGCGCCAAAATGGAGTTACTGCACGACTACCACGTGGCTCTTGCAGTAATTTAATTTTGGGCATGCGTCCGATAATTTTTATTTTTGGACGCTCGTCAAATGGCATTTGATGCACATAGGTCATTACTGCCCGGTTACTGCTTGAGACTTTATAAACCGACACAAAGAGTAACCATATCTCAAACAATTAATTATCACCCGAATTGGTTATTACTCTATTTACCATTAAGTTTCTCTTTGCTTCATGTACAATTTCTCATTCATAATAGATTTTCTAAATGTTAAACATCCATAGCTATCCCAGTATGTTTATGATACTGTATTGTAAAATTGGATTCTTACAACAAATTACTTTCTTACAACAAATTACTTTCTTATGCATTATTTATGTATCCTATACTATTTATTGTAAGCCACATTGAACTCAAAACTTGTTTGGGATATTGTGGGATATAAATGTCACAAATAAATTTAATAGTTTCACAATAATTGTTTAAACATGCATGTTAAATTTAATCCCCTGTTCAAATGCAATTGTCTGTTCTACAGGAATGATGGTCCTATGGATCAGTGTTTGTTTCCTACCAGCCCCAGTACAGTGGACAATGGCTACTTCTCTGAGGCATGTTTTTACTTCCAAGGCATGGTATGTATTTATTTTATAGAAGTTTAGAAGTTTTTTCTTGATAAGAGAAGATTGTAGACTGGAAAGTTAGCCGCACCTCTATGATCTGGGGCTGTCAAGACTTGTTTTGCTGCAGTAAAGTCAATATTGCAGCTATTAATGTACAAAATCATAAGTAAGTCTAATAATATTATTATTATTATTAGCATTTGTATAACGCTACCAGACGCACGCAGCACTGAACACCTGACACAGAGAGACAGTCCCTGCTCAATAGAGCTTATAATCTAAACACAGACAGACAAGACAATTAAGGGCAAGGGAAGTACTGGGTGAGAAGGAACAAGTGGGAGGGCAAATGAGTAGTGGCTAGGATCCAAAAGCAGCAGTGAAAAGGTGGGTTTTCAGCATAGATTTGAAAACAGGTAGAGATGGAGCTAGACGTACAGGCTCAGGAAGTCTATTCCAGGCATAAGGTGCTGCGAAAGAAAAGGAACGAAGCCTGGAGTTAGCAGTGGAGGAGAAGGGGGACGACAAGAGAGATTTGTCCAGTGAGCGGAGGTCACGGGGAGGAATGTAGGGAGAGATGAGAGTGGAGGGGTAATGGGGGGGGCTGCACAATAGATGCATTTAAAGGTCAGTAAGAGAAGTTTGAACTGTATACGGAAGCGGACAGGGAGCCAGTGAAGTGACTTGAGGAGTGGGCTAGTGTGGGTATAACGATTTTGGCAGAAAATAAGCCGTGCTGCAGAATTTTGGACAGACTGGAGAGGAGAGAGATGGCTGAGCGGAAGACCAGTGAGAAGTAAATTGCAATAATCCAAGCGAGAGGTGACAAGGGTGTGGAAAAGGGTTCTGGTAGCATATTCAGAAAGGAATGGGCGAATTTTGCTAATGTTGTAGATAAAGAAACAACAGGTTTTGGCAATCTGTTGAATATGTGCAGAGAAGGAGAGAGAAGAATCAAAGATGACACCAAGATTATGAGCCGAGGAGACAGGGAGGATGTGAGAGCCATTAACAGAGAATGGGGGAAGCGGGGAGGTGGGTTTAGGGGGAAAAATGAGAAGTTCAGTTTTAGTCATGTTTAGCTTCAGATGGCATAGAGACATCCAAGCAGCAATGTTGGACAAGCAGGATGAAATTTTGTCCTGGATTAAGGTTGAGATTTCAGGGGTGGAGATGTAGATCTGAGAGTCATCTGCGTAAAGATGGTATTGAAAGCCATGGGATGAAATCAGGGTACCAAGGGAAGAGGTATAGATGGAGAAGAGGAGGGGTCCCAGGACAGAACCCTGAGGCACACCAACTGAAAGCGGGATGGAAGTTGAAGAGTCTAATAATATATATGAAAGTGTGCTCAGATAAATTTAGGGACTGCCGTAATCACATAGATGAACAGCATAACTACATGCATTACATTTTCTATATTGTGTTAGGTTTTGGTTTTTTTTTTAATTTTATGAAAGTTTTGCTATTCATCTATGTGATTAGGGCAGTCTCTCAACTGAGCATACTTCCATATATATTGGACCTATTTATGATTTATACATTAATAGCTGTGAAGCTTATTTTTGTGTTGACTTTAGTGCTGCCTTCCAGCACTGTTATAAGTTTCCCCCTCAGTTCTTCAGGTTGATTTGCTGCAGGCAGAAGAAACAGATCACAGTAAAGTTCTGTAAAGTTAAAGAATCCCTGGAGTATTCTCATCAAAAGACAGCCATTCTAAACACAACATGCAGCTTGTCTTACATGAAGTTGGAATTAGGAAAATGTCCAGAAGGCTGGTCTCATACTTTCCTCCTCCCTTATGTTTCTTTGTGCTCTAGTGCCTTTGAGACTATTGGAGATAAGGCCCATGGTAAGAAGGAGAAGTGGTATATTCTAAATAAACAGGGACTTATACTGTTTCTGGCAGGTTGAACTGCTGAGCAGCTAAGAGACATAACTGTTTTTAATCTCAGTGTACTTACCTTTGATATCCTTTAGAGCAGGCACATAGTGTACGCTAAAGATGCTATGTGGAATAACTTACTGTATTAAAGTTCTGTTTTCAAAAGGTTGCTTCAGTTTTGTTTCTTTGATAATGCTCTGGATGGTTCAGTACCAGAGCTTATTCACATTATTTTATCTATACAGAGGTAGCATTGCCATTTACAAAAGTGTGTTTTGTGGTTTTTTTTTCTAGATGAATTATTTTGTAGCCCAACAGCAATTTCCTGCTTACAGTCAAGTGGCCCAGCCTTCTACTTACTTCCAAGATATTCCACAGCAGAGTGTGCCTTTGATACCCTTCCCTAGTCTTGGTCAACACGTCATGCCTGGATCAAGCTGTTTGGAGTGGGCCAGCCAAAAGCAGACAAACACTGAACTGTATCAGAATGTCGGACGTACTTGTAAGAGGAAAAGGCAGCAGCTAACCAGTGACAGCGACAGCAGCACAGAGAGGAAGAGGGGCATGAGCCAAACAGAACGTGGCCATAACTACAGACACTGTCAAACCAAGAAAACAAAGTTTTCATGATTGCATTGACTGGAAGAAATAGCTTTATTCTTTTGCATTTGTGTTTCTTTGTGGTTTTGGAAGAAGAGATGATGTATCAGCTCTTTTGGAAGATCAGATCTATGATTCATGGTTTAATAGACAAATGCCTTTTCAGGTGTATCTTATTTTAATGTTGGTTGTATGAAGAAATGGCTGATCATTATAATGAATGCCTTAAAAGCAGATTATTTAGAAATACAAAGTATTAATAAAACAGTTCTTTTCATTTGTCAGATTTTGTTACTTTTGCTATTACAATAAGAGCTGCAGTGTGGAGGAGTAGCCTAATGCTTAATGCACGGGCTGAGAACCTGGGGAACTGGGTTTAATTCCTACAGCAGCTCCTTGTACCCCCGAGCAAGTCGGTTAACTCTCCATTGCCCTAGTTACAAAAATTTAGATTGTGAGCCCACTAGGGACAAAGAAAATACCTATATATATGTAAACCACTTTGGTTATACCACAGAAAGGCAGTATATTAAATCCATGACCCCCATTTATATTAGCAGGAAATCTGTATGCACGTTGCTTTCTACCAGCAAAATATTTGCTGTGGCCTCAACTTTTTGTCTCTTCCTACCCTAGTTGAACCAGGTCACACATTTGCATTCCCCCTCCCCTTCGCTATCAAGGCTCTTTGATCTGCCACAGCACCTCAGCCTCCTGGCAAAGATGAGTCTGGTCCAGGAGCTTTACTAGGGCAGCATTTCCATGGTTAGATAATGTGCAAATGCGCAGCAACACTACTACTACCTGTCATTTCTACCAGATATATACAGTGCTATACACAAAACACACAAGACAGGAAAGCAGGACAACTAAGGGATTAGGGAGTTATTTATTGTGGGAATGACTAAAACTACATGGGTACTGAACAGAGGAATACGGAGGTTAAGAGATAAAAGCAGTCTCAAAAGTGATTTTTAGCCTAGATTTGAATAGGGCCAGAGAGGGAGCAAGATGTACCAACTCAGGAGGCATACACATAGCAAGATAAAAGGAACAGTGTCTGGAGCTGGCAGTGGAAGAAAAGGGTACTGGTAACAGTAGCTTGCCTGATGAACAGAGTTCCTGGGGAGGGGGTGTATGAGAAATGCTGATTGGGCTTAAGTTATAGTGCTGACACTGGCCCAAAATTATAAATTTTTTTCAATGTGGTTTCAGCTGAAAGGTTATTTTAATTTTCAGATTAAATTTTGGGCTTTTTCCTGTTTGTTTCCTTCTGTCCCCTTGAACAGGAGTTGCCCTACTACTACTATTTAGCATTTCTATAGCGCTACAAGGCGTACGCAGCGCTGCACAAACATAGAAGAAAGACAGTCCCTGCTCAAAGAGCTTACAATCTAATAGACAAAAAATAAAGTAATCATCAATATGTACAGGAAGGAGGAGAGGAGGGTAGGTGGAGGCAAGTGGTTACGACTCAAAAGCAATAAAGAGGTGGGCTTTCAGTCTAGATTTAAAGGTGGCCAAAGATGGGGCAAGACGTAGGGGCTCAGGAAGTTTATTCCAGGTGTGTAGGGTGCAGCGAGACAGAAGGCGTGAAGTCTGGAGTTGGCAGTAGTGGAGAAGGGAACAGATAAGGATTTATCCATGGAGCGGAGTGCACGGGAATGGGTGTAGGGAAGGACAAGTGTGGAAAGATACTGGGGAGCAGCAGAGTGCGTACATTTATAGGTTAGTAGAAGAAGTTTGAACAGGATGCAAAAATGGATAGGGAGCCAGTGAAGGGTCTTGAGGAGAGGGGTAGTATGAGTTAAAGCGACCCTGGCGGAAGAAGAGACATGCAGCAGAGTTTTGAACTGATTGGAGAGGGGAGAGGTGACTAAGTGGGAGGCCAGCAAGAAGCAGATTGCAGTAGTCTAAATGAGAGGTGACAAGGGTGTGGATGAGGGTTTTGGTAGAGTGCTCGGAAAGAAAGGGGCGGATTTTACGGATGTTGTAAATAAACTACAGGTCTTGGCGATCTGCTGGATATGAGCAGAGAAGGAGAGAGAAGAGTCAAAGATGACCCCAAGGTTTCGAGCTGAGGAGACAGACAGGGAGAATGAGAGAGCCATCAACAGAAACAGAAAACGGGGGGAGTGGGGAGGTGGGTTTGGGGGGAAAAATGAGAAGCTCGGTTTTGGTCATGTTTAATTTCAGGTGGCGTCGAGACATCCAGACAGCAATGTCAGACAAGCACGCTGAAACTTTGGTTTGGATGCAAGGTGAGATATCAGGGGTAGAAAGGTAGATTTGGGAGTCATCAGCATAGAGATGGTAGGAAAAGCCATGGGATGAGATTAATGAACCAAGGGAAGAAGTGTAGATAGAAAGGAGGGGACCAAGAACAGAACCCTGAGGTACACTGACAGGCAGAGGGATAGAAGTAGAAGAGGATCCACCAGAGTGAACAATGAAGGTGCGGAGGGAGAGGTAGGAAGAGAACCAGTAAAGTATAGAGCCCTGGAATCCAAAGTGAGGGCAGGGTATCGAGGAGTATGCTGTGACTGACAGTGTCAAAAGCAGCGCGGAAAGATCAAGAAGAATGAGGATGGAATAGAGACTTCTGGATTTAGCCAGTAATAGGTCATTGGAGACTTTAGTAAGCGCAGTTTCGGTTGAGTGGAGAGGGCGAAAACCAGATTGTAGTGGGTCAAGAATAGCATGTGAGGAGATAAAATCAAGGCAGCGGTGGTGAACAGCACGCTCAAGTAATTTGGAGAGAAAAGGGAGGAGGGAGATGGGTCGGTAATGAGAGGGACAAGTAGGGTCGAGTGAAGGCTTCTAAAGGAGAGGTGTGACCACAGCATATTTAAAGGCAGTAGGGACAGTTGCAGTGGAAAGTGAGAGGTTGAGAATGTGACAGATAAAAGGAATATGAGCAGGTGAGATGGCATTAAGAAGGTGGGTGGGAATGGGATCAGAGGAACAGGTGGTACATTTTGAGGACGAAAGGAGAAGTGTAGTTTTCTCTATAGTAACTTCAGGAAAGGAGGAAAAGGAAGGAGAGAGAGAGGGGAACGGACTAGTGGAGGGAGAGGTGGCGAGGTAGAGAATTCAAGGTTTATCTTTTGAACCTTGTTGTGAAAGAATTCAGCAAGGGTCTGAGGCATAGGAGCCAACTTTTCAAAATTATTGGGGGTGCTAAACCCAATGTAAATAACCCCTCTCTGGACACATACAAGGAATTTTCTCAATATTGGGGGTGCTCAAGCACCCACAGAGTCGGCTCCAATGGTCTGAGGAGATAATGAAGGGGGAGTTGGGGGAGGGGGCACCTTGAGGAGAGAGTTCAATGTGGTGAAGAGAAGTCGAGGGTTAGAGCCAAGAGAGTTGGTCAGTTGGATATAATAATCCTGTTTGCCCCTCCTCCTGTCCCCCCTCCCCACCTGTTGGGCCCCTTGGGCTTATCTTAAAATCTCTAGGGGTGTACTTCTGACAGGAGCGATCCCCAGTTACTCCTGCCCTTTCTGATTCTGCTCTCAAAATGGCTGCTATGACTGGAGCATTGCTCCTGCTCTGACTATATCACTAGACTACCAGGGATTATAAGGCACTCCTGGTGGGAAAAGGGATACTTTTTTTTTTTGTACTGTGATTGCAGTTATGATATTGCACAATAGTAAATAAAAGTGATTCAAATAAATGCTTTTGATACAAAATTATAGTAGGAATTTAAGTCTTTAAATTTGGGATGATAAACTCCTGAGGAATTAGCCTCTCTGTAGAGTTATGATGTTAGCAGTCATTCCAAGTATGGCGCCATGGAGGAATGTGCTCATGCACAGCTTAACTTTTTTCAATCAGGAAAGAAAATCAACATTGTTTTCTTTTTCTTATATTTTTTTCTTTCAAAAGGATATCTTATTCTTATTTTTAAAGCTGGATGCTAAGCTGTTTTGAGATTAGCTTACACAACAAACCGTAGGGGTTTGGCTCATTAGGCTTTCAGATCCATTCACACAGAAGCCTGTGAACCCAGCCTGCAAGAGCTGGTTTTCTCAGCAGCCACTTTGAAAGGAAATTTTAAAACAACAAAAATAGTGTTGAATATGTAAAGCAAACCAACAACACAGTATTTAGCAAAACCATCTTTTTTTCTTCTTGAAGTGAGAGAATCCACAAACCCCTATTAACACTCCCCCCCCCCCCTTTTTTTTTTTCCTGGAGAGTAGCCTGAACCCTCCATTGCCTCAGGTACAAAATAAGTACTTGTATATAGCATATAAACCACTTTGACTGTAACCACAGAAAGGTCGTTTATCAAGTCTCATTCCCGGCCTCTTTCCCTTACCAGTGTGCACATCTACACCTTGTCACACCCCTTCTGTTTTCAAGACATCTGTATGATATAGTGCCCCAGCAGAGCTGGTTTCTGAAAACACTCCTCCCACACACAGAGCCATAGTTGTTTTGCATCAAGGAGGTTGAAGAAAGCAAGAGATGGGATGATGTCAAATGGTTGAAGCCAATTTGGTTAGTCACGATTTCCCATTCCCTGCGCACAGTCGTCATCTAGTACACTCTGAACAAAGCAAGCAAACCTATGAGCTGCTGCATCCTTATTGTCATTCTTTATTGTTGGTAGCATTTTTATTTAATCTCACTTTATATTTTCAAATATGCCAGTTTGTGTGGCATACAGATGTACACAGAGGAAGTATAACAGAACAACTTTTCATAGGTAGAGTAGTAATTTGTTATGCATTGTAATCAGTGTGTTATCTGGAGGGGCTGGTTATAGGGACTCCCTAATGTTCTATTCGTGCAGACATTTTTTTTCTCTTGGTAAAGGGTCACTAAAACTGACATCATGATATGAGGATTGGGTTTTCAACATTTAGAGTTTTTATCTATTTATTTACTTAATGATATTTATATCCCACATTAAACATGAATTAGGTTGAGACCTGGGAGCATTTAAAATCTTTTTTTTTCCCCTGTGCCTAGATCAAAAGAGAAATATGGTTTGTGGCAACTTGCTCCTTTTGTTTCGTGGAATGCGTTTATATTATACAAATGCACTTAATATTGTGTATCACTACTATTTATAAGAGAGGTATAAAATTGTTGCAGGAATTGATGCATGAATTACCCCTATTGTTAGCAGAATCTGTGGTACTTCAGGAGTCAAGCAGCACACACCAGAATGAGGGAGAAATCTTCTTTATTTGCCAGCAAACATAGTAGGACATCAGTATTAAGTCTCTTCTTCTCTTTCTCAGCTCTCTTTGTCTTTGTGGCTTCTGTCTCAGCTTCTTTCTCTTCTGCTGTCTCTCCCTCTTCTGTCTGTTCCTTCTGACGTAAGCTGCTTCTGCTCCCACTTAAATACAGTGCTATCCCCCTCTCTAGCCCCCCTTACTTTCCAGATGGTAAAGAATAGATTGGTTACCTTGCCTCAGCCAATCATTACTTTAAAAATATCAGTTACATAGGTTTGATATTTCTCAAACTGACCTATGACCTGGGGCCCCTCACGCTAGACAATTTGGCACCAGTCTCTTACATTTTTATTATGATTAATTTCTCATATTCCTAGTCAACTCCATCCTAACTGCTAACTGAACTCTGGCATTCATTAAGGGGTCAAGGGCCAGTCCTACTCAATGGCATACAGCTATAGTTTGTTATTACTTTCAGGACCATTCCTACATTTACCTATAATTAATCAAGACTTTTCTTGACCCTTTTCACCTATCAGCTCCATACATTAAACCAGCCAGGACTGCAGAAAACTCAAACCATATGCTGACCTTTTCACTGCAGCCCTACTCAGAACGTAAGGCAAAGAGTTGAACAAACATTAGATTTAAAAAGGCATTCTACATATTAACTACCCAGAATAAACATATTCTAAAATAAGACATATTCTAAATAATCTAAACCAGATGACATTCCTCCATCACTTGCAGAACTGAAAAAGTTGAATTCAAGCACCAAGCTTTTAAACACCAATTAATATGGCTTCTTATATATGTATAATTATGCCCACTGCCTCAAAATGACTTATATAGATGCGTCCTGGGAATAATGATGGCTAACGGAAAGCAACAGTAGAAGAGTTGGAGCTGAAGGGCATTTGTGTTTTCCAAATGGCGATGCATTGCTTGATGGGATGTCCTTTTTGTAAGACCAGAGTAAATCATTTCTTAGCATATTGTTTAAAATTAACCAAGAAGGAACAAATCTGTTGGAGGGGAAATTAGTCAGCATGAATTCAGCAAACAAAATCTGTAGCATGATATGAGTATAATTATCAGAGTTATTGATTTTGCTGAATCAGATACAAATGTATATATAAAAATACAGCTGCAAAGACTTATTGGGACAGAATTGGATAAACTGGTCTGGCTTTCACCTTCCTCCTGGAAACTACTGATAACAAAAACTAGCTAGGTGGATACCTAAGTCCATCAACACATCTCCAAAGAACAAAACTCTGAAGATGGACAGCAATCACAGAGACTGGAGTTAACCAAAGACAGTGAAACTTCACCTATTCTCAGACAATGACTCAGACTGAAAAGCCCATCTACCTATCTAATCTGACAAAAGAAGCCCACTTACTCTCAAAGACTCTTTTAATCCTGTCAGATGCCTTCCAGATGTATATCTCAGCAGGTGTCCAGACAGAAAGTCTTATGATGTCATTTAAATATGTGACCATTTACCAATGCTCCATCTCAGAACTAGATGAAACCAGTTTTCAGCCATCCCTGAGTTTTCATTGGATTGAGTACACCCCACCTGACTTCAGCCTATGGTCCAACAAGAGATTATAAAAAGACTGGAACATGCTCAGTTCTCGCTCTCTTGCTTCTCCGCTGTTGCTCTTGATTCCTGATCTGCACCTCCATGATCCTTGCTAGACTTCACACACATCCCTGATAAGACTTTCTCCAGGCTCCAGCAACAACTCTGCAACAAAAAGACTTCTTTTCCAGTGAGGATCTCTTTCATCACTCCAACCAGCAGCCTCCATCAAAGTGAGTTACCATTATCCAGCCTAATTTATAATTCAGATTTGCTATCTGAATCTTGTGAAAGATTCCTAAAAACTGCCTCTCTCTTGTAACATTATTACATTACCTGTATTGTAAATAAACATTTTAAAGTTACATGTCCTTAAACCTTACAGTGCAGGTTAATGTAATTCAACAAATATAGTATTTAATTCCCCTTTTTCTTACATATTCTTATCATATTACCTTATATTTAATTGGTGGAGAATAGAATATAGAAAAATAGAATAGAATATATAGAATAATATTATATTATTTATTATTATTTGTACAAATCTAGCCTTTAAACTATTAGCTGTTTGATATTCAGCAGAAGTTAATCAAGTCGACTTCAAGCTTCCTAATATGATTTGATAACAGTATTTTCTCAGTTATTACCCAAATGCGAACACAATTATAATGTTAATTATATGACCATGTCTGCCTCTGACGGTAGTTAAGCTAACCCAGTGGTTCTGAAATCTGGTCCTGGAGGCACCCCAGGCAGTCAGGTTTTCAGGATATCCACAATGAATATTAAGTATCTCTTATGAATATTCATTGTGGATATCCTGAAAACCTCACTGTCTGGGATGCCTTCAGGACCAGGTTTGGGGTTCACTTGGCAACCTGTTCCTACAATAGTAGCTGTAGTCCACAATTTGGTAATTGTCACATGTTTTTTGCTTAGGTTTCCATCAAAGCCCTTTTTTCTACAGCATTGGGTTTCTGCTATTCAATGTAAAGGTTTTGTCCCTTCACATACTGCAGTTTTGTGCTCAGATCACTTCAGGGAAGAGGACTTTGACAAAATCAGCTTGTTACTTGTTCGTTTGACTGAAGGTGCTGTGCCAAGCATATTTGCTTTCCCATCTTATCTTCTAACAGTCAAAAAGACCCAAAAACCTCCAAAATTATGATAATTTAGTACACCACCCATACCAAATCTTGTTAACAAAATACACTTGCCACTTCCTGAACCTGTTACTACAGAGACAGTTCTGTTAAATAATCCAGATACATCCCAATCATCGTATACATCACCCATACCAAATCTTGATAATGAAATACACTACAGAGACAGGTCTGTTAAATAAAAAAGATACGTCACGAAAGCAAGCTCTAAAACAGAAATTTGAATATGCACAAACAGAACTTTCTTCAGCACGTAAGAAAATTAAATTACTGCTACAGGCCAAATGTTTTTCAGCCATAATGGAACAAAACAAAAACGTCCAGGACTAAACCTTAAGATGTTTTGACTTAACCTGTTTTTATTACGAATAAGGCACAAAAAGGTGCCCTAAATGACCAGAATTACTCAACCCTGGTGCAATGTGATCCTTTTCAACATGTGGCCTAACATAGGCAAGGAGGGAAGACATATAGTAGAGGTGTCTCCAGCCAGGGTTGCAGTAGGGCATCGATCCCCATCAGGCCTTTGATGGTAAAGAACTTGGGGCATAAGTCACTCCTTTTTGTCGCCATCAAGTCCAGAAGCAGAGAACTCCATTGGTGCGAAATCAGCTGAAAATCAAGGCTGGATAGTTCCCATTATCCTGGGTTCAAGGACTGCCTGCTGAGAAAGCCCGCCGCCACATTTCAAAGACCCAGCAATGTGAGCTGCCGACAGAGAAGAATTTCTTCACCTCCACTGCTATCGGATGTCTGCGGGTCCCACATTCCTTGTTCATATAAGCTGCTGCTGTCTCATTGTCGGACAAAACTCAGACCAGTGCCCTCACCAGAAAGGGAACAAAGTTGCGTAAGGCATTCTGCACTGCCAGCTCCAAGCGATTTATAGAACACCGAGACTCCTGTTCCATCCAGGTACCCTGTGCCAGACGGAACTTGTAATTAGCACCCCAACCCGACTTGCTGGCATGTTATCACCACCTCCCATTGTGTTAAATATCGGAAAGGGAGCTCGGACGGTCAAATTCCTGGGCGACAACCACCACTGTATACTCCGTCTTGTGATTATATCCAATAGGCACCAATTTCTGATTCATTCTGATTCTTTAACATTTCTATTTTCTAATAAGAAGACCAAACAAGTACTGTAAAAGTAGACTAAGCAGGTGTGTTTCAAGGCTTCAGAGTTGAGATTCACTTCTCTAAAGTACACATAATGTATATCATACAGGAATGCAATAATGAGTATGATTTCTGTCTGTGTCAATAAGGGCACAAAAAAAGTGAATGTATAGCCACCATTATACATTAGCTTTGGGACCTCCTCAGTTTTCATTTTCAGTTATCTCTGCAGCACCAATAGACAAAAGTGAAACTGTCATTAGAGGTAATGAACTCTGAAAGCTTCCATTTTGTTCAAACACTGGATGCTGGTTACCAGATGGAGTAGAATTTTGAAAATGGAAATGAGAAAATAACAATTAGCTTTTGGATGTAGTCTGCATAAGTTGTTGTTTACATTTGCAATGTGTGTATGGATGCCTGTACTGTTGTGTGCATGTGATAATGTTTGAATAACTATCTATACTTACGACTATGCTTTCTGAACATGAAGCATTATTTTAGGAGTCTTTTAAATGCCAAGTTGGGTATATATGGCAACCTTATCTTTGTTAAATGTTTCAGACATATTTGTTGGCTTGCGCCCATGTTGTTACTGAATTCTATTATTCTGTATCATTGTATTTTCAAAGGTAAGTCACATTTAACCCAAGTTTGCTTAGGATAACGTGAGATATTTTATCTATTTACTAGTAAAAAAGGCCCGTTTCTGACACAAATGAAACGGGCGCTAGCAAGGTTTTCCTCGGAGTGTGTATGTTTGGGAGAGTGTATGTGAGAGTGACTGTGAGAGTCAGAGTGAAAGTGTGAGTGTGAGAGAGTGTGTGTGTGAGAATGAGAGTGTGTGCAAGTGTGTATGTGAGACACAGTGTGATAGAGAGTGTGTGTGTGTGTGCCCATCCATGCTCCTCTGTCCCCTGCCCCCTCCATTCATCCCTATCCAGCATTTTCCCTCTCTGCCTGAGGCCTGCCCTGCAATCCATATCCATCCATGCCCATCTGTCCCCTCCATTCATCCCTATCCAGCAATTCCCCTCTCCCTGAGTCCTGCCCTTCCAATCCATGCCCATCCATGCTCATCTGTCACCTGCCCCTCCATTTTTCCCTATCCAGCATTTCCCCTCTCTGCCTGAGGCCTGCTCTGCAATCCATATCCATCCATGGCCATCTGTCCCCTCCATTCATCCCTTTCCAGCAATTCCCCTCTCCCTGAGTCCTGCCCTTCCAATCCATGCCCATCCATGCTCCTCTGTCACCTGGCCCCTCCATTTTTCCCTATCCAGCATTTCCCCTCTCTGCCTGAGGCCTGCTCTGCAATCCATATCCATCCATGCCCATCTGTCCCCTCCATTCATCCCTATCCAGCAATTCCCTTCTCCCTGAGTCCTGCCCTTCCAATCCATGCCCATCCATGCTCATCTGTCACCTGGCCCCTCCATTTTTCCCTATCCAGCAATTGCCCTCTCTCCCTGAGGCCTGCCCTGCAATCCATTTCCATCCATGCCCATCTGTCCCCTCTATTCATCCCTATCCAGCAATTTCCCTCTCTCCCTGAGTCCTGCCCTCCCAATCCATGCCCATCCATGCTCCTCTGTCCCCTGCCCCCTCCATTCATCCCTTTCCAGCAATTGCCCTCTCTTCCTGAGCCCTGCCATCCCAATCCATGCCCATCCATGCTCCTCTGTCCCCTGCCGCCTCTATTCATCCTTTTGCAGCAAGTCCCCTGTCTCCCTTTCATGACCCCCCCTTGCATCCATGCTCCTCTCTCTCCCATGTCCCAGCCTGGGCCGCCCTCTTCTTCCCCCCCCCCCCTTCGCATCCATGCTGTCGTTTCTCCCCTGCCCTCCCGCTCCCATTGTTGTTCTTTAGTGGCCACCCTCTTCTCTCCCCCCAACATGGTTTTTTTTTTTTTTTTTTTTCTTGTTTTCAAATTTACCTCCGTGCCGGTTCCGGCAGCGAAGCGTCAGGGAAGGAGGCGGCGCTCCCGACGTCTAGGTTTCCCTTCGCTGTGTTCCGCCTTCTTCTGACGTCATCCTTGACGTCAGAAGAAGGCGGAACACAGCGAAGGGAAGGCTAGACGTCGGGAGCGCCGCCTCCTTCCCTGACGCTTCGCTGCCGAGCGTTGCGATTGGTTGAGAGTCATTGCTCCGCCCTCGACGTCATCACGTTTGACGCGTGGGCGGGGCAGACACAATAGGATCTCACCCCCTTCACTTTAGAATGTTGGCTAACAGAGGCTTCATTAGAACGTTGGAGGTGCGTTTTATATAGAGAGATTTGTTACATTTGTATCCCACATTTTCCCACCTATTTGCAGGCTCAATGTGGCTTACATAGTACCATAGAGGCGATCGCCAGTACCGGTTTAACAAATACAGAGTGAGGTTGTGATAAAGGAAAGTGAGGTTGTGATAGAGTCCAGTTCTAGCTTTGGTTTTGTCATGCCGCCGGGTTAAGGCATTTAAGTTGGATCGTTAGGGTATGCCTTTTTTAACAAGTTAGTTTTTAGTAGTTTCTGGAAGTTTAGATGGTCATATGTTGTTTTCAAGGCACTTGGTAATGCGTTCCATAGTTGTGTGCTTATATAGGAGAAGCTGGACGCATAGGTTGATTTGTATTTGAATCCTTTGCAGCTTGGGTGATGGAGATTTAGATATGTTCTTGTTGATCTAAATGTGTTTCTGGTTGGTAGGTCTATGAGGTCAGTCATGTATCCCAGGGCTTCTCTGTAGATGATTTTGCGAACCAGGGTGCAGATTTTGAACGCAATACGTTCTTTGATTGGGAGCCAGTGTAGTTTTTCTCGTAGTGGTTTGGCGCTTTCGAATCTCGTTTTTCCATATATAAGCCTGGCTGCTGTGTTTCCGTGCTGTCTGGAGTTTCTTTATGATTTGTCTTTGCATCTCGCATAGATTCCATTGCAGTAGTCCAAGTGGCTTAGTACCATGGATTGTACCAAGTTACGGAATATTTCCCTCGGGGAAAAAAGGTTTCACTCGTTTGAGCTTCCACATTGAGTGGAACATTTTTTGTTGTAGCTTTCACTTGACTCTCAAGTGTGAGGTTTCGATCCATTGTAACACCGAGAATTTTCAGGCTGTCTGAGATAGGGAGGGGTTTGTTCATGCTATATTGGGATGAGAGGATGAGGCTGTGTGTTTTTTCTGTGTTAAGTTTTAGTTGAAATGCATTCGCCCATGAGGTCATGGTGTTCAGGCTGAGTTTGATTGCTTGTAAGGGATGTAGATTGTGACATCGTCTGCGTATATAAAAGGGTTAAGGCCTTGATTGGATAAAGACTTGGCTAGTGGGGTCATCATTAGGTTGAAAAGGAGCAGTGAGAGTGGTGATGCAGTAGGAATGGATCCTCAGAAGCTTAGCCGAAATTGGGTGGCAGAGCAGGTGGGGAAAGAGGGGTTGGTGGTTGGGAGGCGAGGATAGTGGAGGGCAGACTTATACGGTCTGTGCCAGAGCCAGTGATGGGAGGCGAGAAATACTGCTGGGCACACTTGTACGGTCTGTGCCCTGAAAAAGGCAGGTACAAATCAAGGTAAGGTATACACATAAGAGTTTATCTTGTTGGGCAGACTGGATGGACCATGCAGGTCTTTTTCTGCCGTCATCTACTATGTGATCCTGGAGGTACTCCACAGTCTGCTTTCCATGGTGATGATATGTTCGAATTTGACTTCACTTGGTATGTTCTAGTAGTGAGGAAACATTTGATCCAGTTGAGTACACTTCCACCAATCCCGAAGTATTCTAGGATGTTTAGTAGTATATTGTGGTTTAACATGTCGAACGCACTAGACATGTCAATTAAAAAAAAAATCCTTTATCCTCCACCTTTTAAAGCACTGCCTATCCAACTGGATATTGATGGCACAAGGAAAGCAAGTTTGGTCCAGTGAAGACTAACTCACAATAACCTGTTCCTTAGCTGGGCTCCAGTATTACCATATTGAAAATGCGACCATACCATGCCTTTGTTGTTATGTTCCACTAATAAGTTAAACGATTAACTAGGTTTCTTGAAAGGATTATATAACCTTTGGATGCATGACTAGGAACAAAAACACCCACTTATATATGCAATATCACAATTTCTCATGTACAGCCACAAAGCAATCTTTTAGAGTGTTCACAATGAGCTCCTTTTATTTTTGACCAGATAGAAGAGATAAGTTTTCAGTGGTGGCATAGTATAAGTCATTACAAGAACAAAATATAACAAAACCAATGGACTGAATTAGGGGCTTATAGCCCATCCCCCCCTTTTTACAAAGCCGTGCTAGTGGTTGCCGGTGCGGTAATGGCAATACAGCCCATTCAAAGTGAATGGGCTGTGTCAGCACCATCATGCGGCTTTGTAAAGTGTGTGGGGGGGGGGGGGGGGGTATTTATGTTTCAAGAAATGAGAGATGTGGATGAAACAAAATATTAATTTGTATTATTTTGACTTATAAAACCACTTGTCCCTGAAACATGCTCAAAACAGAATAATCCATTTGTGTAGCTAAACTTTAAGCTTCTACAGAAGAGATGAGGTGAAGATGTGATTCCCTGTGCCCCAAATGAGAGTTTAATTTTACTTCCATTTAATTTATATTCCATTTTCGTAACACCAGGCTTCTCAAGGCAGATTACAACAGTTAACATGAACCCATCAGGAAACAGGATATCCTCACTGTGATTTAGCCATGCATTACTGTATTCTATAGAACAGTGTAGAAAAATAAGCAGAAAATACTGAGTTTATTACTGCTATTTCTTCCAGCTACAATAACTTTTTAAGCTGTTCCCCCCTCACAAAGCTGCACGGTAATTCCATTGCAGGCACAGCTTAGTCAGGGGCAGGGCCGCCGAGAGGGGGGGCAGGGAAGACAAAATTCCCCAGTCCTCCAAGGGGGGCTGGCGCCGCAGTCCCCGATGTCGCCCGTCCGCCACTGGGCCAGGCCCCCTTGCACTGAAATCATCACAGCGCCTCACCTGTCACCTCGCTCCGTGACTGAAAGCACAGCCAGCAGCGGCGGAAGGCCCGAAGGGAGGAGAATCCAAAATGCCGCTGCTGGCTGCGCTTTCAGTCACGGAGCGAGGTGACAGGTGAGGCGCTGTGATTTCAATGCAGGGGGCCCAGCCCGGTGGCAGAGGGGGGTGGGTGGGGACTGCGGTGCGACAGCCTGGGGGGGGGGGGGGGGGGTCTTTTACTAAAGGTTAGCTCGAATCTGCAGCAGGTCCCATTTTATTACTATGCGCCCTGCTGTAGATAACTGGAGCTAATCTTTAGTAAAAGACCCCCTTACTTTGGGCCTACCAAGCCCAAAGTGAGTGGACTTTGTCGGCACTGCCACACTGGTGGGAATTGCTTTCACGGCTTAGTAAAAGAGGCCCTTTGAATGGGCTGTGTTGGCATTAATGTGCGGGTTTGTAACAAAAAAAGGGGGGCGTTGTTAGTGATAATTTTATTTAAGATAAATAAAATCCGTTAACCTCCGCTTTTTAAGGCGCTGCCTATCCAACTGGAACTGCTCCCCTCCACTCCACCGTTTGCTAAGCCGCGCGGCAATGCCGACCTAGCCGCGTTTCAAAGTAAACGGGGGGGGGGGGGGGGTAGATTTTTTAGAGAAATCACGCATAGGCAGTCCGTTATTTTTTAATAAGCCTTTTTTATTTTGGTTGAACTAAAACAGCGGCAAGCTTCGCGCAGCGGCTTCAGTCCCAAAATATGCTACATAGGATTTCATGCCGTCTCCTTCTCCTTCTGTCCAGTAACAGTACTAGTGTCGACTACTACCGACACCAGTCTCAGTCTGTCTGATCTCATTCTCCACTCCGCCCACGGCCGACCTCCTTCTGACGCACTTCCTGTTTCCCAGCAGGGCGGAGCGCGCCCGCGGTCGAGGAAGAGAAGTTGAATCAAAGTGGGTGGGGTGCCAGAGGAGGAAATCGACGGGGTTCGATTTGGGCGATCTCAGGCATGACTTTGAAGGTAGGATGGGGGAGTTCGAGATTGAGGGACAGATGACAGACCATGGGGGAGAGGACGCTTCCTCGGCGTGTGAGGGCAGTCGGATGCGTGTGACATGGTATCAAATATACAAATGAATTAACATTCATAGAAATTCGATAGCGATATATAATTAGTAAACAAAATACCAATACAAATAATAAAGCCCCCCCCACCCACCTTTAACTGATTCATTTCATACTTTCGCTAGGGAATGGAACATCTGGGACACATGGGAATCATAAACCTAGGCATGTATTTGAGTGCCAGTTGCTTTTGATGGTTAAGGTGAATGCATTGTATGATAAGCATTTTGGACTAGCGTGGAGTGATGATTGAGTTTCCCTTGCCAACTTCCACACCTACCTTTTGCATTTTCCAAAATTCCTTTTGTTTTTGCTAACTTGACCTTTCTTCTGTTATGCTTTGATATAACTCTCATCAACAGCATGAGCCTATCTCCTGAATGCGAACCTACATTGTGCAGTGAGAACCATATTCTCAGATGGCCTTAAAAGCATAGGAGCCAACTTTTCAAAATTATTGAGGGTGCTAAGCCCAGTGGAAATAACCCCTCCCTGGACACATTCAAGGAATTTTCTCAATATTGGGGGTGCTCAAGCACCCACAGAGCCAGCTCCTATGCTTAAAAGGAAGCATATGAATGATGTTTATTAACGTGAGAGCATATAAAATTATTTTAGCCTTTTATTAGGTGGTTTTGGGCTCCAATAAGTGGAGCCCCTGTGATCTGATAGGTTTCTAGGGCTGCTCCTGAAAAGTTCTATTTCAGCTACTGAACCTTTGATCTTGTGATTACAACCTCTCCTGAGGCCCCATTCTACTTTGCAATAATCAAAATTCTCTTACGCATGAGCTCAATGATTAAAAGAACTAACTTTAACAAAGTGCGAGAGACTAGTAATAACTATCCACCATTCTGATTGTCTTCTATTTTGCTGTGGAATTTTGCTTTCAAATGTTGCGTATTTTGCGTGATTTAAAAAAACCCCATGCTTTGTCTTCACTCCTAGGTAGTACATACATCACAAATCCTCTAGATAAGCTGTATGGTTGCTATTAGCCATGTAATTTCTTCAGTGGTACTACTGCAGTTTAGTGGTCATATGACTGCCTCCTTAGAGAAAACTAGTAGTCCAATCGATTTTTGTGATTTGGTACCAAGAACATGTTGCTTCAAAGCAATGTCTGTATTATACCTGGAGTGTTAAACAGAAAATATGGAGGTAACCTTAACCAAAATTTCAAAAACAGCCTACACATCTTGCTGGGCAAACCGGACGAGCCACTTTGTATTTGTTAAGTAATGGAGCGTAAAGGCTAGTGTGAAAATCTTTGTTTGCAGATGCTTACTTTCATGCAACAAATTATTGTTTTCAGTTCATCAATTTCAGGGTGAGGCAATTATTCCAGATAAGAGCAGGCATAATTTTCTGTTTTACTCAGGAGAGCAAATAGAATCTGATTTTGATGCGCAATCTTAAGATGGTTTGGTTAGAACTGTGTGATGTGACGTGGTCTTGACATTACTCCATGTTGCCTAATTTCATCATGATAAACTCATGATAGGTTTTGGTTAGAATTTTAAAGTTGTATGTAGTGCGTCACTCTGTAACTTGAAATTTTCTGTTCCATTTCTACAGAAATGCAACCCTGAAAAAAATGCTTCCTTCTGCAGTAAGGTGACATATTCCTGGTACAGCAGGTATGAACCTTTAAAGATTTCAGTTGGGATTTTAGAAACCAATTAGTGGTACTGTTCCACAGAATTCTCGAGAGGGTAATGAATATTACTTGTGCCACATTTTATCACGCATAAGGTTTGAATTGTGGATTCAGGTTTTGGCTGCTTTCACTGACTCTCTAATTACCTGTTAAGGGTTGGTGCTGGTGAGTTTATCTGTTAGGTTTACTGGGCTTATTCTGGTGCCAAGGCACTGGCTGCTGCTTACTTTAACCATGTGATAGCTATTACACAAGTCAAGGGTCATGGATTTGATACCGCCTTTCAGTGGTACAACCAAAATGGTTTACATATATTATCTGCTACTACTTTCTCTGTCCCTAGTGGGCTCAAAGTCAAGGGGGTCTTTTACTAAAGATTATCTCAAGTTATCTGCAGCAGGACCCATAGGAATAAAACGGGCCCTGCTGCAGATAACTTGAGCTAATCTTTAGTAAAAGACCCCATAAGTTTTTTTGTACCTGGGACAATGCCCAGTGTCACGAGGAATTTGAAGTGGGAATCAAATCTGGCTCCCTAGGTTCTCAGACCATTGCACTAACCATTAGGCTGTTCTTCCACAGAAGTATATGACATATAGAGGGGCATTTTCGAAAGGGACGTCCAAGTTTTGATTTGGACGTCCTCGCAAAACGTCCCGATCCAGGGGTGGGGAAACCCGTATGTTTGAAACAAGATGGACATCCATCTTTCGTTTCAAAAATACCGTCAGGGATGTCAGAGTAACGTTAATCTATTAGATTGTAAGCTCTTTGAGCAGGGACTGTCTTCTATGTTTGTACAGCGCTGCGTACGCCTTGTAGCGCTATAGAAATGCTAAATAGTAGTAGTAGGATGTCCAAATCCTTAAATTTGGTCATCCCTAGACATGGATGTTTCTGATTTTCGACTATTTTCGAAACCAAGGACGTCCATCTCAGAAATGACCAAACGCAAGCCTTTTGGTCGTGGGAGGAGCCAGCATTTGTAGTGCACTGGCCCCCCTAATATGCCAGGACAGTAATTGAGCACCCTAGGGGGGGCACTGCAGTGGACTTCATAAATTGCTCCCTGGAACATAGCTCCCTTACCTTGTGTGCTGAGCCCACCAAGCCCCCCAAAACGCACTACTACCATAGCCCTTACGGGTGAAGGGGGGCACCTAGATGTGGTATAGTGGGTTTGTAACAGGTAGGTGGGATTGGGCTGGGTCTGCCTGTCTGAAGTGCACTGCACCCAGTAAAACTGCTCCAGGGACCTGCATACTGCTGTCACGGATCTGAGTATGACTTTTGAGGCTGGCATAGAGGCTGGCACAAAATATTTTTAATGCTGTTTTTTGAGGGTGGGAGGGGGTTAGTTACCACTTAGGGAGTAAGGGGGAGGTCATCCCTGATCCTCTCCGGTGGTCATCTGGTCATTTCAGGCACCTTTTTGTGCCTTAGTTATAAGAAAAACAGGTCCGGGTGAAAACGTCCAAGTGCTCGTCAGGGACGTCCTTCTTTTTTCCATTGTGGGTCATGGACGTCCAAGTGCTAGGCACTCCCAAGTCCTGCCTTTGCTACACCTCCAACACGCCCCCTTGAGCTTTGGCCGTCCCTGCGACGGAGTGCAGTTGGGGACGTCCAAAATCGGCTTTCGATTATACCGATTTGGCCGTTTCTGTGAGAAGGACGTCCATCTTCCGATTTGTGTCGAAAGATGGGTGTCCTCCTCTTTCGAAAATGAGCTCGATGGTTACTGAGTTTCTAAAGTTAAAGCAGACACAATCCCATCTTAAGTAGCATTAGACATTGCTTGGCAAGGGCCATTGCTGAGTCCTGAAAAAAAGTTTACATTGTAGCCAAAGTACACAATTTATAGGCTTTTGAAAAAATTCAGGAAATCAAGTATTTTTCTATTTCATTCTCCAGATTGTTCAGGCTGTGACAGGTTGAATAATGGAGCACAAAGCAATGTGTATATTATACACCAACAGCCAGATTCTTATAAATGGCACTGAGAAAAATTCGGAGGTCAACGCTATTCTCTAAAGGGCACGCCAGCTGAGCACTTATTTATTAGGATTTATTTACCAGTGTTGGGCGCGAGGACTTAATCCAGCTGAAACCTGGTATAAATCCATGCACAAATTGGGCATGGATCCTTGCTATTCTGTAACACTGCGCGTATCTCTTGTGAACATCCCATCCCCTCCCACGGCCAGGCCCCTTTTTGAGTTGCATGCAATCCAATTTAGGCGCCTATTGTTCCAGAATAGTGCGTAGCCACATTGGTGTCCAAATCATCATTAGTGACAATTAAGTTCTTGTTAGCTCCTATAATTACATCGTTGGAGCATATTAACTAATTATTTTGGGTGCCGATCTGGGATCCACGCCCAATTTTGGGCTACCTTTATAGAATCCAGAGGCAAGTGACAGTGTAACACTATTCTACCTGATAGTGTTTTCTGTCTAAAAACTGCTGCTGTTGACACAAAAATGACAATTCTTAACCTTGTTAATTTATATTAGTTGACTTAATTTTATTTTTACAGTGTTATTACTCTGGGCTATAAGAAACCCTTGGAAAGGGAAGACCTCTTTGAATTGAACGAAAATGATTCAGCATATAGAGTCTGTCCCAGCTTTGAAAAGCACTGGCGAAAAGAAGTTTCAAAATATAAAAAGGGGTCACAGGTAAACTGGATTGTACTAATTTTCTGGATCTTTACCCTTTTTTCTTGAAACAGGTTTGGGAACAAAAAACCCCAGAGGGTTGAAGTGACAAAAAGAGTGAAACGTGGCAGTAGGGAAGGCTCTAGGCAAGAATATGTGAATAGGCTGGTCACCAGAAGGGAGTGTAACTGCTTTTATCTGATTGCTAGAATCTAGCTGGAATCCTAGCCTAAGTGTTGTATGTAAATTACTTGAGCTTTGGTGGAATTGTACTGTAGAGTGGAGAAAGATTATAGCTTGTGAGACACCCTGTGTGCTGAGAGACCGATGCTGGACAGATCCCTAGCTGTTCCCTTGAGATGGAGAAAAAGAAATACAAAGAATTATTACCCTAGCTGAGGTACTTTAAATATGGACTTAAACAGCACAATTGGTGATTAAAATCATAAACCTGGACCCACTTTTTTTTTTTAGATTATAAAGTAGAAAATAAAATAGGAAGAAGTAATTCAGAGTTAGAGGAATTAAGACGAGAAACAGGTGAGCTAACTATACTGAGGAATCATTGATGTGAATGATGCATGTCTCAGGAGGACTGTTGGATCCTCTGAGCTCATTTTCTGTCACCATCACTTATTTTCAGCCCTGCCTTGGGAGCAGACAGACCAACAGCTGATCAGAACTTCAGGACACATCTTAATCTCTGTTCACTTTTATGTGTTTAGCTGTATAGTTATCCTTTGCATTTTAACCTCTGTTTCTTCTTTACTCCCTTTGTATGCAGGTTCGAGTTCTTTCCTATCCAGTATTGTAGTTCTTTTCTTGTTCAGACATTTGATTTACTACTACTACTACTACTACTACTATTTAGCATTTCTATAGCGCTACAAGGCATACGCAGCGCTGCACAAACATAGAAGAAAGACAGTCCCTGCTCAAAGAGCTTACAATCTAATAGACAAAAAATAAATAAAGTAAGCAAATCAAATCAATTAATGTGAACGGGAAGGAAGAGAGGAGGGTAGGTGGAGGCGAGTGGTTACAAGTGGTTACTAGTCAAAAGCAATGTTAAAGAGGTGGGCTTTCAGTCTAGATTTAAAGGTGGCAAAGGATGGGGCAAGACGTAGGGGCTCAGGAAGTTTATTCCAGGCGTAGGGTGCAGCGAGACAGAAGGCGCGAAGTCTGGAGTTGGCAGTAGTGGAGAAGGGAACAGATAAGAAGGATTTATCCATGGAGCGGAGTGCACGGGAAGGGGTGTAGGGAAGGACGAGTGTGGAGAGACACTGGGGAGCAGCAGAGTGAATACATTTATAGGTTAGTAGAAGAAGTTTGAACAGGATGCGAAAACGGATAGGGAGCCAGTGAAGGGTCTTGAGGAGAGGGGTAGTATGAGTAAAGCGACCCTGGCGGAAGATGAGACGGGCAGCAGAGTTTTGAACCGACTGGAGAGGGGAGAGGTGACTAAGTGGGAGGCCAGCAAGAAGCAGATTGCAGTAGTCTAAACGAGAGGTGACAAGGGTGTGGATGAGGGTTTTGGTAGAGTGCTCGGAAAGAAAGGGGCGGATTTTACGGATGTTGTAAAGAAAGAAACGACAGGTCTTGGCGGTCTGCTGGATATGAGCAGAGAAGGAGAGAGAAGAGTCAAAGATGACCCCAAGGTTTCGAGCTGAGGAGACAGGGAGAATGAGAGAGCCATCAACAGAAATAGAAAACGGGGGGAGCGGGGAGGTGGGTTTGGGGGGGAAACTGCTTTGATTTACATTGCAATAATGGCGGTATATCAAGAATAAATAACAACTTACCCTAACTAATTCTGTTTGTTCATCTACACCCCTAACAGGCTCCCTGTGACAAAAAAGCATTATTTGACAAACAAAGGATACAGAAACCATCTCTGCTCGTCCCACTGTGGCATACGTTTAAGGTCCTGGTGATCCAGATTGCAGTGTTGAAAGTGGCTGCTGATATTTTAGCTTTTATAAGCCCTCAAATACTGAAGTAAGTTAAAGTTGGATAATATTTTCCTTTCTCTGCCATCCGTAAGAAAGCTGCATTTTTGAAAGAATGTTGCTTTGTAAATTTGTTCTACCCGTGGCTCTTAAATAGCTGGATAAAATAACTGATAGTGTTGATTTCCACTGTAGTTTTCCAGAGAATGTGGTTAAAGCAGTTAGGTTAGCAGGGTTTAAAAAAGGTTTGGATAATTTCCTAAAAGAAGAGTCCATGATCTGACCATTCTCGGTCTATTCTCGGTACCTATTTTCTTTACTCTAGTCTGCCAAAACCCATCTCCCCAGAGCAAATCAATTCTTGAATAGCTATCATGAACTGCAGAGTAAAAAGTATATCCCCTAATGTTAAGGTTACAGGCTGTCCACAAATCAGTCAGCTGTAGTATTTTAATTAACTGAGAGAAAGCTCTAGTGGGGTATGCGCATAAAGTTTGAGTAGTAGGGTGGCGGTCTATATGTGGATTGGGTACAAAATTAAAACCCCCTCCCATAAGGATGTGGCCAGTTGCTTCTGCCCAGATAGTGTCCCCATGTGAATCACAAGGCCCATATATATTTACTAATGTCATTGCATCCCCCTTTAATGATCCATTAATAAGTAAGAATCTGCCCTCTTCATCTCAATAGATATTATCTACCTGAAAAACTATATAAGATGCACTAATTTTGCAGAATCTAACTTTTTCCTGGCTGCCATTAGTAAGATTTGCCTCTGGGAAGCTTTATGAAAGTCAGTAGGCAGATTAGAGAGGAGAAAAAGCTTAATTTTAACGGCAGCCCTCGCGGAGCTTCAGCCCCTTGCTGCAGTTCCTGTCACTGACATCACTTCCTCCTTGTTCAACTGATATTTTGTTTGCATAAAAATCTGGGGTATGCAAATGTACTAGTTCTTGAAGATGACGCACTTGGCTGCACTGTCAGGCACTTTGAAAAAGAAGTTTTTAGAAGTTAGGCATCTATTTGTAATTACATTGACACCCCATTATAGAAGTACTATTCTAAATGCTGTGATCACCAAATGGTGGAATGGGAGGGATCTGTGGAATTAGCTGTAGTGTATGGTGTTATAGAAAATCCTTAAATACATTTGAAAAATAAGTAATGGAAACAAAAAGAATAAGATAAAAAGAGGAAGCAGTCAAGCCAAAAATCTGTCACATGGATATTGTGACTAGCTTGCATTACTCACACAATATGTTTGTGAGCTGAAAGTTGTGCCACATGACAGGACTCGGCCCCGTCACCAAAGCAGAGAGAGCGTTTGGATGCGAAGGAGGTGATAATTTTTTCAGTGTAACCAGCCTTTTATCTTTCTAGCAAACTGCAGAATTTCCTTTTTCTGTAATATAAATATAGTGTGGGCTGCTGTGTTTATGACATGGCTTGGCTTGTTTGTTTTTCTCACTGCTTTGATTAAACAGAATTGGTATTCAGATATCAGTGGCCTGAGAACTGGGGGAACCAGGTTCAATTCCCACTGCAGCTCCTTGTGACCCTGGGCAAGTCATTTAACCCTCTATTGCCCCAGGTACAAAAAAAAACAAAACGAAAAAACCTTCGATTGTGAGCCCACTAGGGACAAAGAAAATACCTGTATGTTTGTGAATTATAGTGGAATTGTCTGGTTTCAATTTTCTAGACTGCTTGCCTCTTAAACATAGGAGGTGCTAGAGGTATGGTGGTGGCGTGGTTATAATTTTACCAAATAGTGCTCTTTAATGCTGTCCAATTTTATTTATTTATTAGGATTTATTTACCACCTTTTTGAAGGAATTCAGTCAAGGTAGCGTACAGCAAGAAAGTCAAACATAAAGCAATAGACAATTACAGCAGTAAAATTATTTAAATAACAATACAAAGTATTGCAAGGTATTCTACAATTAAATGTTGGCGGTTAAGGCTGGTTGAAAAAATACCTGTCTTTATCTAGCTAGTTATCTTTGACATGATATTTTCAGACTTAAATGGTTATGCTTTGTATCTGTTTAAAATATATTCAGCTGCTGAATGTTTCTGGGATATTGATCTTAAGTGTAATGTGAACATAGGGCCAGTACATATAGCATGGCTATGTTTGTACCCACATACTCTATATAAAGTTTTGAAATGCAGTTTCTACATGTACTAGAAATGTGCACGGGGCAAACATTTTTTCCTCATTTGGGCTCCCCCCCCCTAATATTGTCCATTTTTTTTCCAATTTTTCACATGGCTTAAATTTAACGTATTTAGTACACATTACAAAATAGTAATGCACATTAATTAGCTTAACCCATGTTAACTTATAGGTTATTGTGTGTTGACTTGACGACTTAAGAAACCATGGACCTCTAAAGTGCGCTAGCGATTTCCGGCACAGCAAATGCAGTTGCCGCTCAGGAATCGCTAGCACGGTTTAGTAAAAAGAGGCCCCAAATGTGTGCTAATGAATCTGCTTCCCTACAGTGTACTTGTTCCACTCTGCTCTAACTTTGCCCCATTTTGAGAAGCCGATGTAGAAAGCTATGTGTATGCACATTTTGTGCATGCAGAACTTGCATGCTGATTGAGGGGAACCTGCTGGATGAATGTGCACGAACATATATTGAAACAGAAACCAAAATGTCAAACACATCGGTGCCTCTTCTGCGTATAAATACTAGCCTCGCAAAAATTTCTTGCACATAAAAGTTCTGTGCGGCTAATATTTATACGCAGAACAAGAGGCGCTGATGTGTGTTGACAGTTTTGTGTTTGTTCCAACATGTGCACAAGCTCTGTTTCCTCCCATCAGTCTTTTAAACTTGCAGACATTTCTTTCTAGCTGCAGAAGATGACAAAACTGGAAGTTAAATCGTCTCTGCTAATCCTTCTATGCTCTCCTGAGCTCGGCAAAAAAATTTCTCACGTCCGTGTGTCAAAAGCCACTTCTTTGCATTGCTACAGAATATTTAATGGCCTCATTGTATTAAAATATAAATTCAAACGCTCTAAACAGTTTGAAAAAAGAAAATACAAAAATAAGTTTGCAGGTGTCTTCAGATGTATCCTTAAAGATTCAAAGTAAGGAATCTATAATAATATCTTATTCAAATTGGAGCCTCAAAGCTCCACATAGGGAAATACACATGTATAAGAATCACCCCATGATATCAGGAGTCCGTTCCTATCATTGGTTCCGATCAGGAGGAAAAGAGAAAAAAACTTCAAACGTAAAAACTCATATTAAATGAGAAAAGCGTGTGAATTGAAAAAACTGTTTTCCTCCTGAATAATTACCTAAAAAAGAAGCACCGGAAGACATCAAACACTAAACTACTAAAGACTGGATCTAACTCAAAAAAACAGATAATGACCAACCAGCGCGACTATCGAGATTCTTCTCATCACCCAAGCTAAGTACTTGTTTGAGTGTGTTGCTTAATGTAAAAGGGAGGAAAATATCAGTGCATAGGTGGAGGTTAACAAAGTTTAACCAAGAACTACTATCAGTTTTTGCAATTTAAGCCACAAATTTCCAGCATGTTCATCCCGAGATTCTACACATTGTCTAGCTTATTACCTGATTGACTCTATAGTTTGGGAAATAGGTCTCAGGAATATACGCGTGGGTTGACTTATTTATGATTACTAGGTATAGGTTTGTTGGTTGGTCATTATCTGTTTTTTGAGTTAGATCCAGTCTTGAGTAGTTTGGTAATTATTTTAATTATTCAGGAGGAAAAGTTTTTTTTCAATTCACACGCTTTTCTCATTTAATATGAGTTTTTACGTTTGAAGTTTTTTTTCTCTTTTCCTCCTGATCGGAACCAACGATAGGAACGGACTCCTGATATCATAGGGTGATTCTTATACATGTGTATTTCCCTATGTGGAGCTTTGAGGTTCCAATTTGAATAAGATATTATTATAGATTCCTGAGTTGGAATCTTTAAGGATACATCTGAAGACACCCACAAACTTATTTTTGTATTTTCTTTTTTCAAACTGTTTAGTGAATGTGTATTCATTCAGTTTGATTTTCCCTGATTAGCGATAGAGGTTTTCTAATTAAAATATAAATGTAATGTGCAGCCATGTCTTCTGTGTGAGTTAACACCCTTACTCAGTCCATTCATTCCCTTTGTATACAATCCTCAATATCCTCGTGGTTAGGTTTCTGATAGCTTTCTACATCGGCCCGTTAATTTACATGCTTTACATGCTTCTACCCACCTACAGGGGTGGAGGGAAGGTGTGGGACAGTTTTCAAATACTGCAAATGGATATGTGTTTACCTATATAAAAACCTTTGCAGTTTGCCTTCTAACCTCACATTCTTAGCTGAGCTCTTGGAAGTCTAAAACAGACTTTCTCATCATGCCTTGTTACTCCTCTCTTGGCCTGCAGACGGATGATTGCATTCTGTGAAAGCAGCTCTGCTGTCAACTGGGATGGCTATGTCTATTCCGTGACCCTTCTTACTGTGGCTGCCCTGCAGACCCTGGTCCTTCAGTTGTACCAGCGCTTAAACATGGTTATGGCTGCCAAGATTAAAACAGCTGTAATTGGACTGATATACAAAAAGGTAAAGATAGAGTGTTGTGTATTCCTGTGCTTTTTATTACCAGCACTTGTGATTGAAACAGAGCTGTGTGATCTGAGCCTGCAGACGTACCTCAGAGACGTTGGTAGATGGATATAACTCTTAATTATTTTCCTGCACTGGGCAACCTTCATGTGATTTGAGTTTTGTGGAACAATACAATCAGCTTGGCATTGAAAGCTGATCAATCATTTGTAGGCCATATTTTAGCCTCCTTGCAAAATGTACAGGCTTCTGGATACATCCTGTTTTCAAAGGGAAATTCCTATTGGAGTTCCCCTTTTGAAAATGAGCTTACCTGTGGGGTCTGCAGGTACATGTATACACGCAGAGTTTGCAGGTAGTAATTCCCCGCTGCAAATGCATGAGATTTAAAAAAAAATAAAAACCCTCCCTGGACATACTTGGCTAATCCAGCTTTGCTCTTCCCCCATACCCACTGCTACCCATTTGTCCACAAAAGGGAAGCATAATTTTTAAAGATCATCTCTCTGTGGATAAACTGTTTACGTATAGAAAGTGTTTTAAAAATTGTATCCTTTTATAAAATTTGTGTACCAGGCATCTTAAGCGTTTCTAAGGCCATGGGGTAGGTGGGAATGCCTCCCCTTCTTCAAGCCTTTTATTTAAAAGTTCTTCTTTTAACATAGTTTCTCTACAGTGTCCCAATCTCCTCAGTATGTTCTTGCTTGGAGCAGTTCATTCTAGAGCACTCAAGGGGAGATGCATTAGACTTACTGGGCAGCAACGTGGTTTTTTTGACCAGTTCTAGTCAGTTTACTGAGCACGTTATTCTGCAGGAGATGCACAAATGGGTTCTGTGGGCTATTTTCCATTCGGGGCAGCAGACAACAGGAATGGTATGCTAATACATTTAAATGAGCTCATCAGTATTCAAATGTGCATTCTGAGGGATTCACAGCTGTTTACGAGCGATGCACAGAAAGGCATCAGGAGGTTTGGAGCAGCTGGTCGCATTGACAGCAGGGACTAGAGAGGAGAGAAAAGCTGGGGGAGGGGGGGTCCTAGGGTGAGCTCTGTTTGCTCCGGAGCGGCAGATTTGTTTTTGTAGCCATGGAAGTCCCTACAACTCAGCCCCAAGGCTCAGGCAGAGCCAGGGCCTGCCTTAAAGCTGCCCCCTACAAAATCGAGCCTCCCGCGGCTCCAAAAACAAGTCTGCCACTCTGGAGCACCCGCACCTGTGGTGGGACCATGGCTCACCTCCCAGGACCCCCCCCCCCCCCAGGACCCCCCCCCCCACTCCAAAGCTTTCAAATAAGCTGTCAAAACAAAAAAAAAAATAAACCACACACACACACCTCACAAGTTTGCTATTGTTTTCAATGGCGTCTGTGAATGTTTAGGGTCACACAACATGGTGGCTGCACGGGAGAGATGGCCTCAACTTTTTGATGTCATGCCGTCTCCTGTCATGAAACCTCTTTTGACAACAGATGCTCCTGAAATAAAACAGTTTTAACTGTTTTCCTAAACACTAAATATTCATTCAACTGCCTTATTAAGAGAGGCAATGCATTTCATATTGAGACCGCCAAATATGAAAATAAAGAGGTGAAAGTTTTTATACAATTTGTCTTCTTGACAGTCTGCTGCAGTGAATCCATGAACAGATTTTCCAGTGGCCTATAACTGTAAGTGGCCCCTGCTGTGTAATATGCATTAGGGATGTGCATTTTTGTTGAGTTTCTGTATCTTATTAGTATGTGTCAAAGTGAATCCAAACTAAACAGGGAAAAAAAAACTAACAAAATGAAAGTAAGTGAAAATTCCGCCCCATCCTCTCCTGCGCTCAGGTACTGACTCGCACACATTTTGTGGTGGTATTGCTATGACTGTGTTTAGAATCCCATATGGAACTCTGACACCACAGTAAATCACATGTGCAACAAAATCACAGATTGGGAGACAGCGTTTGATAAAACAAGTAGCTGCCTTTTATCTATATATAGGGGTTCTGCTCATTAGCAAGGTTTATATACATGAATTGACTGTATACTTTTAAGAGGTAAAGGAAATAATTACAGGAGAATAAGCTGGGGCTTTGATGCCGGGGAATGCTGAAGATGTGGAGGCATGCTGGATTTTGAAAATGATTAATATATATAGCGATCAAACTTAAAGAAATGCCAGTGTTATCAGTGCAGTGCTGTGCATTTGTCAAACATACAGTGGGGGAAATAAGTATTTGATCCCTTGCTGATTTTGTAAGTTTGCCCACTGACAAAGACATGAGCAGCCCATAATTGAAGGGTAGGTTATTGGTAACAGTGAGAGATAGCACATCACAAATTAAATCCGGAAAATCACATTGTGGAAAGTATATGAATTTATTTGCATTCTGCAGAGGGAAATAAGTATTTGATCCCTCTGGCAAACAAGACCTAATACTTGGTGGCAAAACCCTTGTTGGCAAGCACAGCGGTCAGACGTCTTCTGTAGTTGATGATGAGGTTTGCACACATGTCAGGAGGAATTTTGGTCCACTCCTCTTTGCATATCATCTCTAAATCATTAAGAGTTCTGGGCTGTCGCTTGGCAACTCGCAGCTTCAGCTCCCTCCATAAGTTTTCAATGGGATTAAGGTCTGGTGACTGGCTAGGCCACTCCATGACCCTAATGTGCTTCTTCCTGAGCCACTCCTTTGTTGCCTTGGCTGTATGTTTTGGGTCATTGTCGTGCTGGAAGACCCAGCCACGACCCATTTTTAAGGCCCTGGCGGAGGGAAGGAGGTTGTCACTCAGAATTGTACGGTACATGGCCCCATCCATTCTCCCATTGATGCGGTGAAGTAGTCCTGTGCCCTTAGCAGAGAAACACCCCCAAAACATAACATTTCCACCTCCATGCTTGACAGTGGGGACGGTGTTCTTTGGGTCATAGGCAGCATTTCTCTTCCTCCAAACACGGCGAGTTGAGTTCATGCCAAAGAGCTCAATTTTTGTCTCATCTGACCACAGCACCTTCTCCCAATCACTCTCGGCATCATCCAGGTGTTCACTGGCAAACTTCAGACGGGCCGTCACATGTGCCTTCCGGAACAGGGGGACCTTGCGGGCACTGCAGGATTGCAATCCGTTATGTCGTAATGTGTTACCAATGGTTTTCGTGGTGACAGTGGTCCCAGCTGCCTTGAGATCATTGACAAGTTCCCCCCTTGTAGTTGTAGGCTGATTTCTAACCTTCCTCATGATCAAGGATACCCCACGAGGTGAGATTTTGCGTGGAGCCCCAGATCTTTGTCGATTGACAGTCATTTTGTACTTCTTCCATTTTCTTACTATGGCACCAACAGTTGTCTCCTTCTCGCCCAGCGTCTTACTGATGGTTTTGTAGCCCATTCCAGCCTTGTGCAGGTGTATGATCTTGTCCCTGACATCCTTAGACAGCTCCTTGCTCTTGGCCATTTTGTAGAGGTTAGAGTCTGACTGATTCACTGAGTCTGTGGACAGGTGTCTTTCATACAGGTGACCATTGCCGACAGCTGTCTGTCATGCAGGTAACGAGTTGATTTGGAGCATCTACCTGGTCTGTAGGGGCCAGATCTCTTACTGGTTGGTGGGGGATCAAATACTTATTTCCCTCTGCAGAATGCAAATAAATTCATATACTTTCCACAATGTGATTTTCCGGATTTAATTTGTGATGTGCTATCTCTCACTGTTACCAATAACCTACCCTTCAATTATGGGCTGCTCATGTCTTTGTCAGTGGGCAAACTTACAAAATCAGCAAGGGATCAAATACTTATTTCCCCCACTGTACTTGAGCCAGGAAGAGAGAAACTATGAATGGTAACATAAACCATACAGGTGAAACAGCAAAGGCAGTTCCGTCTCTGAGAGTTTACTGTCTCATTAAGATATAGCTGACATAGAAAGGCCTCTGGAGGAATTCAGAGAGAATGTAACATGTTAGAACAGTAGCACATTGGGCTAATATGTGCTCAATAAGGTATGTCCTGGATCCCACTAAGCTTCTGTGGAAAAAACATGTGTCCACCATCCTCAGTGGAGCGAAAATGATCTCCTTTCCATTACTACTGGAGTATTTGCACAAGGTGGAAGGTATTTAGTGAGAGTACTCCTTGTACCCAAGTTAAGCCCTAGATATGAATGGGTGCAGCTTGTGAGGCACTCTGATAATGCTTACCCTTAATGACTCTTTGGTGTGCTGCAAAGCCTAGGCAGAGGAAAGAAGTCAGACTGACTTAACTACAGTGAAAGGCAAATTTTTTTTTTTTGGTAGAGTAATCTGGCTGGATAGAGAAGAGTACTGAGTTTTTAGATAATGCACAAATGCTTTCTTTATCTGTCAAAACAACAGATTCTCTAAGCTGGGTGTGTAGGTACAGGAATAAGAAAATACCTACTATACCTAGATATAACTTGCCTTGAACTACTGAAAAAGGTGTGAGCTAAATCCAAATTCAATATAATGGTACCAAATAGGCTCTTTGAGGTATCCTCAGGTTGCATGGTTTTGATCCATAGTCCTCCCCGTACCCCCCCACCCCCCAACTTTCAGACTTATTTCTAGCTACTGGGCATCATAGGGTTATATATGCTGTTTTAATTTAGAAAATAATATTAAATGAGCAAACCAAAACCCCAGACACTCAGAAGGAAAGAGCATTTCTTGCTGGTGAAGTCATCACTTCCATACGTGAAAGACCAATTCAGGAAAAGTGTGATAAGAAATCTTCTGTGAATTCAGTTGAATGGCAATTAAAAAAATGCTATCCCACATCCAATAAAAAAGAACAAACTACAGTGGATGGGGGATAGCACTTTTAAAATTGTCATTCAACTGAATTCACAGAAGATTTCTTATCTTCTTCATTTAAGAGTTCTGCAGTTTCAGTGACCCCGATGCAGGTGCTTGGTTGACGAAACAAGGCCCGTGTCGGGTCTTTCCAATAAAGAACTCTTCATTGTCCTATTTCTGGAGGTCAACATGTGCTTTTGTTTTTGTGTTTACCTTTTGGTGTGCTCTTTTACCCTCTTTCAATTGACTGATTGTGTTTTGTTCTGACAGAACAGGCTTTCCCTCTTGATGATTAAAAAAAAAAAAAAGTCAGTTGTTGGTCACCTTTAAGATGTTTGTAAGTGCCCTGGTTCTTCTAAATTTTGGATAAGTCTTTGGTCTATTATTGTGTCCTAAGGCTGCACAGTGGTCTTTAAGGCATCAATTTCAGGTGGATTCAAGGAGATAATCACCTTGGACCACACCATCAAGGGTTGGCAAAGAGCTAGTTAGCCCACTCAGAGAACTAGAGTCCTCTTAGACAAATTAAACTCTGTCTTCCAGGCCATAATGGTAGGACAGCACTCTTACTTCCAATTGCACCCCTTCTCTTGGTACCTCAGCATGGTATGTAGGTCTGGATGTTCAACATATTAGGTGTAGGAGTTCAGAGCTATCGTGGATTATTCCTGTCCAGTTTGGATAGTTTTTCTGGCCTAGTCTGGCATGGACCCTAAGGAAGGGGAAATTTACCTGTTAATTTCCTTTCCTTGACTCCAACCAGACCAGTCCAGAACCCAGTCATGCAAGCCATGGTAGTCAGAAAGTTAACAGTGAGTATGTTGAAGCTCACTCTCAGGGTGGTAGTTCCTCAGTATATGGAATTCTCATTCCTGGGTTAGTGACTATGGAATGATGATTTTGACTGCACCAGGTTTGGCTTTGGGGGTGAATTGGAAACAGAAAATATAAGACTTGCCTTCAGTAGTCTTAGCTTTGATAAAGGATACTGAGGTTCTGAAGGCAGCACTAACTCCCTATAAGGGGAGTAAAGTCACTTTGAGCTGTGTTTCTCTGGCTCCCTCTGCTGGCAAGGGGACTAACTCACTTGTCAGGACTCATGTGGCAGTACTCAAAGAAAGGAACTTATATAACAGGTAAGTTTAAATTCCCTTAGGGCTGCTGAAAATCATCAGACTAGTGTGTAAAGCATGCACATAGCTTGGAGTTAAGGAAACATGACTATTTGACTTCCAGCTTCTATAAATATACCAAATCATAAGGCTAATATTAGTCTTGACTTGTTTATTGTTTTAACTTTACATTTGTTCTATTTTTTTTCTTCCAATTTTGCAGTCCTTAAACTTAGCAAATTCTTCACGTAGACAGTTCACAACGGGTGAACTTGTTAACCTGATGTCCTCAGATGCCCAGCAGCTCATGGACCTCACTGTGAACCTCCACCTGTTGTGGTCAGCACCTTTCCAGATTCTGATGGCCACCATCTTCCTCTGGCAGGAGCTGGGCGTTTCAGTGCTGGCTGGTGTGGCTGTACTGGTCTTAGTCATACCCATCAATGCTTTTGTGGCTTCTAAAGTAAAACTGCTAAAGGTGAGGAGGGGAAAAGGGCAAAGGGTGGGAGACATTGTTCCTTTTTTTTTTTTTAAGTTGAAACAACAACAAATATTTTTATTGCTTTTGATACAATAAACTGAAGAGATCAACAAAAATACAAAAGAGGCTTGGATTTTTTGACGACTATCAGAGGATGTCATAGTCTATTAACAGTATTGTGATTACTGTAATAGCTTCCAGATTTGTATATACACCTGAATAAAATTATATTTTGCTGCAGCTACTCATGCGTATTTATAAGTCAGGCAAACTAGATTCCACCACACAGTGTTCCAATATACTTGCAGTCCAGCACAAAAGTACAACACATGTGACGGGGTGTTCTCTTCCCTCATACAAAACCAGCATCTACCGTTAGTCCCTCTGGCCAACTTTGACAACTTTGTATGGCATCCAGCCTGCACTATGCCCTATGAAAAACATCTGTGTCGGTGAAACTGAATGAGATGCTCACAACATTTCATTTTTGGAGCTTCATCAAACCTTTTCTAACCCCACACTACGCTTTATACTGATTTGGTTGAAAGAATCTATATAGAGTGGAGGCCACCCCGGGGCTCACCAATGTGCCACTGCAAAGGAGAACCAAATCGGGTTCTTCAGGGTTAGACACATCAATATCAACTGCTTTAATACAGTGATGTATATGTAGCCACCCATAATATGAGACTAGTGGGCAGCTGATATTTACTTGTAGATGGGAACACAGCATCATTCGATACACTATAACATTACTCAGGTTCTGTATTCCAGCTGATTGCCACTGTGCCCAGGCAAACACATGGGAGGTAATTCTATAAATTGGTGCCTTCTTTTAGGCATGTAGATGCTGCACCCTGAGCACCAATTCTATAACAGTATCTGTGCGCCAAGACAGTATTATACAATACTAGCATAAGTCAGTATTGGCATTCTGCTCATAGCCAGAAACAAGCAGCGAGGAGCAGTGGCAGTCCATTTATTTGGCTGGCGGGGCTCAGTATTCCTGCCAGAAAAGGCAAAGGAGTTCAGAGATGCCATGGGTGGACCATCTCAAAGCTGGAGATTTACCACCGCTATTCTGGAGATTGAAGGCCAATGAGTGAGGTTTTTCTTGTGGGCTCCAGCCGTGTCTAAAACCAGTTCTGGCAGACACACATTCAAAAACTGACATATACATAATACATCCAATCTCATTTTCATCTTCCAAAATTCCAGACAGCAGATGTACAGATCAGTAGAACCCAAAGCAGTCCAAAACAAATAGAAGCCTAGTTTATAAATAAATAAATACCTAATTATTCAACCACCCTTAGGATTCACCTTTGGGTTTTAAAAGCAAAACTAATAAATGAATTAAAACAAAGTTTAAAGCAAATGCCCTTAATATGTAATACTTGTAGCAATAATGAAACCGTGATGGAAATTTCACATAGCAAGTAGCCTGAGCCAACAGATTTATTTGTTTTGAAACATAATTAGCTTTGTATGAACTTGGTGGGTAATAGTGTGCTGAACTGGCCAATGTTGGCACATTTACACTGACTCTGGATAGTTCTGCATGAAGGAAACCCTTCCCTCAGTATTCAATACCTTCTCTGAAATAGTAGTAATAAAAAAAAAAGCAAGTGCATTTTTATAATATACCAATACAATCCACAAAACAAAAGGAGTAAGTTCACACATGCCATCTTTTTTTTTTGATGTAGGAACAGGAATAAAATGTTAAGTGCTCCCAGGTCTCAACTTAATTAATGATTTTTTAAAAACTGTACTTATAAATAGTAAGTCTGATTGTTCAGCACCTGATTCTGATGGCCCTTTACAACGATGAAAACATCAGAATATAGTGAGTCCCTATAACCAGCCCCTCCAAATGACAATGATTAAGATGTAGAACTAATTAGTACTCTAGCCGATGAAGCCAATACTTCCTCTGTGTACATCTGTATGCTGCACAAGCCGGGATTTAGAAAAATATAAGCGAGATCAAATTTTGCCACCAACAATAAAGAACAACATCGTGGATAGAGATGCTCATAGATTTGCTTACTTTGGGGATGATGGGTGCACAGAGGAGAGGAAAAGGGAGACAAACCTCGTGGACTTCAGCCGCCTCAATCTAACAGCCTTGGTCAGCTCTCTCCTACTCGTTCCCTTAGTTCTGGCTCCCATTTTCTGGGCCGCTGGCAGAATGAGTGAGGTAAACACACTGTCTTTGGCGGCCCCGGAAGCTCTATCTGTTGCAGCATCCCGCCTATGCAGGAGAGGAAATTGCAGCAGAGGGAAAGCTTACAGGCCACCAAAGGCAGTATGCTTAACTCACTGATGCTGCTGGCGGCCCGGAAAATTGAAGAAGGCAGCACTGCGGGGAGCCGAAAAGGGAGTTAGGAGAGAGCTGACCAAGGCGGTTAGATTGAGAACAGGAGACGGCATGACGACTGAAGCAGGGAGCGGGAGTAAACCTAGGCACTTGACTGGCCATCAGGTTTTGGGGGGGGGGGGGGGCCTGGGCCTCCAAGGCCCTCCGTAGCTACCCCACTGCAGCACAAGCCACAGAGGAGGAAGAGGACAATGACGTTGAAGTGGACCCATCACCTGAGCCTACATTTTGGGAGCTGGTTGTTAAAGTAGCTACTTTAACAATCAACTCTCAAAATTCTAAAAAAATTAACAAAGGCCTTATGTGAGCCGGCTCCAGCATTCCACTGCCCCTCCTCCCTCTGCGGGAAAATAGTGTTCCTCGTGCTCCGTGGTGAACACCACCCTGCTTTTGCCCCATAGGAAAACAGCACTTCCTCATCAACCCTCCAGACCGGTCAAGACGCTCGGGTTATGCTCGCCTACCAGCAGAGGGAGACTGAGAACACAAACTTGAAACTATGTACTTATAACCTGTGCCTAGCCATCTATAGCCTGAACCCCCTGCCCATCCCCTGTGGGAAAATAGCACTTTCCTCTGATCTTGCAGAGTACCTTTCTCTGGTCTCCACTGACCCAGCTTTGTGCTGAAGCCCCTCATTCCCTCCTTCCCCCCCCCACCCCCCCCCCCGGAATCTCACCACCAGAAATCAGCTCCTTGCCTTGGCTTCCTCGAAACTCTGGGCTGTGCAGTTACCTCAAATGGGCAGCAGCCTTACTCTGGTTCTTCAGATTTTCCAGTCTCAGTACTGCGTGACAAGCAAAAAAAAAAAAAAACCCTTTAAGGCTGAAATTAGATGAGTGGGTACAGAGAAATGATGGTGGGAGAGGAAAGGATACAGAGGGGGGGTATTTACGGGTAGCAAAAAGGGAAGGGACAGGATGGGGAAAAGGAGGAGAATGGATGTGCATTTGTACAATGGAACAGGAGAGTAGAGAGAACAAAAGGATGTGAAGTTTAGGGAAACAAGGCACCACAGAGAAGGCATGATAGGGCAGAGGGAGTATGTATGTGGTAGGCAGGTGTCAGGTGAATAGAGCTGCTAAGTGCCTCTTGTTTCTTTGATGGTGGGAATTTATATCCTGGGGCCCGCTGACTCCCTCTTGCTATTTCTTGGGGAGGGGGGGGGGGAGGGGGAGAAGATCCAGCCTCAGACAAACAGCAAGAGGTGCTTGGTTGTCCCAACCTATCACCTTTTGTTATTGTTCTGGGATTGAGAGGAGATATGTTGGGGCTGCAAAGCCCCTCTCGCTGTTTCTCTGAAGTTGGAAGGTGACATGTTTTCAGGATATTGCCATTGAATTCACCGGGGGTATCCTGAAAACCCCCATTGGCTAGGTGTACCCCGAGGACTGGGTTGAAAACCTCTGCACTAAACGTTAACCCCTTAATTCTATAAAAGTCGCCAAAAATTTTGCGTGCAAATTGGTTATGTGCCAAATTTGCGTGTGCAATTTAATTGAATAAGAGCTAATTAGCGCCAATAATTGTCTTTTTAACAAGCAGTTCAGACACTAGATTTAATTGGAATTTATGCATATAAATTTAGGCTTGGGTAACAAGGGGCATGGAAATGGGAGTGTCATGGGTATAACAGGGGCATTCTAGCATTTATGCGCATTTTTATAGAATAATGGGGGGTACACACCAATTTAGATGTGTACATTTGCACCACATTTCAGTTGGTGCAAATGGCCACTCCAAGAGTTAGGCGTAATTCCCAGGTGTAAGCAAAACTGTTCCTAACTTTTAAGCATGGCTTAGAGAATAGCACTTTTTTCAGCACCATATAGAATTCACTCCTAAGGGGATAATCACTAGTCTTAGCTGCTACACTGCTATAATTATTGGCAATATCTAGATTTATTTAAAAGGAAATTTATTAATATCTAGGGCAGTTTTAAAAAGTAAAATAAAGTGTAAAGTCCTGGATCAGACACTACCATTTTGGTCCATTCAGCTAAAGAATTCCCTTGATAGCAGCACTTAGCTGACCCATTGGGATTTATAATCCCACCCACCCCAGGGTTGTCCACTCATTTATAGACAAACCAAACCTCATTAACTTTACTCCACAGTCATACACAGGCAGTCTTGCAGGCTGATACTCCAACATAGTACACCTGTTCATACCCATTTCAACCAATCAGGATGACTTTTATTCTCTGCAATAGTTGTGCTGCTTTAGTTTCAAGGCCAATCATCTGGAACCTTAAAGCTTGTCCTATCTGTCTTCAGCTGTCTACTTTAAAACAAGAGCTCTATAAATTAATGCAAGAATTAGATGCAATTAAAGCAACTTATAGGACTGTGCAGAATCATAACTTCTCACCACTGCCTCAGAGAATAAAACCACAAAGGAACAGATGGTTCACAGTAGGCTCAGGCAGAATTCGTCATGTGACACAGAAGCATCCGCCCACACAAGTGTTGCCACTACAAAATTCTTTTGCGCCACTACAGCACTGTGATGTTCCTGAAACTAAAATTGAAGCAAAAGAAAAAGCAAGGAAGAGGGAACAAAAAGAGGAGAAGGTACCCAAAGAGAAAAGACACTCACAAATCACTAAACCCAAAACACATACTAGAAAATGTAGTTGGAAAGCAATGACCACAAATGCTCACAGTCTAAGCAATAAAATTCATGACCTTCAAGCCCTGATGTTGGAGACTGACTTGGACATAGTTGCAGTCACAGAGACATGGCTCAATGGTTCCCATGAATGGGATGTAAACATACCAGGCTATAATCTTTTTAGGAAGGATAGAGAGGGACGTAAAGGTGGAGGAGTAGCTCTGTATGTGAGAAATGATATCGCAGCAACTGAAATGACAGGGAAGTGGGGAAAGGAAGAAGCAATATGGATCACCTTAAAAAGAGAGGATAGAACCTTAGTCCACGTGGGTGTTGTCTACAGACCCCCGACACAATTGGAGGAACTGGATAAAGATCTGATCGCTGATATTCAAAAGTTGGGGAAGAAAAGAGAGGTACTGTTGTTGGGAGATTTTAATCTGCCGGATGTAGATTGGAAGGTTCCTTCTGCGAAATCGGAAAGAAGTAGAGAGATTGTGGATGCTTTCCAAAGTGCTCTGCTCAGACAAATGGTGACGGAACCCACAAGGGAGGGAGCGACGCTGGATCTGGTGCTCGCGAATGGAGATAGTGTGTCAAATGTCCGAGTGGCTGCGCACCTGGGAAGCAGTGACCATCAAACGGTTTGTTTTGATATAACGGCTCATGTGGTTAGCAGCCACTCTAAACTCAAAGTCCTGGACTTCAAGCGAACTGACTTTAACAAAATGGGGGAATACCTGAGGAAGGAGCTGATGGGCTGCGAGAACGCACAACATGTGGAAGGACAGTGGTCCAAGCTGAAAGAAGTAATAAACATGGCCACAGACCTTTATGTAAGGAGAGTAAATAAAAGCAAGAGAAAAAGGAAACCGATATGGTTTTCAAAGCAAGTGGCTGAGAAAATAAAGGCTAAAGAGTTAGCGTTCCAGAAATACAAAAAAACTCAAGTAGAGGAACACGGGGAGGAATACTGGATGAAACTGAAAGAAGCCAAGAGAGAGGTACGTCTGGTGAAGGCGCAAGCGGAAGAACAAATAGCTAGAAATGTATGGAGGGGAGACAAAAACTTCTTCAGGTATATTAATGAAAGGAGAAAGACTAAAAAGGGGATTGTGAGACTAAAAGATACAGCAAAACGCTATGTAGAAAATGATGAGGAAAAAGCCAATTTGCTAAATAGATACTTTTGTTCTGTTTTCACTGAAGAAAATCCTGGGGAAGGACCGAGAGGGACTGGCAAAAGTACACCTGAGAATGAAGTGGATAGAGCACCGTTCACGGAAGAGAGTGTGTATGAACAACTTAGAAAGCTAAAGGTGGACAAAGCCATGGGGCCGGACGGGATCCACCCCAGAATACTGAGGGAGCTCAGAGAGGTTCTGGCGGGTCCTCTCAAAGATTTGTTTAATAAATCCTTGGAGACCGGAGAGGTTCCGAGGGACTGGAGGGAAAGGTGAGTAGTGGAGTGCCTCAGGGATCGGTGCTGGGGCCCATTATGTTCAATATGTTTGTGAGTGACATTGCCAAAGGGTTACAAGGTAAAGTTTGCCTTTTTGCGGATGACACCAAGATTTGCAACAGAGTGGACACCCCGGAGGGAGTGGAAAACATGAAAAAAGATCTGAAGAAGTTGGAAGATTGGTCTAACATTTGGCAATTAAAATTCAATGCGAAGAAATGCAAAGTGATGCACTTAGGGAGTAGAAATCCAAGGGAGGCGTATGTGTTAGGTGGGGAGAGCCTGATAGACACGGACGGGGAGAGGGATCTTGGGGTGATAGTATCTGAGGACCTGAAGGCGATGAAACAGTGCGACAAGGCGGTGGCCGTAGCGAGAAGGTTGCTAGGCTGTATAGAGAGAGGTGTGACCAGCAGAAGAAAGGAGGTTTTAATGCCCCACCTGGAGTATTGTGTTCAGTTTTGGAGGCCGTACCTTGCGAAGGATGTTAAAAAAATGGAAGCGGAACAAAGAAAAACTACGAGGATGGTATGGGAGTTGCGTTCCAAGACGTATGAAGAGAGACTTGCTGACCTGAACATGTATACTCTGGAGGAAAGGAGGAACAGGGGTGATATGATACAGACGTTCAAATATTTGAAAGGTATTAATCCGCAAACGAATCTTTTCCGGAGATGGGAAGGCGGTAGAACGAGAGGACATGAAATGAGATTGAAGGGGGGCAGACTCAGGAAAGATGTCAGGAAGTATTTCTTCACGGAGAGGGTGGTGAACGCTTGGAATGCCCTCCCGCGGGAGGTGGTGCACATGAAAACGGTAACGGAATTCAAACATGCGTGGGATAGGCATAAAGGAATCCTGTGCAGAAGGAATGGATCCACAGAAGCTTAGCTGAAATTGGGTGGCGGGGGGAAGAGGGGTTGGTGGTTGAGAGGCTAGGATAGGGGAGGGCAGACTTATACGGGGTCTGTGCCAGAGCCGGTGATGGGAGGCGGGACTGGTGGTTGGGAGGCGGGAAATACTGCTGGACAGACTTATACGGTCTGTGCCCTGAAAAAGACAGGTACAAATCAAGGTAAGGTATACACATATGAGTTTATCGTGGGCAGACTAGATGGACCGTGCAGGTCTTTTTCTGCCGTCATCTACTATGTTACTATGTTAAGCCGAATCGATTACTGCAATGGCATATAAGCAGGGTGCAGAGACCTACTTCTCAAAAAACTAGAAACTGCCTAAAACACAGCAGCTCGACTTATCTTCGGAGCATCAAAGTTCAACAGTTCCAGACCTCTTAGTCAGAAATTACACTGGCTTCCTGTACAGGAGCGAATAACTTTTAAAGTTTGCACCCTAGTCCATAAGATCCTCTACGGAGCAGCTCCAGCATATATGGATGCCCTTGTCAACTTACCACCAAGGAATTCGCTTCGATCTTCTCGTTCATACTTAAACCTCCATTACCCTGCGTGTTCTGGTCTCAAGTATAAAACCACATATGCTTCCACCTTTTCCTCTATCAGCACTCATTTGTGGAATACATTACCTAAATCTGTAAAAACGGTTCAAGATCATCTGACTTTCAGGAAGTGTCTCAAGACCTACTTATTTGGGCAGCATTACCCTAACGATCCCGTCCTGCCTCTGTGATTCCTGGACTCCAACTCCTCTAAAGATCTTGTGGACTTAACTACTTTCTCTTAACCCTGTACCTTTCCGCCCCTCGTATCACTTTCCATTTATTGTACTTTCCTGTTTGTTAACTAAATGTTATCAATAGAAATCAAACAAAATAAAACATGGATACCTTTTTTATTGGACATAACAATACATTTCTTGATTAGCTTTCGAAGGTTGCCCTTCTTCGTCAGATTGGAAATAAGCATATGTGTTAGTTGATAGTATATATAAGTGAAGCATCAAAGCATTTCAATGACAGTCTAACAAGGTGGGGGTGGGTAGAAGGTATGCATGGGTACATCAAAGCATTTCATTTCATTGATAGTCTAACAGGATGGGTGTGGGTAAGTGAGAGGAGAGTGATAAACAGAGAAATACAACTTTATGGTTTATAATGGGCTAGAAAACCCAGATCCTTGTTAAGTCCTGTCTGTTGGGTGTCAAAATATTCAATCATTCTGACTTCAAAGGTCTTACGTTCCTGTATTGTTTTAAAGTTACCCTTCAGGATTCTTACTGTGAAATCACTGGTGCAGTGAAGTGTTGGCCCACAGGGGTGGGAATCTGACTGGCACCTGCTTTCTTCATGTTGTGTCTATGTAAATTGAATCTTGTCTTAAGCATCTGGCCTGTTTCTCCAATATAGCATCCTTTGTTACATTTTTTACACTGAATGATATATACCACATTGGAAGATGAGCATGTGAAAGATTCCTTTATGTTGAATGTTTTTCCTTTGTGAATGACTGGGGTCCTGTGAAATGTTTTGGCATAGCTTGCAGCTGGATATGTTACAGGGAAACGTGCCCTTTTCTTTTTCAGTCTGTGTTGGGAGTTTACTTCTGATTAGCTTGTGTTTTAAGTTATGTCCAATAAAAAAGGTATCATCTTATTTTCTTTTCCATGTTTTATTTTGTTTGATTTCTGTTGATAACCTTTAAGAGTGGACTAACACGGCTACCACACCTCTCTACTTAACTAAATGTTGTAAGCCACATTGAGCCTGCCAGTGGTGGGAAATTGTGGGGTATAAATGATATAAATAAATAATTCTGTACAGGTTGCCTAAAGTTAGGCACCTAAAGGGTGTGTGCTAAGTATTCTGAAACCTTAGCTTGTAACTGCTTGGCACGCCCCTGCACACAGCCATTTCTGTTTTGCTAACGTTATAGAATAGCATCTAATGCAGTTACATGCATAACTGCAAATTACAGCCAATTTGTGCCAATTAACTCTAATAATTGCTCATTAATTTAGTGCCAGTTTGCCCCTAATTAGGCAATTAAGTTATTCGCATATCTGGCACAATTCTATAAACTGTACATGCAATTTTGCGAGCTAAGCACAGAAAAGTGTGTGTGTGTAAGATTATAGAATGAGGCGTAAAATACATAGGCCCCCTTTTACTAAGGCGCGCTCACATTTTCAGCACGCGCTAAAATTGTAGGCCTGCTGAACGTTAGAAACACCAATGCATTCCTATGGGCATCTCTAACGTTTAGCGCGCCTACAATTTTAGCACGCACTAAAAACGTGAGTGCGCCTTAGTAAAAGGGGGCCATAGAGGAACATTTTTGATATGATCGAGTCCAAATTGAGACTTTGCTGAAAACGTCTTAAATGTCTAGCTCACAGCCATAATCAAACCAGGTTAATGTCTAAATTTCTTGTTCGATTCTGGCATTGAACTAGACGTTTTCATGCACAACACATCAATCCATTTTCAGGGAAAAACAAAATCCCAGGGAAAAGAGAGAAAAACAAACCATAAGGACATCTGTCTGGCAGCATTCCTAGTAAACTGGCCACACAGACATCCTAACAGTGCAGAGGGCCAGCCTTATGATCAGTTCAATGGACTTCACATAAAGGAAACCATGTACAAATCCCACCTAAACCCCTTCATATTGTGTGGTGAGCCCTCCAGGAACAAAGAAAACCTACTGTATCTAAAGGTCCACTACTACAATAGCCCTCAGGTTTGCAGTTCACATATTTAGGTATAGGAGGTTTTTCTATGTTCCAGAAAGGTTCATATATTTGTACTGAAATTAAAGAGTTAAAGTGGGAATTGAATCTAGGTCCCGTTGTTCACTGTCCGCTGCACTGACTGCTAGGCTGCAGACCACTAGACTACGCCACTTGCTTTCTGTTTTCTTAGGAATGGTCATAATACCTGGAGCTGTCATAGAGCCTGGTATTTACTGTCATTGTTACATCTTTGGGGGTGGGAGGGGATCAGTGACCCCTGGAAGATTAAGGGGAGGTCATGTTTTAATCCCTCTAGTGATCAACTGGTCAGTTGTGACTGAAATGGGTCTAGATAAAAATGTACTTTTTTTTAATTATTTTTTTTTTTTGCTCTGGGCCTTTTTTTTTTCCTGTTCCATTATCACTGAAAAAATCCAGATTTTAAGCCCGCCCAAGTCACACCCAAAACATGCCTCCAAAAGCCCCCTTGCGATTTAGATGAGCTTCGGAGTAAAATGTCTCAATTCTGAGTTTCGAAAATCGCAACTTAGACATTTTTGTGAGAAAAATGTCCTTCTGCTGCATTGTAGTGGTTTGGCTGAAATACAGTAGTGGTTGGACCACATGGTTGCTCTATTCAGGGTGGCAGGTTCAAGACCTAGCACCAGCCATCCTGACCCAGAGCTGTGACTGCACATCACAGGAAAGGTAAATCAGGCTGGAACTGTTTTTTTTGTTTGTTTTTTCTCTGAGTGTCATTTCTGTTATATGCAATTCTGGTCACCAGATCTCAAAAAATATATAGAGAGAGTGGTGGATGCTTGGAATGCTGTCCCGCGGGAGGTGGTGGAGAGGAAAACGGTAACGGAATTCAAACATGCGTGGGATAAACATAAAGGAATCCTGTTCCGAGGGAATGGATCCTCAGAAGCTTAGCTGAGATTAGGTGGCAGAGCCGGTGGTGGGAGGCGGGGCTGGTGGTTGGGAGGCGAGGATATTGCTGGGCAGACTTATACGGTCTGTCCCAGAGCCGGTGGTTGGGAGGCAGGGATAGTGCTGGGCAGACTTATACGGTCTGTGCCCTGAAAATGACAGATACAAATCAAGGTAAGGTATACACAAAAAGTAGCACATATGAGTTTATCTTGTTGGGCAGACTGGATGGACCATGCAGGTCTTTTTCTGCCGTCATCTACTATGTTACAGAGAAGGGCAACGAAAATTATGAAAGGGATGGGACGATTTCCTTATGAGGAATGGCTAAAGCGGCTAGGCTCTTCAGCTTAGAGAAAAAAATGGCTGAGGGGAGATATGATAGAGGTCTATAAAATAATAAGTGGAGTGTAACGGGTAGACGTGAATTGCTTGTTTACTCTTTCCAAAAATACTAGGACTAGGGGGCATGCAATCAAACTACAAAGTAGTAAATTTAAAACAAATTGGAGAAAATATGTGTTCATTCAAAGTTTAATTAAACTCTGGAATTCATTACCAGAGAATGTGGTAAAGCAGTTAGCTTAGCGGGGTTTAGAAAAGGTTTGGATAGCTTCCTAAATGAAAAGTCCATAAGCCATTATTAAGAAGGACTTGGGAAAAATCCACTGCTTGTGACCTGGATTGGCCACTGTTGAAAACAGGGAGCTGGGCTTGATGGACCTTTGGTCTGTCCCAGTATGGCAACACTTATGTTCTTACTGCTTTTGAGATGTTTTTCTCTTTTGAAAATGAACCGTAGGCTATCCTTGTAGGGGGCAATTCTATAAAAAAGGGCACCTTCATTTAGGAGCTATATAAACACGTAAGTTAAAGAATACTAGTATTGACCCACATATGCACACATACACACATAAATACTGAATAAACTGCTTACGTGTTACACACATAATTATAGACTAGATCCCCAGTAGCACATAAGTGAAAGTGGGGTCTTGGCAGGGCACATATTTACGCATGTAACTTATACAATACTATGTTATGCATGTACCTTCTGCATTTAGGCATGAAGGTGTACACAAACTGTATTGCTGGGGTAAGTGCTTGTGCGTGAAATACCGTTGCATATCTGACTGTTATTCTAGTAGTAGTCAGGTACCTACATTCCTTTATAAAATAGGATTCCACCATGGTGCCTGTATCTAGGAGTCCTGTTATAGAATTGCCCCTGAGTGGTTGAATATCACTGTGATGAATAATCGCTGGCGGTCAGCTCTGAATATGTACATTTCAGCGCAGCTGACTATTCATATAGTGGTGCTAATATACTATTATTTTTTTAAACATGACAGCAGGCACCTAAAAAGGCACATTGAGCACTGGCACTGAAAATTAATCTCAGTATTACTCACAATGGAAGAGGAACAGTTTTAAATGCCTACGAAGAGCTAACAGAAATGTGGATGCTAATGACAGATGGTTGTTACTGAGTATGACCAGCATTTTTTTCTTTTTTTAAACAGAAGAGCCATTTGAAGAATAAAGACCAGCGGGTCAAGCTACTGAATGAGATCTTGCATGGAATAAAGGTACTGAAGTATTTACAGTGATGGAGATACCTCCATTGATTGGTGATTATCAATGAATCATGCAGGCAGTGGAGAGAGTTTTTATTAGCCAGATTTGCTGACTTTGAGGGAGTTTATAGAACACTGCCCCTCACCTTTAGGAAAAGTCACTCTTATAGCCTGGGCCACCTTAAGAGCACTGGTCATGAGCAGGGAGGGGCAGAACCCATACCAGGGAGTATAAAAGACAGGGCCAGCCAAGAGGAGGCTGCTATGGAGGCGAACCTGATGGCCACTCATGACTGCAGTTTTGTGGAAGCTGTCTAGCCATGAACCAGAAATTGTGTACTATAAGTGGAGCTAGGAGGACAACCGTACCAAGCACTAGTGGACTCTGGCAGTGTCAAGACTCTTGTCCAAAGAGAAATACTTAACCGTTCACAACTGAACTATGAGCGAACTGTGACCCTGGCCTGTGTACATGGAGACCAGAGACAGTATCCGACAGCTCAAGTGTCCTGTAAAACACCGGTGGGGCAAGTTCATCTGGAGATAGTAGTCTTACCTTGGCTACCTTACCCAATGGTTTGGGGCCAGGATTTTCCCAATTTCAGTGCTATCTTGGCCTGGCTGATCAATGGCCCAAAGAAGGAGGAGGAGTCTGTTCTTGAGATCTTCCCGTTGGAGGACCTGATTTATACAGCAAAAACCCAAAGTTACCAAAGCTGGCTGGATACATTGCAGTGTGCCCTGAATTTAGGAGTTGCATTAAACAGAGATTCGGAGAAGAAGGAAGATTATGGGTCGTACTACCCGACCCTTTGGATAATCTACCCGAATGGAGCAGTGAGGGAGCTACGGGAAGTTTCAAAAGAGCACAGTCAGAGCAAGGGTTGTTTCAGTGGATGGGAACCCCTTGGGCATCCAGGACCCCTCTAAAGTAGCACCTCCCTATTTTGTGGTAAAGATTTATTTGCTGAATAGGGTGGCCAATATGACTACACATGTTTTGACATACCTGTATTAGTACGTGTAATTTGTTATAAGTATATTTTGCTATTGTTTAATTTTTGAGTACTGTCTGTATAATTCTAGTTTTTTGTGGATATTATATAAGTGTTTTATATACATTATCAGTATGCTTACACATGTTTTGATATACTTGTATCAGTACGTGTAATTTGGTATAAGTATTTTTTATTATTTAATTTTTACCACTATCTTATTTTTTTACTAGATTGTTTACCATCCTTTAGTTACAGTTTTATACATATTATATTATCCTTTTGATTTTTTTGTTATTCAGTGTCATGATTGCTATCTCTTAATATTTTAATGTCTTATATTATTCTTTTCATTTTTTTTGTTATTCAGTGTCATGATTGCTCTCTCTTAATATTTTAATATCTTATATTTTTTATTGTGTCATAATTTTATCAATCTGCTAGTCATTTATTTGTTATTTGTTGTTTATTTTCTATTTTTGTGATATTGTTCAATTTTATCTCTGTATTTAGACTCCTGAGGCAGGCTCTTCGGCCGAAGCACGGCTGTGTCGAGTCTGTTGATTGACCAACAAACTCTATATTTAAGAGCATTGTCCAATCCTCCTCTTTTGAGTCACCTTCGCTGTTTCCTGTGTGGATGAAAAGGTAGAGCAGTTATTAGTCCCACAGTCCTACCATGGGCAGGTCATGCACCTAGCCCATGATCACCTGCAAGGTCACCTAGGGGAGGAGAAAACCCAGGAATGGATTTTAACCAGGTTCTTCTGGCCAAGTGTATGTAAGCAGGTAGAGCTCTTTTGCCAGTCTTGCCCAACCTGCCAGCTGAGTAGTCCTGTGAGGGTCCCACCTGCCCCTCCCGTGCCCATGCTCCTTGTCGATGCCCCATTCGAGCGATAGCAATGGACTTCATGGGACCTCTGAAACACACCACCCCTAACGATAAATATATTCTGGTTATTTTAGATTATGCCACTTACTATCCAGAGGCCATTACATTATGGAACATCAAAATCACAGTGGTTAATGTGCTGTGGGAAGTCTTCTCTCTGATGGGGGATTCTGGCAGAAATATTGACGGATAAAGGCACTACCTTTTTATGTCCAGAGTTATGAAGCAAGTATGTGCCTTGCTCAAAGTGAAAACCTTACGGACATCAGTGTATCATCCACAGACAGACGGTCTGGTGGAGTTCTTCAATAAGACTCTGAAACAGATGCTAAGAAAGCTTGTGGCTGAAGATGGGAAGAATTGGGATTCCCTACTTCTGTGCATTCTGTTCGCCATCCAGGAGGTACCCCAGAGTTCAACAGGGTTCTCATTTGAACTGCTATATGGGAGAAGACCTAGAGGGATCCTAGATGTGGTTCGAGAAGCATGGGAGAGGAACCCAGCCTAGGAAGCACCTTGGAAGAATATATGCTCACCATGCAAGCAAGGCTAAAGAAATCCGGTGAGGCCACCAAGCCTTGCCTGGAGAAGGCTCAAGTGGGTCAAGCTTGAGCCTACAACCAGAAGGCAGTTCAATGAACCTTCCAGCCAGGGGTCTTAGTCCTTCTACAGTCTTCTGAAAGCAAGTTGTTGCACAAGTGGCAATGTCCTTATGAAGTTGTGGAAAGGACAGGACCTGTCAACTATAAGGTGGCACAAACAGACAAGAGGGACAAGGTGAAGGTCTTCCACGTCAGCTTGTTGAAGTGGTTCCCCCTGACAGCAGCCGTAGTTCAAAGAGACGACTTTGAACCGGACGTCCCAACAGACTCCGAACCCTTGCAAATCCCATTTGGTGGCCAGCTCCTCCGAACTGGAGCAATTGGTACACCAGAATGAAGATGTGTTCTCTGAAAGGCCAGGCTACACCCACCTTGGAACTCATGATGATATTACCGAACCCCGAGTGGTAGTCCGGCAACGTCCCTACCAAATCCCAGAAGGCCCAGCAGCAAGCGGTGGCGAATGAGGGTAAAATGCTAAAATTGGGAGTTATCGAGTCCACCAGTAATTGGGCATCTCCCGTTGTGCTGGTTTCAAAGCTGGATGGGAGTATCTGGTTTTGCATCGATTTCCGGAAGGTGAATGCTGTCTCCAAGCTAGAGGCCTAGCCAATGCCAAGGGTAGAAGAGCTCATTGAGCGACTGGGAAGGGCCCGATTGATTTCAACCCTGAACCTGACTAAGGGATATTGGCAGGTACCCTTCACCCCAGCCGTCAAAGAGAAGACCACCTTTTCAGCACCCCAGGGTTTGTTCCAGTTCATAGTGCTCCCGTTTGTCCTACATGGAGCTCCAGCTACCTTCCAGAACCTTGTGGACCGCCTACTTAGATCCCATAGCAGATATATGGCTGCCTACCTAGGTGATATTTTCATCTATAGTAAAGATTGGAGGACCCATCTTATCCAAGTAGAAGCAGTACTGGATAGTCTGCGGACCACTGGGTTAACAGCAAATCCCAAAAAGTGTTTCTTGGGAGGACACCACCGAGGACTGTGGTACTCGGTCGGGAAAGGACAGGTGAGACCCCAGATCTGGAAGGTAGAGGCTATCACCGAGGTGCCAGTACTCTGGATGAAGAAGCAAGTACGAGCTTTCCTTGGGCTCGTTGATTACTGTTGCCCGTTTATTCCAGAATTTGCTGAGAAAGCAGAACCACTATCATCTCTGTTACAGAAGAAAGCTCCAGAGAAGATATCCTGTACTGAAGAGCTGGATGGAGCTTTTCAAACTCTGAAGAGAGGTATCTTTCTGTTTGTAACTGGTGTGAGCCCGGACTTCATCTGATTATTCATTGTGCAGTCCGATGCCTTAGAGGTGGGACTCTGGGACGTTCTAGCTCAGGAAATAAGTGGGGAAGACCACCTGGTGGCATACATTAGCCGGAAGCTGTTCCTGAGAGAGAAAAATTATGCAGTAATTGAAAAGGAGGCTGTAGCCATCAATTGGGCCATGGAAACCTTCTGGCATTATCTGTTGGGGTGACACTTCTTATTGGTCACTTACCACCAACCCCTTCAATGGATGGCTCAACATAAAGATTTCAATGCACATGTAATGCACTGGTTCCTTAGCCTTCATCCCTTTATTATCAGGTGAGACATCGTGCGGGCCGAGAACATGCTGATGCGAACTTAGGAAAAGTTCCTCTGTTAACCTTGGCCATCTTAAGAACAGTCTCTGATCGCCTGGGCCTCCTTAAGAGCACTGGTCCCACCCCAGGAGGAAGTGAGCCAGGAGGGGCAGAACTCATACCAGGGAGTATAAAAGACAAGGCCAGGCTGAGGTTAAGGAGGCCAAGGGAAGGAAGAACAGAAGCCCCAGTCTATGCCCTGACTGAATACATCTAGCTGCTATGACCTGGCTGAGGTAAGCCAACCTTGTACTTTTGTTAAGACTTGCAAGCTTTGCTGAGGTCTAGCTGAAGCCAGACCTGGACTTCCGAGGGAACACAAGAACTATAGGCTGTGTTTGGGCTGCTGCTAGAGGCTTGCTTAATAACTGTTTCCTAAACTGCAGAGGTTTACCCGCACTATGTCCTGGCTCCTGTGAAGGAACAGGCCCAGGGAGTTCTTTAAATAAATACTTATTTTGTGTTCATTCCTTTGTCCGGATGCGTTATTTCTTCAGCCCACTCCCAACCCTCGCTCAGGGTCTCTCACTCACCCTAAGGAACTTTGCCGTCTCTTATTCTTTGATGGCACTTGGGTGTGATTTGCACTAGAGACTGGCCTGAGCAGAAGGTCAGTGATCAGCAGGCAGCAGACATTTCTTGTGGGTTCAACATGTAGAACCATGTGCCATACAGTTAGGGACTGGAACTGCTTCAGCTGTCTGCTCTTTAGCTGTGGGCTGTCTGTTGGCTGTGACAGTGAGATGAATGTTTGCCTTTTGCATGCCCTGCTATTGTCTCTCTGCTCAAAGAACCTCCTCTCTCTCATTAGTGTCTCCTAAGTTCCCAATTGCAGCCAAAAGTGGGCTTTTGCATCTCATTCTCATTGATGCAAATACTGCCCTTCGGTACAGTACACATACACCCAGGTTATACACACAGAAAACATAGTATTCAGAAACGTAGCTCGGTTGAGGGCACGGGGGGAATGGAGAGTGGACTGCTGATGGCACATATTTTAAACATGACATTACATGAAAAATAGGTGCCGGCGCTGTCTGAAGTCTGTTTGGAGGAGCATTCGCTCTCCTGACAACCCGCCCCCCCCCAGCTACGCCTCTAAGTATATTGCATGTACATATAGACACAAGGCACATTTACCTTTTGCTGTGATCTGTTCCTTGGTATTCAGTCAGATGGAAGATGTACTTGCAGTGTTTTCTTTGCTTACTGTCAGCTGTTTATGTAAATCACGAAATAACATCTTATGACAGAAGGTTGGTTTTAATCAGATATTATCTAGTAAAGTTACATTAATGGTGTCCAGCAAGACTCTACATTCTGATAAAGTTGAAGTCCTTCCAGGTCCTGGTAGCCTTTGGGAGGAACACTTGTTGCTCCTGTACAAATTCTGCAACCACTGTTATTGCATTTGGGTAATAGTTCTTTGTGTTTTTCCAATCTGCTGGGAGGAGATCTTTTAATCATGTTTTTTGCAAGTTTAAAATGAAGTTGGTAACAGAATCTTGTTTTACTAATTAGCTGTACATAAAGTTAATTTTTTTATCTTATTTATTTATTGGGATTTATTAACTGCCTTTATGAAGAGATTCACCCAAGGCGGTGTTGTACAGCAGGCACAGTTTAATATCTTGTTAGAGAATTGAAGCAGATTGCAAATTTTGTGTATGGGGACGGAAGGGGGCAGCCTTTGGGGTACCTAGACTTTGTGTTTCTGTGTATTGCTGTGGAAGTGCACTCGTATGTCCCTATGGGGATGATTCTTACTGCTGTCCTTGTGTTGAGGTTGGGTGCCTAGCTTCCAAACTCTGCAGGTGTGTCATGTACCCACTGTATACTGTCACTTATTTAAACAAGATGAAACCTCACATTGCCTAACCACTAGCTCATGTTACTAAGCTCATCCTCAGCCAGCGCAATGTAATTTAAAATTTTTTCTGTGTAGATCTTAAAGCTGTATGCATGGGAGCCTTTCTATCAGAAAAAGGTGCTGGATATCCGAGAACGGGAAATGGACGTTTTGAAATATAGCAGTTACCTGACTGCCTTCTCCATGCTGACACTCACCTGTATTCCATTCCTGGTAAGCCGTATAATGCTCACAGATTCCTTTTCAAATCTCTGTACTGCTGTGAACCCTGCCAGCAGATACAGTTTCCAGACATATTTTGTTTCCCTCGGTTTAACAAAATGCCTGACAATCTCTGCTCACTTCCAATTTTATTTTTCTTATTATAGTGTGGTTTAACTTTCTATTTTGCCCTTCATTATGTAAATGTATTTCTTATTTAGAACCTTCATTATATTTTATTAATTTATTTTTTTGTTTTGCAATTGTATTTTAATATGGTTCTTGTTGCAGAGCAAATAAGAAATAATCCCAGTATTTAAAATGTTTCCAATGGGCACAAAAGACATTTCCTTTTCTTTCCCCTCCCTCCTACACATAGACCTGTGTTTACAAAGGTGCGCTATAGGTGTGTTAGCATTTTTAACACGTGTCAAGGGTTGATGCATGTTAAACACTAACGTGCCTATAGGAATATATTGGTGCGTTAGCGTTTAATGCACCTTTAAAGGCGCATTAAAAACGCTGACGCGCCTTAGTAAACACACCACATAATAACTTAAGGGCTGTTTTACAAGGCTGCTTTAAGGCTAACATGCACCTAATGCAGGTTGAAATGGCAAAATGCAGGACACGCTAAGGCGTCTTGTTGTAAATGCCAAACGTGCATGCACTAACTGTTCTAAAAAATATTTTTAATATTTTGATGGGGTTTGTCTGAGGGGTCAGACAGGGGCATTCCTGCACTAATCAACGCAGCTGCATTACTGTGTGCTAACTGTTGAGTGCAGGAATAATTAGTGAGCCCTTATTTTCGAACGAGAAGGATGCCCATCTTTTGACACAAATCGGAAGATGGGCGTCCTCCTTACAGGGTCGCCCAAATCGGCAAAATCGAAAGCCGATTTTGGGCGTTCCCAACTGCTTTCCATCGCGGGGACGACCAGAGTTCACGGGGGCATAGCGAAGGCGGGACTTGGGCGTGCCTAATTCATGGGCGTCCTCGACCCATAATGGAAAAAAAAAGGGTGCCCATGACGAGAATTTGGACGACTTTACCTGGTCCTGTTTTTCTTATGACCAAGGCACAAAAAGGTGCCCGAACTGACCAGATGACTACCGGAGAGAATTGTGGATCACCTCCCCTTACTCCCCCAGTGGTCACTAACCCCCTCCCACCATCAAAAAACAACTTTAAAAATATTTTGTGCCAGCCTCAAATGCCATACTCAAATGCCATACTCGGGTCCATCGCAGCAGTATGCAGGTCCCTGGAGCAGCTTTAGTGGGTGCAGTGCACTTCAGGCAGGTGGACCCAGGCCCATCTCCCCCCTACCTGTTACACTTGTGGTGGTAAATGTGAGCCCTCCAAACCCCCCCAAAACCCACTGTACCCACATCTAGGTGCTCCCCCTTCACCCGTATGGGCTATGGTAGTGGTGTACAGTTGTGGGTAGTGGGTTTTGGGGGGGCTCAGCACACACGGTAAGGAAGCTATGTACCTGGGAGCAATTTCTGAAGTCCACTGCAGTGCCCCCTAGGGTGCTCAGTTGGTGTCCTGGCATGTGAGGGGGGCCGGTGCACTACGAATGCTGGCTCCTCCCATGACCTAAGGGCTTTCATTTTGTCATTTCTGAGATGGGCGTCCTTGGGTTCCATTATTGCCAAAAATCAGAATCGACCAAGTCTAAGGACGACCATCTCTAGGGACGACCTAAATGTCAAGATTTGGGCGTCCCCGACCGTATTATTGAAACGAAAGGTGGACACCCATCTTGTTTCGATAATACGGGTTTCCCCACCCCTTTGCCGGGACGTTTTGCGAGGACGTGCTCAGCAAAACTTGGGCGTCCCTTTTGATTATGCCCCTCCTTATCTCCTACAAAATGGGTGGTGGTAAGTGCTCATGCAGTACTTTTTTTAAATGACTACGTGCTAAAGGCAACATTAGCGCAAGGCTATTAATAAAAAAAATAGGAAAAGGCCATTTTTATGGCTTTGATAAAAATGGCCTTAGCGCATGTAAAAAATTTGCTTAATGGTATGCTAAGGCCACCCTTTACCACAACTTAAGAACTCCTTAATTTCTGATTGCCTATAGCTAAAAATTCTTATCCATTTTTTCCCTCTTAGGTATCCTTGGCTACATTTGGAGTCTACTTTCTGCTGGATGATGGAAACATCTTATCTGCCTCTAAAGTTTTTACAACAATATCATTGTTTAATATTTTGCGACTTCCCCTGTTTGATTTACCAACTGTAATCTCCACTGTAGTGCAGGTACTCCTTGCTATATTATACATAAAATGGTGAGAGAGAAGGAGAAGAAAAGTGATAGTCTAGATTCATTGTTGTGGCAGAAGTCACCTTGGAAAAAAGAGAGCGGAAATGATCAAATTGACAAGCACAAGGGTAACCTGGTTCTTAAACATCATCCCCCCCGATATTCAGCTGGTGGCTGGCACTACTTTGACTGCCCGCTGCCAGTGTTCAACCTGGATATTGGGCCATTTCTGGCAACCAGCATCTAATATCCGAGTTTTTCAATGCCAGCTAGCATATGACCGTTGATACTCAGACTTACTCTTCCATGGCTTAGTGGGCAAAGATAGGCCTAGTTTTTCTGCAGCTTATTTGGCTGCTAAGGGTAAGTTCTGGAACTTAACTGGTCACATTCTTGAATGCCCCTAAAATTCCCGGCTTTATTTTCGGCACTAACTGGGCATTATCAGCGGCAGTAACTAGTTAAATGCTTCTGAAAATGACTGGTTTTCCACCAAGAGGCGTGCTAACCAGTCAGCGGCCGGTTAACTTGCGCTGAATATAATAAGAACAAACATATGATACATAGGGACTCTATACGGGTCACGGTTCTGCATCACTGCCTGCATTGGAGTCCATGAATCTGAAAGGTGTGTAATAATTTTTCCTTTTTGGAGCCAGTAAGTGCGATACATTATATTGCTAACCCACTACACAGCAGGATTTTGTCCTTAATTGCATTGAAAAAAGAAGCTTATTTTATGACATAGTTTCAACAAACAATAGAGTTCTGCCTAATTCCAGTTATTACACACCTTTTAGATTCATGGACTCTTGATGGAGGCAGTAGTGCTGAAACACTGCCAGTGTCGAGTCCCTGTGTATTGTAGGTAAGTTCAAATTAAAGATCAGCTGGTGGTGGTCGATGTTTTTTTTAAACATTGACCATGCCAGCTAGATTAGCCTTGGATATTCAGTGCCTGGCCATGTCTGGGCACCGGCACTGAATATTGGGGGCTAAATCCGGTGGGGCTTTTCACCAGCGCTTATGCAGGTCCCGGCTGATATTCAGCCAGGGCCCGCATAAGACAGTTATGCAGGCCCCACTGAATATCAGCCACAACCCACATAGCTAGATTTTACGTTTTAAGTGGCCCCAATCCCCCTTCTCTGCCCCCAGCCTGCAAGACTCAAACTCCTCCTCCCCCTCTTCGCAATGCTCCCTCTCCCTCAGGCCTACCTGATTAGCCCTGGTGGGAGAGATGGGGCATTCGCTCCTGCCCCCTGCAGCTGCCACTGAATATTGCCAGCATCTGCTTAACCACCAGCTTCTCCCCAACACTGCCCCCTGTACTGCCCACTTTTTCTGGGGCTGGTCAGAGCCGGTAGCGGCACTGCCCGGTTTAGTGCCGCTGAATAATGAGGGTTAGGTAGCCATAGACGATTTAAGCAGGCAGGAGCCTCTCCTGCCTGCTTAAATCACTTTGAATGTCAGGAGGATTGTTTTAAGAACCAGGTTACTCTTGTGCTTGTCAATTTGTTCATCTCCAACCCCTTTTTTTTTTCATTCTGTGCCTTGTAGAGTTTGGTACGTCTTTCTTTTTTTGAGAAGTAGTCACCAGGTATTCTTAGTTGTTTTATTTTTAATATAATTTCCCCCTCTTAACACTTTTTTTTTCTCTGTTATTTTGTTCTGGTGATTGTGTGTAATAAAAGTGTATCTGTGCTGTCTTACACTACACCAGCCAGACCTTGTGAGCTTCCTACTGGGGAAAGGGAACCTGCATAGGCTGCAATACTGAATTTTTTTCAGAATAACTTGCAGAATGTCCTGTTAAGAGCTGTTCAGAAATGTGTGTTCAAAATGGGCTGTATTTTTGTTTGCTGAGAAAGCTGTGCCAAAAACTTGCAATATGGTGAATGCCCAGCAGAGGGCAGGAGCATCCTGTCCATCACCGGAGCTCCACTGCCATTTTCTGCCTATGTGCTTTGCATATATGCATTAACACATGTACAAGTTTAAAAGTGAAATCTTGTTGTTGGGAGTTATTTTTATTTATATAAGCTTTAAAATCTTGGCCACGTAGCTGAAATGGTGTAAGCACTGGATATGTCCTGTCATCTGTGTTTTTTTAGACGAAAGTATCTCTGTCCCGCTTGGAGAATTTTCTTTGCGAGGATGAGCTGGAGCCAGCGAACCTGCAGACAGTCTACAGTGGCAGTAAGCTGTCGCCATTCTGTGTGCATTGTAGCCCTTATGAGTGCTGACCCAACCCATGAACTTACGAATTCTTATTCTTTATGCTTATAGGTCACGTGATCGGATTTACTAACGCCTCTTTCCGGTGGGATAGGACTGGATCCCCTATCTTGAGAGAGTAAGATAATATAGATGTACATTTTATTTGGCTTTTCCCTGTGGCTTGGCACTATTGTCTGTTGGCATTCTTTATGTTTTTTTATTGCCTTTATAAATCTATATTACAAAGAAAAAGGAAACCAAGAAAAATAGTTTAGTCAACAATATGGAGATCACCATTACATATCAGAGAATAAGTAATGAGAAGGCACATACATTGAATGAAAGGCCAAATTAACTCACTGTAGCTTGTAAGACAGGTTCATCTTGGAAGACAATGTTATAAATGAGTAGGATCTAAAAAAAACATACCTATTATTTCCCCTATGTGATCAAGCAATTTCATGGAAATCTTTTTTTTTTTTAAATTTTATATTTATTAAATTTTTAATTTTAACAAGAGTACACTTGTCATTTGAAATACAGCCATACATTTTTTTTACACAGCATAAGAAAATTTAAAGATTTATCTAATCATCAATTTCAATCCTTTTAACATAATAATATCTGTTTTCTTAGACCACTATTTCATGGGGAGGGCGATATGAATTAGAGAAGATTACAAACTCAATTGTTAAAAAATAGCTAGGCAGTGTATTACTCCCATATATATTTTCTTGATGTCATTTCAGTTGTTTCAGATCTAGAAATGATTTTAGCTGGTCAGGAGAATAAAAGGTATATTTTATCTGTCCCAGTTTATTATTATTATTATTAACATTTCTATAGTGCTACCAGACGCACGCAGCACTGAACACTTGACATAGAGAGACAGTCCCTGCTCTATAGAGCTTACAATCTAAAAATACAGACAGACAAGACAATTTAGGGCGAGGGAAATACTGGGTGAGAAGGAACAAGGGGGGAGGCAATTGAGTAGTAGCTAGGAGCCAAAAGCAGTGGTGAAAAGGTGGGTTTTCAGCATAGATTTGAAAACAGGTAGAGATGGAGCTTAGACGTACAGGCTCAGGAAGTTTATTCCAGGCATAGGGTTTAACAATGCATTTACAAGGATAGGCTAAAAAGAATTATCCTCCTATTTCAGATGTTCTTGATTTCGTTGCCAAAAAGGCGTTCCTTCTTTGCTGGGCCGACTTAGTTACATCAGGGTAAATCCATACTTAAGCTCCTCCAAAACAAGTATTTACATTTTTGAAATAAAGTTTCAAATGTTAATGAGACGTAGACCTCTCTGTTGTTTCATCTAAAGATTGTTCCAATATACAGTAGCTGAAATATTGTTTAAATCCAAATTTGTATTTCCTGCACCTTCCATTTTTCCTTCCTCTCCTTTAGGATTAGAAATATAATATATTTTATTTATAGGAGGAATAGCTTCAATGGGTATTTTCAACACCTCATTTAGGTATCTCTTAAATAATTCAGTCGGATTAATCCCAAGGAGTTTAGGAAAGTTCGATAGGCGTAAGTTCAAACGTCTATTAAAATTTTCAATCTGTTCAATTCTCTTGCGAATGTCAGTGTTATCTTTAACAACCGTTTGTTTGAATTCTTGTAAATGCTCTACATCCTTTTGCAAGTTTGAAACTTTTTCAGCTATTTTCTGCTTAACCGAGTCTACCATTGATTTTAACTCTTGAAACTTAGCATTAAATGCATTGACTTCACCTGATGTTTGTTGAAGAGTTGAGTCCATTTTATTCAGCTTCAGCCAGATCATTTCCAGACTTATCTCTGGCGCTTTCTCCGAGGTTCCTGCCTCAGTTCTCGGCGCTCTCCGCAGTGGTGCCAGTCCCTCGCTGGGAGCCACACCCGCAACACTTCCGGTAGGGTGATGTTCTCCCTCTAGAGCCGCTGTCGACGCCAGGCACGGAGGTATCAACATTGATGGTGGAGAGAGGGATATTTAATCTCCCGGAAGGGTTTCCGCTTCCCCAGATAGCCCCGAAATGGGATCCGCATCCTTCACAGTCTGGGAGGCAGCGGTAAAGAAATGCTCAAGGCTTGGCTGAATTGGAGAGGAAGTCGAGGTAGGCGGGGGTACTAGTCTCGTCAACCCCTTTCGTTTAGAATGTGGCATATTTAAGAAGAATAATTATTTTCAACTGAGTTTACAGGAGCATTTCTCAACACATCTAGTTACGCCACCATCTTGACACGCCCCCTTCATGGAAATCTTAAGGAAAGAAGTAGCTCCAGTTGCTAAAACTTTAGGTTTCAACAGTAGGAGCTTTTACGAAATTGTTTGCTTAGCCACATCAGTAAGTACAATTTTATGAGGATAAGCAGGCCTTATAATTCTCACATGTGGGTGATGTCATTCATGAAGCCTGGTGCAGAAATGCTGCCTAGTGTACTATGCCTTTAAAAGATTGAGGCAATGCTCCCACCACCTTTGCATGGCTGCCTTCGACCAGCTGCAAGCGACAGCAGTCTTTCTTCATTCGCGGAGAAGAGAGGTAGTGTTCCTGTGGGTCTCTGTTCAACGCATTTATTGTAATGTCTTCTGAGGTGCCTTCCCTCGCTGGGGTTTTTTTTTTTTTTTTTTGAATGGCTATCTTCTCCCTTACTCCCTAGTGGCTATTTTTCCCCATTTTAAAGTTTTTTTTCTTTATTTTTTCAGCTCCAGAGGCTCTCTTAGGCCTGAGTACAGGCCAGGTTACATCAAGTTTTTTGAGGTGAGCTGTGCCCCTTTTTTTCCTCACCATTGAGCGGTTTGGTTTCGCTTCATCCATTTTCCCTTCCATGTCCTCTAAAGTTCCAGTGACTTTAAGCGCTGTGCCTGGTGCAATTTGACCATCTCTGGGACTGACACCCATTCCTGGTGTATCCAGTGTTTGGGGCCAGACCATAGCTATCTAAACCGTGTTCTTTGTTTTTGTATGCAGAAAAAAACCCAGTAGAAAAGAAGGGCTCAAAAAGAAGATTTTTGGAGCCAGGTCCGAATTGTCAAAGTCAGCATCGATGTCAGCCTTGTCGTCTGCACCAGCATTGGTCCCTATGGCTACCAGGCCTGAATCTTGACACTGGGAGTGGACAAGGATCAAGCAGGTCTCCACCTGCCTCAGCGCCAACCACTGTGCAGGGCTCCCATGACCAGTCGGCATTGAACCCAATACTGAGGAGGCATGTGGATTCGACGATGTCCTCATTGGCACCGAGGGACATTGATGCTTGGCATCGGCAAAGGCCAAAAAGCACAAGCATTGCTCCCCCTTGATGCACAGTGCCAGGAGCTCTGGGGCATCGAAGACTTTGGTACCTGAGAAGTGTCTGTGCCGGGAGGAGCGCTGCCCCTCTATTAAAGAAGTGCCTTTGTGCCAGTTTCTGCTATGGCACTGACAACTTTGCAGGCCGGCTTCGAAACGGCGCTCCAGCCTTTACCGATGTTGGCCCTCGATGAACGGATCTGGACCATGCTGGAAGAGTACATGGCGTGGCTTCTTCAGATGCAGAGACCGGCGCTGAAGAGGACTTCAGCTGGCGGGGGTTGGGGATGGGCAGGTATTCTTGTTGCCATTTCCGCTCTGGTTCACAGAAGCCAGCTGGTCACAGCTCGGCCATATGGCCTCCACTGTGCATGTCACTCCCATGGTTCATCTCCATATGAGATAAGCCCAGTGGACCCTAGCTTCCCAGTGGTCTGAGGCCACAGGGAATCTATCAGATGTCATCTGGATCACCCCAGAGTTAATTGTCTTTACTCTGGACATTTCGGTCCAGTTTGACCCTGGGACTACCATTCCAAATTCCTCTGCCCCAGAACGTGCATCCAATCTGGGGTGGGGAGCTCATTTAGATAGACTTCATACTCAAGGTCCTTGGTCAGCCCAGGAGATGAATTTTCAGATCTAACTTCTGGAGTTCTGGGCAATTTGGAACACTCTAAAGGCTTTCAGAGATCGGCTGTCCAACCAAGTTGTGCTCATTCAAATAGACAGGTTGCAGTGTATTATGTCAACAAGCAGACGGGTACGGGTTCCTACCCTTTGTGTCAGGAGGCTTTTGATATGTGAAACTGGGCTGTCCAATACATGATGATTCTCAGAGCCACATACCTTGCAGGAAAGTTCAACAGGTAAGCAGGTAATGCAACCTCACGAGTGGACTCTCAACATGGGTGTTGCCCGCAAGATTGTCTGAAAGTGGGGCACCCCCTCAGTGATCTCTTTGCCACTCTATACAATCACAGAGTCACCTCAGTATTGCTCCAGGCTCAGGTCACACAATAGACTAGCATCAGATGCCTTCCTCTTTCATTGGGGGACAGGTCTTCTGTATGCGTATCCTCCCATTCCTCTTATAGGAAAGACTTTGCTGAAACTCAAGCAAGTCTAGGAAACCATGATCCCGAATGCCCCATATTGGCCCTGGCAGATATGATTCCCACTTCTTCTGGATTTCTCCTCTGAACAACCATGAAGATTGAACTGTTTTCTGACCCTCATCATGCAGAACGAGGGGTGTCTTTTGCATCCCAACCTCCACTCTTGGGCCTTCATGGTCTACATGTTGAGAGCAAAGAATTTGCCTCCTTGAATCTTCCAGTGGGTGTTTCCAGAGTCTTACTGGCTTCCAGGAAAGGTACTACCAAGAAGTGTTATACTTTTAAATTAAGGAGGTTTGCCATCTGGTGTGAGGGCAAGGCCCTATATCCTTTTTTTCTTGCCCTATATAGATCCTGCTTAAATACCTTCTGCACCTCTCTGAGTTTGGTCTCAAGACCAACTCTGTAAGGGTTCACCTCAGTGCAATTAGTGCTTACCATCATTGCGTAGAAGGTAAGCCCGTCTCTGTACAGCCAGTTGTTCATGTGAGGTTTACTTTTGACAAAGCCCCCTGTCAAACCTCCACCTGTGTCACGGGACCTCAACGTCATCTTCATCCAGCTGATGAAATCTCCTTTTAAGCCAAGCAAATAGCAACATATAAAAGAAAAAAATAATAAACAGTGGCGATTAGAGGTTTTTTTAAAGGCTGATGAAGAAGCCCGCCTGGCATAAAAATAACTTACATAAGTAATCATTGAACCGAGCATCTGAAGCCTTTTTCCTCCATTAGAAGAAAAATCTCTCCACACGTAGATAATTATATATTGCAACTTAATTTGACAATAGATTTAGATTACATTTTAACTGCCAGACCCTTGACCATTCTTCTAACATTTGGAGTTCCCTTCTCATGGTTTCTACTCCCTCCAGGGTATCCACTCTGTTGGCTATCTTTGTGTCATCCATAAAAATGCAAACATTTCCTTGTAACCCTTCAGCAATGTCTTGCACAAATATATTAAACAGACCCTTGAGGCACTCCACTACTCAACTTCCTTTCCTCAAGCGGATTTTATTTACCATCGCCCTTTGCTGCCTGTCGGTCAACCAGTTTCCAATCCAGTTTACCACTTTGGGTCCTAAGTTCAGCTTATTCACGAGTCTTCTGTCAGGGACCGTATCAAAGGCTTTGCTGAAATCTAAGTAGATTATTTATTTATTTATTTGCAGTATTTGTATCCCCCATTTTCCCACACACTAGCAGGCTCAATGTGGCTTACAAGACACCGTATTGGGTCGATGTTAAACAAATACAATCAGAAATAGGGTAAGGGAAGGTAGAGGTAGATGGGAACAATAAATGACAAAGGAAATAAGAAATAACATTGTCTTTTAAATCAGTGCAGGGTTGAGGCAGCTAGGCAGATTCAGAAGGGTAGGCCTTACAAAACAAATAGATTTTACATCTATCACACGTCCTTCATCCAGTTCTTTGGTCACCCAGTCAAAGAAGGAAAAAAGAGAAATAAGAAATAGTGGAAACAGTACCTATAATCTTTAAAATCCAACTTCCATTTAAACTATCAGAGATCTTTCATCTAAGAAGTGACATAGCTGTGAACGTTCAAATAAATGAAAGTGGTATTATCTGCAAAACACATTTACAGGGAAACCCAGTGGCGTTCCTATGGGGGCTGACACCCGGGACGGATCGCCGATGCGCCCCGCCCCACCGGGTGCAGCGCCCCCCCCCGGAACAGCGCGACTCCCCCCCCGGCGAAAAAACCCCCGATCTCCCGGTGAACCCCCCCCCCCGGTGCACGCCGCTGGGGGGTTGCCGCGCGCCTGCCGGCTCTTCGTTTTCATGCTCCTCCCTCTGCCCCGGAACAGGAAGTAACCTGTTCCAGGGCAGAGGGAGCATGAAAACGAAGAGCGGACAGGCGTGCACCTTGGTACGCCACTGGGGAAACCTTAACTGATATCTTGCACCCAAAGGCAATGCCTCTTGTCTCATTAATAAGAATGTTTTTCCTTTTCTCCTGTGTTCATCTGGAAACATCAGGAAATCATATACGCTCTTCCAAGAACATAACTGAGGTGTCCTGCTGAAAGTACAATTTAAGCAAAGCTTCTTTATCCTGAAGGAAAACAAAAGATACCAGGAGGATGGCTCTAAAGGCCAACTCCTCCCGAGAACTCTTCAAAAATGCTGAAACCTTCAAGCTATCTGAAGACATCTGCTGCAACTGGCCCATCTACTTTCTCCACCGTAGTAGGAAAAACAGGCAAAAAATACTTTCTGTACCTTCTTCATGATATTTGAAAACCTCCTTCAAAAATTTATAAAAAGTATCTCGAGGGGTTTAGAAGATAGAAAGTTCAAAAATCTTAACTCTAGCTCCATTCTCCAAGCTTTCAAGATTGGGATGAACTAAATTGGCTCCTTGTAGCAACTTATTTTCCACCTCCTTTACTTGAGAGACAGAAGTTTCAACCACCTTTAACTGGTTTTCCTGATGTTTTGGTCAAGATTGAATAGTTTTAATAGAAGAGGCAATAGACATCGAGTTTGCAACAAAAGCTATATACACCTTGTGAAGGGTCTCCACAGCTGTCCAAATGGACTGCAGTGTGATTTTCGGTGGTCTTACCAGTGGCTGCAGAGCTGAATTTCTCCCAAGGCCACAACAGCTGAAACTTCTCCTCCAGGCAAACCCAACGTAGACACTTCTGGAGCTTCTAAGGGACACGGTTCACTTGGAGAACTTTCCCCGAGCTGCACAGCAACACTGGGGTCTTGCCCTTCTGATGCTCCAGTGGCTTCTTCTCCTGGCACGCAAATTGCTCCTGGAACCTGAGAGGGACTGCGAGGGCTAAGCTAAAGATTGACTTCCAGACTGGGACTCCTCTATGACCTGGTAACAGCGGATACACCCAAAGGTGTATGCAGTCATCAGTGCTTGCTGAAGGATCAGACTCTCGAGGTAAGGAGGAATATCCCCAGATTTTCCCTTTTCTTTTTGGCATCTAGAAGAGTTTTCCAGCAAATCTAGTACAAGAAAGAATGGTGTACTGCTATACACAACCTACTAGTCCACCATCTTGGGCATACTCTCGGAATTCTATCTTGACCAGTCAGTCGTCCTGCCAACATTCCTTCCCAGACCTCGTGCCTATCCAGTTGAACTTGCACTGCATACCTTGGACTGCAAGCGAGTCTTGGCCTTCTACCTGGAGTGGACTAGGCTCTATAGACAGTCCACTCGGCTTTTTGTTCCTTTTGATCCCACAGGATGAGGTTAGCCATTGGTAAATGCACTTTTTCCACTTGGCTGGCAGAGTACATCTCTTTTCACTTATGCCTAGGCTGGGATGACTCTGGAGAGCCATGTTATGGCTTATAATGTCAGAGCTATGGCTGCGTCGATAGCCCACTTGAGATCAGCCTCCATTGAAGAGATTTGAAAGGCTGCAACATGGTCTTCAGTCCACACATTCACATCTTATTGCTGCCTTGAGCAGAACACCTGATGCGACAACTGGCTTGGTCAGACAGTCTTGCAGTATTTGAGGTCTGGAATCGAACCCCACTCTTCTAGGTCCATTTTATTTATTTTTTGTTACATTTGTACCCTGCACTTTCCCACTCATGGCAGGCTCAATGCGGCTTACATGGGGCAATGGAGGGTTAAGTGACTTGCCCAGAGTCACAGGGAGCTAGCTGCCTGTGCCTGAAGTGGGAATCAAACTCAGTTCCTCAGTTCCCCAGGACCAAAGTCCACCACCCTAACCACTAGGTCACTCCTCCACTCCAGGCTGCACCTTCACAACCAGTGTGTATATAGTTTTAGGTTAATTGATGTGCTTGGCCTCACCGTTGCGAGTCCTTCTTGTCCTAAAGTTGTTTTCGGTGAGCCCGGTAGCTAGGGATTCCTACACTTGAGAATTATATGACCTGCTTGTCCTCGGATAAAGCGAAGTTACTTACCTGTAGCAGGTTATCCTCCAAGGACAGCAGGCCATTTATTCTCACATACCCTCTCAACTCCCTTAGGAGTTGAATGTAGTTCTTAGCTATGTTGTTGTACTGCTAGTCCCGTGCTCGTGAGTCAGGTGGAAAGGCCACCTGCGCATGCACGGTAGGAGCACTGCCTCAAGCTCTTAAAGGAATAGTACACTAGGCGGTGTGGATGACGTCATCCACATGTGAGAATAATTGGCCTGCTGGCCTTGGAAAATACCTGCTACAGGTAAGTAACTTCGCTATATCTGTTGACCACAAAAAGAAGCTTGTCTCTTAGCAAAATATAGCTTCAGAATATTCATCTTGAAGCTTCAGACTGAAAGATCACCAACAAGGTGGCACATTTAAATATAACTTCCTGAGAAGGTTCTAAAAATTGAGATATGTCCAAGCTGTCAGGAGAAGAAATTTAATCTATACCTTCTCCTCCAGAAACTGTAGACCCCAACAAGTGCATGATAAATATTCAACTGAGAGAGTATCAATTTGAGAATATTGCAGAACATCCCTTAGGTACATTTGCAGTATTCTCTAGTTGATACTCTCTCAGTTGTCTTCTTTTAAATTGTATAGAATAATTGAACTCTCGTGTGGCCTCAAAGACAGAGCCAGACAGAGCTAGTGTCAGATTCATGATCTTTTACTGGAAACTTCATCTTCATTATTTTCCAAACGTTCTCTGTCGTGCTGTTGACTTAGGCAATGCAGTATCACTAATGACTTATTTCCTAACATGTATATCCTGCAAAGAGCTACCCCTGAAGGGTCCTAATGGTATTGAGCTGGCTTATTTTTGGGAAGAGTTTATGGATAATTTTGTTTTTTTTATGAATTCAACCAGACTAAACTTGAAGATCCAAGAAGGCTCCCTGGTTGCCGTGGTTGGACAGGTTGGGTCCGGAAAGTCATCTTTACTCTCTGCCATCCTGGGGGAAATGGACAAACTGGAAGGAACAGTTCAAAGAAAAGTAAATAAAATTTCTTACATGATTGTTAAGTGTGTCAAAGGACTCCGATTACTCACAAATTTCCTTTCCCTACCTCTTCCATTCACTTACCAAAGAGTTTTCATCAGATCATTATGGTACAAATATCTTACTGGCTTTATTAAGGTGCCAGAGTAAGTAAATCTTCATAGAATAAAATTCTCAACGACAAGATGTTCATATGAAGCTGACATAGGAATTCTCAGAAGGAATATGAGGAAGATTTTTCATGGAGAGAGTAGTAGAAGGAGGAGACCAGTGATTCTCAATCCTGGACACACCTAGCTAGTTAGATTTTCAAGATATTCCCAATAGATAAGCATGAGAGAGATTTTTATGTTCTGCCTCTGTTGTATGCAGCTTATACATATTCATTACTGCTTTTGGCTGAATGCTTCCCAAGAAATGGGTTGAGAACCATTGGAATAGATCAGAAAATCAAGTAAGGCCCATGACTGCCCATTTGAACCTCCCTGGTATGATGACTAGACTGACCAAATGGTCCTTTTTTTCCCCAGTATTGTCTCTTTATGTTAACCAAAATGCCCATCCCATATATTCTTTTCAGTCCCAAGCTATTGGTTAATGTGTTAACCAGGGCTGTTGAGCCAGTCAGTAAAAATGTACAGACTCTGACTCGACTTCAAAATAAAAACTTACTCCCCCCCCCTTCAATGTTCAGCACTATTTAACTGGCTATCCGCTGATATTCAGTGGGGAATAACTGGTTATCCAACGGTTAGTGGTTAGCTGGTTATATTGTGCAATATAATTGGTTATCCACCAATTTTTAAATTGAGTTTACTGGTCATATTTGGCCATGTGAAACTGTAGACTATCTTTGGCCATTTTCAAGATAACCCACTAAGTCTGAATATCGACTTAGCCGGTTATTCTCCGAGGACAAGCAGGCTGCTTGTTCTCACTGATGGGTGACGTCCACGGCAGCCCCCTCCAATCGGAAACTTCACTAGCAAAAGCCTTTGCTAGTCCTCGCGCGCCCATGCGCACCACGCATGCGCGGCCGTCTTCCCGCCCGAACCGGCTCGTGTTCGTCAGTCTTCTTTTGTCCGCGCTCGGTACGGTCGTGTTTTCGCCATGTCGTGCCCTGCAAAGTCGACCTCGCCGTCCTCTTCGCTTGTTAAAAAAAAAAAAAAAATCCATTCTGTGTGTGGAAGGAGACTCTTCGGTCTCTTTTCCCCCCCATATTTCAAGTTTTTTCGCCCCGATAAGTTTTCTTTCGTCGTCGGGGTAGGCCGCTTTTAGGCCTCGGGTCAAAGTTTTCTTCCCCTTGTTTTTTCTGGTGCTCTTCCGCCATTTCGTCTTTTGATTTCGCCGGCGTGGTTTTTCCGCCCATGACATCGAAGTCTTCCAGCGGCTTCAAGAAGTGCACCCAGTGCGCCCGGATCATCTCGCTCACTGACAGGCACGCGTCGTGTCTTCAGTGCTTGGGGCCTGAGCACCGCCTGCAGGCCTGTAGTCTGTGCTCCCTTTTACAGAGACGTACTCGGGTAGCGAGATTAGCCCAGTGGAACGTTTTGTTCTCGGGCGCTTCGTCGGCATCGGCACCGGGGGTATCGAGTGCATCAACGTCTTCAGCGTCCAGACCTTCATCCTCGGCCGCCAGTGCATCGAGTGCATCGAGGCATCGGCCCTCTGCATCGGCGCTGAGGCATCGGACAGCTGCATCGACGTCGGTGGTACTGGGACCTCGTCTGCTGATGTCGTCGGACGGTGGTGCTTCATCTGGAGTGCAGGTGAGGGCTGTCCATTCCCCTGCTGGTGGCGGTGAGCCTTCGGGTGGGTCTCCCCCTACCCTGAGGGCTCCTGCGGTACAGCCCCCCCGAGACCGACCTCCTTCGGCCTCGGCCCCGAGGAAGCGACGGCTGGATTCTACGTCCTCCTCGTCGGTGCCGGGAAGCTCCGGTGACATGCTTCGGTCCAAGAAGTCGAAGAAGCATCGTCACCGGTCTCCTTCCCGTGTCGGCACCGAGAGCTCTGGGTCGCCGAGGGCGGCACCCAGCAAGCATCGGCACCGCTCACCCTCTGTCCAGGAGGTGTCGATGCGCTCCACTCTGGACAGCCCGGAACAGCCTCCACGCCCGGAACAGGTTCTGACGTCGACGCCTGCATCGACCTCTATGCCTTTCTCTGCAGCCGCTCTAAACGAGAGCCTCTGGGCCGTTCTCTCAGAGATTCTGGGGGAGCTGTTGCGCCCTACCACTCCGGTACCGTCGGTGCTTGCGCCACCGGTACCGTCGAGCGAGGCGCCGGCTGGTCCATCGCCCGAGGTGAGGTCTCCGGCGTCGGTGCCGCGTGCGGTACCGGCTGCCACCGCCTCCCAGGAAGGCTCCCCGACTACGTCGGCGGAGGGAGCTTCGCCGATGCGGGCGAGGGAGTCTACCTCTCGACGCCCCCATCGTGGACGTGGCTCCACAGAGTCGAGTCGGGCACGGTTGCAGACACAGGTCCATGAACTTGTGTCTGACACCGATGGTGAGGCCTCGTGGGAAGACGAAGGAGACATCAGATATTTCTCTGACGAGGAGTCTGAGGGTCTTCCTTCTGATCACACTCCCTCTCCTGAAAGACAGCTTTCTTCTCCCGAGAGTCTGTCTTTCGCTTCCTTTGTCCGGGAGATGTCTACGGCCATCCCCTTCCCGGTGGTTGTGGAGGACGAGCCCAGGGCTGAAATGTTTGAGCTCCTGGACTATCCTTCTCCACCTAAGGAAGCGTCCACAGTACCCATGCACCATGTCCTAAAAAAGACATTGCTGGCGAACTGGACTAAGCCTCTAACTAATCCCCACATTCCCAAGAAGATCGAGTCCCAGTACCGGATCCATGGGGACCCAGAGCTGATGCGCACTCAGTTGCCTCACGACTCTGGAGTTGTGGATTTGGCCCTAAAGAAGGCCAAGAGTTCTAGGGAGCATGCTTCGGCGCCCCCGGGCAAGGACTCTAGAACCTTGGACTCCTTTGGGAGGAAGGCCTACCATTCTTCTATGCTCGTGGCCAAAATTCAGTCTTACCAGCTCTACACGAGCATACACATGCGGAATAATGTGCGGCAGTTGGCGGGCTTGGTTGATGCGCTCCCCCCTGAGCAAGCCAAGCCGTTTCAGGAGGTGGTCAGGCAGCTGAAGGCGTGCAGAAAATTCCTGGCCAGAGGGGTGTATGACACCTTTGATGTTGCGTCCAGGGCCGCTGCTCAAGGTGTGGTGATGCGCAGACTCTCATGGCTGCGTGCCTCCGACCTGGAGAATAGAATCCAGCAGCGGATTGCGGACTCGCCTTGCCGTGCGGATAATATTTTTGGAGAGAAAGTCGAACAGGTGGTAGAGCACCTCCACCAGCGGGACACCGCATTCGACAAGTTCTCCCGCCGGCAGCCTTCAGCCTCTACCTCTACAGGTAGAAGATTTTTTTGGGGAAGGAAGACTGTTCCCTACTCTTCTGGTAAGCGTAGGTACAATCCTCCTTCTCGACAGCCTGCGGCCCAGGCTAAGCCCCAGCGCGCTCGCTCTCGTCAGCGGCGTGCGACTCAGCCAGGCCCCTCGGCTCCCCAGCAAAAGCAAGGGACGAGCTTTTGACTGGCTCCAGCAGAGCATAGCCGACATCAAAGTGTCAGTGCCGGGCGACCTCCCGGTCGGAGGGAGGTTGAAAGTTTTTCACCAAAGGTGGCCTCTCATAACCTCCGATCAGTGGGTTCTCCAAATAGTCCGGCAAGGATACGCCCTCAATTTGGCCTCAAAACCTCCAAATTGTCCACCGGGAGCTCAGTCTTACAGCTTCCAGCACAAGCAGAGGAACTCTCCGCCCTTCTCAGCGCCAATGCGGTCGAGCCCGTGCCATCCGGGCAAGAAGGGCTGGGATTCTATTCCAGGTACTTCCTTGTGGAAAAGAAAACAGGGGGGATGCGTCCCATCCTAGACCTAAGGGCCCTGAACAAATATCTGGTCAGAGAAAAGTTCAGGATGCTTTCCCTGGGCACCCTCCTACCCATGATTCAGCAAAACGATTGGCTATGCTCTCTGGACTTGAAGGATGCCTACACACACATCCCGATACTGCCAGCTCACAGACAGTATCTGCGATTTCAGCTGGGCACACGTCACTTCCAGTACTGTGTGCTACCCTTTGGGCTCGCCTCTGAACCCAGGGTGTTCACAAAGTGCCTGGCTGTGGTAGCAGCGGCACTTCGCAGGCTGGGGGTGCACGTGTTCCCATATCTCGACGATTGGCTGGTGAAGAACACATCCGAGGCAAGAGCCCTGCAGTCCATGCAGATGACTATTCGCCTTCTGGAGCTACTGGGGTTTGTGATAAATTATCCAAAGTCCCACCTTCTCCCAGTGCAGAAACTCGAATTCATAGGAGCTCTGCTGGATTCCCGGACGGCCCGCGCCTATCTCCCAGAGACGAGAGCCAACAACTTGTTGTCCCTCGTCTCGCGGGTGCGAGCGTCCCAGCAGATCACAGCTCGGCAGATGTTGAGATTGCTGGGCCACATGGCCTCCACAGTTCATGTGACTCCCATGGCCCGCCTTCACATGAGATCTGCTCAATGGACCCTAGCTTCCCAGTGGTTTCAGGCTGCTGGGGATCTAGAAGACGTGATCCACCTGTCCACGAGTTTTCTCAAATCCCTGTATTGGTGGACGATTTGGTCCAATTTGACTCTGGGACGTCCTTTCCAAATTCCTCAGCCACAAAAAGTGCTGACCACGGATGCGTCTCTCCTGGGATGGGGAGCTCATGTCGATGGGCTTCACACCCAAGGAAGCTGGTCCCTCCAGGAACGCGATCTGCAGATCAATCTTCTGGAGTTACGAGCGATCTGGAACGCTCTGAAGGCTTTCAGAGATCGGCTGTCCCACCAAATTATCCAAATTCAGACAGACAACCAGGTTGCCATGTATTACGTCAACAAGCAGGGGGGCACCGGATCTCGCCCCCTGTGTCAGGAAGCCGTCAGCATGTGGCTCTGGGCTCGCCGTCACGGCATGGTGCTACAAGCCACATATCTGGCAGGCGTAAACAACAGTCTGGCCGACAGGTTGAGCAGGATTATGCAACCTCACGAGTGGTCGCTCAATTCTCGTGTGGTGCGACAGATCTTCCAGGTGTGGGGCACCCCCTTGGTGGATCTCTTCGCATCTCGAGCCAACCACAAAGTCCCTCAGTTCTGTTCCAGGCTTCAGGCCCACGGCAGACTGGCATCGGATGCCTTCCTCCTGGACTGGGGGGAGGGTCTGCTGTATGCTTATCCTCCCATACCTCTGGTGGGGAAGACTTTGTTGAAACTCAGGCAAGACCGAGGCACCATGATTCTGATTGCTCCTTTTTGGCTGCGTCAGATCTGGTTCCCTCTTCTTCTGGAGTTGTCCTCCGAAGAACCGTGGAGATTGGAGTGTTTTCCGACCCTCATCACACAGGACGAAGGGGCGCTTCTGCATCCCAGCCTCCGGTCCCTGGCTCTCACGGCCTGGATGTTGAGAGCGTAGACTTTGCCTCCTTGGGCCTGTCAGAGGGTGTCTCCCGCATCTTGCTTGCTTCCAGGAAAGATTCCACTAAGAGGAGTTACTTCTTTCTATGGAGGAGGTTTGCCGTCTGGTGTGACAGCAAGGCCCTAGATCCTCGCTCCTGTCCTACACAGACCCTGCTTGAATACCTTCTGCACTTGTCTGAGTCTGGTCTCAAGACCAACTCTGTAAGGGTTCACCTTAGTGCAATCAGTGCATACCATTACCGTGTGGAAGGTAAGCCGATCTCAGGACAGCCTTTAGTTGTTCGCTTCATGAGAGGTTTGCTTTTGTCAAAGCCCCCTGTCAAGCCTCCTACAGTGTCATGGGATCTCAATGTCGTTCTCACCCAGCTGATGAAACCTCCTTTTGAGCCACTGAATGCCTGCCATCTGAAGTACTTGACCTGGAAGGTCATTTTCTTGGTGGCAGTTACTTCAGCTCGTAGAGTCAGTGAGCTTCAGGCCCTGGTAGCCCAGGCCCCTTACACCAAATTTCATCATAACAGAGTAGTCCTCCGCACTCACCCTAAGTTCTTGCCAAAGGTTGTGTCGGAGTTCCATCTGAACCAGTCAATTGTCTTGCCAACATTCTTTCCCCGTCCTCATTCCTGCCCTGCTGAACGTCAGCTGCACACATTGGACTGCAAGAGAGCATTGGCCTTCTATTTGGAGCGGACACAGCCCAACAGACAGTCCGCCCAATTGTTTGTTTCTTTTGATCCCAACAGGAGGGGAGTGGCTGTAGGAAAACGCACCATATCCAATTGGCTAGCAGATTGCATTTCCTTCACTTAAGCCCAGGCTGGGCTGGCTCTTGAGGGTCATGTCACGGCTCATAATGTTAGAGCCATGGCAGCGTCGGTAGCCCACTTGAAGTCAGCCACTATTGAAGAGATTTGCAAAGCTGCGACGTGGTCATCTGTCCACACATTCACATCCCATTACTGCCTGCAGTAGGATACCCGATGCGACAGTCGGTTCGGGCAGTCAGTACTTCAGAACCTGTTTGGGCTTTAGGATCCAACTCCACCCCCTGAGGGCCCTGTTTGTTCTGTTCCAGGCTGCACTCTCAGTTAGTTGGTAAATTTTTTAGGTCAATCTCAGTTATGTCCTCGCCGTTGCGAGGCCCAATTGACCATGGTTGTTGTTTTGAGTGAGCCTGGGGGCTAGGGATACCCCATCAGTGAGAACAAGCAGCCTGCTTGTCCTCGGAGAAAGCGAATGCTACATACCTGTAGAAGGTATTCTCCGAGGACAGCAGGCTGATTGTTCTCACAAACCCGCCCGCCTCCCCTTTGGAGTTGTGTCTTCCCTTGCCTTTGCTTTTGCTACATATGGGACTGACGAACACGAGCCGGTTCGGGCGGGAAGACGGCCGCGCATGCGCGGTGCGCATGGGCGCGTGAGGACTAGCAAAGGCTTTTGCTAGTGAAGTTTCCGATTGGAGGGGGCTGCCATGGACGTCACCCATCAGTGAGAACAATCAGCCTGCTGTCCTCGGAGAATACCTTCTACAGGTATGTAGCATTCGCTTTTTGAAACCAGCCAAAAATAAACCAGATATTCAATACCGGTCACCGGAAACAGCCTGGTCTCTGCGCTGACTCCAGGAGTTAGCCGGTCTAACTCCTGTGGTCTGAAAATTATGGTAAATATTCAAAACAACAAATGTGCTGCCAGCCACCGGCTGAATATCAGGCCCACAGTGTCCAGAAAAAAAAGGGAGCCCCACCATTTTTGCAAATAACCCAAAAATGTTCTACTGCAGCACAAACTTCCACCTGAAATTTGAGATAATTCTAAATACTTTTATTTTTCAAGAAGATGGAGCTCCAGCGCATCGAGCTTGCAAAACAGTTGAGCTCTTAATGATACTCCAGAATTCCTTGAGCCAATAGCTCAATAGTGTTAAACTTCGTGAATGTGTCAAGGTTGAAGGAGGACACTTTGAACACAAATTATGAATTAAGTAAGAAAAATCCACTATACTGATGTATTTTCAGAGGTCATACTAAATGTATGTAAAGGGTCCTGTTTTTTTCCGGACACCACGTGTGTGTATGTATATGTGTATATATATATATATATATATGTGTATATATATATATATATATATATGTGTATATATATATATATATATATATATATATATATATATATATATATAATACTTAGCCAGCTAACCACTAATATTCAGTGCGAGATGGCTGGTTATCTCCACTGAGCACTTAGTGGCTAGCTGCTAACCAGCCACTTAAAATAGTAGGCCTATCTTTAACTGCTATTAACTTAACCACCTAGCGCTGAATATTTGCTTATCTGGTTAAGTTGCTGCAGCCAAAACAGAAACCAGATATTCAATACCAGCCGCTGGATATGGCCCTGCATTGAATATCCGGGGTCAGTGCTGGTGGCCACAGCTACACATGCTGCCGGCTGAATATCGGGGATCTAAAATTATATTTACTGTACTGTAGATCTAGAACAAAAAATTTTAAGGTTATAGTAGAAAAATAGAGGAGTCTGAGTTGAAGGTTTGGTGTAGCGACGCAACAGCCCTGATGTTAGCATAGCATTTGGTTTAAAACATGTCGGTGTCGCTTTCACTGCATATGGATGTTCACAGCTTATATCATTGGGGTGCACCGAGTGGCTCTTTTACTAAGGCGCGTAGGCACCTATGCGCATCAGTTTGGAACTACCACCTGGCTACCGCGAGCCCCAAATAATAATACCATTTTTTATGCGCGTCTGAAAGTAGCTTTTATTTTCTACCACATGGTGCTAACCGGGTGGTAATCGGCAGTGTATGCATGCTGACGATTATCGCCCTGTTAACACGTGAGACCTTAACACTAAGTCAATGGGTGGCGGTAAGGTCTCAGGCCTAAAATGGACGTGCGCCAATTTTTATTTTGCCACACATCTATTTTCAGCCAAAAAAAAAGGGCATTTTTTGCAGGCGTGCTGAAAATGGACCTGTGCATGTCCAATACATGCGCCTACAACAGCGCAAGCTATTTTGGCGCACCTTAGTAAAAGGACCCCTGAATGAGTTGGGGAAGTGAAGAGTATACTAAAGTGTCTTCAGCCTGACTTCTCTTTATCTTGGGGTCCTTGACACTTTGATTTCATTTTGATTGCAGAGTTATGAGATCTGACTGCTGTGTCTTCAGAGAACACGCTGGCTATTCCAATTATCAATCTTTAATCTGCAAACACTTTTATTAACTCTGCTAATAGAATTCTGCCAATTAGGTGCTTTGAAAAACAGCTGTGTATTTTCACGCCAATTATTTGTTGACAGTTAATTGAATTACGGCCAATTACATGCAAATGGACTGAAATTATCATTTAATTTTATTAGATTTATATATTATTATTCATGCTATGGTCTGTTAAACTGTTAAGATCATGCTGAAAAGTTTGACTGCTTGTCATTTGGATGTGTTCTATGTGCAGAAGTCATTTTTGTGTAGTTTTGATAAAGTGTAGCCTGAAGTTTACCTCACACTTCCTCATATGCTGGAGGGACCTGGAGCAGAGATCCAGTTTAGGAATATTTGTTTTATTGTCCTATTAAAGTACTAGTTGCCCTCCCACAATCTACCTGTATTCCTGTGCCTGCTTTGCCAAGCATTTGTGGCCAAAATACTGCACCCATACTGACTTAATACATTTCAAATTCTTGCTGATCTCTTTTCCAATCAGCTCTTGCACTTGCCAAACAAAAGTATTACTGTAAATACTCAAAAATAAACTTATTTGAGTGTAAACTAAGAGAGCAGTACCCTCCCTCCCCCCAAATGGGGGAAAACTGTAAACTCAAATATAAACCGGGGGGGGGGGGGTGTTATATTAAAGTGTAAGGTAACTTCCTCCCACCCCCAGTGATGGGCATTTCTTACTGCACACTCCCTCCACTTCCCGCAGTTTACCAGCATTTCTTGCCTCCCCCCCCACCCCCCGGGTACTGGATTTTATTTGCAGGTCTTACCTCCTCCACTGTTGCTTCTGTCCTCTTCCCCTACTCCCCCTTATTACTGGTGTTATTGTCCTCCACCCCCTGACCGGCATTGAGCTAGTGAAAATTCTGGTGTAGGGAGGTAGATCAAGGAAGACTTCACGATAATGTCCTCTACCCTCCAACCGGCATTGCATTTAATTGCGTTTATCATTCTGGTGCTCGCTGAAGCTGATGCCAGTGCTCTGTGCTTGGCTAGTGCTAGGCACAGATGCTCAAAGCCCTGCGCTGGCCTGGCCCAGCATAGGACACTGGTGTTGGTTTCAGTGAGCTCCAGAACGATAAATGCAATTCCGGTCGGGGGTGGGGGACATATTATTTTTATGGTCCTTGATCCACCTCGCTATACCAGAAATTTCACTAGGAATCCTGGCCCAAGTGTCAGTCTGCTTGTCCCCACCGTCATCTGAAACTGAACGTGGCCAAGACTGAGCTTCTTATCTTTCCCCCTAAACACTCTTGTCCTCCTTGTCTCTTTAGCTTGTAACTTTGAGGTTATCATTGATCCCTCTCTGCACACATTCAGCAGACTGCTAAAACATAGTAACATAGTAGATGACGGCAGAAAAAGACCTGCACGGTCCATCCAGTCTGCTGAGGAGGAAGGAGGTGTTTTAGTGAGCTCTGCTGACTTCCAGTGGAAAGGGAGTGAGACCTAGCTCCCTCCCCAAAGATGAGGAGGGTCCCTGGGGAGAAGGCCTCAGGAAAGTCCCAGGCTATGGGGCCTCCTGGGGCCCGGGACCAGAAGGCCGAAAGGAGTGGCTCTCTCCCTGGTTTGACTACCGGGAGAAGGGAAAGGAGTCCAGTGGACCGAAGGGAGAAGCAGCCCAGTGGAGGCCACCAGAGCATTTCCCCCTCCATGGCCCAGCTTGCGGAAGGTAAGCGAGAAGACAGTGGAGGGGGGAGGAAGATAGTACAGGCCCCAGAAGGGCGCTTCCAAGGAAGGGAGAAGGAAGAGGCGATGGAAGTTTGCCAGAAGCCTTTGCTGGAGGCAGCTGAGAGTGAGAGTGAGGAGAATGGATCGTCAGATGAGGAGTTCCTTGAAGTGAGCTATGACCCTGATGATCCAGCAAGTAGTGTGGTAAATATTGTAAGACGAATTAAGCTGGTGGAAAAAGAAGTAGTGGAGCTAGGAAAACGTCTGAAAATGGCAAGAACTATGTGTAAATTTGCCCCAGCGGAGCACAGACAAATGTATGTTAAAGAGGAAGCCCGGATATCAAAGTTGTTGGGGAAAAAAGAACACTTGTTGAACTGTTTAAAAAAGGGCTCTGTGAATCCTTTGAGGGAGCTCTCTGTTAACCGAGAAAGGATGGCTTCAATACCTCAGTCTGGGGGTTCAGGAACACTACAGTTGCAGCAAGCTTCAGTGTCTTCAGCAGCATTAGACTCAAAAGAGTTGTCTGGGTTCAGAGGTGACCCCACTTTAAAATACATGAGACAGTTGGCAACACAGTCTAGAGCACTTACCCAGCAGCCAGAGGATAAGGAGGCAGCGGCAGGACATGGCTCTGAGGTGGGGGCTGGAGTAGAGATCCTACCTGTGGAGGGGAGGACAGAACTCAGTAACTTTTCAAAACTCCAGATAATGGAGGCAGCAGAGGGAGACGCAGGTAGCAGCCTGTTTTCTACAGAGGTGGTGGTCGAAGTCTCAGAGGGCTTACCTGCAGTTGTGCAAACAGCAGAGACAGTTGCCGTGAAGGAGGCCCTGTTGGAAAAGGGTCAGCAGAGGCAGACTCCGGTATTTTTGGCCGGGTCTGCAATGACTGAAGTGGAAACCGAAGCAGCATGGCATCTGGAGAAGCCCCGCCCACGAAGTCCGGGAGCAGGGGAGGTCTTCCCTGAGCATGGAGTAGCTGGCGGTTTACAGGAGAGGGGTCGGAGAGAGAGGAATAGGAGCGGGCAGCAGCTGGGAGCTCATTTGACCAGCTGTCCATTACAAGAGGTGAAATCGGGGGGTGCTAACAGCCAGCCTGTGGCGGAATCAGGAACAGACAAGCCATGCCCCCGGGAAGCGCCAGCCATTGGGAGAACGCAGGAGGGACTGCACCAGAAGCAAGGGGGAAGTAACCCGATTGTTGAGAGACTTTCGTTGACTACAGAAGTGGACATGGCAAGTCTAACAGATGTGCAGCGGGTGGTGGAGCAGACCTGCCAGCAGGACGGCTGGGAGCGAGGAGCCAAGGGGAGCGGCGGAGTTCCGGAGGCTTCGCCCCTGGTGCCGGAGGTTGGAGGGAGTTCGGGGGCAGAGCGAGCAGGGAGTCTGGTATCGCCAGCTGCAGACCTGACTGGGCAGGTGCCAGAGTATCGCCAGGAGACAGAGGAGAGGAGGCGATTAGCCCAGAGGCTGGAGCCTGCAGTGGCAGGGACGAGCAGGGACGTTCCAGGAAGTGGTGATGGGCAGGACAATCAGTTGGAGGCAGCCCAAGCCGCAGAACTGACTATGGACGTTGCTGGATGTTTGTCTGAGAGGGAAGGGGACGGGGGACAACGGGAGGGGGAGGGGGCGGTGGATATTGAGGAAGGGAGAGGGATGAGGGGAGGGGCAGAGGGACAGAAGGGGGGGGAGGCAGAGGGAAGGGCTGGAACAAGTGTGGAGGGGGGGCGGTGGGGGCTGGGGTCCAAGTCCTTTGCGGCAGTAGTCCAGGGAGGGGGAAGGAGGGAGGGGGGGAGATCGGGTGGTTTTGAGGGCCCAGGGAGGGGTTGGGGGGGAGCGGGGACAGGGGGTGGACAGCTGCCTAAGCGGCGAAATGTGGTACAGCTGAAATGGATAGGGGAGGGGGCAATGCCCTCCAGGGATCGGGTCTTGAGGCTGGTGATGGGGATGGGGTTTATACCCGAGGACTTTTACGCGTGTATACACCCCATCAACATCCCAGAATATGACTTGAGCTTCATGACCCAGAGGGGGATGGAAATATTCTGGGAAAGGTACGAGGGGGTGAGGGGAAAGGGGGAGTGGCGGGACCTCAGGGCCATTCCAGTCAGCAAGCCGGACCTGGTGCAGATCACCCTGCTCGTGAGAAATGAGTCTATCTCTGGGGCAGATTTAGCCTACTGGCTACAGAGGTACGCAGAGCTGAGATCCCCACTTGCAAAGTTACCGGATCCAAGCAGGGTTTGGGCAGGAGGTTGGGGAGCCCTGGTCAAATTGAGACAGGAGAGCCATGTGGTCCAGCACATTCCTTCGGCTGCCTTTATCGGTCGTGACAGGATACTGTGCTTTTACAAGGGGCAGCCGCGGCAGTGCTTCAGATGTGGTTCGTTTAGGCACTTCAGCATGTCATGCCCAGTGGTAAAGTGTGGAAGATGCGGGGATCAGCATGCCACAGAGGACTGCACCGCGATCAGGTGCAACCTCTGCGGCGGGTTAGGCCATGCATATCGGAACTGCCCTAGGGCGGCCCATAACGAGTGGGATATGTGGGGGAAGGGACGTGGAGGGGGGGTAATGGAGGAGGGGATAGGGCAGGGGGTGATAGGCAGGGAGGGGCAAGGGGGGGAGAAGGAGGGGATGCAGGAGGGGGGGCGGCAGGGGGCTGGGTCAGGAGTGGAGCAGGGGGGAGAGGGGGAGTGGGTACAAGTGCCACAGAGGAAAGGGAAGTTTCGGAGGGGGGGGAAAGTAGGGGTGGGCAGGGAGGGGTCGCTGCAGGGGAAGAGGGGGGGGAACAGATTTCAGGTGTTGGAGGAGGAGGAGGAGGATAGGGAGGTTGGGAGGGAGGAGGAAGAACAGGGGGAAGGAGAAGAGGTGGAGTTAATGGAGGAAGAGGGGGCGGCAGGGGGGATTGGGGAGGGCAAACGGAAATATGAGGAAGCACTGGAGGAGGGTACTGGTGGTAGGAAGAAGGGCGGGAAGGCTCTGGGGGGAGGGGGAGGGGTGAGGGAGGAGGAAGAGGGAAGGGAGGGAGGGAGGGGAAAGGGGAGTAAGAGGAAAGCTGAGGGGGCCGGGCAGGTGGTGAAGGCCCAAGTGCAGGCTTGGGGGGACAGAGTGGAGCTAGAGGAGGATCTGGAGGACTTGGAGGACTTGGGGGAGGTGGAGGACTCGGAGGAGGAGGTAGGGGGCGGGGGTGAAGAGGGGAGAGGGAGGGATCAGGGGGTGGGTCCGGATAGAGCAAAGAAGAAAGGAAGGAAGAAAGGGGGAGGGGGGGGTAAGGTGCAGACAGGACGGCTGCGGGGGGGGGGAGGGGGATCTGGCAGGGGATGATGTAGACCGCATAGCAGAGGACCTGCTTCAGGGTAAGAAGGGGGTATCCCAGGAGATAAGGAAAGAAGTTGGGAGTGAGCAGACCCGTGACTCGCAATGAGGATGGCAGGCTTAGTGTTGACATTTGCCACGCTGAATGTGGCCAGCATCGCCTCTCCGAAGAAGCAGGGTTTAGCGTATGACTGGTTCGCGAGGGTCCAAGCAGATTGCTTCCTGCTCCAGGAGACTCGGCTGCGGTCCATTGAGGTGATCAGGCGGGCAAGGCGGGCCTGGAAGTGGGGTCCCTCGGTGTGGGGGTTGGCGGGGGAGAGGTATGGTGGGGTGGGGATCTTATTTAAGTCCCACCGGGTGAATATTCAGCGAGTGGTGGAGCTGGGGGTGGGGAGATGTCTTGTTGTGGATGCGATTTGGGAGGATAGAGCACTGAGGGTGGTGAATGTGTACGGGCCCCAAAGCAAGAAGGAAAGGGTGCTCCTCTTTGGGAAGATCAAGCCCTACCTATACACTTCGCGCCAAGTAGTCTGGGGGGGAGATTTTAACACCATATTGCGGAAAAAGGATAGTGGGGGACGATCGGTACAGGTGGGCTATGACGGGGTGAGGCTGGCAGGGATCATGCGGGAGGCGGAGCTGGTAGACGCGCATGTGGCCTTCTGTGAGGAACAGGAGGGGTTCACGTTCTTTCGAGGGCAGTGTAAAAGTAGAATCGATAGATTCCTGGTAAAGAAGGGGGTTTGTCTGGGGGGTCCACGAACCGTGGACGTGGACTTTTCAGACCACCACATGGTCCTCCTTCAGGTGGGGGGGGCGGCAGCGCAGAGGCCAGGGAGGGGGTTATGGCGACTAAATTTAAAGTGGTTAGGTAGCGAGCAGGTGCGGGAGGAGTACCGCCGGTTTTTGGAAGATCAGGTGTCAGTGCAGGGGGCATTTCAGTCATTGGGGGAGTGGTGGGATACAGTGAAAAGACGAACGCGGGGATTCTTTCTCAGACAGGCGAGAAGGGAGGGGGGGGAAAGGACAAAGTTGGGCATGGCAATAAAGAAAAAGAGGGACACATTGATTTCACAAGGGGGGAGGGAGGAAGAAATACATGATCTCCAAGCACTCCTGGAGCAGGTACAGTACAACCGCTACACCTCCTTGGTGTATGAGCGGGACTTCGGGAAAATGTGTAGCCCGGACCCCTTCGCATGCTGCCGGGAGCGGAGGGCGCGCAGGGTGATGGAGGGGGTGCGGGATGCACAGGGGGTCCTGCAGGACACCAAGGAGGGGATTCTGGGGGCAGTGAGGGACCACTTTGCGGCGTTCCTTTCAGCCCAGCAGATTGATATGGAGCAGATGGAGTGTTATGTGGAAGGAACCCCGGGGATAGGTCACGGGGGACCCCAGCTTCAGGCCCTCTTGAACCCGTGGACAGAACAGGAGGTGGAGGAAGCCATCGGGGCGCTCCACAGGAAGACCTCGCCGGGGCCGGATGGGCTAACAACTGAGTTCTACCAGGCCTTTAAGGAGCAGCTGGTGCCGATCCTGGTGAGGGTATGGGGGGCAGCCCAGTTGGAGGGTTCCTTGCCTAGTTCCTTGACAGAGGCGGCTCTTATCCTACTAAGTAAGGGGAAGGACCCGGCGATGCTGGCCAACTGGCGGCCTATAGCACTGCTTAATACGGATCGAAAAATCTTTGCGCGAATGCTATTCCAGAGAATGAGGCAGGTGTCTGGGGATTTGCTAGCAGCCTCGCAAGCATGTGGGGTTAAAGGGAGAGGGGTCTTGGAAGCTGCAGCGTGGGTGCGGGAGGGGGTAGAACGCAGTAGAGTGGGAGGGCATGGTAGGCTGTTGGTAACACTCGACCAGGAAAAAGCGTTTGATAGAGTGCAGTGGGGTGTCCTATGGAGCATTCTGGAGCGCTATGGGTTTCCGAAGGGTTGGATAGAGCAATTACAGCTACTCTATCGGCATGCGGGGTGTTTTCCCCTGGTTAACGGGTGGAGAGGGCAGGGGTTTGAGGTAGGGGCAGGGGTCCGACAGGGGTGCCCACTCAGCCCGCTGTTGTATGCATACGCCATCGACCCTTTTATAAGACGGCTGGAGAAGGGGGGGGGCGGAGGGGCTGGAAGGGGTGGAGGTGGGGGACAATAACCAGTTAAGGGTCGTGGCGTATGCAGATGACGTTACAGTGTGGGTAGCGGACCAGAGGGAGGGAGGTAGATTGCAGAACCTGATCCAGGAATACTCGCAGGCAACAGCGTCGCAGGTCAATTTTCAAAAGTCCAATAGCCTGTGGGTTGGGGATCAGGGGCTGCAATTTGAGTTGGGAGGTAGGTTTCCTACAGCTGTGGAACGTATACGGGTCTTGGGAATATACTTCGAGAAGGGGGATTATAGGCTCTACAACTGGGATAGGTGTCTCCAAGAAGTGAAGGGGAGGGTGGATAGATGGAAGGGGTGGAAAATGACCATGGGGGAGCGGGTACAGCTCATCAAGGCACACTTAGTTCCTTTGTTTCTGTTCGTCAGTTACATCTGCCTGCTGCCGGAGAGCCGGTACACGGCCTTGTATGGGGTGTTCTTCCGGCTGCTCTGGGGCAACAGGACGAATCCGGTAAAACGGAATGTTACCTATCTGCCTAGGAGGGAGGGGGGGGTGGGCATGATAAACCCAGTCCTGTTTTTCAGCGCTTTGTTCCTGCAGTTCAATCTGGGGAGGGCGGTAGGGCGGGAGCCACCGGGGTGGGCTAGGAGTGTCCTGCAGTGGTGGCCGAGATATTGGGACCTATGGCGGGAGGGGGGGAGGGTAGTGGCACTGCGAAGGGGGGCTCCGGGGGGGGTGAGTTATTGCAAGACCCTAGTGAAATTGGTGAGGGTGTGGGGGCTGACGGTGGGGGAGGTGAAGGCAGGACAACGGGGGGTCTGGATGGACAGAGTACGGGCGCAGGTGTTCTCAGCTCCTCTGGCGCTGAGGGACGCGCCGGCCCCACGGATGCAGCAGGGGTTACGGTTGATTGCTTCGAACCGCATCCCGGTGAAGTATAAAGACCTGGCGTGGCTGTCCTTTCACGGTAGACTGTACGTCCGAGGAAATTTGAAATATCGCAATGTGCGGGATAGAGGGTGCCCACGGGAGGAATGTGCTGGAACTGAAGAGACGATGGAGCATTTCCTGGTGAGGTGCCCATTTACAGTCCAGGTCTCTGACCGGGTTTCCTCGTTGCTGCAGATCCCCAGTTTCCGCAACTACAGCTATGCGGACTGGGTGTATGGCCCAGAGGGTGGAGAGGGACGCGGGGATCCGGTAACACGCTTTCTGATTTCGGTGATATTGCGGTACTGCCTCTGGATGGCGCGCTGCAGGGTGTCCCTGTACCAGGAGGTCCGGCCGGCGGAGGTAGTCAGCTGGGATGTGGTAAGGGCGGTGCAGGAAGCGGCGAAGTGGGAAAGGGTAGAAAAAGGGGTGGGGGTGGCTTCGAGGTGGTGGAGACACGTGAGGCTTAAGCCGCCATGAGGGGACATGCTTCCCAGGGGATTGTGTGCCAGTTGTCTGAAGGGGTTGTGGGGGGTCGGGGGGGGGGGTTGATCCATTGTATTATTGAGGAGGGGGTGTACATAGATAGGCAGACCATGTCTAGCTAGGAGCCTGGGGTTTGATTTGCATGTCCGGTTTTTTTCTTTGGTCTTTCTAATAAACAGTTTCCACTGTACTATTGAGGAGGGGGAGGGGGTGTACATAGATAGGAGGACCGTGTATAGCTAGGGGCTTGTTTTTGATTTGTATGTTATTTGTTTTTAGTTTTTTCCAATAAAAAGAGTTTTCCAGTCTGCCCAACAAGATAAACTCATATGTGCTACTTTTTGTGTATACCCTACCTTGATTTGTACCTGTCCTTTTCACGGCACAGACCGTATAAGTCTGCCCAACACTATCCCCGCCTCCCAACCACCAGCCCCGCCTCCCACCACCGGTTCTGGCACAGACCGCATAAGTCCGCCCAGCATTATCCCCGCCTCCCAACCACCAGCCCCGGCACAGACCGTATAAGTCTGCCAAGCACTATCCCCGCCTCCCAACCACCAGTCCCGCCTCCCACCACTGGCTCTGGCACAGACCGTATAAGTCTGCCCAGCACCATCCCCACCTCCCAACCACCAGTCCCGCGTCCCACCACTGGCTCTGGCACAGACCGTATAAGTCTGCCCAGCACCATCCCCGCCTCCCGCCACCGGCTCTGCCACCCAATCTCAGCTAAGCTCCTTAGGATCCATTCCTTCTGAACAGGATTCCTTTATGTTTATCCCACGCAAAACCTGTCATTTCTTTCTCTAGAACGTGACCAAAATTCATCCCTTCCTTTCTGATCACACTACCAAAACCCTTATCTACCTCTCATTACCTTCTTAGACTACTTCAGTTTACTCATCACAGGTCTCCCCTTCAGTGTGTTCAAAATTCTGCTGTATAACATATCTTCCACCATCTTGCTACGCTCTCTTCAAGTTAATTCATTGACCCCTTGTCTGTTTCTGTATCCAGTTCAAACTCCTCTTACTGGCTTACGAGAGCATTTATTCTGCAACTCGTCAGCATCTCTCTTCTTATCTCTCCCTACACCCTTCCCCGAGTAAGTCACTGTTATGTGTACCCTTCTGCTCTGCCATCAACTCCATATTTTTCTTTTGGGATTCCAGGGTTCTGTGGCTTACGTCTCGCAGCAGGCCTGGATACAGAATGCCGTCCTGCAGGAGAACATTCTCTTCGGTGCAGCACTACGGACGCAACACTATGAGAGGGTTTTGGAGGCATGTGCCTTATTGCCAGACCTGGAGCTGCTTCCAGAGGGAGATCAAACTGAGATCGGGGAGAGGGTAAGCAAATCAAAAAACATGATATACTGGAAAAAAAAGTTAATGGGCCCAGTGGGTGGAGCTCGAGCCGTTTCTCCAAGTTCAGAGCTAAGGGTCCATGTCTCTCTGTAGTGCTGATGGATTTTCCATCAATCTCTAATTATATAAATAGGTAGCCTATGAGGCAGTGCTAGCTTCCAAAGGGAATAGTGCTAATCACAGGTAAAATGAACCTTGTGGATATACTTATTCAAAATCCTTACTTTTCGCACATGGCAGTTATACCAGCTATGAGACTGTTATAATCTGTTCAGACTTTGTAGTTTTAATTCTTTGAGTGGTTCTCCTGCACTTCGCTAGGTGTCCCCTTCACCATTAAGGGCTGTTGTAGTGGTGTACAGTTGGGGTTAGTGGGTTTTGCATGGCTCAGCAGACAAGATAAGGGAGCAGCAGTGAGATGTATACCTGGGAGCATTTATATGAAATCCATAGCAGTCCCCCACCTAGGGTGCCCCATTGCTCTCCTGGGGATGTCTGGGGGACCAGTCTGCTAAAACTTCTGGCCTCTCCTACAGCCCAGTGGCTTTATTTTGTATGTTTTTCACTTGTACCTTTTTTTTTTTTTTGATAATGGCCTGAAAAGATAAATGCACAGAGCACAACAAACCTGTTACAAACAGTATTTTTGAATAAAAAGACATTTTGTGGTTTCAAAAATGGCCATATTTCCTATTCCGATTTTGGATGTTTAGCTCAAAACATCCAAAGTCCGACTTGGACGTCATATTGAAAATACCCCTTCATCTGCTACCCGTTACAGGAGTAGTACTAATGTATGGCGTTAACATGTCTGCAGAAAGAGAAATAACATTTAAATGAAGCTTTTCTCACATGCCCTTCCTAGTGTTATATATGCTACACTTCCTCTTCTCCTCCTCTGCTGGGCTGCAACGTGTTACCTTCTCGTTACAGGGTGTGAACTTGAGTGGGGGCCAGAAGCAGCGAGTCAGCCTAGCTCGAGCTGTGTACAGTGACTCAGATATCTACCTGCTAGACGATCCACTATCCGCAGTCGATGTGCATGTAGCACGCCACCTCTTTGAATGCGTCATCGGGCCCAATGGACTTCTGAAAGGCAAGGTATGAGAGAGAAAGGGGCCGAGCCATAGCCCACTGCATCAACACTAGTGAGTGAGTGCATGTGGAGAGCATTAGGATTTTCAGCCAGGTGGAGAATTTTTAATAACAGCTGATATCCGGGCAAGTCAGCTTCTTTTTCTGATGTGTGTCTTAAAATAGCAACATAGTACTGGGGTACATGGACCATTGGTCTGACCCAGTATGGCTATTCTTATGTTCTTATAGTGATAGCAGATAAAATCATGTATGATCAATCCAGTCTGCATGAAAACAAAAAAGGAGAAAGGTCCCCTATGGAAGGAATGCTAGGGAAGTAAGAACTGATAAAACATAAAGGTTATTGTGATAAGAGACCATAGGTCTACATAAAACAAATCCCCAAAAGATGGTGGAAATTCTGAAGATAGACTTGACAGGGTTCCGTGTTTTGGTGTTAAGCGCCTATATGAGGAGTCAACAATGATCTGAATGGTTTCAAACCATGGCTTATTTTGGGGGTGTACTTGGGGGTACTGAGTACCGGCACCTTTTCCATTGTCTGCTAAAATTGACCCATGGTCCCCAAGTTTGTTTTTTTTTTAAATCTGTTTATTGGCACAACATTAGACATGCAAAAATATCAAAACCAAAGGACTGATTACAAAGCTTAACCATCCACATTTCTGTGATAAAGCGTGCCAAACATACATTTTTAATTTTTAAACCCCTTCCCCATATCCTCCCCTCTCCCCTCCCTCAACAATTCAATATTCTACTTTTTGCAGTAGGAGTGAGTGTGTCCCAGAATGTCAACCAGATTTTACAGAACTGGTCTCCTCTGGTGGAAGCCAAATATGGTCCCCAAGTTTTAATGAATGAGCTCATGCTCTGCACACCAATTCTGCCTTGTCATAGATTCTGTGACAGGTTGCAGAGGGCCTGGCTATTGTGGGGTGGATCTCTCAGTGATCACCCCATCCCTGAAGGGTGGTCTGGCATTTGAGTACCGGCACCTTTTTCGCTAGAGAAAATGCACTGTTTCAAACACTGATGACTGTGATTGGGTATACATATTCCGGTCTTCAAGTCTCTTTTCATACATTTATTCCTTTGAGTCTCTCTATATATTATAACTTTCCTTTCTTCTCCTTCCATGCACCCAGTTATGCGCTGTGCAATCCAAAAGAATCATGAGTCTGCAAAGGCATAGTTTGGAGAGAGCAGCTTCCCCCCCCCAAATATTATGGCTGTAATGCTGAACTGGTCCCCCTGTTCCTGCTGCCAGTATGACTCTTACCCGTTCCCTCCCCCCCCCCCCCCCCAAACTACACCGATGTGCCACTGTACCTGCCATACTCTACCCATGCACTGACAAACAACTACTTCGTTTGTACTAATTAGCTGGTGTTCCTTGGTGTTTCAGACCCGTGTTTTAGTGACCCACAACCTGACCGTTCTGCCTGAGGCAGATCTGATCATAGTAATGGAAGGAGGAAGACTGACACAAATGGGCACGTATGAGGAGCTTCTCACCCAGCGACAGAACTTTACCGAGTTACTTCAGACATCCTCTGATGAAAACAAACTGGATACCGCTGCCTGCACAGACAGTGAGTGCTTTCTCATGCCCCTGACTGCTGTGGAAGATTTATCTCTTTACCAAGATTCAACTCTTCTTGTGCATCTTCCTTTATTTAGTAGCATATTTCTGTTATTGTGCAGTTCATTGTTGTCTGAATTTGGATTTAACTCCTGCCATTTTCTGTAGCTCATAGCGAGTTACATTCCAGTACAGTAGGTATTTCTCTAGCTTCTGAGTCTGACATTTTTCTTTTATTTGTTTATTCGTTCTTTTATCCCACAATTATGCAAAAACAAGTTTTGGTTCAATGTGGCTTACATTCAGCTGTTGATTGGGTTACATATTAATGAGACAATTAAGATCAGTGGAAGGTGTTTAGTTTAGTAATTGTGATGATAATTTGAACTTCACAATGAATTACTCTAATGAGATAATTCAATTTTTAGATGTGGAGATTATTCAAGAGGAAGTTGGGTTTCAAACGAAGGTCTTTAATGAACCTACAGATAGGATCATTTTTCTTTCATATAATAGCTGCCATCCTAAAAGTCTGAAGGGCAGTTTACCTCTTTTTGCAATTTCTGAGAATTAAGAGGAACTGTTCCATAGTGAAAGACTTCAAAGAACAGAGGAAAAAAAAGAGGTTACTTAAAACCTTATAAGAGGGTTTGTTTTTACAACAGGGATTTCCTTTTGAAGAAGAATGAAGGTTCTACTAGAGGAGAATATTCAAACTTGTGTTCTAAGAGACTATATGAAAGGATCAGAAGTGGTGAAAATAATTAAGCATAATTGGAGTATAGTTAAGTTGCATCCAGTGTTTGGAGATACTGATTTAAGAATAGCTTATACTAGAGGCAAATATTTAAGTTACTGTGTCCAACAGTTATACAGAAACCACAAAACTGAAACACTGTTAATAGATAACTTCGATGTTTAACCTGTTGTTTTTGCAATATTGTTTGGCAAATTAAGGATTTCACTAACCCATATAATGGTATGACAAGACATTTTAGTAATTGTAAAACTGAATATGTTGTATATATTATTCAATGTCCTTGCAAAAAAATGTATGTAGTAATGGCGAGCAGGAGTTTGAAAATACTTCCTTCAGAACACAAATATAATTTAAAGATGCAGACACGGGCACCTTTGGTTGAACATTGATTCAAGTTTCCCACAGTTTTTCTGAACTCAGATGTTTCGCTATTGACTATGAACATGTCTGGAACAGAGGAGTGGATTGTTTAAAAGATTACAGAGGAAAAAGGCAAGATGGATTAATAGACTGAACTCTGGGACCAGTTGGATTAAACCAAGGGATTGGCTGGTCTATATTTGTTATAACTGAAGCGAATATAAGAACACTAGTAAAAAGAGGCCCGTTTCCAACAGAAAGGAAACGGGCGCTAGCAAGGTTCCAGGGCATTTAAAATGAACATAAAGTTGGATAGTTTATTCTTCGTGACCCTTTTGAAGATTCTTTAATGTTCGAAAGTTGAATATTTGAATTTAACAATAGAAACATTTTTATCCACTAGATGGTGCTAAGTATTTTTGTATATCAGTGTGTATATTTTAAGCAAAGAATGAGAAAATGCTTCAGTGGAGGTCATCACTGTTATCTCTTTGTATATCATAGGAAAATGAGGTTTAATAAGTATTTTTTTAAATTAAGTGATGATTGTTTTGTAAAATTTTATTATGTGCTTAGCTTATAAGGCTTGTAAATATTCAATAAAGTTAGAGATTGATTTAGAGAAGGAGAATTTAAAGCGCGTGCACTGACATTTTATTACTATAGCGCCATTTTTGAACCAGTTACCTGACTCACGACCGTGTAATGAGCACTTGAAGTAAGCCTTTAATCAATTTTTATCTTGCTGTAAGATCTGTGGAACTGGGTAGTAACTAATTCTGCTCTCTGCTGTTATTTGCAGATTTATGCGCCTGCCTAGAACACCCGATGGCCCTGAAGAAGCCATTTGTTATGGCGAAATGGGCCCCGTTGGTTGGGGTGTTGCAGTGGATTACTAAAGATTTTTTTTAAAGGCTGGTTTAAAGATCAAACAGTAAAACAAGGCACTTTAAATTCTTCATTTGAGAAAGTTGCTTTGCTTTCTGTAAGAGAGCCTTTGAATTTAGGCGCAACGGAGCAAGATTTGAAGTTAATCAGAGAAATGTTGTTCCTTTGCTGCTTGTACGGGAATCTTTGAATTTGGATACAGTGGAGCAAGATATTGCTTTTTGTCAGAGAGACATTTTGAATTCAGGCATAATGGAGCAAGATTTGAAGTTACTGATTAGAAAATAATTGTTGGATCCTTTAAAAATGGAGGGTATGATAAAATAATGTTATTAATTGAATTTCTTGGTTCTCAGCCTGCTGCTCTAACCATGAAGCTACTCCATTACTCGATTTTGTAGAATAAACTGCCTCAATTGTGTGCCTTACAGTTATTACATGTATTCCTTATTCACTATTAGGCATCTTATTCTGTACTTCTGCACACCTTTTTTAACTCTGTTCCATGTGACTAGAAATGAGTTTTTTCCACCTTCTGGAATGCATTGATGATTAGGGATGTAGGACCTGTCACACTGGGTCAGAATAAGGACCTAAATAGCTTTGCATCCAGTCACTTGATTATGGGAAGCTTGCTTTCTGCAGTAGCCCTCAGTGGCAACAAGTAGTGCAGAAGCAGCTGTTGACCTCTCACATTTAGCATACTAATCACATAACAAGTTATGTAGGATGGTATTGCATTGAAGGCCACCGACATCCAGGTTGGCGTAACGTTGAAGGCCTGTGTTGACATCTTGGTTATGCATTGAGCAGAGCAGTTACCGCAGGATAACACTAGGTTTAAAAAATGGTTACTTATTTGTCACTTGTTTTACACATTATATTAAGCTTCTTACAATGAAAAGTGAATAATGCTAAAGTGTTTTGTATTTCTGTCTTTGCTCTAGTTAATGCCATAAAGAGAATCAAAAAAATGAAGAGAAGCATTGAACAAAATAAAGAAAACACGGCATACCGGCAAGTACTGGAAACCATTCTTGCTTTCTTACTGTGTTACGTGATTTATACAATTCAGAACTAACATGTAGAGAACATCCAGGGTCTCAGTAATCCTGGATCATCCTAACCGCTGTCAAATGTTTGGTTTGTGTGGATGCAGTGAAATGGCTCTGTTGTCTTTCAGTGAGCTTTCCCCTGCTACATGTATTCATACACTTTCCAGCTTGTTTTCAGAAGTCGGGCCTGAACAGCCACATCACAGCACTGTTGTCCTCAAAAATAATTGTGTTGATTTTAATATTTAGGTGTGATCTATTTGGTCTGTATGATTATCCTTCTGACTGCATTGTTATATTATTTATGTTGTAATATTTTTTGAGCATCAGTAATGGTGACGGGAGATGATTATTATTGGTACTGGTATGCAAATGAACTCATGAAGTCATTCACTTGCATCGAGCTGCATACCTGGCATAAGTAAATTGACAGCCCAGGTGCATTATGGTCCTGTTTCTAAGACTATTCATATTTATTTTATTTATTTATTTATTGCATTTGTATCCCACATTTTCCCACCTATTTGCGGGCTCAGTGTGGCTTACAAATACATTGTGAATGATGGAAATACAGTTTGTTACAATGCGATTATAGGTTACATTGTGAAGAGTTATGGAAGACAAAGTCAAGTCAAAACATCTTTGGGGCATGGAAATTATTGAATGTGACATTGGGGAAATGATAGGATGATCGAATAATAGCAAGAGGGCGTTAGGGTATGACAACTTTATTTGTGGGTAGATTTTAGGTGTGGAGAGAATACAGGGGAAGAGAATTCAGAAGAGAGTGTATTGATGCATTTCTATTAGTGTGTATGGAGTTCATGTGTTTTGGTCCTTGCAGTAAGTTTTTTCAAAGAGATAAGTCTTCAATCGTTTGCGGAAGTCAGTTAATTTGTAGATCGTTTTCAGGTTGCGTGGTAGTGTATTCCAGAATTGCGTGCTCATATAGGAGAAGGTTGATGCATGTAGTACTTTGTACTTTATGCCTTTGCACTTAGGGAAGTGGAGATTGAGGAAAGTTCGGGATGATCTTTTGGCATTTCTGGGTGGCAGGTCTATTAAGTCTGACATGTATGCAGGGGCTTCACCGTGAATGATTTTGTGAACTAACGTGCATACTTTAAAGGTGATACATTCCTTGAGTGGGAGCCAGTGTAGTTTCTCACGTAAGGGTGTTGCACTTTCGTATTTTGGTTTTCCGAAGATGAGTCTGGCTGCTGTATTCTGGGCTGTTTGAAGTTTTCTCAATATTTGTTCTTTGCAGCCTGCGTATAATGAGTTGCAGTAGTCCAGATGACTGAGTACGAGTGATTGCACTAGGTTGCGGAAGACAGATCTTGGAAAGAATGATTTTATTCTTTTCAGTTTCCACATGGAGTAGAACATCTTTTTTGTTATGCTGTTCGCGTGAGTCTCAAGTGTTAGGTGGCGGTCGATAGTGACTCCAAGGATTTTTAAATTTTCTGATATTGGCAGATTTAGTTTAGGTGTGTTGATAGCGGTAAATTTCTTCGTGTTGTATTGGGAGGTAAGTATGAGGCATTGAGTGTTTTCTGCGTTCAGTTTCAGTCAAAATGCATCTGCCCAGGTGTTCATGGTGTGTAGACTTTGGTTGATTTCGTGGGAGATTTCATTGATGTCTTGTTTAAAAGGAATATATATCGTTACATCATCGGCATATATGTAAGGGTTAAGGTTGTGAATTGATAGAAGTTTTGCCAAGGGAGTCATCAGTAGGTTGAAAATAGTTGGCGAGAGGGGGGGTCCCTGCGGTACTCCGCACTCAGGTGTCCATGTGGCTGACGTAGTTGAATTTGATGTGACTTGATATGAGCGTAAGGTTAGGAACCCCTTGAACCAGTTTAGGACATTGCCTCCGATGCCAAAGTATTCAAGTATGTGTAATAGGATTCCGTGGTCAACCATATCAAAGGCACTTGACATGTCGAATTGTAAGAGGAGTATATTGGTGCCGGTTGCGATCATTTGCTTAAATTTGGTCATTAGGGTAATTAATACTGTTTCTGTGCTGTGATTAGACCGGAATCCTGATTGGGCGTCATGCAGTATTGAGAACTTGTCGAGATAGTTTGTGAGTTGTTTGGTTACCATTCCTTCTGTTATTTTGGTTATTAGTGGTATAGATGCAACTGGTCTGTAGTTAGTTATTTCGTTTGCGTTTTTCTTTGTGTCTTTGGGTATAGGGGTGAGTAAAATATTTCCTTTTTCCTTTGGGAAATGTCCGTTTTGTAGCATGAAATTCAGGTGGTTCGTTAGGTCTACTATGAATTGTTGAGGAGCTGATTTCATGAGGTTGTTTGGGCAGATGTCTAGTTTGCATTGGGATTTGGCGAATCTTTTGAGCGTTTTAGAGATGAGGTCTTCTGAAAGTAATTCGAATTCGGTCCAGATCCTGTCTGCTGGGTATATTCTGTCTTCTGGGTCTAGACAATTTAGGAGTGTGGCATATTCAATAGGGCTGGTGGGTATTTTAAGTCGTAATTGTATAATTTTCTCATTGAAGTATTTCGCAAGGTCGTTGACCCCTGGTGTATCTTTGTTGTTGTTTGTAACTGGTGTGGTGTCTAGCAATTTATTTACAAGGTAGAAGAGTTTGTGTGTGTCTTTGTAGTTTGGTCCAATCATTGTTTTGTAGTGTAGTCTTGTAGTCTGTTTTATGGTGTATTTGTATTTCCTCCGGAGTGATTTCCAGGCATTCAAGGTGTGTTCATCTTTCTTTTTGTTCCATGCGCGTTCTAGCTTTCTGACTTGTGTTTTGAGTTCTTTCAGCTCTTCGGTGAACCATGGATTTGATTTTTTTCTATGTGATGTTCTGGTTTGGATTGGGGCAATTGTGTCTAATGTTGTCTTACATATGTCATCCCATTCTTGGAGGAATTGTATGGTGTCTGTATTTGTTTGCCATTCATTTTAGTAGACCTGTTGCCAGAATGTTGTGGGGTCTATTTTTCCTCTCGTGGTGTATGTTGTTCGTTCATGTTTGTTGATTGCGTTTCTGTGTATTTTTAGCCAGTGGAGGGAGACATATGCTTTATGGTGGTCAGTCCATGGTGTGGGTGCCCATCTTGTGTCTGTAATTAGGAGATTAGAGTCTGAGTCGAATTTGTGTGTAATGATGTCTAGTGTGTGTCATGTGTCATGATGTATGATAATTTAAACAGGCTCTCTAAAAACAAATTTGTCATTTCAGTGCATATGATGATCAGAAGAAAATGCCCCTAATGAAGAAAGAAAAAGTAACCATTGGAAATGTAAGCATTCTGTTTCTTGTAAATTTTGTCCAGGAGTACGTTGAATTCTATCAGCATCCTTACAATTTGATATTGCTTACCTTCGTTTGAGAGATTCTAAAATTTAAATCAGTGCTTACAGAGCTATTTCTTTTCAGCAATTATTTTTTTCT